>NC_134531.1:78808968-79408968 GCF_050624435.1 Tenrec ecaudatus | reverse complement strand
CTACCATGTCACAGCTGTGCATTCAATTCTTATTCTACAGTTTCACAGTATTTCGTGGCATGTGTAAGCCATCATTGGTTCATAGTCCCTATTGCTGATTATAATTATCTGATACTACAAAATAATGGCACTGGGGATATCACTGCTGAGGTCATATGGCTCTTAGGCAAGCAGAAGTTACCAGAAAGATGTTGACTTGTGTTCCACTGATTACACAAAGGCATTCAACAGATCACATTAAAGAGAATGGGAATTTCAGAACATTCCACTGTGCTCATACACACATTCTGTACATGGACCAATAGGCAGTCCCTTAAACAGGACAGGGAAGACTGCCTGGTTTAAAGTCAGCAAAATCGTGATTTGTTTGTTCTTACTCCTGGTCCATCTTTCTAATTGTATTTTTGTTCTTGAATTATTTTATTTCTTATGCTTATGTACAAGAAAGAAACATTTATTATTGGAGCTAAATCTACAAATAGAAATATGTATATACACATACAGGAATATATTCAAAACCCAAACCCATTGCCATCAAGTTGATTGCAAGTGAATCCATAATTCTCTCAAATTTCTCAAGAAATGCTATGGAAAAAAATGGTGAAGCATTTTTTGAGTCCTGTTAAGAATTACATAATGTCTAAGACCTCAAGGTGCTAGAAGAGAGAACAGATCTCATGTGAACGGAGGGAGTTTACTATAACAGAGTGGAGGGCTGGCTAGCTGTTGCTGTCCATGGAGTAGGAGACCCTGTTGGATGGGGATGTGAGGAGCACATGGGATACCATCTGGGACTGAAGAACCACAACCCCTCAGAACCTGGGCACTTTCTGCCTGTTTCTGCCACACCTCATCAGGCCGTGGTTGCCAGCTAGATGTCTGTAAGATCTTCATGATGCCTCAAATTCCCTCTCGAATGGATATTTCCAAAGCCTATAAATAACCAACCCTGCAGTTTGATCCTACCTGGAATCCTGATGGTCCATGAGCACTGGAGAAATTCCAGGACCGAGGTGCTGCTTATGAGGTTCTATCAAATAGTGAAACCAGAAATAATCTGAAGCGTATGGTGAAGAGTTTCAAGATGATCATCAGTGTTCCAAGGGAGACATTATTGTTTGTTTGTTTGCTTTTCACACCTTCGGAGATTTTGGTTTCAGGGTTGGAAGAACCCTCCATCAGGAAGGCAGGAATCTTCCAAGAGGACGTCCAATCATTGCGGATCTAAGTGTCAGCAAGGACCCATGTGGACATCATGCCACAATCCTGTGGTGGAATAGCACCTGCCAAATGGAAACACCGCTGCAGACCAGACCTGTGGACCACCCAGCTAGGCGCAGGGTGCTTCCAAATGACCCAGGTGGTCTGCGGTGAGCACTGGGATGTGAGAGAAGAACAAGCGCAAATGGAACTTGGAATGAAAGATGGCAGGGAGGACCCCTTCATGGAGAAGGCAAACCTCACCGGGATTTATGGCTCTGAACCAGGCACCCAATATGTAAAAGGAGAGAAGCAATTCCAAAGGCCTTCTACATAAATGTGATAATCTCACTGGTTGAATCTCTGGTTGGCTTTGAGATGGAATTACCTACTTGGATGGTGATGAGGAACCTATTTCCTGGGATAAGACTAGCAGGCCAGGGGGCAAGTTAATAAAGAATGGAAAAGGGCCATCCAACTCAGAAGACAGCAACAGCATCAACCACCAACGGCTCTATGCCCGCTTCTGATGAGGACTTTTCAAATGAAAAGTCAGCCGAGGAAGCAAGAGAAAGTATTAAGGAGCTACTTAAGCAAGGATTAGTGCAGAAGGTAGACAATGAATTAAAAGGATATTAAGAACAAATACAATTTGACTGTTTAAAATAAATGAAACCGTGATACTCTTACAGGAGTGTGTATTGGTGTGTTTGCTTTAATTTCTAATATCCAAGTTAGACTTATTTTTTTTTCTTCCAACGAAGTGAGTAAGAGGTGAGGGAGCGGGGAGCAGGGAGGGAGGGGAGGGGAACAAATGAGGAGCTGATGCCAGGGGCTTAGTGGAGAACAAATGTTTTGAGAATGATGAGGGCAATGAATGTACAAATGTGCTTTACACAGTGATGTATGTATGGATTGTGATAAGAGTTGTAGGAGCCCCTAATAAAACTATTTTAAAAAATGAGTAAGAGGGGTTTAAGACTTTGCCCGTTTGTATTTAGAAGAGTGGCCAGCAGAAGGTTCAATGATTGGGGATAACGTCTGCTGCTGCTGCTGCCTGCGTTTCAAACACTAAAGCCACAGGAAGACCCCAGGAGCAAAAGAAGTATGATACAGACAGGGTGAACTTAACTGCTAGCTGTTTCCTCCAAACTGCCACTTGGAAAAGTCTGTTTTTAAAGACATTTTGTAACTTAAAAAAAAAAAAAGGAACGGGATTGGCATGTGCAGATGCAAAGTGGCAAGACTGGCCACAGATTGATTGATGGCTATTCTGTCTGCTAGATGGGTCCCAGGATGTTCATTATATTACCCTGTCCATTTTTTGAATATTTTAAATTCTCCAAAAATAAATTAGAATATAAAATGTGTACAAAGTCCACACACAAAACAGAAAAAGTTTCCAATACCACATTACAGTATACAGAATCATGCAACTCAAATGGTAAAATGAACTTGAAGCTTCCCATCTAACCTAACACTTTGGTGTGAATAGTAAGGCCTGTAAAGATTAGTGGCTCACCCAGTGCAGTTAGAGAGACAGGTAGATCTGGAACTCATTGAGATCCTTGTCAGCAGCTTGCAGTATGCTACTTCTCATTCCTATGTATGCACTTTAAACTGATGCCACAAATCACTTACATATGTAATTTGGATCCATGCCTCAGACAATGTAATATTAGTATTAACATTTTAAGAACATTTGTTAATATTTTACTGGGCTGGTTTTTGTTTGTTGTTTTGTTTTTTAATTCTGTGATGTGTGAGGGATCTGAGTATGTTTAATTTGATATTAACAGTTAATAGAAAAAATAAATCTTATATACTTTTATTTTTCTTAAAATGGGACTATTTCATTAAATGAGAAGATACCTGTGTTTAGAGAATTACATTCATTCAAGTAGCTAAAAGATTAAGTGGTTCACATTAATTATAGAAACCTTGAATTTATTGAATTCAATTAACAATAAGTTGACAGTGATCTCTCATTTAGAAAATCTGATATGAATTAAGCTTTATGACTAAATTCCATTAAATAGGGATCATGCTGAAGACACTTCATAGATATTTTATTGAAAGCAAACCCAAATAGTGTATTGAGCTTTGAAAATAAGATCCATATCTCTATTTAGCCTACAGAGAAAAGTAATTGAAGGGAGAAAAACTTTTCTCCCATCACTAATAATCTCTATTATTATTATTGAGCAACAACAGTAATCAGCTTTAGTCATAATATAGTTGACCCTACATGTCCAAGGGTTCTGAGTCTGAATATATACTAATTTGAATCGAAGGTTTTTTTTGGTTTTTTTTAAGTAAGCACTTATGTGGTCAAAAAAAACCAAACCAAACTCACAGCCATGGAGTGGATTCGGACGCCGAGCAGCCCCAAAGGACGGGGTTGAACTGCCCCAGTGAGTCCCTGAGACTGTACCTCTTTCTGGAGGCAGCTGCTACCTCACCGCTAAGCAATGAGCAACCGCTAAGCCACCAAAGCAGTCCTTGAAAGCCCAAGAGGGAGCATAGAGTACATTTACACAGTATTCACATTGCTCAGGTATCATAAGTCATCCACAGAAGATTTAAAGGCGGAGGAGGTGGGTAGGCTCTGTGCTAATGAGTTTTTCCTTTTACACATGGGACCCGAGAAAGCTTGGGTTTGGGTGTCTGCAAGGGGGTCCCAGAATCAATCATCAAGGATACTGTATCCTTTGAGGAAGAGTTGTTGTTTTGTTCGAACTTCTACCCCATTAGATGTTTAACTCAAATTTAACTGTTGCTGTCAATTACCATTGAGGTTTTTCTTCATTTATGTCAACCCAAGTGTGCAGAGTAAAACTACACTCAGTTGTCATGGTTGTGACCTTTGGGAAGCAACCACTACTTTCTGGGTGGATTTGAACCCTCAGCCTTTCAGTTAGTAGTCCAGTGCTTATCTACACGCATCAGCAAAGTCCCAGCCGAAAGTATCAATGTGTGGTGGAGATACCACAGGTTCTGAGACTGTCCTTCCCTATAACCGTGAGCAGACACATAAGCAACCCAATCACATGGGTAAATGGACCCTGTAACAAACTCTCTGTTAGCAGATTGTCCTAAACCAGCCCCCATTTCATATGTTCAGAGGTGTGAAAGGCTGACTAGTGGCGAAGCCTTTTGATAAACCCTTGAAAAGTCAATTCCCTAAGAAGGAATTCTAAATATTAAAACAATTACAGTGGATTATAAAAACAATCTACATGGGACTGTACATCATCTGTCTCTATGTTTCTTTCACATGCTCATCAGTTTACAGGTGGTGGTCTTTCCCCTCAATCTCTAGCAGAGTCTCTTTTTGAAATCTCCACGACTTTCACATGATTGTCGCAGGAACCTCTGCAAGCTATGTCACTCTGCGAGCAAGTGTAAACGTTGTACCCGGTACACAGAAGAGGGTTCAGCACATTGTAGGCCTGTATTTGAGAGCCTCCGGGGACATTGCTGAAACAGCAAAGGGGGGTCAGCCCGGTGACCCCAGCAATAGTATCCTGCTGAGGCTCCACCTTTCCCAGGGACAGTTTCACTCCCCCTACTGATTTTATAAAAGAGGAGGAGAGAGAAGCAATAGTCTTTGCTCTCGCTGCTACATCGGAAGGGAGGGAATTAGCATCAGCGTGGCCAATGTGGGTTCCCACTGAGAGGAAGTATCTGTCTCCTCCTCTGCAGACTGGCACGCTCAAGGGCAAGGCAGGAGGGGTGAGGGCTCCAAAGCCAGCCAGGGCACATCTGGCAGCTTTCTGGGTGCTTCCAGCTGGCTCTATTGTGTGTCTTAGGCTCTGTTTCCTTTAAGAAACACTGCTCCAGAGACAGCATGTGCCTCGAGCTGGGCAGCTAGCAAACAGGCTAAATAAAGGTCGAAGCAGAAAAGAAGCTGTCTCGTAGACTCTGTGCTAGAGAACACGGGTTCTCAGGCAAGAAGGAGGAGGAGCCAGTACCCAGGGTATGTTAATCAAAGACACTGTTGAAAAGCAGTTTTGTAAAGAGAAGGGGTCAAAAGGACTGAAAAACCAAGTGAAGTCTCTCATCTTTCTGAGATGTCTGCTGTGCAGGAACAGTGTTTACATCTAAATCCACAAGAATGAGCAGAATAAGGGATTTGAAAAACCGAAATTTCTTATCAAAGTCATGACTAACTCCAGGGAGAGGGAAAGATTTTCACCTGGTTCTCTGGCTTCTGAAGTCAGTCAAACTGTGTATCTAGTCCGTTACCCTTTAAGGTTACGTAATAAAGACTAGCATCAGTTATCAGGATTTATAGTTTTTCTACAGGCAGTGGTGGGTCAGTAATAGAATTCTCACCTCCCCCACAGAAGACCCGGGTTGGATTCCCAGCCAACGCACCTCTTCAGCTGCACCACCTAGCTTGTACGTTGCTATGAGACTGAACACGTTGTAGTGTGGTTTCCAGACGAAGATGGACTAGGAAGGAAAGCCAAGTGATCTTCTGAAAATCAGTCAGTGAAAACCCGATGGGTCACATTGGTGAGATCCGCATGCAGTCTTGCGGGCGGTCGCTAATCTGACAACATTTACTTTCCATGAGCATGAGCTCTTCATGGCTCAGCAGCAGCTAACAACGACGTAGGTTTTTAAGCACACTTACGAACACTATACCACTTGGCCTCAAGGCCATCCTACCAATAAGAAATGCAGCTGGGACACAAACTTAATGACATCTTCAAGCTCCAATCGCAGGACTTTTTTCACTTTGCAAAAGATCATTAGATTCACAGGGGTGGCGAATGTTAAACATGTATTCCCGGTTTCATCTTAAAATTTGGATTCAGCAGGTCTACTGTGAGGTTTAAGGAGACAGGGAGTCATGGTGAGTGAGGAGCTGGGCTGCTACAGCAAGCCTAACAATCCGAACTCGCTTGCCTCTCTGAAGAAGAGAGATGAGGGTGTCTGCTCCCATAGAAATTTAGTCTCAGAAATTCTATCTATAAGGTTGCTATGAGTCAGAATTGACTCAATGGCAGTAGGTTGAGTTAGATTTGACTCCACTTTAGTCACTATGTCTCAGGGGCTGTGTGTGTGTGTGTGTGTAAGGTGTCAGCAAGGAGGCTTAATTCCCATACATGCAGAGGGCCTATTTCAGGGATCTTTATTTTTGTAGTTCATGGGATTATAAAATCAGGGAAACCCAATCACCAAGTCTCCAAGTTAAACTACAAACCAACTAGCTGTCATTGACTACATTTTCAGAAAGAACGTCATCTCATGTGAGATCATGCTAGCCTATGTGCCCCCAGTAAGTCATCACCTTGACTCCCAATTCAGATGTTCTCTCACAGGGACTTACTGTTGTCTTCTCTTAGCCAAAAAATAAACAAACAAAAACACTTCATTTTTACCTTTCCCTTCATATTGATTGAATATACAACCCAACAACAAAAAATTTTTTTTCTTGGTGTCTTGGTTTTCAGGCCAGTTCCTGAGGTTATTTGGGGGGCACCAATTCAGAAAATTGTACTAGTGAGAGTATATCAGTTCTAGTTTCTGAAACATGGTGTTCTACTATATTTTTAGCCATGAAGTTATACTAATTTATTAATTTATCATCCTAGTTTTAAATATGAAAAGAATTCAGACCCACAAATTACTTAGTGACAAATTACTTAAGGACAAGACAAAAAAGGTAAGAAATATTTTTAAAAGAATTAGGTAATAAGGTATATCCAAGGGAAGCTGTATATGAACCCATGGTGGCTCAGTGGTTATTCATTGAGCTGTCAATCATAGGGTGAGTGGTTCAAACTCAATAGTCACTCTGCAGTCTTTAAAAGATGTAAAGGTTTGGAAACCCAACGGAGCAGTTCTTTTCTGTCCTATACGGTCACTTTGAGTTAGAATGGATTAGATGGTAGTGGGCTTTTCTTCTTGGTAGGGGAGGTTGTGCAATACACACCGACTACAAGTTGGATACTACAAAGCTAGTAAACAGGGTGAGAAGCATGGAAGAGAAAAAAGAAAATGGAAAAGACACTTTTGTTAACATGTAAGGCTCAAAATGTGAGACTTCCTAGCAATTTTCATAAATAGTTTGAAGATCTACATTTTCCTTCTTCAAATTATGCTGTGAACATTTTAGAACACATTCTACTATAATAGGAGTCAATGGATAATTCATGTTAAATGTTTCAGAGGTAAGTTTGTCTCCAAGCTTTATTATAAGAAAAATTTTAACTTTTAAGAGTTTCTATATACACGTGGAAAAGTTCTTCTGGAACATTTTATTTTAATAAAAGAGTTTGAACTCTGACAGACCCTTTCGGGGTTTCAGAACATTTGTGTCTCTATTTATTGTACCAAACTCATTACCAGTCAATCATGACTCATAGCAACCCGATAAGACAGAGTGGAACATCTGTGGGGTTCTTAGGCTTTACATCATCATGGGAACAGGACGCCTCATCTTTCTCATGCAGAATAGTGGGGGCTCCAATCACTAACCTTGTGCTTAGCAGTCAACCATACAACCCACTGCACCATCAGGCTTCTTACTGCTTGTATGTCAGTGTCATGTTGGCCCCTTTTTAAGACAACAAATTGGAACTGACTGCTATTCTGTTCCTAATAAAAGTGAAGAGATACTTCGGGAAAATTCCAAGGTCATGTAATTTGCAATGCTCAAATATATCTTTGAATTAACTTGACCTACACATTAGTTCAATACATACTACTTTAAATAAAGCCAGCATGTGCTTCTTTTATTTCAGGCTAACCACCACTACATTAAAATGCCTTGATTTTTTTAATGGGTGAGCAGAGTGAACAGTGGGATATGTGTTCTATATCTCAAAGCTAGAGCTTCTAAGGGAAAATTGGTGCCATTTTTTAATCAGCAGGTTAAGTAAACCCAGAAATAAGGCTAACATTTGAGACACCCAAATGCGCACTGATAAAATATTAATAGCCATTCATGACTCAAGGTAACTCTTCTATCAATTATTATATTTTATGTTAGATATGTAGCTGATGACACTAAACAAAAGAAATATTTAGTAGTGAAATTTATGGTGCAAAAAGAGAATAAATTTTGTACCATGCATGTAAGCATCTATACGTAAGACATGCCATTTTCCCTTTTTAATTCCAGAGCTGGAAAAGTATTTCTTGTGTGACAAAGCAGGTCAGTCTCAATTAGGTTTATCATCAAATAAATTAAGACCCAAGAGTCATCATCTTTCATATAACATACTTTCAAACATTTGCAAAATAAAATATCGCTTGGCTTCAGATATCTCTTCCTATTTTTAGATAATCCTAGTTCTAATTTTTAAATATCAAACATTATTATTCATATCATACACATAAAATTTTGCTGAACATAATTCAGAAACAGTTGCAGCAGTACATTGGTAAGAAGCTTCCAGATAGTCCAGTGAATTCAGAAAAGGATTCAGGATAAGGGATATCTTTGCTGATGTCAGAAGGATCTTGGGTGAAGGCAGGTAATACCAGAAACGTTGTTTTTCTGTGCTTTACTGGGTGCAAACTCTGGTGGCATAGTGGTTACTCATTGGGCTTGCAGTTCGAAACCACCAGCCACTCCATGAGAGAAAGATGAGGCTTTCTATCCATGTAAAGAGTTTTTGTTGATGTTGTTAGGTGCCGTCAAGTTAGTTAGGAGCCATATCAACCCTATGCACAACAAAAGAAAACACTGCATGGTCCTGGGCCATCCATTGTTGCTGTGCCCGAGCCCATGTTGCAGCCTCTGGGTCACTCCATCTCCATGAGGGCTTTCCCCTTCTTTGCTGCCCTCTGCCAAACATGATGCTCTTCTTCTGTGACTAGTCTCTCCTGACTAGATGTCCAATGCATGTAAGATGAAGTCTTGCCATCCTTGCCTCCATGGTGCACTTTGGCCACGCTTTTTCCAAGATAGATTGGTCTGTTCTTCTAAAATCCATGGTACTTTCAATATTCTTTCCAGCACCACAACTCAAATGAATCAATTGTTCTTTTGTCTTACCTATTCAAAGTTCAACTTTCACGTGCATATGAGGCAACGGAAAACATCATGGCTTGCTAAAGAGTTACAGGCTCAGAGACCCACAGGGGCAGTTCTCTATACTGCAGGGTTACTTTGAGTAGAAACCAACTTGATGGCAGTGAATGAGTATGTTATTGATTATGTAAAGACATTTTACTGTGTGGATTATAACAAATTGTGGATAGCATTTTGCAGAATAGAACATTCAGAAAACTTAATTGGACAAATGGGAAGCCTGTAATTCACATAGGATTATACAGAAATACTATATGGTTTAAACTAGAAAATGTGTGTGATAGGGTTGTATCTTTTCACCCTAGTTATCTGATTAGACTTCACACTTCAGTGTGGATTACAACACAATGCAAAGAAATAAAAAAATATTTACAACTGGACCAATAAGCAATATCATGATAAACAACTACTGAAATTGTTAACAATTTCCTTTTGCTTGGATCCACAATCATAAAAGCAGAAGTCAAGAAATCAAACAATGCATTTTATTGGGCAAAACTGCTGTAAAAGAACCCCTTAAAGTGACAATTTGAAGATTAAGGCTCTTCTTAATCTCTGTAGATGCCATTTACAGTGACCTCACATGCATGGGAAAGCTGACCAATGAAACAGGAAGACTGAAGGAAAACGGATGCATTTGAATTATGGTATCGATAAAGAATATTGGCTATACCAAGATCAGCTAGAAGAATGGATTAACTTGTCTTAGAAGAAGTGCAAGCCTAAGGCTTACAACAGAGGGTGGGAGTTCCCCTCACCTACGTTGGCCATGCCACCAGGAGAGACCAGTCCCTGGAGAAAGACATCATGCTTGGGAAAGTGACGCGTTGGTGAAAATGATGAAGAACCTCAAGCAGATAGATTGACACAGTGGCTGCCTACAAGGAGTTCAAACATCGCAATAGCTGTGAGGAGGACGCAGGATGGCGGTATCTGAACTGACCCAGTGGCACCTGATAAGAAACAGTCTTCTCATTTTTCTTATCCCCTAGCCCAGAGGTCTGAAAACTTTTTCTTTAACAGGCAGGCCAGATTTAAAAACAACAACACTATAAAAATTCCCTTTGCATTCTCTGTGTGTCAAGTAGACCTATACTTGGTGCAGTTGTCACCAACTCATTTGTTTGGAAGTAGATTGCTCGCCCTTTCTTCTACAAAGGCTCTGGGTGGACTCCAACCTCCACCCTTCTGCTTAGCAGTCAAGCAAGTAAATCATTTGTAACCACCACCGGCACCCCTGCCCAGGGAGTGCAAAAACAAAACAAAACGTGTCACACTGAGTAGATTACAAGTCATGGGTCCTTGTGGGGAGAAGCACCATGGGGACAGCTCGTCACGCCTGTGCCCCGAGGAAGCCTTGGGACCAAGCAAAGTGTCGGGCTGCTGTCTCTGAGAGTCCACTTAAGACCTTCTTTACTTTTATTACATTTTAATAAGCAGTAATAAGAACTTTATTAAGGGGCCTTGAGTCTCCATATGGTGAACTTTTACCCTTTCCCCATTTTCGCCCCATCTTAGGATGGCACATTGGCTCTGCTATGGGTGGAACACATTCTGAGCGTTAAGAGCACGATGATAATCGAGTCCAAAGGCTGAGGTTTGGCTGAAGTCATTTTCGAAAGCAAGAGCTAGCACTACACTGATTTAAACAAGTGAGATTTTTAAATGTCTTGATGCATAAACTGCAAATTCCTTTAGCATATGAATACACTTCAATACTCGGTTCCAGAAATGAGTAAATTATACTGGCAAACAGTGGGAATTCTAAGGGCTTGATAAGTAGACCAAAGGCAACAAGCTGCAGAGCATTTTAGAAGCGTGTGAATCCTACCAGGTGGGCCCTGTACACAGGGAGCACCACATCCAGAAACCAGCAGAGAGCTCTTCTCACGGACCTGCAGGCAAGCCTCGTCTTGACAACATTGGGGCTGCTTTAAGTCCCTTCAGTATGCTCCATGAGTACTTCCCGGGTGCTCGGCATTGGCACAAAGATGTTGCTACTGCATTTAAATAATGCATGTCAGCAAAGGTGAAAGCAAGGTGAAAGAGCTCATCTTTCTAATGAGTCTCTAAGTGACACAGAAATCTTCGATAACATACATTGGTAAACAACTAGGTAGAGAAACAAAAAAGCATAAAAGCCAAGATGCAGAAGACCCTATAGGCTAGTGTAGAGCTGCCTCATGAGGTCCCAAGACTGTAACTGCACTGCAGGGAAGCCTTATCTTTCGTCCACAGAGCCGCTGATGGTTCTGCATGAGCAACCGCCGCACCACCAAGTGAAAGGGGCATGGAGTTTGGAATCAGAACCTGGATCAACTCCTGGCTCTGTCACTCACTGGATGTGCAGATCGCTCAGCCATTCCGGATCCTCATTTCCTTACTAGTTAAATGAAGGCCTAACTTACTACACAGGATTGTGTAAATGAGAGACTATGTGAAAACACTGTGGCACACAGTAGATGTTCCAGACTACCTTCTTCATTCACTCAACAAAGGCACTTTCAAGTGTTTGCAATCAAGGGCAGAGAGGTTTGAAGGTTGTAATCTTCATGGGAGCAGACTGCCAGAAAGAAGTTTCTCCCACAGATTGGCTGGTGAGCTCAAACTATTGACCTTGCAGTTACCACATGAGTGCTTAACCACTGTGTCACCAGGACTCCTACTAAATAAACAATCACATGCAGAGTTATAAAATTATCATCAAAAGCCGTACTACTAAAGGAGCAAAGATAGTCCCCAGAGCAAAGATAATTTTATCTTAGTTACCTATTTGGTTTAAAACTTCAATCTTAAAAGGATTTTCATGAAGCACTGACCATTTTATTGTATTAATCACCCTTTCCCAGGGTTTTCTTTTTAGTCCAATGATCACATCACCCAACTTAATGGATTTTTAGTAGCTGCTTTTTGTCCGTATCACCAGACAACTCACTGCTGAGTTTCTTAACAAATTTCTCTTCTAGTCCACTTGAAAGGCCCTTTCCACACTTTGTTTTGTTTACTCTGTCTTCCTGCCCTTGAGCTTCTCTCTCTCTCTCTGTATAACATATACACATATATGTTGGTGCTTTAGTGGCGTACAGGCTTACACATTGGGCTGCTTGAGTCTACCAGTCACTTCACAGGAAAACAATGAGGCATCTACTTGTGTAAACAGTTAACAGTCTCAGAAACCCACAGGGATAGTTTTGCTGTGTCCTATAGGTTTGCTATGAGTTGGAATTGACTTATAGTGTGTGTGTGTGTGTGTGTGTGTGTGTGTGTGTATGGATGCACACATGAGCGCGCATACTCACAAGTGTGCCCATAGAACACATATCACTCATTTACTCAGGTATTAATAACTGCACATCTGCTATAAAACTCATACTGACCTATATGACAGAATAGAGCTCCCCCTGTGGGTTGAATGTCTATCTAAAGAAAAAAACTAAATCAACGACTGAGTCCATTCCAACTCCCTTCGAGTGGCTGGTGGATTTGAACTTCTGGCCCCGTGGGTTGCAAATGCTCTCCTAGAGGTCCACCAGGACACCTTTCAGAATTCCAAACACTGGAGATGCATGTGGTTGCTCTTCCAATTCACAGTGACCCTCTACCCAACAGAATTCAACAGTACCTGGGTTCGTACCATGCTCACGCTTCACAGGTAGGAGCCCACTGTGCAGTCGCTGTGTCAGTTCATCTCTGACGGTCTCCTTGACTTGACCAAGCAGGAAGTCCTTTCCCAGGGACTGGTCTCTCCTGATTACATGTCCAAAGTATGTGAGATGAAGTCACCCTAACCTCACTTAATACGCTGGCACAGAAGCATCGTTACGCTGTAGGTTAGGATGCAGCCGCTATCTTTGCTAGTAATAGGTTGAGGAGAGCAATTTGAAGGTGCTACAGTAGTTTGTTTCCGTCTTAGTTGTGATGTGTCATTTCAAAGATTTTGCTTCAGTTCTTTTTTCCACTGTTTGATGGGTGGATTAAATGACTGCAACCGCTGAAAAGATTCACGGATCCCCAGGAAGCAGCTTCATTACGGACTGGGTTTGCCCAGTCACGACACTTCCTCTCAATCCCTTTCTCTGGATCTAAGAGGTTTATCTTCATGTTCTGGATGCTTTTAAGTGACAACGTCATACTCTCTTTGGGTAATTTCAAGATACAACATACACACAGGTCAAGGGTCGTCATTAATAATAGTAAATGACAAGTGCATTTCAAACTTGGAGAGCCAGTTGTTTTTAAGTATCTGGTTAGATTGTTTTGTTTGCCTTTTTTTTTTTTTTAGGATTTTGACATTTAAAAAATCATCATGGTTTCTTTGCAGGAATCTTTTAAAGCCTCTAATCTGATCAATGGGAATCATGTTGACTAAAACTGAGTAACAGTATTCCTGTAAACCTGGGGCACAGGTCTACCGCAGTGCACGGTAGACATAATGAACAGAGAAAGGCACCAATGTCATTTGCCTTGTCCAGCCCCACCCCTGCTTCCTAATACTTCAACAGGTGACACTTGATCTTCCAGCAAATGATTCATATTTAAAATATCAGTAAGGCTATTTTGCTAATGTTGTTGTGGTTTTAAAATATAAATAGAGGCTCTCATGTTCTTCCCTCTATGTCGATGGGTAGCTCTGTGGGGCTTCCGAGGCACACGTCCACACTTCAGAGTCCAGTGTCAGAGAGCTAGAACAGCCTTGAGCAAACTGACGAAGAAGGCAAACTGATTCTATGCATCTCCTACATGTTGTTTTATAGCCTTGCTTTCTATCTTTCAGAACAATGCTCTCAACTTCAACCATTCTAGTTTGATAGTCAGAGCCCAATCAAAAATCAATATTAAATGATACAGGCTGGATATTTTGATATTAAATGATACATGCTGGATATATCTTTACCTCTTATGGAGTGCTTTCTAAACAAGGAAATCTGAATGAGTCACCAACCAGGCAGTTTCCAAAGCTCAGAAGAAGACCTGATTGGTAGAGGCAGTAGCTTCTCCAGTATTCCTCAGCAAATACCCCGTGGCTGACTATCTAATCTACTGACAATGACTGAAGCAGGGGGTTAGGGGCTGAATTCTATCCTACATCCCAATGGGTAGTTTTGTGAGCCCTCTGAGGGCATGCATCTACTTCAAAGATTCTACGTTCAAGAACCATGTTTGATTCTTGGCCAGTGCACCCCGTGGGTCCCACCTGTCAGTGGTGGGTTTGCATGTTGTTATGATGCTGCACAGATGTCCCCAGAGCTTCCAGCCTTACATGAACTGGGAAAGTTGGGAGGGGAGAGGGCTGGTAATCGACTCCTGAAAATCAGCCAGTGAAAACGCATCGATCACAACAGTATAGTGCACAGCCAAGCATGGATACAAAGGAGTACCAAGCAGTGTTTTGTTCCACTATGCATGGGGTCAGTTGGGCTGATTGAGGAAAGGTGACAACAGGCAATGACAGTGAAAGGAGGGACTATGCAAATGACTAGTGCTTCAACACAACCCAGAGCCTCATGATCTCTCCCTGAGGTGACAGGTATTCTTCCCAAAAGAACCCATATTTGACTTCGAAATGGTGACTCTCATGTCCTTCTATTATCATGCCTAGACAGTCAACTTTTTTCAGTTTTCCTATTTTAATAGTAATTGTAAGCCAATATTCAGCAGACTTTTCTACATACAAAAATGTTTAATCTGGTAATACTGAATTCATGTATTTTTCTAGTTACTTATAATGGCAAAGGATTATTTGCATAGTAAGAAAAATAATTTTGTTAATGACAAGGTTTCATTTATTTATGTTAAAGATGAGGCTTTTAGACTAACTTGCAGCACCCTAAAAATTACACCGAACGACTGGGTTTGCCCTCTGTAACCCCTCCGGAATTGTTTGCCTGCACAGTCGCCACGCTCGGAGGAAAACCCAAATCCTGAGCTGACTTGTTTCCTAAATGAATTGGGAAGTTGTCGTTAAGAAGCATCTGCGACTTTACTGCATTCGTGTAAAAGCATTCTTGTGCCACTATAACGGACTATTGAGCAGATGTTTGGGAATACTGTACCCACAGTAATATGTGTATAATAAAAAAGATAAGGAGCTACCACGTACTTAATGATTCCACAACTCATTAAAAGCTGTGTCAAGAACGTCAACTTCCAACTCAAGCAATTCACTTGCAAGGGAGTGAACAGAAAGGCTTCCTCAACAATAAATAACGAAGGGTCCGACTCAGCCATCCACCCCATGTGATGATAATTGGGAACGCAAGGAAGGCCACTCTGGACAACCATTCTACTACCTTGCCATTGAGGATCAAGTTTTGTGTCTTGTGGGTCTTTGAGCCAAGAGAGCATGCATTTCTAATGGAGGTGGGAGAGGGGCCATTTAAAATCACTGTAAACTAAAAATTTAAAATCCGAGCCAGAATGTTTACATTTTTGTGGGCTAGCAGTCTTGGGGGAGCTCTGGTGACTTAGGGGGTACATACTGGGCTAACCCCAAAGTCAGCCATTTGAAACCACTGGAGAAGCAGAGGCTTTCTACCTCTCTAAAGAGATAGAGTTTCGGGAAGCCACAGGGCAGTTCTAGCTCATCCTATAATGGCACTCTCAAGCAGAATTTACTGATGGCAGTGCGTTGTGTCGTGGGTCCTTTTAACAGGGGGTTATTTTAACAGGCTGGGAGGTGACAGGTAGAGCGTACAAATACAAAACAGTAGAAATTGTAGGTAGCATGTTTCTCAGAAAGTTTCTAAATTGAGGATTTAAAAAATGAAAAGGCATGCGTAATAACTATTGAAGAGCCGAGTTGATATGGGAGTCCTTGTCTTAGAAGGAGCTCCACCTACATTCATCGATTTGAATCTAAGTTTTCTAAGAAGTAACTACAGGAGCAGCAGTAAAAGGCTGGGGAAGTAAAAAGGAGAGCCTGCTCCTGGTTCAGGGCCGCCTCAGGGTTTGAACTCCTGGAAGCTACAGGGCTACTCGAATGGAACACAGGATGCTCCATCAACCACAGACAACCTTCATGCAGACCATCTCAAGTGTCTATGGTAGGTCTAGCACTCACAGGAATAAGGAGTGCTCAGGACATTGAGGTGGGACACTGAAAATGGCTGTCCTGCACCCTCACTGCTGACCCGAAGCCTAATGATCATCCCCAGCCCTAGTCATCATTCTCGAACCAAACAGCTCTGACATTTCAAGAGTGAGAGAAATCATATGGAGCCCATTTAGAGCAAGTTTATGGTCTTTACCTGAGACTATTTATGATCTTTCTTGAGTCTGCTTTATCGTATGATCCAGCTTCTCCCACACACTTATTGTACTACTACAAATCTTTTTTTTCATGCTTCGTACAATTTAATCATTCTATCATATTAAGAAGATTTGTGCAACCATCCATCCATCAATTTCAGAACATTTTCTTCTCATACTCATGTTGTTAGTGCCCCACTTCCCCCGCCCCCCCATGCTCCTCTGCCACGCTTCAATCCACTGACTGCCTCTACAGAAAACATAGCACAATCATACAGGGTCATCCGAACAAACAAAAGCAATAACTAGACAAAATAGGGGGAAAAGCCTCAAAGAGAAAGCATAAAATATTAAAAACGGAAACAACTTAAAATGGGTCAAAAGGGAGATCAGATGATAGAACACTATTTCATTTTGACCTAACTACATCAGCCATGATCACCTTTACGATGTTCCCCGAATGACACTGTCGGTGTTCACATCCCTTGATTATGGTCCGAGGGATTCACAGATCCTTAATCTACGTGGGGACCCTGCAAATGGATTGGGGGTTTCCACTGTCATCTCTATACTTTTGCAACCCAGGTGTTCAAAATTTAAGCTCTGAATTTATTTATTTATGATCCTTGGATCACACAGGCTGGTGTGCTTCCTCCATATGAACTTAGTTGACAACTCATTTAGATGGCTACTTGCTTAAAAACAAGCCTGTAAGACCCCACATGCTCTTCTTTCTGATGGCCGGGCACCATCTAGTGTCTTCACAACATCATGCTATAGCACCCATACCTTCAGTGATATCTTCATCAGGGCAAGCATCAAGCGGGACTCTATTACTATATATCTTAAGACAGCAATTATTTTATTGTATTGTCATTATTTTCAAGTTAAGTCTGTCCACTAAATGTTGGATTTAGGGAAAAAAATGGTGTCTTTTACTGGGGTCTTAAAGGCTTGAAGGTAAACAAGTGGCCATCTAGCTCAGAAGCAACAAAGCCCACATGGAAGAAGCACACCAGCCTGTGTGACCACGAGGTGTCAAAGGGATCAGGTATCAGGCATCAAAGAATAAAAAAATCATATTAATGTGAATGGTGGGAAGAGCAGATTGGGGACCCAAAGCCCATCTGTAGGCAACTGGACATCACCTTACAGAAGGGTAGCGGGGAGGAGACGAGCCAGTCAGGGTGCAGCGTAGTAACGATGAAACATACAACTTTCCTCTAATTCTTAAATGCTTCCTCCCCACCCGCCACTATCATGATTCCAATTCTACCTTACAAATCCGGCTAGACTAGAGGATGTACACTGAAACAGATAGGAACCGAAAACACAGGAAATCCAGGACAGATAATCACTTCAGGACTAGTATTGAAAGTGGCTATAATGGAGGGTGGAGGGAAGGTGGGGTAGAAAGGGGAAACAAATTATAAGGATCTACATATAACCTTGTCCCTGGAGATGGACAACAGAAAAGTGGGTAAAGGAGAGAGAGGTCAGACAGTATAAGACATGACAAAATAATAATTTATAAAGTTTCAAGGGTTCATGAGGGACAGGGGAGCAGGGAGAGAGGGGGAAAATGAGGAGCTGATACCAAGGGCTTAAGTAGAAAGCAAATGTTTTGAGAATGATGAGGGCAACAAATGTACAAATGTGCTTCACTTACAATGTATATATGGATGGATTATGATAAGAGTTGTATGAACCCCTAGTAAAATGATTTTAAAAAAATAAGTGTCTTTTAGTCTTTTTAACTCCAACTCTCAGCACCATAGATGATCGGAAAATATGTGTTGAATGAAGTAATTCAACGTGAGCTCCAATAATATGGGTCCCCTTCTAGAATAGGATCAGTGACACGCCATGGGTAGAGGGAAAATTACTTTGCCATTCAAGGCATTAAAACTAAAATAAATTGCATTCTATACAATATAAGTGGCTGGGTTTAGTTTGCTTGTTTTTAATAGATTAAAATTACAAGAAGGTAAATCCCCTGCTACATGGGAGTTGAAGAGACTATTCTGCCAGCACGTGAACCGTTCACTTACTCCCTTTGAAACTCATTTTGTATTATAAAAACCATGCGAGGAAGATGCTCAAGACAGAGAGACTGCCCTGAGCAAAGGAGGCACGTGCCTGAGCTGAGTACATAAATCCTGCACCCTCTCTTTTCCCTCTGAAGGAAACCACATTTACTTGTATTTGTTGGCATCGTTGGGTATTTTACCCAATTCATCTTGTTTTGTCTTGTTTTTCTCCCATCTGTTCAATCTTTCCTGGGTTGATTGTGATCAATAGGCTTAAAAAGATAACTGAGAATCACCCATTCATTTTTATGCCCTCTCCCAAACTAGGATTATGACTGAAGCTAAAAGAAGGTTCTGGGTAGGAAACACATTTGCTCTACAATCCATAGAGATTTCAATAAAGGATCCATCAAAGTTTGGCCCTACAAAGCAATTGTTTTGGTTAGCTTAATTAGCAGTGATTATGATCAAATCAAGCATATCGGTTTTAAGAACACTTTTGAAAGATGATTGGCCTCAATACCAGCAGTAAAAATAAATGGCAAGTTATTAATTCCTATATCCTACTCCAGTTTAAGTCCTCATCCGATGGTTTCAAATTCTGTCCTTCACAAAACAAAGCCCCAAATTCAAACAGTAACATTTTTATTGCTACTACTTTCTATAAACATGTCAAAAATACTTTAAGGCACTGCATATACTAAACAGAGTCCAAAGAATACAACGGAATAAAACATGAGGCTGAAACCTATTTTTAACTCAACCATTTCCTTTTGTTTTAATAAGTGGTTTAAGATTGGACGAGCCTCCACAGGCTTCAAGGCTTCATCTTCAGCTTCTAATTGTAAATAGCAGTTTCATAAATAAAGCAAAATATCCAGCTAAAAACCTTAATCTAATTCACAGCTTTGCAAAGAGTGTGTGTTTATGTGTAACTGTGGACAGGCACATTGGAAAACATGTGTAGATGTGTTCTTGTCCTGTACTGGTCTGTCAGTTGCTCCTATTGGGAGAAGCACGGGACTAACAATCAGGGCCACCTAAGGAGGTTTCATCATACTTCCAAGTAACCATCCCTTTTACCCACAAGGGGAACTAATTAAGGGGAGCAGGTGAGAACAAGAAAAATGACTCAGAGTTAGTATAACCCTTAGTTCTGGTTAGAGTTACTGAATCCTTCCTTTTTTTCTTTCATTCTGGATGCAGTGTTACTATTTCATTCATTTAACAAATGTTTTGAAGATTTTCAAATAAGTTGAGTTCTTTTTTCAAAACAATGCAAGTAATGCATAGTATTCCTGCTAGGAATACTGTGACTTTGCATATCTAAATTCATAGGTCACACGGTCACTCCCCAACATGGATCAGCAGACTTGACCTCTCAACCACCTCTCTGTCTCCTGGCCTAAGCCTTGGCAGAGCTGCAATCGTTCCTTTGGGGCCAAGTCCTTAGCTTTGTGCAGGGAAGGGAGACAGAAATATTGCCTGAATGAGAAAATATAATATCCCCAAAGACAGTGAGATTTGTTAGAGGAAATGGCTGAGGCTAACAAAAACAAAAACGCACAAATAAAGTAAAAGCAAGAATTCCTGTTCAGGCTCACTTTTATCCATTACCAAAATCAATCTTTCTCTGTCAAGAAATCCAGGGCTAAAGCTATTAGATCAATTCTCCTTAATCTAGACACTTCCAGTGTACTCCAAGTAAAATATTTGCCTAAATAAATAAACATAAATTGTTTCTAGAGTTCTTTTCTACCTATCTTGTTCTAGAGAAGTATTCAATCCATCAAGTTTGTGATCCCCACCCCCAATCCGCATCCCCCTGGCAATGTGTACTGTTAGCTGGGCAGAACAGAACATTACTGCAGACTCTCCTGGCACCTGGCCACAAAATATCAGTGGAATCAGAATCAACTTGACAATCTACAGGCTAGGGAAGTGCCTACTACACGAAATAATTGGAAGATCAGAAGGCTTAGGTAATTTCTAAGTCTTGCCAGCAATAAAATTTTCAACCCAAATTTATTGCTCACCTAGTAGGAGCACATATTATGCTAATGGAGTCTACTGATGAAAGAACATGCCATACCAAATGAACAATGACCCATCAGATATGTAAATCCAGGGCCACAAAGCAGATCTTCATGGGGCCACATGATAAATATATACTAAGCTGTGGATTTCTGCAGCCAGAGAATTCTTCAATGTTTTTATTTTCACACACATATCTTTTTTTGTTGTTGTTTTGCCGAATTATTTATTTTAATAAAAAAGTATTTTTATGAAATTGTTCTTTTTATTAATTAGGATTAATACATATATCAAATAATCCATAGTTCAATCATGTCCAGCAGAATTGTACATTTCACACACATCTTTTGTGTCTTTTAGTTATCTTGTATTGCTAAAATAATATAGTTTTCCAAAAAAAATCCAGGAATAAAAGCAAGACTGAGTTTTTTTGTTGGTTAAAAAATTCATGATAACTGAGAAAAAACCCAAATCAACAAAATTCTTACAAATAAAAGAATTTCAGCTTCCCATTCTGTTGCACACACGAATATATGCATGATTGTTACAATAATGCCATTATGCATTAACAATCATTAATAGTGGCTGGAAATTAATTTGTCTTTTAATTACTTTCAAAATGATATCACAATTGAATAACAAAATTTACTCAAGTGAATAGAGCACGAGACCATAAAAATTTGAAGCGAAAGTAGTTTAGGGCACACACTTCACCTAAAAATAGAAACTTCTTCCCAAGTTTTGTTTGTCTCTTCACATAGCCCATAGGCAACACCCTTAAGGCTCTATGAACTAAAAAAATACTTTCATTTAGATTTCGAAGTCAGAAGACTCCAGTTAGAGTAAATCATTTGACCATCAATTACAGAGTTCAAACATAAATTGTGAGGCAAGGGCAAGGATAGCAGAATGCTTTAGGAATCCCTGGCTTTCCTAGAACTTTTCCAGGGAGTCAAATTTCCTAAACGCTATAAACTACTATCTCCCAAGACCACTCCTGCTTGAAATGTCTCCCCACTTTTGCAGTTTGATGACATCTGATTCTCCTCTCCATGCCCTGGACATCCTTTACACTTGCTTCACTATTTATTGAACGAATTGCATTAGCCAGTTCTCCAACTTCTTAATAGCAGTTGACTGTATTGGTATAGCCAGATACTTTACCACTGCCAAGAAATACTGGTGTGGGCATGAAAGAGGTGCCCCTGCCTTAATGGGGTTCAACATAATGGAGAAGACAGCCTTTAGATACGTAACTACACGTGTAATAAAGATTACAAAGAAAGAAGAATCTTCTAACCATTTAAACCATCAAACATAAAATATCTTTAATCTCTCCTTCAGCCTGAACTACAAAATCTGATTTTTTTTCAATGATTCATTCCTTTTCTCAAATATTTCTGTCCTGCTCAACTAAGGGGCTCATCATCTCTTGCCTTAGGTGACTACCATCTCTCTTCTTTACTATGGTTCACTCAGGCATTAGTCTCTTTCTATAGTGAAGTAGATACAACGTTGTCACAATAGAGTCCCAAAAATAGTTTTCATGTTTTTCACAGTCCTTCCTCTTTTTTTCAAATTTAATTAATTCTTTTCAATGATCTACTGATATCTAGCTATATCACATCTGAATTCATCCCATTTTAATAAAGCACCCCAAATATCAAATTGGCTGGAGACACTGGAGACATGATTAAAGAATTCTGGAGACCCCACCATTTCCCATTAGCAATGCTCCTTTAGTTGAACACTACAATTGGTCGAAGGGGCAGTTATCAGAAACAATACATATAGTAAGAGTGCCAGGTCAGATTAAGAACACCAAATTCGTTGCCATGGAGTTGATTTCCATGCACAGCAACCCTGCAGGAAAAGTAGAGCTGTCCCATATGGTTTTTCCATGGCTATAATCTAAAGAAGTGGTCTGCCATAATGTCCTATGAAGCTGTTGGTGAGTTTGAACCACTGACTTTTTGGTTAGCAGCTGTGGTAGTTATATAATCATTTGTCAATTTGAGAGGATTAAGAGTGAAGGGGTGGAGTCTAGCCTGTCAATCAGGTGATAGCCAATTAGGCCTCTGTATGGGCATGACCTTCTCCTGAGGACTCTAGGGGCTCTGGTATTTCCTTCTTGGAGGTGGGAGACACGCTCTTTCTGCTCACTCCCTTCGAGACATTTCAGAGGAGAAGACTCATGAAGCTACCCTGAGGCAGTCAGAGTTTTGGAGCTGAAGGCACCATGTGGAGACCTCTGCCAGCGCTGGAATGCTTACAATATCACTGGATCCACAAGACTTCCAACCCACTGGCCTGTGATCTTCCTGCATTTGGCGTCATTGCATGTGTTTTGTGAGTCTGAAGTGGATTTTATAAATTGGTATCAGACATATGGGCTAATAGCAGATTTATGGACTTCATCTGGACTGGGCTGAGATGTTTTCTCAATATTCAATTGTTCTTGTATTTAAAGCTCTTTCCTATACACATATATGAGTCTCCCTGAACTTGTTTCTCTACCCAAACTAACACAGCAGTTGAGCAATTAATTACTTTGCCTCCAGGATTCTTTAAACTGAATAACTCAAACCCAAGTTATTTTTGTATACGAGAGAGGAGAGACCAAGTAGGGTCCAATCCTCTGTGGTCCTTCATCTTCTGCCAGAACTGGATCTACCATTTTTTCCCTCAGTCTTAGGAGCAGTTGGTAGATACTGATGGTGGATTCATGTGGCAGACTTCATCCTTCTATATCCGTGAGCCTGTGGCCCTGCTGTCTCCACCTCATCATCCTAATTCCTGTTCATCAGCTTCCATGAGTTAGGAAATGACTGGCTTGAACCAGATTGTTGGGTTTACCTATGTCTACAACTGTGGAAAATAATTGTAAATATATATATCTTCCAATTGGTACACCAGATAGCTATACATCTTCAAGTTATCTTGACATAGATGAGTGAGTGCTTCCAACGGTTCATCAGTTTGAAGGAAACATTTCAGTTGGTATTCTGTCAATCCCTGGAAATGATCTCTGGATGCCTGCAGTGCAGGTTAAACTTCTTCCTTCAGGACCATCAACTACTGACCTTATGCTACCATTTGGAACAGGGGAAGGCTCACCAATTTGCTTGGTTCATTGAGGCCCCTTCATATTCTTTCTCCGTTGGATGCTTCCTCTGTCATTCACTACTTTTCCCACCGGCTTCGTGACTATTACAACCCAAGGCTTACGTTTTTCTTCAGTTCGCTCAGATTGGGGTATGTTCAACATATTCTTCCCTTTTGGTTTTCTTACTCCAGTTCTTTGCACATTTTCTTATACTACTTTACTTTGTCTTCTGGAGCTGCTTTGCCTTCACGAGCAAGTTTCAGGGTCTCTTCCACTTTGGTCTTTTCCTTATTTCCTATCTTTTTAATCTCCCCCCTTGTTTTCTTCATGTATGATGTTTTTATGTCATCCACACTCATCTGATCTTCAGTCATTATTATTCAGTGTGTCGATTCTGTTCCTATGTGGCCTCTAAATTCAGGTGGGATGTACTCAGGGTCATACCATCAGCTTCAACCTGAACCAGCATATGTGCAATTGATGGTCTCTTCCATATTTTCCCCCTGGCCTTATTTTGACTAATAATATTGAACTTCTCCATTGTGTTTTTATCACAGATGTAGCCAATTGGGCTGCTGGGAATTCCTTCTAGCTAGGTCTAGGTATATAGTTGCTTGTTTATATGGTTAAAAATGGTATTTGAAATGAAAAAGTTGTTGGTCTTGTAAAATTCCATCATGTGATCCCCACTTCATTCATTTCTCTGTTTCCAACTTAAACAATAATTATCACTGCATTTTGATCACAAGTTTGGTCAATTTCAATATAAAGAAGCTGAAAGTGTTTTCAATTTCTTAATTACGGGCTTTAGTGATCGGTTTGTTAACTTGAACAGTAGTGAAATTAACTGGACTTCCTTATAGGCATATAGATATTATCTTACCAACCCCAACTCAATATAAATCTTAGAAAGTTCTTGTTGACCGCAGTTCAACTTTATTATTCTTGAATTTGTCATTGCTGGTATGGTAAACCAAAGGCTTGTCTGATAAAATGGTCAACATCAGTCCATTGCTGCTCACCAATAACTGGGACATCTATCTTTAAGAATTCCATTTCACTTTTTATGATTTCCTGTTTTCTCAGATTTATACTCTGTCCTTTCTATACTCTGCTTATTAGTGAATGTTGTCAGCTATTTCTTCTCATTTTGGCTTGTGCCCGATCAGCAAATGAAAGTGTTGCTCCATCTACACCATTAAGGTCAATTCTACTTTGAGAAAATCAATGTAGTCATCTTCTTGCAATGTACCAGACACCAATTTGCTGCTATTAATCAGGTTTCCAGGGGCCTATGTCCCAGCATCACAGTAACACACGAGTCACTAACAGTAGGACAAACTGACATAACTGTGATGGCTCCAATTCCTAGTTAATCCTTTTCTCCATAATTTTCCTGGCACCCATTGAATATGTCTTTATGGTAACAATCAGCATATTAAATCTCAAAGGCTTATTTACATGTCTACTTACCCGGATAAAATGGGAGCCGCAAGAACAGGGGGTCTAGGTCTAGAATGAATAAGACTTTTAACCTCAATAGGAACAGATAGTAAGCTTGTTGAATAAATGAATTAATATATTAAATGAGCAAAGGAATAAGTATAATAACCTTAATATAATGGTGCCTAAGAAATACTAATATGAGAGTGCTTCAAAAAGCTGATGGAAATGTTTCATTATCCTTCAATTTCATTTTTCCCATGAATTTTTTTTAAGCTCTCTCATATTTATTAGTCTTAGAACGTGATTTTAGGAACTTGTTGCTTCTGATTGCTGAATTTAGAAGATGGCACACCAGTTTGAGCATATGATGAGTATTGAATACTTTCCCTTAGCTTCAACTACAGAGTTTGAAAAAGGGACCCAGAAAGAAACTGCCTCACAATACATGGAAGGTACAGTTTGAACATGCAATTTGAAATATACAATTTGAAAGTATCAGAATGTCAATATTATCCTAAACAATGCTGTTTTGCTTTGTTTTATATAGTGAAAGCCTGGTGAGACAATATTTTAATATACTTTTTATTTATTAAAATATTCCTAGGCATTAATGGCTTATTCGCTCTCCTAACTGACATGAAATATAAAGCAGGGACTCTTGCAATATCTGTGTAAAATGCATGCTATACCACTATTCATTTATTGATGGAAGTTCTTGCTTGATAATAGCCTTGAATCTAGAAACATAAGTAAGAATATAATTCATAAGTGGTGTTTATAAAACAAATTTGGTGATAATACTTTTATACTTTAACTAATCATCAATTTAACCAAATATTTTAACTGCTTGAATATTCCTATCTATTCTCTGCACACTACCTCAGAATCACTTTGAGAGCATGTACAAACATAACTTTGAAATCCTTATGGCACACGAAAGAATGCCAACTACCCTGTGGAAATGTAGTAAGAATTTGATACCACTTAAAAATAAATGGATTGAGTTAGACAATTCCAACAGCCCTTCAAGATAAAAAAATTCTATATTATTACAATAACTTTAGATTAAATGAATAGAGATAATCAGGCATAGTAGAAAATGCATTTCACAAAAAGGAATGTCAACCCAACTATATTCCAACTCAGCTGGCCTGACCTTGAGATATAGCTATGTCTACATTCAGAAAGAATTAGCTTTAGCATCCTTGCTTTCTACATGACCTGTATTCTCACACTGTCCCACTCATTCCTGATCTCCTATGAGCTTGACTTTGTTCCTTCCCTTCCTCGTGACTCTGACACTACATGTGCTCCTTCCATCTCCCTCTCAAGCTACTATTTATATTTAGCCTTCAAATCTGATCCAACTTGCTAGAAAAAAACTCTACACTTTAGTGACATAGGTGGTCAGCTATAATTCCAACTCTGGCCTTAACCACACAAGAGGAAACACGTGTACAAGTTAGCTTGTGAAAAGTCATGGCACCAAAAAAAATTGTCATGGGACAAATACAGAATCATGTGTCTAAAATATAACAGTGTGGTGTCACTGAAAACCTACTGAGCTTAAAATCAAACGTAAATTTTATTCTTAACTCTGCCATCCAGTGGCTAAGTACATGAGCTTGTACAAAAAGCCAAACTACGTGATCTGCAAAGAATTCTCCCAACTCAATACTAATTATGAAAACTCTGTGCCATACACAGAATTATAAAAACAATAAAATGAAACCCACATGCCCCTAAGTCAGCAAACGACCGAGAAAACATTGGCTAATCTTGCCTCATCTAACCCTGTTGTTCCCTAATACATGCACACACATAGACACAATTTTCTTATGAAAAAGAAAATGCCAATCTTTATCCTCTAAAACACTGGTTCACACTGGGTTGAAACCCCTTTAGGGGCCGAACGACCCTTTCACAGGGGTTGCCTGATTCATAACAGTAGCAAAATTGCAGTTAAGAAGTAGCAAGGAAAATAACTTTATGGTTGGGGGGTCACCACAACATGAGGAACTGCATTAAAGGGCTGCAGCATTGGTAAGGTTGAGAACCACTGCTCCAAAAGGTAAGGTTTTCTTAAGAACCCATTGCTATAATCAATCACATCTAACAAAATTGAGCCTAATTCGATAAAGTTACTTAATACCCAGTTATGTAGTTACATAATCTGTTGTCAATTTGAGACTTAACAGTGAAGGGGTGGAGTGTAGCCTGTCAATCAGGTCATTTGGAGGCACTAAGGAGATAAATAGCTCGTTGGAGAGGAGACACACACTTACTCCCAGCGAGGAGACATTTTGCGGAGAAGACACAGGAGCTACACTAGAACCCTGGAGCTGAAGGAGAACCCTGGAGCTGAAGGAGCCACGTGGAGACCCCTGCCAGTGCTAAGATGCTTTCACTGCCACTGGATCCACAAGACTTTCCAACCACTGGCCTGTGATTGTCTTGCATTTGTCATAATCGCATGTTTCATGAGTCCGAAGAGGAATTTATAGATTGGTATCAGACATGTGGGCTAATATCTGACTTAATGAACTTGATCTGGACCGGGCTGGGATGATTTCTCAGTATTCAATTGCTCTTGTATATAAAACTCTTCCTTATACACATGAATGTCCAAGAATTTGTTTCTCTAGTCTACCTAGACTAGACACACCATTCCATGTTTGAATTTTTCATATTGTCTAAAAAATGTTTTAACTTTTAATACTTGGTTTCTTATAGTCATCTAATATATATTGGCTTGACTTGTTAACTTATTGTGGTTTTATAATACAGATATGATTGAGCATTTTATCCCACACAAGCTTTACTGAAAACCACTAGCCACCTGTAGTTATTTAAATTAATTCAAATAAAAAGTAACATTTTTTCTTTAATAAACATTAAATGGCAAAAAAATTAAATGGCATAAATTAAATTCAGTTTCTTATCTATGCCAGCCACATTTCAAATGCTCAATAGGTGACTACTGGCAACCGATATTTGACAGCAAAAGGTTCTATTGACTAATGCTGCTACAGATTCCAAAGAAAAGACAATGTACAGTCAGACTGCCTCAAACTTCACAGAGCTTAGAAAGCAAGTCTCATTCAACATTCTGGGTGCAGAATTATACAGCCTAGCCATTGTCTTCCAAGGCCAACTAGATTACTTTTGTCTCTGTATCCCAAGCTGTAGCCCAAGAAGGTTGAATATCTAACCTAAAGTACAAATGGGCTATGTTCATTTGTATCTTCAAAGCCCATTTATAACCTGCTTACTTTATATTAATATTGTAAAAACATAAACAACACATTTGCCAAGTCAACATTTTTCATTTAGGGTCCCAGATAGGCAAAACAATCTTGAGAAATAAGTACAAACTAGGAGAACTCTCACTTTTTAAAATCTGAAAACCTAGTATAAAGCTACAGTAATCAAAACAGTATGGTATTGGTATTCTAATTCACATAAAAACCAATGGAATAGAACTGAAGATCCAGAATTAAGCTTGTGCTTCTATGGTTAATTTTCCATCAGGGTTCTAAATTCATCAGTTGGATTTCCATGTGCAAAAAAAGTGTTATATTGATACCTTACCCCATATTCAAAAACTAACTCAAAATATATCAAAGATCTAAATTTATAAACTAAAACACTAAAACTCTCTAACCTGTATATGGTTGAAATAATTTTCTTCAGACTTCAAGGTTAGCCTTTACTAACTTACAACAAACTGCACCTTTAGACAGTGAAAAATAAAGAAATATATTATGGCTAAAAACAGTAGGCTCAAATGTGAGCATGGCTGCAAGCCAAATAATTATGCATAATATAACCTCTTCACATTATAAATTATTTATAGTCATTAATCATGCTCTATCAATTGTACCTTAACCACCTTGGTCAGAAGGCTCTCAAACAGCAATTGTAAGCTCTTCTGTCTAACATAATGTACATGTCCAGAACCTGGCCCTAGTGCAGCTTCTGTAGTCCCACCTGTAACTGCGACATATTGATCTGCCACCAATTATAAATTTGTGGCAATTCCCTTTGTCCTGTGCCTTATTTAACTAGCTTCCTGACTATAAATCCTGGGACGCCATTTTTGCCTTATGCTTCTCTAGATCATGTGTCTTTAGCTTTGTCTTGTCTTTGTCCTGTTTAAGGCTTACTAAATGGTTTCCTCAAACTGTATTTGAGATTGGGTTCTCTTTTGGACTCTAAAGCCCCTATAGAGTTAATATGCGTCAGAATAGATTCTATGGCAGTGAGTAGTTTTGAATTTACTGGGCTTCAGATATGAAGGGTGACACAAACAGTTATGTGTTTTGCCTACTAACCAAAAGGTGCTTACCAAGCCCACCCAAGGCTCCTCCGAAGACAAGGGCTGATGCTCCGCTTCCAAATGGCCACAGCTTGAAAACCCTATGGATCATAGCCCCACTCTGCCCTCCTGGGTCCCATGAGCAGGAAGGCACACAATAGCAATTAACAACAACTACAAACGGCAAATGTCTTCTCGGCCCCCAAGAGAAACAGGGCATTTGAAATTAGCTATGACTCCTGCTAAATACATGCTGCATCACGTAAATAAAAAATACCATTTCCTACAGTTATGGTAAGGAGCTCTGATGTCTGATAACTCAAAGGTCAGAGGTTTAAAATAAGGTGAAAGCGGTGGCAGTCTGTTTCTGTAAAGATTAACAGTCTTAGAAAGCCTATGAGAGCAGATCTACTCTGTCTCACAGGGACACTCACAAAGAGTTAGAATTGATGTTATGGCGACAAGTTTGTTTTTATAATTGTGGTGATGGCACTGTGAGTTAGGTGTTGGGCAGCTAACTAAAAGGTTGGCAGTTCAAATCTACCAGTTGCTTTTTGGGAGAAAGATGAGGCTGTCTGCTTTCATAAAGATTCATAGCCTCAAAAACCCTATACAGGGTCACTGTGAGTTGAAACTGACTCAATGACAGTGAATTTGTTTAGGATTTATAGTTATAAGTGGAGTTTTTTACTAGGGAAGGGCATAGAAAAATGGAAAAATTCTGACATCTTTATTATTTTACAAATATATATATATATTTCAAATCATTTTATTGGGGGCTGCTCTGACTTATGTAATATTACTTTAACTCTATTATATTTCAAATTGAGCCCATCTATTTAAAGCCCTTTTACTCCGCTAGTCTGTATCTTCTCTTGTATTGCTTCTTGGCATTACCTCATTAAGTATTCTTCATCTGACTCAAGGCAAAATATGCTTCTGATCAAATATGCACTCACATGCTCTTTGGCAAGCTACACACCAAATTAGAAAAAACCATAAATCTGGTGCTAAATGTTCTGGAGGGATGGTATATGCTATACCTTCTTTATCAGAAAAGCACACATATGGATTGCAATATGTCAATAAAGTGCATCTGTGACTTTTCTCATTCCTAATTTAAAAAACCAGAAAGATCAATAAAATAAGGATATTACTATATTTGGATTAATAACTAAAAAACTTAGCTCCTTACTTCTCAAATGGAAATCATTCAAAAAACACTCTCACAGACACTCAAAATGTACTTGAAATGTACATTTTAATAACTAAATCTGCATAAAAGTTAAAAATAAATACATCTGATATTCCAAGGCTGATACCAATTTTAATATCACTAACCACTTATACAATATGGTTTTCCAAACAAGGTTTGCTGTTAAATAGCCTATAAAATTATCTCATCACTTTGAATATGCACCTTTATTTAAGAGTCTTATTTCCCTAATTAAATCAACATAATAAAAATCATCAATCACCGCTGTATTTTAACCACATGTGCTATGTGCATCTTTCATACCATATTTTTGTCAATCCATATTAAAAATCACTATTACAGGTCCTTAGTAATTGTAGCCTTAATCTTCAATAAACCATGTATGTGGTAGACAAAATTCTCTGCCTTTTTTTAGGAATCAAGTTCTAAAATTTCAATTCTGTATATGATCATTTCATTAATAACTAATATGAATTAAATGTCATGAAATTAAATTTAAGAATATTATAACCCTGTAGGGAAAAAAGCATTCTCCTCATATTATAAAATGCCTTAATCAAGGGATAAGTCTACTGTTACACTACACATTTTAATACTGTCTCAGATTCTAAATCTCCTTAAATATTTATAAAATAAGGGTTGAAAAACATTAATTCGAAAAATAATCATTACAAATGCTGTTCAATACATTTATATTGCTGGGTTATGTGCCATAAAGAGAGGACAGATGCATGCTTTTCAGATCAATCAAGGAGGAAACAATAGCAAGGATAATACATGAGTATATACCTTCGATCCATGGAATTTCATAGCTTGAAGGAATGTTCAAGTTTATCCAGTTAAATATATGTAACAACTCATGAAACATCCTATGTTTAAATATTACAAACTATCTTTATAATATATTAAGCTCACCTTAAACATATATTAGAATGATTAGGAGTGATTCTCTTGGGGGGGGGTTTGTTTGTTTTCCTAAAAGACTCCTTTATAACCTTCATATTACAAGCCAAATTCTACCTCATTCACCTTTTTTTTGGAGGATTTTAAAGGATATTGTTCTTGATTTCATTTAATCCCCCCAATGGTTTTACTGTACTATAAATCGCATATAGGAGCTTTTTCTCTACTGAAATCCTCCATTTGTGAAACACCCCGTGTGTCCTTTAACCCCCCTTTTTATGGTTTCTATCTGAGGTCCTCCTGGGTTTGGAAGGTCACCAGGATTTTCATCCAATAGTTTGATGGCTTCACTAACAAGTTTTAACTACTCATTCTATCTAGGATTTTAGTTTCACTGGGAGATCAGAGTTCAATTTAATTTGTTTTCTCCATGTTTACAAAATAAATATTGAATAAAAGATGCCTCCTCCCCACTCCCAAGAAAGAAGGAAAACAGGAAGTAAAGGAAAGAAGAGGAAAGAGAAGAGAATGAGGAGCGTAAAACTAGATACAACAAAACCAACCTCGCTGACATCCAATGCTGCCGCCTCACAGCGACCCTCGGCAAAGTAACAGTCAATACAATGGATATTACATCGGTCCATTATTATATATCCATTATCTCTATCCATATCTATACATATACATACACACACAACGTGCACACACAGGTCACAATACAATGAATATTATATAGACACGCATGCGCATGCACATGTGTATGTGTGTGTGTGTGTGTGTATACATATTGTCCTAGGGCGCTGGGCTGCAATCGGCTAGCCCGCAGTTTGAAACCACCAGCGCTGCAAGAGGGACAGACGGCTCTTTCCACTCCCTGAAACTCTAGAGCCTCAGAAACTCACAGGGAGTCGCTATGAGTCAGCATTGATTCCATGGCAGTGAGTCTGTTTTATTTCATTGTCCTACGGGGAGAGTCCTACAAAGTTATAGCAGCGAAGAAAAGAGAATTCAGTTAACATATGCAGCAAAGAGGAAACAGAGGTGGGGAAAATGGACCGAATGCCACCCAAACAGTGCCTGCCTAAGTCAGCACATGTACGAATGAAACTTCAGTAGAAGCTTCTTCCGTCTTTTCTTATATTTCATGTTACAATCGATTGAACCATCATGATTTCTTTAAAAAGTGATCTTTGACACCCGTGTGCAGTAACAAGTCAGCAGGGCTCTCATTGGTCCAGTAGGCTAGAAAAGGGAGTGGTCACCAAAATGATAATCACCCCTCACCTATATGTCTTTGTTCCGGAAAGGACAGGCCAAATTGAAGTGCCTGAGTCCACACTGCCCGCACTAGTCAGTCTGCTCCTTGGAATTATCACAGTGGCTTTGGCAGTGCAACGGTCTAAACCAAAACCAAACTCACTGCCACTGAGTCGAGTCTGACGCATAGCAGCCATATGCCCCGGGGTAGAACTGCCCGTGTGGGTTTCCAAGAGTGCCACTCTGCATGAGAGTAGAAAGTCTCCTCTTTCTCCTGAAGAGCAGTTGGTGGTTTCCAACTGATGACCTGGCTGGTGATTTCCAACTGCTGCCCTGCAGTTAGCAGACCTACTCTCGCCAGACAAGGCCATCAGGGCTCCTGTTCAAAGAACTCAAGATGCCATCTGACTCTCTCGTTAGATGCCACTGAGACAGCCCTGGCCCACTGTGACCCTGTGCACGACAGAAGGAAACATTGCCTGCTGCTGGGCCATGTTCACCATTACTCTCATGCCCGCGCCCACTGATGCAGCCACTGTGTCTATCCAGCTTGTTGGGGTCCTTCCTCTTTTTCCCCAGCCCCCTCGTTTTCCCAAACATGATGTCCTTCTCCAGGGACTGGTCTCTCCTGACAATATGTCCAAAGTATGGAAGATGAAATCTTGCCATCCTTGCTTCTAAGGAGCGCGCTGGGTTTACTTCTTCCAATAGATTGGTTTGCCCTTTAAAAGGCAGTCCCTGGTGCTTTCAATCTTCTCCAGCACCCCAATTCAGATGCATCGATTCTTCTATGGTCTTCCTTATTCAAGGTCCAACTTTCACCAGTCTATGATGCAATTTACCATGGTTTGGGTCAGGCCCACCTTAGTCCTCAAAGTAACACCCTTGCTCTTCAGTACTCTATAAAGAATTTGCGTCTAGACTCAACATGGAGTAAGGTCTGACTGCAGGCGAAAGCCTTCCACCTTTAGATTTCAGGATCTAAGGCAATATGTATGCATACAGGAGAAGGTCTCAAACAGTTCATGGAAACAACACTAAAAAGGCAATTCACCCCTTTCCCACACACTTTTGAAAGGCCTTCTTGTATGTAGAGATGTAAAGTTCTTTGGTGACTAGGTGCAATGAAGTTGGCCCCAAATTCCTGACAACCCCACATGTAACAGAGTACAGCTGCCAGCTAGGAATTTCTTGTCCTTCGTCTGTACAGGAGGGATTCAGGGGGCGTTCTTCTCTGGATTCACTGGTAACTGTTGGGTTAACACGCAATCACAAATCCCTTATGCCCCAAGGGAACCGTCTTACTATTATTGGTCATGCTTTCACCTGATCTAGCACATTATCTGTCCAGTCTTTAATCACTCAGTCCTCCAGGCAATCTCTCATTCTGAATCAAGGATTATGAGTGGACTTCTAAAACTTCATGGAAAAATTCCATTATCTTTCAATTCCATTTTTTCACAAACTTTCTGAAGCTACCTTAATTTTTTTTAAAATTATGATCTATTTTCCCTTACAAAAAGAAAAATAAAATCCTTCAATTCACCTCCCCATCCATCCCTGAATCACACATCTTGTCCAGCCACGACCCTGTCATTGTCCTGCCTCCTAGATACCATGTGCTTCTGCTGAGTCATCCAGTGCAGAGTTCCTGCTTTGTGAGGCTTACCTGATGCAGGAACAGGCCCCTGCGCCTCTCTAGGACTTCACATCCTTTGCTCTCTTTGTCTCAATCTTGCGATTCTGTTTAAAATCATGATAAACTGACAAACCATTGCCAGTTCCTTTAGAAATTAGACATTAACCCACTTCCATTTGAAGGACAGAATTCACTAACAATATCTGCAGTTGGAATGTGGGTACACCTCTCCAAATAAAGCAATTTAAGAACCACCAATCCTAACCTAGCCTAGCCTTCTATCTGCCTACATCAAGCCTGATTGCTCCAGAAGATCCCTTGCTTCTAAAACACCCCTTGACCTTTTGTTCAGGTGGGCAGATATTGTTAGACAAGATCTACTCTGTCTCCTTAGCTAATAGTAGTCAATAAATACTTTCACTTTCCCTCCTGCCCCATATCCTGAATTGGTTCACTTGAGACAGGTGAGTTATGGTCACTTAATATGGTCCTTCTAGCCATGGTTCCTTATATTGATATATTATCCTTCTGGACTTGATACGCCTATAGCTCTGGTCCCATATTGGAGGGCATTCTCTACTCTGGGAGAAAGATGGGGCTTTCTACTGCCACAAAGATTTACAGATTAGGAAACCCACAGAGGCAGTTCTACCCTGTCCTATAGGGGAGCTATGAATTGGCACTGATGGCAGTGAGTTTTCTCTAATATGCTGAGGGGCAGGAGTGCAGTGGGATTGAGATGTGACCTTGATAGAAGGGTATTGGCTGAGCCACATCCTTTGTTTCTTCGATGACATCCCTATGACCCCACCATAGTACAACTGTGAACCAGGCCACTCCCCTTATTTCCTTGGATATAAATATTAGCAAAAACTTCCTAGTTTTCTTTGACATTACCTTGGTAGAGAGGGTGTGACTTTGACTTAAGATACTATCTTTTGTGGGGTATATATAAATGCTAGTTCAAGTGCACCTCACCTCACCTGAAAATTCAGACCATTATTTTCTGATTGAGCTTTGGTGGAAGCAGAAAGACCTGCTGTGGCCTTAGAACATTTTTGGCTTCGGACTCTGGACCCTGCATTTGGCTCACCTCTACTTGACCCTCAGATTTTGGACTGAACAGCACCCACCACCACCATGTGACATATTTCCTCAAAGTGTCATGAGTTTTGGTAGAATATTACAGATAGGCACAGAACCTAGAGATATGAAAAAATATGCCATACTCAGGGGAGGAGTGTGTGTGTGTGTGTGCGTGTGTATGTGTGTGTGTGTGTGTGTGTGTGTGTGTGTGTGTGTGTGTAGAATGGAACAGAGTAGCATTTTCGAAGAGTTGGACATCTGGGACATCTTCAGTCTCCAACTCCTTAGGACTCAAAAATTCAAAAAAACTCTCTGCCATCAAGTCGATTCTGATCCATAGCGACCCTACAGGACTGAGTACAAGTGTGAGTTTCTGCGACTGTAACTCTTCACAGGACTAGAAAACATCCTCTTTCTCCCATGGAGTAGCTAGCTGGTGGCTTTGAATTGCCAACCTTGTAGTTAGCAGAGCAGTGTGCAACCATGATGCCACCAGGTCTCCTTTCCTGTGGACTCGTCTGGTATTGCTTCTTCTAAAGGGAGGGCTCCTGAATCACCTGGGCTGCACAAACACGCCTTTTAGGGTCCAATTCAAGTATCACCTTCTCTTGTCATACCTTCAATGAGTCTCCATGAAGAACTGACCCATTTTCTACCTGGGCTGTTATCATTCTTCCTTGTTTGTTCAAGGACCTTTATAATTATCTCCAACTAGATCAAAAATGCAATGCCAAACAGTATTCAGCTTTGACTCACCACCATTTAGCATATATTACATACAGTAAGAATTTAATGAATGTCTGTAGAAGTGAGTTGAATAAATAAGGACACTTGACACAATTCACTTTCAAAGAATAAGAAGCATATAGAAATTAATATGATACAGTGAATTAGCAATTTCTTTAAAAAATCTAATAAAAATACAAAACATCAGTGTGCTGTTAACATAAAAAAGCTATACAGTGAAAATGCATATGCCATAAATTAGCTATAGACATCTTTTTAAAACAAAAGTTTACAAACAAAGTTAAAATATATATTATTAAACTGTAAACTAAACAAAAACGTCTGGTGCTCCCTCTGCTGGCTTTGCAGTGGCAACTTGCGAATACTGAACAATAGCACCCCAAAACAAGTAAACAGAGATTTAGTTTATCTGTTCCTTTTACTTCCTGTAAATAACCAGCATGGGAAATTACCAGAGTTCATTGGGAAATAATCTTATCTATAAAAGGAATTGTCTATGAATATTAATTTTAAAGAAACAAACTGCTCTTGTCATTCTGATACTAGTTCCTGTTACAATACCTGATTATATTTCTGTTTTCTAATTAAGGCATGCACTTTATATATATGAGATTTTAAAGTTAGACCTCAAGGATGGGATTCTTGGGGTTTCTACTTATTCTATAGCTTTTACAAAATGAATAGGAACATAAGAGGTTAACTTCCTCTTGTGTTGTTTCTAAACAGTTATTCTAAGTACCCTGAAGGCATTTAATTTCAAAACAGGAAGCCACAGAGAGGAACACTTGGTTACACTAATGTTATGCAGATCTTTTGGAACATATTTTCCTAGACACTTGCTGAAAGAGCCTTTTCTATACAGCATTGATAGCACATGAAGACATGCAGTGGAGAAGAATCCATGGGTCCCACGGTGCATTTACTACTCAATTGCCCTTTCTCACTTCTGCATTCACCTCCATTTTCTGACTTTAAAATAGTCTTTACTTGAGCACAGAAAGGGTGGTAAAGAAATCAGGTTAAGGTCAGGAATGTTTATTCACATGATATCATTTCATTATTTTTGCAAATGTAAAAATATCTAAAAGACCTGTGATATGGTTTATGGCAATCAATTTTCTTTAAAGAAATAATATCTTAAAATGCTCAGTAAATGAGCCAAAGAAAGGCAAAGGCATCACTTTTAAAGATTTATATCAATTCCTATTTCAACTACACTATAAAGCCTCTTAAACATAAAAAGATGTTATTGAAATCTGACCCTTACAAATGAAACTGAGAACAATAGCATGCCACATGCAAATGAAAAGTATCTGGATGCTGGAGTTACCTCCAATTCTGAAAGAAAAAAAAATTAAAGCTCTTACCGATGAATGGGCAGTGAGTTTGGGGTTATCTAAAGGCTCAGACCATTAGTTCTGAGCCAGGTGCTGCCACCTCCATGATTCCACGACTAGACAAAAGACTTGCTGGATCTACTTCAAATTACTGAGGGAAAATCCACTGCCATTAAGTATATGCTTACTCAGAGGGGCCAGAGGCTGGAAACCCTGGAAATTTGCACTGGAACAGAGGCTCAGCTTTTCCCCATCAAGCAGTTTGAGATCTTGAATGACTGACCTGCAGTTGGCAGTCCAGCAATTACCTGACCATGCCACCAGCGCTCAATAAAGCAGTATAAAACACCAACTTATGTTTTCCATAATTCAACCCCCCTTTCAAAATTAATTGTGGTACAAATATACATAATAATATGGTTATCATTTGAACAGTTTTCATAGGCATAATTCAGTGACATTGATTCCATTCTTCGTGTTGTGCAAACCTCTCATTACTATTCGCCATGACATTAGACTCTGTATCCCTTAAACAGCAACAATTTTCAGTCATCACGTATGTGGTGAAAGTTGGAATGAATGAGGAAGACTGAAGAAGAATCAATGCATTTGAATTAGGGTGCAGACAAAGCATATTGAAAGTATCATGGGCTGCCAAAAGAACAAAAAAAACTGTCTTGGAAGAAGGACAACCAGACTGCTTCTTGAGACACAGAAGGAGAGATCATATCACATACTTTGAAGGCCAGACTCTGGAGAAGGACATTGTACTTCGTTAAGTAACAGGGCAGAGACAAAGAAGATCTTCCACAAGTTGTGTTGACACAGTGGCTACATGGATGAGCTCAAACTTCAGAACTATGGCTGTACATGGGGTCATTATGAGTTGGACCCAATTAGATGTCACCTAACAAAAACAATTTCCCTCTCCTTTACAGCCCCAGTAACCACTGATATTTTTTGTTTTCTATATATTTAGCTATTCCATATGAGTGAGATCATACTGTCTTTGTCCTTTAGGAAATGACTTATTTCACTTCTCATTTTTTCAAACTTCATCCATCTTGTGGCATCTATCAAAATGTTGTATTGTATAGAGTTGAGTAATATAGTTGAGTAATATTCCATAGTATGTATAGAGTAATATATTTATAGTTGAGTAATATTCCACAGTATGTATAGAGCAATAGATTTATAGTTGAGTAATATTCCATAGTATGTATAGAGCAGATTTTATCTGCTCATCTCTTTATGGACATTTGGTTATGTTTTTTCTCATTGGATTGGATTGCCAAAAATAAGTGTTACAAATCCCAGACTCTTATGCTGGTGGGAATAATCCCATTTGGAACTGGAATACCCTTTTGTATGTTAATAAGACCCTTTTATATTAATCCATTTGTTTTGAGTGGATCTCTTTTGAAATATAAAAGAGATTAAATAAGCAAGCTAGCAGAGATAGGGAAGAGAGACACCAAAGTATATGAAGATTGGCCAGGAGCAGAAACTCAGAGACAAGGACCTTTCTATAAAGCCAACCGAGAGAGGAAGTCTTTTTCCTAGAGTTGGTGTTGTGAATTCAGACTTCTAGCATCCTAAACTGTGATAAAAATAAATTTATGATGGGGAAATAGATCTATGTGCATATATTTATAGGTTTAGAATTAAGGTAATATTTGTGTGTTCACCTCACTGATATGGTCGCTGAAGACAAATGGGTGCATAAGCAAATATGGTGTAGAAAGCTGATGGTGCCTGGCTATCAAGAGATATAGTGTCTGGGATCTTAAAGGCTTGATGGTAAACAAGCAGCCATCCAGCTGAGAAGCAACAAAGCCCACATGGAAGAAGCACACCAGCCTGTATGATCATGAGGTGTTGATGGGATCAGGTATCAGGCATCAAAGAACAAAAATACATTTCATTGTCAATGATGGGGAGTACAGAGTGGGGATCCAAAGCCCACCTGTAAGCAACTGGACATCCCTTTACAGAAGCGTTGCAGGGAGGAGACAAGCCAGTCAGGGTTCAGTGTAGTAATGATGAAACATGCACCCACCACCCTACCCCCCACCCACCCCCCGCCACCAACTATCACGATCCCAATTCTACCTTACAAATCTGGCTTGTACGAGAGGATGTACACTGGAACAGATAGGAACTGGAAACACAAAGAATCCAGGACAAATGATTCCTTCAGGACCAGTGGTGAGAGTGACGATACCAGGTGGGTGGAGGGAAGGTAGGGTGGAAAGGGAGAACAAATTACAAGGATCTACATATAACCTAACCTCCTCCCTGGGCGACGGACAACAGAAAAGTGGGTGAAGGGAGATGTCAGACAGTGTAAGACAGGACAAAATAATAACAATTTATAAATTATCAAGGGTCCATGAGGGAGGGGGGAGGGGGAAAGAAGGTGGGAAAATCAGGAGCTGATACCAAGCGTTCAAGCAGAAAGCAAATGTTTTGAGAATGACGATGGCAACAAATGTACAAAGGTGCTTGACACATGGATGGATGTATGGATTGTGAAAAGAGTTGTACGAGCCCCCAATAAAATGATTTAATAAATAAATAAGTTTCAATTTGATAATATCACCTACTTTCTATATTTATTTCTATAATAGCAGCAGTAGGCAATTAAGGAGCTCTAGTGGCCCTATCCTGTAACCATTAGGCTAAAAACTACCAGGATGGCAGTTCAAAGTCACCAGCGACTCTTCAAGAGAAAAAACGAGGCTGTCTGCTCGATTAAGATTTACAGTCATAGGATCCACAGGGTTGCTATGAATCAGAATTCACTCATTGGCAATAGGTTAGGTAATTAAAGCAGGTATTCCCACCTTTGGGCCATTGTAAAGATTGTTCAATGCACATTAGCGTACCTGTTTCTGTTTGCATTACAGCTTTCAAGTCTTTGGGGTATAAACAATTCAATGCCATTTTTAAAAAATAGCCCATTCTCTTAGTTTCTGACTTGTTCTATATTCAGTTGTGTTTTAAAGAACATAAATGATCAGTGAGCAATTATCCCTCTGTGCTGGAAATTAGGGTTTCACGCACAGCCTTGATTATCAAAGAAGAAGTATAATAATATTAAAAGCATCAGTCTAGCCAGAAGAAGCCAAACAGAAAATATATTCCGTACACTTGGATATGCATATGGCATTAAAGAATTTATGAAAATATATACTCCATTTTAAACTTTTAAGTACTAAGAATTTTGTTTAAATTAGCTTTGAGAAATTAAAAATCCTATTATTAATCCATTTTTCATAGCATGAAAATGATCTTTTCTTCAGTCTTCGCGTGCACAGGGACAAGGGGCTGGCCATAGTAGTGTCCTGCTACTGTCATTCTCCTGCTGAGAGGCTTGACTGTCACCCCTGTAACTGCTGAGATCAGAGAATGATTGAAGAGCGGTGTCAATGCCATAGTAAGTACCTTCCTGAAAGGACAGACGGACAATGACAGCCAGGCACAGAGGAGTACAGAGAAACAGGTCAAAGCATGGAAGTTTATTCCCATATTCGCCCTGAATCAGTACCTGGCAACCTCTAAAATGCTGAGCTCCCGGCTTTTTGAGCAGGGCTGTCAAATCATTAGGTTTGCTTTTGGAATTTTGGCTCATGAATATGTCCTTTGATGCTCAGAGGGCACCCTTGCTGCAATACACAGTTACATACACAACTGCAGCAAAAGAACCCGTAATATTTCACTCCCCCAAAGATTTAACAGCAATGCCTCAGCATACGAAGACTGATTTCACTTTACATTGTTGTGTGCTTTATTCCAAATGATACCACAAGGCTTCCGAGCTGCAAATTAACTGGCAGTTAGACAATATCTAAAAAGGCATTTTGAATTGTGGAGGACAAGTATTCAGAATATAAGATTCATTCTTATTTAACATACTATAGAACTCAGGATGAATGAACACAGGAAACGTATGATATGGTTTGTTGCAAAAATGAAAAACTGTAGTATCCAATAAAAGTTATGTTTTGTACCTTCCTGATGGTAATTCATTCACCCTATTAGCCAATACCAATGCCACAATCTACTGAACAGCTCGGAGAAGAAGATTCCAAGGTGGGCCGGCTGCAGCTGCTCAGACGTGTGTGACATCAAACACTGACTGTATTGGGTATCCACCCTAAATAACGAAGGACCTGCAGTTGATCTCATGCGGCTGAAACTGACCTCAACAAGCTATGTCTGCCACATTTATTTTAACATGCCCACACAAAGCAAACCAAACCAAATACTAGAGATTTTAAAATAAAATCAATTTACAGTAATAGGACTTTATAGTCTAGATGCTATCTCTTAGAATATAATAATAATGAACGATTATTTTATCACCCTAATCTCACAGAGCAAAATTTAATAGTACAATTTGTTATCTCTTAGAATACGTTAGAAAGAAAATAATATTCCTTTAGACCCTTGCTTACAGCTTAATTTAGAAAAAAAAGAGATAAAAACTGTTCATGCTAAATTGCTGTTAACTCTCTGTTCTGCATCTTGCCTTCAGCTAATACCAACCTGGTAGCCAAAACCAGTCAGTACAGAACCTGGTAAATCAACATGACTAATTAGGTTGGCTCCAAAACCAAATGTTAAATTAGCTTCATTTATTTATTTACTTATTTAAATTTTCACATTGGTATTTTGGAATTGCACAAAGTTAAATTCAAATCCGATGGAAAAATATGTTAGCCTTATCTAAACATTGACAGTTAATTTTGGAGACAGCAAATGAGAAATTTTTCATAGGGGAAACTACTTTTGCCTGCAGACAGAGTAGCTTCTTTCAGAACTACTAGGCAACTGGAGTGCAAATTACTACTATTACTTTGGATAATTGGCAGAATCTACAAAAGTTAGACATATTCCATACTGTAAAAATGGTGTGGGGGCCACATCAAACCTCCTTCTACTTCACAAGGGAGAAAAAGAATCAAACACAACCTCAGCCCAAGGCTGACACACACTCTACCGTCCAATATTCTTTATCAATATTGCCACCAATAGTCCCTCCCTAGCTTTTCCAGCTTTGATATCTGTTGCAGCAGCCACACAGAACCCCCAGATAATGCTGACAATAATGCAGTTTATTAGAGCAGTTAACAGGTTAGTGTTCAGCATCAGAAATGCTCAGGATACAATTCTTTGGTCAGGAGTGCCTTTTCTCAGCCATGCCCACAGGCATACCTCTCTCTGGGGTTAGGCCTACCAGTCATGCAGCTCCTTGGCCTCTGCCCTGATGAGGCAATGTTATACATCACTTTTAGTTGCTGTTTGTGAGACTGTATTCTGACGAATGTTTGGGGACGTTATCTGGAATCTTAACAGAAGGATATGTTGCTAGATCCTGCACTGTTTTCATGATCTTTGGCATGCTTGAGCCCATTGTTATGTCAATCCATTTCATTGAGGGTCTCCTTTACTCGTGTTGCCCTCCACGTACCTAATTTGAAGATTTTTCTGGTGGTCTCTCCTGATAACCTGTCCAAAGTAAATGAGTCAACGTCTCACCTTCCTAGCTTCCAACCATCCCTCTGGTTGCATTCCATCCCATTGCACATAAGGTTGCCATGAGTTGAAGCTGACTACACACTATCAAGATTGCAAATCATGAAAACGAAGTTTCACTTTCATATGATGTTTTCTAATTTGGCAAGCACTGGGTTGTCTCCACCTGTTTTTAATGAAATAGGTATCCACTAACTATTGTGTTTTATTCTTAACATTACTTGTGTCATTGCAAATGAGCACAGGCCTAAAAATACTTGAATTTGCTCAGTCTACTTCTTAATCATAGTATTTTCCTCTAAGATTATAAACATCATAATTCTAATGTGTCTAAATAGATTAATTATAGAATTACAAATACAACCCCAAAACATATACCCAAGCAACATTTTTAACACTTTCTGTGGAAAATCATGTTAAAAGTCATTTTAAAAGGTTAAAATGCCACCACAACATAAGACTGAGGCTACACATTTCAGGTAACCCAAATTTTGAAATATCATTGTCTTGCAGGTGTACTGAGTAAAATTATTGTCAATCAGTTGATACTTTCCTGTAGTGAACTGTTGAATAATAAAAGTCACAGGGCACAGAAGTGCGTGTCCTGGAGAAAGTGCTCAGGTGTAAGCTAGTGCGTGTCCAGAGTCACATTTCACTAGCACTGTCTGTTACACAACACGCTGGCTTCTGTGTAACATGAAAAAACTTAGGGACTAAATGTTCACTTTAAGGGACACCTATTGTTATTGAAAGGAGCCCTTGAGGCACTGTCAGGTAAGCATCGTACAGGTCAGCTGTTAAAATCACCAACTGCCCAGACAAAGATTTACAGCGTCAGAAACCCTGTAACAGGTTAAGATGAAAATTTTCTAGGAAATAGGACCGGTATTCATCTCCAATGAAGGAAAGATGTTCAGGATTTTGAAGTCATCATTGGGAGAGAGAGAGAGAGAGAGAGAAAGAGAGAGAGAGAGAGAGAGAGAGAGAGAGTGTGTGTGTGTGTGTTTGGTTAACATTACTGATATGTGGCCAAAAGAAAACTGATTTTATCTATATCTATTAAAAGACAAGTTAATCAAACTAAAACTCAGCATCGTCTTTGCATGTGTTTGCTGAAATACAATGCTGGGATATAGTACTAGAAGAAATTATACAGATAGGGTCTTCCCATTACACTTCCTCAAGAGGCAATTTCCTATGTGATTTTGAATGGTCAATGACAGTGTTGTCAACACTTATTTAAAAAGTCTACAATTTGGGGCAGATGCAGCTACTAACAAATTATTTCCTCTATTTAATACCCACTGCCTCTATTCTGCCTTCTAAACTCAGACATATGACATGAAACTACTTGTCTCTTGATGTCCATTTCTTCGTTGCTAATAACACATAGAATCCTTTAGCCCCGAAGACTAAAGAGACAAACTGTACTATGGACACCAAGAGAGTATCCTGGTTTTGTTTGTCTTGTTTCAATTTTACTGGAAATATTATTACACCAGACCCTACTTACCTTATGTATATTCAGCTTTTTTTTCTCTCTTTGATACAATTGCAGAACTTCATAGTTCTCCCTATTTTATTTCTTCTTATCACTTAGTCTTTTTATTGCTCGATATAATGGAAATAAACATTGAACCATTATTGTGGCATCACAGTCAAGTCATTATCAATGTAAGCCTCTGTGATATGTATCTTCTGTTTATTTGGTTAATATGCTTTCCATAGCCCCACCAGTCCTTGATAAGGGTAACGATATGATTAGAAAAAGAGAATCTTTAAGTGATTCAGAGAAGACACGCTTCCCGGGGGACAATGGACACATAATCAAGTTTTGGAGATCTTGGTTCTGCCAGCTCTGAGTTCCCAAAGATCCATTCCTTATTCCAAGAACACAGTCAAATGCATGACGACAGAAGGCTCTTCTGGCTAGAACTCTAGACACCCCATCACGACCACTAGCTAGCAAGAGACTGCGGTATTCACAGATACACTCTGAAGGTGGATTAAGGGTGCCGTCAACAGGTGGTGGGACCCTCAAAGTGGTCACATAAATATAGTGCTCACTTATGGATTAAACATTTGAAAAAAAGGAATCATTGTCTCTTTAAAAAGAAAAAAATCTATTAGTACAGGGTTGAGTGCAGGGTGGAGACTTCGCTCGTGATTGATTGACAGGGCAGTGTAAATTCCATAACCACCACATTTGCATAGATATTGATTGCAGTGGGCTTCAAAAGACTCTGATTATGCTGCTTTTCGTAGTTGAAATGAGTGTCTTTTACCTTAGCCCTTCAGAGAAACCAAGATAGCAAATGTTAAGACTTAAAAATGCACATGTGAAAATATATGTATGATTAATGATAATTTATTAAGTGTAATACTGGGCTAAATTAATATATGCAGTGTAGGAATGACTTGTGTTAATGGGATTATCTTGTTTATGATTATCATTATTGACTTTAAAAGAGCTACTTAACTATTTTCTGTATAAGAGGCATATCTAATGTACACAACACAAAACATTTGTATACTGACTGAATTGTCACTATTAATTTTATGTAGATACAGTCTCCATAACCTCAGGGTTCTCTATGTCTATAAATGTTATTCCATTTATAGAAATGAATATGTAGACATGTTATTTAAATATATAAATATTAATGTGTGTATTCCTGATGAAAAGATGTACATACAAAGTAAATTTAATGTTATAAATTAATGATACAAATATCCTTTAAATAAATTGCATCTTAACTGAAATTACTCAATAATTAAACAACCAATGCCTTAAAATATGTTTAATCATCTATTATCTACTCAATACATTTTTTAATTTATCACAATGACATGGCACTGGGAATAAACTGCATGCAATCTTTTCTTTCTTTTATTTGAAATCATTTCATTGGGGGCTTATCCAGCATCCATCCATTGTGTCAATCTTTTCCAACTAAAGAATCCATTCAAGTTTGGCTGACAAATATGTAGACTTTTTAAAATGTTTTTTCCCCAGAAAGTAATCTAAGGAAATACACATGTAGGTAAAGTTGTGGTTTCAGTTGTGCTGGCATCTTCCAGTTTTCCTTTAGTAAATGAAAGACGGTTCTGAAAACTAGGAAGGGGTTTTCTAGTTTATGGTGTAGCGTTATATGGTATGGGGTCACTATGATCAAATTCAATTCAATGGCAGTGATTTTGGAGTTTTGAGTTTAGTTCATGTCAGTTCAAGTCCTAGTTGAATTTAAATTAAGTTGAATTCAAGATATCCTGCTGTTTTACTGTTTTTATAAGGTTCATTTTTCTATTTTACTTCAGTGCTGTCAACAAGTCCATGTATTATGGGTGAGCTGGACAAAGGCTCATGTAATTTGGCCAGGCTAACTTGCGGACCATTCAAAGGAAAACTATGCATTCAATACTTGTGAACTCATATTGTTCTTGCAGCTGGCTAGAACAACTTCTATAAACTCCCTCACTGTCATGGAGACCATCCCAACTCAAAGCGACCCTATAGGACAGGGGAGAGCTGCCTCTGTGCATTTTTAAGGGAGGAGAAAGCCTCATCTCTTGCCTGTGGAGTTGCTAGTGGTTTTGAACTGCCAATCTTGTGGGTAGCAGCCTAGTGGGTACCACTATGCCACTGGAGGTCTTGGGTCTATAAATCTTATTCAATTATGAATGACCCAAAAACTTTTTAATTGGGCCTATTAGCAAATGGCTTGCTTTTAGGTTAGATCATGATAGTAGTATAGAAACAATGACCCTCAATTTTCCCAGTATTAGTAAAAACTAACAAAGACAAATAAAAAACAAAAGAGAATATGAAAGAAATAGATATTTTTTAAAAAATCAATTTATTGGGGGCTCATAAAACTCTTAACAAAATCCATATATACACCCATTGTGTCAAGGACATTTGTATATTTGTTGCCATCATCATTCTCAAAACATTTGCTATCAGCTCTCATATTTTTCCCTCCCTCCCCGCTCCCCCCACTCCTGGCCTCACGAACCCTTGATAATTTATAAATTATTATTATGTCATGTCTTACACTGTCCAACGTCTCCCTTCACCCAATTTTCTGTTGTCCAACCTCCAGGGAGGGGGTTATATGTAGATCCTTGTGATCGGTTCCCCCTTTCTACTCCGCCTTCCTTCTACCCTCCCAGTATCACCACTGTCATCACTGGTGCTGAGGGGTTCATGTGTCCTGGATTCTCTGTGTTTCCAGTTCCTATCTGCACCAGTGTACATCCTCTGATCTAGCCAGATTTGTAAGGTAGAATTGGGATCATGATAGTGGGGGGAGAACACATTAAAGAAGAGGAAAGTTGTATTTTTCATCGCTGCTACACTGGAGCCTGACTGGCTTATCTCCTCCCCTCAACCCTTCTGAAAGGGATGTCCAGTTGACTACAGATGGGCCTTGGGTCCCCAATCTGCACTTCCCCTCATTCACAATGATATGACTTTTTGTTCTTTGATGCCTGATACCTGATCCCATCAACACCTGGTGATCACACAGGCTGGCGTGCTTCTTCCATGTGGGCTTTGTTGCTTCTGAGCTAGATGGCCACTTGTTTATCTTCAAACCTTTAAGACCCCAGACACTATATCTTTTGATAGCCAGGCACCATCAGCTTTCTTCACCACATTTGCTGATTTGCACCTGCTTTGTCTTTAGCAATCGTGTCGGGAAGGTGAGCATCATGGAATGACAGTTGAATAGAACACAGTGTTCTTGCATTGAGGGGGTACTTGAGTAGAGGCCCAATGCCCATCTGCTACCCTAACACTAAGCCTATAAATATATGCACGTAGCTCTATTTCCCCATCATCATACATAAATATATTTACATATGTATATGCCTGTACTTAGACCTCTACAAATGCCCTTTGCCTCCATGTTCTTTCCTCTATTTCCTTTTACTTTCCCCTTGTCCCACTGTCATGCTCAGTTTTCATTTGGGTTTCAGTAATTCCTCTCGGTTACATTGCCCTTCATCAAGCCCTACCAGGCCTCTTACACCCTTCTTCCCACGATTTTGGATCATTTATATTCCCTTGTCCCTGGGTTTGTTAACACCACTTCCTTTCCCTCACCTCCCCCTCTCCCATGTCCTCCTGGAACCATCGGTCCTGTTTTTTCCTCCTCCAGATTGCTATCCCGTCTATCTTATCTAGCTAGTCCTACAGAGATAATAGTATGAACAAAACCAAGACAGAGCAAAACAAAACAAACAACAAAACCAATGACCCAAAAAAGAAAAGCTTGTATATAGTTCAGGGTCTGTTTGTTGACCCTTAGGAGTATTTTCCAGTGGAGTCTGATGAGTTGCATGCCCTGGCCCCAAAGTCTATTTTTGGTGTTCCCTCAGGACTTCCTTGCTCTGCTTCCCTTCCTGTTCTGTTGCACACCCTTAGTGTTTTGCCTTGGTGTGGTGGGGTCAGATCAGGAGCATTTCCCACAATATGCCTCCAGTGTTGTGCCCTGTAGGACTATGGGTCAGTGAAGGATGTGTGTTTAGTAGTGGGTTTGGCCACATGGTCCTCTCTGTGCATTGGCTGCTCTGAGCAGGGATATCATCCTCAAGGGTTGGTAGGCCAGTTTGTGCTCCACTCTCTCTTTCTACCTCTTCATTTGCTCCCGTGTGCTCTGATCAGATATGTCCCTCTCCCTCAACTGTAGTTTCAGTGCTGTCCTCTGAAGTAAATTTGTCTTGGGAGAGGGGCGTCTGTCCACATAGTTGGGATTGGGGCCGGCCCCTCAGACCTCTTTACTGGTTCCCTGCTTCATGCCGGTATGTTGCATTCACATCTTGGAGCACCTGGTCGAAGTCTGGTTCCTCTTTCCTGGTGCAGGTATTAACAATACTCTCCCCTTGGGTTGGTTAGTGCCCTGTTCTCCTGCTATCTATGTCTTCACCCCACCCCATCCATTTTAGTTAGCTACCATATGTATTGCTGGATTTGGTCTGGCTCCTGCCATACTTCCTGGACCTCACCCCAGGAAGGTCATACTTTTCCCTATGCCACTTTACCTCTTTTCTTTTTTAAGCTTACTTCAGTGGACTCATGTTGTACTTATTCTTTTGTGCTTGGTTTACTTCGCTTAGCATACTTTCCCATGCAGTGATGTGTTAAGAGTTCTTCCCATGCAGTGATGTGTCTCATGTGTTCATCACTGCTTTTTAGGGATGTGTAGGACTCCATTGTATGAATATACCACAGTTTTTTAATCCATTCGTCTGTTGATGGAAATTTGGGTTGTTTCCAATTCCTTGCAATTGTGAACTACGCCACGATGAACATTGTCGCACAGATGTCTGGCCATGTTTCTTGCCTCTTCTGGGTATACGCCCAGTAGGGGGATTGCTGGGTCATATGGTAACTCAATTTCCATCTGTTTTAGATATCGCCAAATCAATTTCCATAGTGGTTGTACATACCAACAGGCCCACCAGCAGTGGATCAGCGTTCCTATCTCAATACAGCTCCTCCAACACTTGTTGCTTTCTTGTGTTTTTTTTTTAATTGGGCTATATTTGAAGGTATTAGGTGGTATCGCATAGTTGTTTTATTTTTTTTCCTCGTAGTTTTTTTAATTTGCATTTCTCTCATGGCTAATGATCACGAACATTTTCTCATATATTAATTGGCCATTCAGATTTCTGCCCTTGTGAAACTTCTGTTTGCCTACCTCCTCAGAGGGCAATTAGTTTTTTTCTTTTTGGAAGCTAGTAAAGTATAGTAGATTTTAGTAATAAGGCCTTTATCTGATGTGTTATTGCTAAAGATGCTTTCCCAGTTTGTGGGCTCTCTTATTACTTACTCCCTTGGTGAATCCTTTGATGTGTTCTATCGTCAGTATATCCCACTTGTCAATTTGCGACTCATCTGTATTTGTGTCCTTCCCTATTTCTGAGGGCCAATGTATTTCCTGCGCTAAAGTTCTCAGGTTTGTCCCAATTATCTCATTGATGTTCCTAATAGTTTGGGGTTTTACCGTGAGGTCTGTGTTCCACCTTGAGTTTATTCTTGTGTATGGAGTGAGATAGGGGTCTTGCTTCATTTTTCTGCAGGTAGATAACCATTTTTCAAAGACCACTTGTAGAAGAGGGCATCTGCTTCCCATCAGTTGTCTGTATGCTGATGATTTTATTTCTGGGTTTTCAGTTCTTTTCCATTGGTCTGAGTATCTGTCATTACGGTTTTGACCACTCTGGCACTATGGATGTATGGCATGTGCTAAAGTCAGGCAAAGCAAGCCCTCCCACCGTGTCCTTCTTCTTGAGGAGTTCTCTGCTAATTCTGGGTTTCTTCCCTCTCCATATAAAGTTGGTAATCAGTTTCTCCATTTCTTTGAAGAAAGATGAGGGTAATTGTATCGGGATTGCATTAAACTTATATAGTACCATGGGCAGAATTGACATCTTTACTATATTGAGTATTCCAATCGATGAACATGGAATATTCTTCCATTTGTTGAGGTCACTCTTGATTTCTTGTAATAGTGTTCTGTAGTTTTCCTCATATAAATCTTTTGTTCCTTTTGTCAGGTATATCCCTAGATATTTCCATTTGTGCTTAGCTATTGTCAAGGGTACCACCTTTTTGATCTCCTCTTCTGTGGTCTTATCTGATGTGTATAGCAGTCCCCAAAACTTTCGTTTGTTCATCTTGTATCCTGCCACTCTGCTATATTCCTCTATTGCTTCCAGTACTCCCCTTGTGGAACTTTTAGGATTTTCCATATATAAAATCATATCATCTGCGAATAATGATAGTTTCATCTCTTCCTTCCCCAGGTGAATACCTTTGATGTCTTTTCTTTGTCTTATGCTGTTAGCTAAAACCTCCTATATGATGTTAAATAAGAGTGGGGACAGGGGGCATCCTTGTCTGGTCCCCTTTTATTGGGATTGTGTTTGTCTTTTCTCCATTGGCTACCATGTGGGTGTTGATTTTTCAAAGCTATGCTTTTAAGTTTACTCTTATCCTGCAGTCTATGTCTTTAGATATTAGAATACTATATTCCATGAAAGTCTTAAATGTGTCATTCTTATGACTCAAATATACTAATCTATCTAAATAAAAAGTATCTAGCATCTTTACATGGAGGCAGCTTCTGAGAACCTGGGAGTAAAGATAACTTTCCTTAGAAATGTACCTCAATTTTTTCTATAGTTTGTTTGCTTGGTTGGTTGTTACATGAGTTAGCTGCTTTCCTCTTTCTTCTAGCTTTATAGATTCACAATCTAACCCCTTCCAGTCCCACACCAGTATAAACTGCTCCCTACAAACATGGCACTTTTGGCATAATATAAACAACACCCCAATAATAGATGATTGCTTTAGTTTGAGAGTAATATGAATGATCTTTTTTTAAAATAAAAATCTAATAGCCCATATCATGACCTCAATTCTACCTTACAAATTGGATTAGACTAGAACATGCACACTGCTACAGATAAAAGCCCACAACACAGGGAATCCAGGATAGATAAACCTCTTAGGACCAACAATGAGAATAGAGATACCAGGAGGATAAGGGGAAGGTGGGGGGAAAGAAAGGGGGAATCAATCACAAGGATTGACATATAACCCCCTCCCAGGGGGATGAACAACCAAAAAGTAGACAAAGTAAGATATGAAAATAATAAACTATAACCTATTAAGTGTTCAGGGGAAGGAGCGGAAAAAATGAGGAGCTAATATCAAGGACTCAAGTAGAAAGAAAATGCATTGAAAATGATTATGGCAGCATATGTACAAATGTTCTTGACACAATGGATGGATGTATGGATCATGATAAGAGATGTAAGAGCCCCCAATAAAAGTATTTAATACAAAAATCTCTAATAGAGAAGAAATGAATACTTTGCTTTCCATCCAAAATATTTAGCATCTTAGGTCAATAAAAATGGGCTTCCAACATGGTACCCATCTGTCTGTAAATTTTCTTCTATATATTGAGCAAATAATCCAGGAAGATGGACCATATGAAGAAGAACCCACTCTCAGGATGTAGGATGGGTCATGAACAACCTGTGATATGCAAATGACACACCTTGCTTGCTGAAAGCCAAGAGAATTTGGAACACTTGTCCGCGAAGATCAAATATTACAACCTTCAGGATGGATTATAATTCAATATAAAGAATACAAAAATGTTTACAACTTGACCTAAAGACTGTATCACACATGATAAACAGAGAAAACATTGACGTGGTCAAGGCTTTCATTTTGCTTAGTTCCACAATCAATGCTCCTGGAAGTAGTAGTCAAGCAATCATATGTCACATGGCATTAGGGAAAATCTGCTTCAAAAGATCTCTTTAATGTCTTAAGGAGCAAAAATGTCACTTTGAGGAATAAGGTGTGCCTCCTCCAAGTCCTGGTATTTTCAATCTCCTCATATGCATGTGAAAGCTGGGCAGTGACTAAGAAAGACTGGAAAAGAATTGATGCCTTTGAATTGTGATGCTGGCAAACAACACTGGAAGTGCCAAGGACTGTCAGAAGAACAAACCAATCTGTCTTGGAAGAAGTACAGCCTGAATGCTCCTGAGAAAGAGGTATGGTGAGACTTTACATACTTTGGACATGTTAACAGGAAAGATCAGTCTCTAGAAAAGGACATCATGTTTGGTAAAGTAGAAGGGCAGCAAATACGAAAATGACTTGCTTCAAAATGGATTAACCCAGTGGCTGCAACAATGACCTCAAACATAACAATTGTGAGGATGGTGCTAGACCAGGTGTTTCTTTCTATTGTACATAGAGTTGCAATGAGTCAGAGCAGATTCACTAGAGCAGATGTACAGATTTACTACGCTAAAATGGATTGAAATGTATTTAAAGATTAAATGAAGAAAATGACTCATTTTCTCATTGTAGTTTAGTGTTTACATATGGCTATCTTGTTACTGCAGGTTCCTAGGTGTTACAAATGTTTGCTTATCTCCTAATTTAAGGGTTAGCTGTTCAAATCCGCTCAGTGGCACATCAGAAGAAAGGAGTGGTGATTTATAAATATTTCAGTAAGAAAACCCTATGACATTTTACTCTGTAACACATGAGGGCTCCATGAGTCGGAATCAACTTCAAGGCACCAGGATTGGTTTTGAATTCTCTTGTTGTTGAGACTCTCCCGGTAGTACATATAGTTAAGTACTCAGCTACTATCTAAAAAGTTGACAGTTCGAAGTCACCCAGAGGCATCTTAAATGAAAGACCTCGAGATATACTTTGGGAAGATCACCACCATTGAAAACTCTATGGAGCACAGTCCTTCCTATTCCACAACGCCTGCCATTGTCAGGAGTCAGAATCAACTCCGGGACAGCTGGCTTCTCTTATTGGTGAGGTTAAAATTATTGTAATATATTATCTACTATGAGTTCTCCTAAGACTTCTTTGAGTAAGTACTGTGCTAGAGTTAAGATGACCCAAAGTCTTTTAAAAAGGAGCATTGGTGGCGTAGCGGTTACACATTGGGCTGTAATTCTCAAGGTTCACAGTTTGAAACCACCAGCCACTCTGAGGAGATAGACAGGGCTTTCTACTCTCTCTTTTTTTAAAAAACATTTTATTATTTTATTTTTATTAATCATTTTACTGGGGGGCTCTTACAAATCTTTTTTTTGTTAACATTTTTTTATTTTTTTACATTTTATTAGGGGCTCATACAACTCTTATCACAATCCATACATATACATACATCAGCTGTATAAAGCACATCCATACATTCCCTGCCCCAATCATTCTCAAAGCATTTGCTCTCCACTTAAGCCCCTTGCATCAGGTCCTCTTTTTTTTTTCCCCTCCCTCCCCTTTCCCCCCTCCCTCATGTGCCCTTGGTAATTTATACACCGTTATTTTGTCATATCTTGCCCTATCCGGAGTGGGAAGGGAGACTCTGGATAGGGCGTTCTACTCTCTTAATGAGTCACAGTCTCTGAAATTCATAGGGACAGTTCTACGCTATCCTATTGAGTTACTATCACATCAACTCAATGACAATGAGTTTGGTTTAGTTTTTTTATACCTTTTAACCTTTTGGCCCTCTCACCAATATTTCCATATAATTTAAACACCGTAACTGTGATCTGTGATGTCCTTTTAGAAATGGTAGGATGTGGCAAGGAGAAGGTGTTTTTAAAATGTAATATTTGTAAGGATGAAGGCAATTTATGTCAATAATAATCATAGCAATAATATTTTATGCTTACATAGCATTCTTCCTCAAGACAGAAATTACTTAAAAAAATAATAACAACAACAACAGTAAAAACAAATTAAGGTTAACTAAAATTCTGTTTTACAAAGTATAAGAGTATAAGATATTTTAGATATCACTGGTTATCGTTTTATAAGGCATTTAGTTTTACTAAATTTAAAAATAGAATATGTAATTGTTTCAAGAAACATACATAACTATCAAGTGAATGGAGATAATTTATCTTAACTTTGAAGTCACTCAGAAGATATTTATAGACAATGCATATGGATCTCTTTGAAAATATTTCTTTGTAGGTAAATTTTTTAAATCACAGCAATATTAACACAAAAGGCATTATTAAAAGACAAAGATGAGATTTGATCAGGTAGCTTTCTTTTCTTTTTTTAATTAATCATTTTTTAGGGGCTCATACCACTCTGATCACAATCCATATAGCATCAATTGTGTAAGATCAGGTAGTTTTAAAGGAAGATTGAAGCAGTGGAGTGGTGGTCACTGAGCACAGTATGAATGAATATAAAATTACTAAAAAATGACTTCTTTTGTGAAGTTGGCGCAGTAGACTGCAAATTATGTTCACTAAAATTTTCATTTTAGGATAAAATGCAAATATTAAGGCTATTTGACACTTACCTTCAGGAAGCCAACATCAACACATAAATTAAGATTTCAGAGAGATAGGCCTCACTGTACACTGCCCAAACTTCAATAACAAAGCCAAGCTAGTTAGCCCACAACCCACTGGGATGCTCACCCCATCCCTCAAAGCCTTGCGCAGGCAATTATCAAGGAAATACAATAATGGGCGGTGAAGCCAAAGGGCTAGCGGCAGCAAAAGAAATCGCAAAGCTGTGTTGATACCATGTGCTAAAAGAGATTGTGAGGCACAGAAGAGGTAATATTCCAGTAGGGGGAAGGATCCTTTTTAAGCTAAATTTAGATTCAAGTAATCCTACTGGAAACATATACCTGAGAGGTAAAAGAGATTACAAGGCTTAAGTCATTCTAGAGTAAATATTAAATTAGATTTATGGAAACTAACTTTTAAGCCACTAACTTTTAAGAAATGGGGCTTAAATAGGCATATGCAGAAATCTGAAGCTCATTTTCCACCCAAATCATCTGACAAAATAGATAAATTTTAGAAACAGACCAAAAGTGTGAGTGCACCTGCTTTTTTCACAATGGTGCATAAAAATACTCCAAAGCTAGGCTTACTCATAGAATTGATGTTTTGGAGGTTGGGTGGGTGGGGTGTTATTTGATGATATAGCAATATCTGGGTGAAACAAGTATGCCGGTGATTTTATTCATTTTTGACAATAAATCCTATTTCCAATTCTCCGATACTATTAGTAAAACAAAACTAAACTAAACTACATTTCAGGCAAAGTAATGAAGCTAATTGGCTTCCTGCCTCTGTAGTCTCCTGAGTTGGGCTATAAGAAGGGGTCAAAGTATAAATAAGTATTTTTATTTAAAGAGCTCCAACACGACACAAACTAGAGGATCATTAAAACCATGAGTTGTCAGCTTCATGTGTTTATGAGTAAGGCTGTGCTCCATAAGGTTTTTAATGCTGATTTAAGTCTTTCTTCTAAGGTATCACTTGATACGTAAGACATTTCCAACTTTTGGTTAGCAAATGCTAATTGTTTGTACCAATGAGATCATTACTATCTATTTCATTCTATTGTGCATAGGTTGCTATGAGTCTGAATTGGAGGCTCTTTATTAACAGAAGGTCCAGTGGTGTAGTGGACTATGCACTGAGCTGCTAACCACAAGGTTAAAACTTCAAAACCACCAAGTGCTCCTTGGGAGAAAGATGAGGCTTTCTATTTCCATAAAGCCTTTGAAACCCACAGGGGCAGTTGTGCCTTGTCCTGTAAGGTCACTATGAGTAGGAATCAACTTGATGGTAGTGGTTTTTTATGTTTGTTTGTGTCTTTATTTTTTAATAACAACAATATTCTTACTAATAACACCTTGCTTTAAGAAGCATAGCTCCATAGCCTTCAGACCCAGTATATCTTTAGGAGTAAAGCAATGGGTAAGAACTAAGAGAAGTATGATAAATCCCTGTAAGAAAGGGCACAAAGCTACTGTCTAAAGGCATTCCTCCCTAGAGTTACCAAGCACCCAAGGAGGAATGCTAGACTGAGACATGTTAAGGGAGGATTACCAGCTGCAAGTACAGACTTATTTTTCTCCTGAGGAGGGCTGGTGTTTCCGAACTGATAACCTTATGTTTAGTAGCATCCAAGCACATAAATCACTGTGCCAGCAGAGCTCCTGAAGGGCAGAGGTTGTTGTTCAGTGCCATTAAGTCAGCTCTAACTCTAAGCGACCCTATGCACAACAGAGTGAAACCTCATGGTCTTACACCAACTTCACAATTGTTGCTGTGCCTGCGCCCACTGAGCAATCACTGCATCAATCCATCGCATTAAGAGCATCCTCTTTTTGGTTGCCCTTCCACTTTACCAAACATGATGCGCTTCTCCATGGTCTGGTCTATCCTTACAATATGTCCAACGTATGTAAGACAAACTCTTGTCATCCTTGCCTCTAAGGAGCATTTTGGCCATGCTTCTTACAAGATAGACCAGTTTGTCCTTTTAGCAGCCCATGGTGCTTTCAATCTTCTTCTCCAGCACCACAAATCAAATACATCTATTATTCTACAGTCTTCCTTATTCCATGTTCAATGTTCTTATCCAATTGGCAGATGGCAGATTCCATGTCCTTATTCAAGTGAGTAAATCTGCATTAAAAGATCTCTTTAATGGGAGACATAGTGGTAACATGTTGGGCTGTTAACTGCAAGGCCAGCGGTTCTTTCCAAACCACCAGCTGATCTGCAGGGAAAAGAGCAGGCTTTTTCTTCCCAAAAGAGTTACAGTCTCAGAAACCCACAAGGGCAGTTCTACTCTGGCCTACAGAGTGGCACTGAGTAGGCATCCAATCGGAGGAAGGGAGATTTTTAATATGATCAAAAGCAAAGATGTCACATTGAAGACTAAGCCACAGTGTTTTCAGTTACCATACCTTATATGCATATGAAAGTTGAGCAATGTTAAAGAAGGGCTTAAGAATTGGAACAAGTTGGAGTTTAAATAAAATTATGGCAGTGAATTAGTTTTTTTTCCCCCTTTTGGAAAAATTGAAAGGCATGCTGGTAACAGATTTTTTTCTACTAATGGCAAAATCAGCAGTTGGTACACACCAGCCACTCCCTGAGAGAAAAACGAGGCCGTCTTCAGTTCTACCTGCCCTTTTGGGTTGCTATGAGTAAAACTAAACTCAATGGCATGAGGATGGGTTCTGCTTTTAAGAAGGATGGATGCCTTTGAATTATAGTGTTGATAAAGAATATGAAATATGCTGTGGGCTGCTGGGAAAACATGCAAATCCATACTTGAAGACCCGCAAAAGGATAGATTGAGCCCAGCTACGAAAGCGAGTCCGAACACGGCGAGCTACAGTGGGGAGGACGGCAGCGGCAGCCGCAGATGGGGCAGTGTTTCCCTCTTTGTCCCTTCCCTAGTGTGGCTGTGAGTCAGAACCGACTCGAAGGCATCTCACAACAACAGCAAATTGAGCTTAATTTAAATGAAAGATGGAGGCTCTCACACAGAGATAATGAGCAATTGCTAATTGTACCATGATAATAATAAATTCACTCTATAATCTAAGTGTATTTTTATGTCTGACACAAACAATTTTCATTCTCTTAAAACTTGTTTAATTTAAAAAATAAACTGCCATTTACTAAGCACTATATTATCTGTGATACAAATGCAATAATTACATATTTTCATTTGAAAGTATGCCTTAAAAAATACTGAAGACAAAGACGTTAAGTAATATGTCTAATTTGTCTGCTTCTAGCAAAAAGCCAGAACACAGATATTGGTCCTACTATGAGTAACACCCAGAGCTTCTTTACTGACAGATCATGGATGTCATTGCTGTATTACAAACTAGTTCCTAGGAATATCCGTGGTTTCTCCATGAGAATTTCCTTCCTGTTATCGTTCTTTCTACTTAGGGTTTTTTATGTTGCCTCTAAAAGTCATATATATTCATTATTTTGAATTTTTTAAATGAATAGAAAATTTAAAAATCTATTATTCTACCTCCTTGGAAAATATTATATTTCATATGTATATGTAAGTGTGCATGTGTTTGTGAAAGTTTACACCTCCAATGATATCATCTTATATGCATTAGTTTTATTGTTGCTGTCTTTCTTAATCTAGGGAGTTTATTAGGGGAGTTAACTGGTTCCCACAATTCGGAACCAGTAAACAGTAAGGATAGAGTCATTAGTCCACAAAAATACCTCTCATTAGACACGGTTCTCAGTCTCTTAGCCACGTGGTCCTTTGGCCTTTTTCCACGGACCAGGGAGCCCACCTGTTGCGTGTCTCACAGCCCTACAGTTCAGGCCAGGTGAGGAGGTGCCACTAGCCTCAGCATTCCTCCTCTGAGTCTCAGTGTGACCCTCTGGTGCCTCTGCCACTTCAGACAGAGATCTGAATGTTCCCTTACCATGATCCTGGGCTGCTTCTCTCTGTCCAAGATGGCCTTTATAATCAGAGGAATGGCTTTGAAGGAGGTGAGGTCCTAGTCATTTAGCAGGTCACATCCCTTCTACTGTTAGAGTTAAAAATTAAATAATTCTATTGATGTATAATTTACATATCATACAATTCAATGGTTTAAACATATTAAAAAGAATTGCGCAATCATTACCACAATCAATTTTAGAACATTTTCTTCATCCTTGTACTCATTATTATTAGCTTCCTATTTCCCCGAATCTCTCAACTAATGACAACCCTAAGCCAAAAAAAGACCCTCACTGCCATTGAGTCGAGTCCATTCCAACTCATAGTGACCCTATAAGACAGGGTATATGAAGAAGAATGTAGTATCAGGGTGGGAGGAAGCCAACTGCAATATCTACAAGACCTTGATAAAGTGAGACGGACTTGAAGCACTTACAGATGAAGATCCAGAATTACAGCATTCGGGATGGATTACAACTCAATATAAAGAAAACCCAAATCTGGACAACTACGCCAAAAGGTCCCATCATGATAAATGGAGAAAAGGTTGAAACTGTCAAGGATTTTTGTCTTACTTGGATACACAATCAATATTCGTGGAAGAAGCAATCAAGAGATCAAACGACAAATTGCATTATTTAAATCTGCTGCACAGATTTCTTTAGAGTATTGAAAGGCAAGGTTGTTACTTTGTGGACTAAGGTGTGCCTGCCTAAGCCATGGTATTTTTAACTGCCTCATATGCATATGAAAGTTAGATAATGAATAAGGAAAACCAAAGACCTGATGCATGTGAATTGTGGTGTTAGAGAAGAAGACTGAAAGGACAATGTACTGCTAAAAGAACAGACCTATCTGTCTTGAAAGATGGTCAGTGAGAGTGCTCCTTGGAAACAAGGATGGCAAGACATCGTGTTACATATCTTAGACGTGCTGTCGGGAGAGACCAGTTCCTGGAGAAGGATGCCATATTTGGTAAAGTAGAGGGACAGCGAAAATGAGGAAGGCCTTCACCACAATGGATTACAAAGTGGCTGGCACAATGGACTCTAGCACACAAACAATTGTGAGGGTGGCACAGGACCGGGCAGGTTGTTGTGCATAAGGTTGGGCATTTCATTCTGTGGTACATAGAGTCACTGGGAGCGGTAACCGCCTAGATCGCACCTAACCACAATAACAAGGACAGGTGGAACTACTCCTGTGGCTTTCCAAGACAGTAATATTTTATGGGAGTAAAAAGCCCAGTCTTTCTCATGCTGAGCAGCTGGTGGTTTCACACTGCTGACCTTGAGCTTAGTAGCTCAATGCATGACCACGATGCCACCAGATCTCCTGTGATAACACTTTACTATCTATGTAGATTTGCTTAATATCGATTTCATATAAAGAAACACACACACACTAACACAATAAAAGAGAGAAAAGGAAAACAGACAACAATAAAAACTAGGACAAATTTAAAATGAATCAAAAGGGAAGACAAACGAAAAGGTATTAAATTTTAACCTAGCTACATCTTCATCGAAGCTCTAATGAAGTTCCCTCGTCTGGTCTTGGATTTTATTACTGACAATGCTTGGATCACACAGGCTGGTGTGCTTCTTCCATGTGGACTTAGCTGAGACCTCAATTAGATGGTTGCTTGTAGAAAGACAAGCCTTTAAAACCCCAGACACTATTCTGATAGCGAGGCACCATCTGCTTTCTTCAACACACTATGCGAGAACACTCATAGCTCATGAAGGCACGTACCAAAGAATAGGGCACAACAGAACTAATTGTTCTTAGATTAGTGCTATGAGTAAGTGCGAGCTCAAAATACACACAGATTTTATATATCCCTGGTTCACTTCTGAGACTTCATTATCATTTTATTGGGCAACATTATAAATTATCCTCATAGGCAGATGATAATTCTATTGGTAATATTATTAATTCAGCCAGTGATATAGAATTTAAAACACCATGGAGAAAGGGAAGTACACATGTATAGGACAGCTTTTTAGGCTGAAATACATGGAACTTTTTGACTTGTAGGGACTAAAATCTTAAGTGCACACTATTACACAAACAATACTCATTAATCTTTAACTCACTTTGTTTTAACACTTGATATGCTAATGCTAACGACATTTTCCCATGTTAGAAGTAAGTGCCTATGTCGTTATTTGTCCAGAGAGAATAACAGGATCTTGAATGGATATCGATGCATATTAACAACTGAGAGAACAACCGTAAGGAAAAATGATAGCCAAGATAATTGTAGAAATTTTAAATAATAAATCATTGCACACACACAAGATTACCAATTATTTACATTTAAGTTAGTTTCCATTTTTGATCAGACATTGCCTCCTTTTCTTCTTTAATATTGTGAAGGTGTTGCAGAGTAGTCTAGGGGAGGAGATGAGTCAGTCAGGGTGCCACGTAGCACCGATGAAGAATACAGCTTTCCTCCAGTTCCTAAGTGCTTCCTCCCCGCCACTACCATGATCCGAATTCTACCTTGCAAGTCTGGATAGAGCAGAGGATGTACACTGGTGCAGATAGGAGCTGGAGGCACAGGGAATCCAGGGCGGATAATACCTTCAGGACCAGGGGTGTGAGTGAAGATACTGGGAGGGTAGAGGGAGAGTGAGTTGGAAAGAGGGAACCGATTACAAGGATCTACATGTGACCTCCTCCCTGGGTGATGGACAACAGAAAAGGGTGTGAAGGGAGATGTTGGACAGGGAAAGATATGACAAAATAATAACTTATAAATTATCAAGAGCTGATGAGGGAGGGGGAAGCAAGGAGGGAGGGGGAAAAAAGAGGACCTGATACAAAGGGCTTAAGTGGAGAGCAAATGCTTTGAAAATGATGAGGGCAATGAATGTACAGATGTGCTTTACACAATTGATGTATGTATATGTATGGATTGTGATAAGAGTTGTATGAGCCCCTAATAAAATGTTTTTTAAAAAATAATAATGTGAAAGGTGTAAAATGGTATGGGTCATCTATATTAGTATATCTTTGATTAGCACTGGTAATATAAACCTTTTATTTATTGGCTATTTATTGTTCTTTTGTCAATTGCCAATTAACAAAAGCACTTGTAACCATTTTGCTATCAGAATTTTTCATCTTTTTCTTACTAATTTATAGCATCTTCTCACATATTGGAACTATCAGGCTCAGTAGTTGCAAATAATTTTCCCATGATTTCATTTGTCTTTCAACTTTCTTCATAGTATCCTCGGCAGTGTTGTTATTTATATATTTTTAATAAGGTAAAATACAAATATGATTTGGCACCTAATGCAATTAGGTTTCTGAGGACTCTTGGGAAAGATGGAGTAACAGAAGCTACACTTACCTGGCCACCTGAAGCTAATAAAATTACTGACAATTTATAGGAAAGAATGACTTTTCAAGATATTTGACATCAGGCAACAAAAGACAGTGATCCTGAGAGATGGGAAACAAACCAAGTAAGCTTATGATTGCCCAAGCTTATTGCCTAGAGAACGTTTTCAGATCACAGAGCAGGAAGACATAACCTACGTGGAGGCCAGCAGGCTCTATGAATTAAGGAGATAGAACTAAAAATCCAGAGATTTACAAAGACATTTAGGGTTCACAGGACAGGCAACTGCAGAGGAGAGAGGTGCACAAATAGAGAAACCCCTCAAATCTTCGGCTGATTACAGACCATGAAAGGAAGCAGGGTCAAGAAGAGAACAATCTAAAAGAATTAGAGGAATAAATAAGGAATACTTACATGGGCCTACAAATAGTTTGGGTTCCCCTAGTCATAATTCAAGGAGCATTAGGCAAAGTTCTCAGAAGATCTTTGCCACAGTGATGAAATCAAATTGCCCTAGACTATGTAATAAAATGAAAACCAAGTTCCATGTAACAAAATTAAAACCAAGATGTGAAAGGACCAGACACTTTCCAAATAACCTTACTGCATCTCAGAACAAAGTTTTAAAAATATATTTATAGAAATAAGGTCAGTGCTTACGTTATGCATATCCAAATTACAACTCATATTTGACATGCATGTTATGTAAATTTCTCTCTGAAATTATTGAACCAACCACTAATCACAACAAATTCATCATACTCACCTTAACTTGCTGACTTTAAGTCACTGAAAGGATTCAAGCCCTCTCTTGCACTCAAACCAACCAAAAAAACCCCACTACCATCAGTGGATTCCAACTCGTAGTGATAACAGCAGCTTCTGAGGCTGTAAAATTTTAAAGAAGTTTCATCTTTCTCCTGCAGAGAAGCTGGTGGATTTGAACTGACAACCTTGCATTTAAGAGCCCCACACCCAGCAATTATCCAACAGTGTCTCCAGGGGTCCTTCTTTAAATAAAATAAGACTAAATAAAAACCACAAGCCCAGGCTTCAACTTACCTACAGATTGGATTTAAAAGGCACAGTTACCAATGGGTCACATTCTTAACCTGGGAACTGACTAAGAAAAAATATCTCACCAAATAAAGCCAAATTCCCAGTTGTCTACATCTAAATGAAAATAACCAAGCAAGTAAGGAGCAAAGAAATATAAACCATAATAAGTGGGCGAAATCAGTTCATTAAAGCCAACCCCAAAATTGATATGACTTCAAGTCTTTAAGACCCCAGATGCTATATCTTTTAATAGCCAGGCACCATCAGCTTTCTTGGCCACATGTGCTTATGAGCCCATTAGTCTTCAGCACTATTGTCAGGAAGGCAAGCATCAAAGAATGCCAGGTTATCAGAACAAAGTATTCTTGCATTGAGGGACTACTTGAGTAGAGATCCAATGTCCATCTGGCACCTTCATACTTAACATATAAATATATGTACATCTAAATGTGTTTCTATCGGTATATATATTTACATATGTACATGCCTGTATTTACGCATCTATTACCGTCCTTTACCTCCTGGTTCTTTCCTTTTACTTTCTTCCTGTTCCATTATCATGTTCAGCCTTCACTGGGCTCTCGGTAGTTCCTCTCAGCTACACTGCGCTTGATCAAACCCCAGCAGGCAGTCTACACCCTCCTCGCCATCAATTTTAGATCACTTGTCCCTGGGTGTGTTGGTTCCCTTCTTCCTTCCACCAACCTCCCCTTCTCCCATGTCCCCTCAGAACTATTGGTCCCACTGTTTTCTCCTTGGGATTGTTTATCCTGCCTATCTTATATAGACAGACATGAAAAAAACAAGAAAAGAAAAGCCTATAGATAGTTCCAGGTCTGTCTGTTGACCTTTATGAATGCTTTCCAATCGATTCTGCTTAGGTGTCAACCCCTACCCCCAAAGTCTACTTTTGGGGTTCCTCAGGGACTCATTGCTTTGCTCTTCTAGTTCCTTAATCCTTCCTCCCTCCGCTATTATGATCTCAGTCCTACCTTGAAAATCCAGCTAGACCGCGGTGTGCATACATTGGTATAGATGAGAGTTTTCAATTCATGGAATTCAGGATAAACAAACCCTTCAGAAACAGTAATGGGAATAACAACTATAGGAGAGTAGGGGAAGGGAAAGGGGGGGGTACTGATAGTAATGATGGCGAAATAACCCGCCTCAAGGGGGATGAATACAAGGATTGTAGGTGAAGGTAGAGAAGGGGGGGTATCCGATGAAACATACAACTTTCCTCTTCATTCTTTAATGCTTCCTCCTTCCCACTATCATGACCCCAATTCTACTTTACAAATCCAACTAGACCAGAGCATGTACACAGGTACAGATAAGAGCTGGAAACACAGGGAACTCAGGACAGATAAAGTCCTCAGGACAAATAATGAGAGTAGCAATACCAGTAGGGTAAGTGGAGGCTGGGGGAGAAAAGGTGAACTGATCACAATGATCTACATATAGCCCCCTCCTAGGGGAATGGACAACAGAAAAGTGGGTGAGGGGAGATATTGGTCAGTGTAAGACATGAAAAAAAATAATTTATAAATTATCAAGGGTTCATGATTGAGGGAGGGTAGAGGAAGAAGGGTAAAAATGAGGAGATGATGCCGGGCTCAAGCAAAAAGAAAATGATTTGAAAATGATGATGGCAACAAATGTACAAATGTGCTTGACACAATGGAAAGATGTATGGATTGTGATAAGAGCTGTATGAGCCGATTTTTAGTAAAAAGAAGGGGTGGTGTAAGATATGCATAAATAACAATACATAATATATTAACTGTTTGTGAGGGTGGCAGGCGGGGAGGAAGGAAAAAGAGGAACTGATATCAAGGGGATCAAGAAAAAAGATAATGTTTTGAAATTTTTGATGGCAATATTTGTACATACCTGCTCAATGTAATGGATGCATGGACTGTTATAATGTATATCAGGACCTGCCATAAAATGAACTATTAATAAAAATGTCAAAATCTGAATGATTTTCTTTTCTTTTTATTTATTTAGTTTTCAAATTTTCTACTATGAACATTAATTTCATAATAAAGAAAAGAATCTATTCATTGAAGTGTCTAAATAAATAGTAACATATTTCAAGAAAAAAAGAAGCAAATTAGACATTACAGAAGAAAAGATAAATAAAGTTGAAGACACAGTCCTAGAACTATCCAGAATGAAACACAGGGTGACGGAAGAGTTCATTAAAAATAAGCAGAGAATCAGGGTCGGGGTGGGGCAACTTCATGTGGTTCAATATACATGTAATTGGAGTCCCTAAAGAAAAAGAATGAGACACACAAAAACGTTTGTAATACTACAAACCCACCATACACATGAAGTTTAAATGTATTCCAACCTCAGGAAACATAAGGAAAACCCCCACAAATCTAACTGCTAAATTTCTGAGTTAGGAGAGTATAAATACGAGTGGCATATAAGTCAAATCTGTTTGGATCTTATATGTCAGATAGCAAGTAGGAAAAAGTCAGTTAGGGAGGAACTTATCTAAGACTGTATTCAAATCTATTTTGTTCCTGGGTTCGGACAGAGTACTTGGATAGCAACATCCACTGAAGGAAATGATTATAAAAATGGTTCCCAATAAATTATATCTAAATTTCTTTGCAACGTGACACTGCTGTTCTAAAGTTGCATCTGTTTATTAAATCTAGCTGGACTTGTAGATTGTTTCAACCAATAGAATAAGTGATATGTTGCATGGTTTTTGGAAGCCAGGTCTCTGACACATATACAAATACCATGTAGAGATGCTTGAATAGACTACTGAATGATAACACAGCACAGAGAGGGAGGGGGAGGTCTCATTGCCTTACCCAAGTACCAGTTGCACGGGTAAGTCCATCTGAGACCCGTCAGCTCTGGACAGCCCACCAAGACAAAAACAGTCTCGTAAGTGAGTTCAGGGCAAACCAGCAGAACTCCTTAACCAATCGATGATCTTTTGAAAAATAATAAATTGTTGTTTCCTTAGGCCATTAAGTTTTGAGATGACTTGCTATATATTAATAGATAATGAATTTATTTTCAATGACATGCTTAGAAATTCCTTGACACTTTGAACTATTAAGTTTTAGGCCTATATTTTCCAATAGTCTTTTCATTCTTTAATTTTGTATAATCAAAATTTAATTTGTCTTCACGTATGGGATCTGATTTTATTTTTCATATGGTTATTCAATTATCCTAACAGCATTTAGCAAATAACCATTCTTTCCTGCATTGGTTTCTTTTATTATATACGATGGTAAAAGAATGCTTGAGAATACCTCAGAGGGACAAATCTAAAAGAGAAATTTTCAAATTCATCTTCATATACAGAACTAATTAATAAAATTAGTGTTGTTTGTACTAATAACCCATCTTTTCATTCTAAGTCTATTATTGACACTTTATTATCAATATTCTTTTTCTACATTTTAAGGACAAAATAAAAAACACATGTTTTCCAACATTTTGTCATGGAAATAGTCTTCTTATTCAGAAAGCTCTTGAGTATTGTATTCACTGTAATATAATTTTACTGGTACTAATTAACCCTGATCTTGTAATGTGGTTTCTACAGCTCCCTGACTATGTATTAACCAAATGACCTTAAGTCAGCATTAATCCAACTAAAAATACTTCTTGAGAAACATGCACTGCAATCTACAAATATGAGATAAAAATTCAAGCTAATTTTTCCACATCATAAAAATATGGGAAATAGAGTTCATTAAATTCCAGGTAGGACATTTTGTCAATCTGCAAGTCTCCAAGGAGCTGCTTAAGTCTCTTAATGTGAAGTTGGGAAGTACAAAGACATTTTATGGAAATGATTATAACACAATTAAATCCCATGTCCCTAACCACAAAACATGCTAATGATGTTGAAGAAGACCTCTGCTAAAGGAGAAATCCAGTTCCTAACTTTCAAGTAAATGACCCACCCAAATGATCACTGCTTAACTCTGCTTCACTATGGCTCTGTCAACGTTTCCTATATGAGTGTTATGGCAACAGAATTAAGTTAAAGAAAGAAGAGATTTAAAAGGCATGGGAAGGAGCCGTCTCCTAGATGAAGTCCCTAGAAAAGGCCAACTTTAGACACATTATACTCCCTCTCTCAAAATTCTCCAAAATTGTGAGTATTGCTGTACTTGATTTAGCCATTTGCCTGTAACCATATCAAACAGATTCAGTAAGTTTTCTTTACCTTAAGTACACAAAACCTGTGAAATGTAAAACGACAGGATTTTAACCTTAAGAACTTGATGGAGTAGTTCAACTGTGTCCCATAGGGTCACTTTGAATCAAAATTGACTTGACAGCCGGGGGTAAGATGCTTGAGAGCTGATCCTAAATATCTGTGAATTTGTTCTTTCATTAGGCTTTGCTAATAGATAATAGAAATCATCTCGTAGATAATAGAATTATTAAATGAATGAGACTTTCCAAAGTATAAGCATATCTCTTTGAATTTTGCTTAGCTTTATTGCACTTCACAGATATTACAGTTTCTGAAAAATTAAACATCTGTGGCAGCCTTATGTCCAGCATAAGGCTGTGAGATGTTTTACCAACTTTCCAATAGCATGTGCTCATTTCATGTCTTTATGTCACATTCTGGGAATTGTCAAAGTACCTAAAACTTTTTTCATAATGCTACTACATACCAAACAGACCACAGTACAAAGCTAACACAAAACATATTGTTATGAGGGTCTCAACTTATACATGCAAAACTCTTCCAACCACACCTCTCAATAATGTATTTGTCTTAGCTGGTTGGGGTGCCTTCAAAAGCCTGACGGGCTATTCTTTGTGCTATGGGGGGTGGAAAACACTATTTTAAGGTCAGGACTAATATAAAATTGGTAACAAAATTCAAGTGTCTACATCCTCAAATCACTGAAGCTTTGAAACGACTTTATGAGAATAGGAAACAATAATTTTTAGATGTTGCATCAAGTGTTCAAAGGAAGTTCAGGAAAGCTTCACAGATAAATCCAAGCCAGGGTGGTCAGAAGGCTTTGTTTTTAATTCCAAAGAGGTAAACTTGACAGATTTTCTCAAAGAACATGGGATGATTACTTGAGTTTGTTGTGGAGATATTTTAAGACAATTGAAAATTGCATGGTTGAGAGAGGAAAAAGCAGAGACACTTACACTAAGCTTTTCCCCCTCTCCCACGATAAGAATTCACCTGCTCATTATTCACGGGTAGCAAAGGCTGTCCTATGAAAATTTCATTGGGAAGTCACACTCCACACAACCCACAACACTGACCTTGTCCCTTTAAACTTCTTTTTGTTCTCTAGGATTGTGTGTTAGGAAGGCTTCCCTAGAGAAACAAAACCAGGACACTTAGGATTATATAGAGAGATATAGATAGATAGGTTTATATAGCAAGAAGGAATATAGCTATCACACGTGGATATACCACAGTTTGTTTGGCCATTCACCTGCCAAAGGACATCTGGGTTATTGCTAGTAGTTGGTGATTACAAATAAAGTTGCTATAAATTGTGTACAAATGTTGTAGGCAAATAACTTTTCGTTACTCTGAGATAAATTCCTAGGAATGCAATTGCCCTGTGGGTTTCCAAGGCTGAAAATCTTTATGTGAGCAGAAAATAATATATGTTTCCTGCAAGGTGGCTGTAAGTTTGAACCACAAGCCTGTGGCTAGCAGCCCAACAGGTAACCAACTATGCCATGAGGATTCCCTATATGTTCATTGCTAGTCTATAAAAGATATAATTCTGTATTTACCGTATGTTCTGAGATCTTGCTGAACTCACCTATTAGGTATAGAAGTTTCCTAGATTCCTCGGGATTTTCTCTATGGACAAGTCTGTTATCTGCAAATAGGGGGTATATTTAATTTTTCCTTTCCAATCTAGATGATTTTGTTATATTATAGCCTATTATATTGGCTAGAACTTCTAGCACTATTTCAATATAAGTGGTGAGAGCAAACGTCCTTTTATCATGCATTCTGAAGTTCCCAAAATGCTTTCTATCAGTCAATACAATATTTTGGTTTTCTTCTTTGGTCTATTAATATGGTAAATTGTCTTGCGTGATTCTGAAATAGTGAACTAGCCTTGCATGACTGGCACAAACCACTTTTGGTCATGGTATACAATCATTTTTATATATTGCTCAATTTAATTTGTCAATATTTGTTAAGAATTTTTCTGTCTATATTCATGAAGGGTACTGAGCTATAATTTTACTTTATAAGCTTTGTCCTTGTCTGGTTTTGATATCAGGGTAAAACTAGTTTTATAAAGGGAATTAGGACAAATATCCCTCATAAATATATATGCAAAATTTTTCAATAAAATCATAGCCAACAGAATCTAACACGGCATTAAAAATCATAATCAGGTGGGATTAATATCAGGGCTGTAAAGGTGATTAACATTAGAAATTCAATTAATCTAACTCACCCTCCATATAAACAAAACAAATAAAAATAATCACATAATCATCTTGATCGATTAAAAAATGGGTACTTGATAAAACCCAACATCTTTTCCTGATTAAAAAATTTTTCAGGAAAATGGAATAAAAGGGAAAAGTTTCAACATAATTAAGGGCATATGTCAAACCAGTGGCCAATATTATTCTCAGTAGATAAAGACAAAGCACATTCCTCTGAGAACGGCAACTAGACAATAATGCCCATTTTTGCCATTCTTGTTCAACACTATACTGCAAGTCCAAAGTACTAAGCTAAGAATGGGAAAGAAAAAGTATCTAAGTTGGAAGGATAAAAGTAAAACAATCCCTCTTCATTTATGACACGATCCTCAACATAGAAAATCGCAAAGACTCCAGAAGAAAGCAACTGGACCTAATAAAAAGATTCAGCTAAGTGGCAAGATCAACATACAAAAAACAATTAGGTTCCTTTACATTAACAGAGAGCACTCTAAAAGGACATCAAGAAAAGCAATATCATTTATTATTGCCCCTAAACAATATAATGACCAGGAATAAACTTAATCAGCTATAAAACAGACATATATTCAAATAAAATTATAAAACACCACTGCAATAAATTAAATGAAAGTATATATAAGTGACTTAGGTATTCATAGATAGGAAGACTTAACAGTACTGAAAATGTCAATACTGTCCAAAGTGATCTATGGTACTATACCATTCCATTCTGTCCCAAACTCCAGCATTGTTTTTTACTAAAATGTGAAAACTAATCATCAGCTTTATATAGAAAGGAAAGAGGCTCTGAAGTCAAAGCAATATTGAAGAAGAAAAAAAGTACAAACCAGGAAGTGTCATACTTCCTGAACGCAAAACATGCTATATTGGCACAGTAATCAAAACACTGTGGTACTGATTCAATGACATATACGTAGACTAATGGAAAAATTTGAGAACCCAGAAATAAATCCATCCATTTATGGGCAGCTGATTTTCAACAAGAGTAACAAGTCCAATCAATGTGGAAGAAACAAGCCTCTAAAATAGTACTAGAACAAGTGGATATCTACTTGGAGAAAAATGAAACAAGGTCCATACTACACACCATACATAAAAATTAAATCAAAATGGGTAAAGATCTAAATATTAAAGCTAAAACTATAAAACTCTTGGGAGATAATATAGAAAAAATATGAGACCAAATTTTCTTTAGAAATAGATTATCAAATGTAATTACAAACACACAAACAAGATAACTGAGGCCTCCTAAGAGTTAAATACCTATGCTCACCTTTATCAAAAGATTAAGACTTTATCAAAAGGTAAAAAGAGATCACATACACTGGGAAAATGTCTTCAGACATGACATATCTAGTAGGGGTTTAATATCCAAAATAGAAAACTTCAAAAGCTTCAACAACTCAATTTCTAAAAGGCAATCCAATTTAATAACGAACAAAGGACATGAACAGACATTTCACCAAAAAGTCCTTTTAAACAAGTAACAAATACATGAAAAACTGGTCATTACCATTAGACATTCCAGAAAAATACATCAAAGGCACAATGAGATGGCCACCAAGGCCTACCAAAAATGATTCTAATAAAAAAAAACTCATAAAACATCAAATGCTGATGAAGTTGAAGGGAGATTACAATCCTGTTGGTGAATTATAAATTGGTTTAATCATTATGGAAAACAGTATAGTACTTCTAGTACTTCCTCAATAACATAAGTAGATTCAGACTCATACCATAAAACTCATTGTACCAAGTCAATTTCAACCCCCTAGTGACTCTTTATACAATTTCTGACACTGTATCTGGGAGCAACCTTGTCTTCCATCCAGGAAGTGACCAATGGGTCTGAACTGCCAATTCTGTGGTTAGCAGCCCAATGACTAGCCCACTGTGTAACAGGGCTCACTGCATATCAAACAGTGCTTGGAATGCTGTATCAGTTCTGCAAATATTGGACAAAAGAATAAGGGAGGAAAAATAGAAGTATCTAAAAAGAAAAATTACAAGAGAAAAACCAACATCCAAAAACCATCCACAAGCTAGTCATACCTTATACGAATCTATGCTTTGAAGATGGATCCACTAAGCTCTATTGATAATAGTTTCTATCATTGTTGAGCTTCTACATATTCAGTTTCTATCCTCATTGACGTCATTCACCCAGAATACCACTACCTTGCTTACCCCAAATATCACCCACTTTCAGTCTTTCAGCTCAATTTTATTTGAAGACTTCCTAAATAACTTCAGTCCCTGCTTATCTCTCCCTTCTTCAAAGTCTGCAAACTAGTGTCAATTTCCATATGACTCTTGATTTGTATATTTTGTCACAAAAACTAAATTATTATTTTTTTGATTACTGGGTATTATAAGATCTTTTAAGTCTCTGACTCTTGCCTCTAGTAACCTGGGCAATATCACACAGCTAACAAATACTCAACATGAACTCAAGTAAGCATATTAAGTCAATTCCTTTTATAAGACATATTTTTCTTATTGTAACTACAACTCTTACTAATATTTAGATGAAAGTTATTTGGGGCTATAAAATAAAATTTTACTTATAAAATACTAACTTTAATTTTTAAGTATGTTCACATTAATTTTATTAGCTATCCAGTAAAATTATTATTATATTTATAGATACATAAAATAGTATATTATACATTTTTGTAGTTAATATCCAAAGATGCTCCCAATCCTGCTCTCAAACATGCTTCCCAAAATACATGCACTAGTGTGGTTCTCTACTCTTTAATTTAGTCACATTTTTTACCAATAATCTGGTTGAAGTAATCCTGCATGATTTACAAATCTAGGTCATAAGAAGTTCTTCAGCTTTTACCTGAGTTTCCTGAAATATGTGCGCTAAGGAAGAACGCTGGAAGCTACGAAGGCTGAGCACTCTGAAGCTGCCATGTCATGCAGGAGGACGCCCACGAGGGTCATGTCGAAAGATCACAGGAGAAAAAGAGGCTCTGCCAGCTCCAGTTTCTCTAGTCATGCCATTAAAGGTGCCAGAGATAAAAGTGAAACACCTACCCCATGCCTCGATTCCAGATTGTTGTTTCAAGGCACTAAATTTTAGACTGTATGCAATCCTCACTCCCAGACCTACCCCCAGGCAGTTATACACTCATACAAATAAAACACACATTTAAAACATAATCACCCAAATGCTTGCAAAATAGGACCATGATTAACATATGTTTTTTATTTGAGCACTGACCCTAGAGCTATTACTATTTTATTTGAATTTTAATATTGTTATTTTGCTAATTATATTGCCACTTTTAATTTTATTCCATTATTTCATATTATAAAGTATAATTGGCTTCTTAATAATAGTAACCAAAACCATTTTTCTCTTTGTATAATCCACTCAATTGTTTATTAAAATATGTAGCTTTTAGAAGGTTTTTGAAATTAAGAGTAATGTGATTATGATTTCGCTATAGAAAATATTACTGATGATACCTGATACCTGATCCCTTCGACACCTCCTGATCACACAGGCTGGTGTGCTTCTTCCATGTGGGCTTTGTTGCTTCTGAGCTGGATGGCTGCTTGTTTACCTTCAAGCATTTAAGACCCCAGATGCTTTTGATAGCTGGACACCATCAGCTTACCATAGTGAATGAGGAGGTGAGTGTGGAATGGAGACCCAAAGCCCATTTGTAGGCCACTGAACATCCCCTTACAGAAGAGTCTCGAGCAGAGGATGAGTCAGTCAGGGTGTGATGTAGCAACAATGAAACATACAACTTTCCTCTAATTCCTAAATGCTTACCCCCCACCCCCACCCCACACGCACACATCATGATCCCAATTCTATCTTGCAAGTCTGGCTAGATCAGAGGACATACACTGGTACAGATCGGAACTGGAAACACAGGGAATCTAGATGATCCCTTCAGGACCAATAGTGTGAGTGGTGATACTGGGAGGGTAGAGGGAGGGTAGGTTGGAAAGGGGGAACCGATTACAAGGATCTACATGTGACCTCCTCCCTGGGGGACAGACAACAGAAAAGTGGGTAAAGAGAGACATCGGACAGGGAAAGAAAGGACAAAATAATAATTTATAAATTATTAAGGGTTCATGAGGGAAGGGGGGGCAGGGAGGGAGGGGGAAAAATGAGGACCTGATGCCAGGGGCTTAAGTGGAGAGCGAGTGTTTTGAGAATGATGAGGGCAATGAATATACAAATGTGCTTTACACAATTGGTGATGTGTATAGATTGTGATAGAGTTAGATTGTGGTAAGAGTTGTATAGATTGTGATAAGAGTTGTAGGAGCCCCTAATAAAATGACTAAAAAAAGAAAATATTACTTAGTAGTTATTTTTAAAAGAGCCAGAATTGTATCAGTGATTGATGGACAATGATTATATGGTGAAAAAGTCAATCAAATATCTTTTACAGAATTCACCATTGAACCTGTAAGAATTTCTAAAATACAGAAGTACTTTTGATTTAACATCTTTTTTGAATTTAACATCTTTTAATGCCTGTTTAAAATTCAACTTTAATTCTGATAAAATAATATCTATTCAATTCATTATTACTTAGAAATACCTAGTTCAATAATTTAGCAACTATTTAAAAAATAAAAATATAAGAATTGAACTTCCAATGAATTATGATAAATTAATTGAAAATAATTTGAAATCAATAACTTTTGAATCAAAATGGAATTTAAAATTTTTATTCAAATTCTTACCAAGTTATACATTTTCATATTATACTAGGTTAATAGTTTATTAAAAATTCAGAGAGTACCTGTTATAAGTCTATATTCTATATGTGCCATTAATAATTTTAATTTCTAATATATATTTTCAAATAAGTATTTCTAATCAAATGATATATAATAATTTCTAAGTAATATATAATTATATAAGATATTCTATAAATTAAATTAATTATATATTATCTATGTATATGCTAATTAGGCTATAATTATGACCCAACAAAATGCTCAAACTACAAAATAGTATGATTGAAATCACACACAAGTGAAATTTTGGTTAAGGTCATCCAAAAATGGTTGCAGCAATACATTGACAAGGAACTGCCAGAAGTTCATGATGAATTTAGAAAAGTATGTGGAACAAATTGTATCACTGCTGATGTCAGATGGAACTTGACTCAAAGAATACTAGAAAGCTGTTTACACATTGACGATGCAAAGGCATTTGACAGGGTGGACCCTATGAACTGTGGATAACCTTGAGAAAAATGGAATTCCAGAACACTTCTTGTGCCTATTCAGAACTTGTACATGGATCATGCAATTGTGTGAAGCAGGAAATACTACAGGGTTTAAAATCAGGATAGGTGTACGTCAGAGTTGTATACTTTCACTATACTTGTTTAATCCATATGCTGAGCAAATCATCAAGAGAATACATTATATGAAAAAGAGCGGGACATCAGGATTGGAGAAAGGCTTACTAACTACCTGTGGTATGTAGGGGACGCAACCTTGGTCTTGAAAGTGAGGAGGACTGGAAGTACTTGCTGATGGAGATCAAGGATTGTAGCCTTCAGTACGGATTACACTCAATGTAAGGAAGACCCAAATCCTCACAATTGAGCCAATAGAACACCATGCTAAAATGGAGAAGGTTGACACTGTCAAGGAGTTTGTCTTGCTTAGATCCACAATCAATGCTCATGGAAGTAGCAGTCAAGAGATCAAAAGATGTAGTGCATAAGACCTCCTCTTTAGGTACTGAAAAGCAAGGATGTTACTTTGAGGACTAAGGTGTCCCTGACCCAAGCCCTGTGAAAGTTAGACACTGAATAAGGACGACCATAGAATAATTGGTGCTTTTCTATTGTAGTGCTGGAGAAGACTCACCATGGACTGCTAAAAGGACCAACTTATCTGTAATAGAAGTAAACCCAGTGTGCTCGTTAGAGATAAGGATTAGCATATACACTCTGGAAACACTGTCAGGAGAGACCAGTCCCTGGAGAAGGGCATTATGATTGGTAAAGTGGAGGAGAGATGAGAAAAGGAAGGCGCTCAACAAGATGGACTGACACAGTGGCTGTATCCATGGGCTCAGGCACAGGAACCACTGTGAATATGGTGCAGGACCATGCAGTGTTCCATTGTGTTGTGTGTAGGACCACTATGCATCAGAGCCATCTTGATGGCACCTAACAACAACATCAACAGCAATTATGCCTACTTCATAGAGTTTCTAAGAAAACTTTAATTATGACTCTCAAAATAAATTATATTTTTCCACTTACTAAAATTTCAGTCTTCCCTACATTCTGGTTTATATTTTCCATGAAAGTGGATGAAATTCTAAACAATATAGTAGAGTGGTCAAAAACAATGAAAATTTACTGGATACAAAGCTAATCATTTATTTTGTTTCAATTTGTATTTCATAGTGTACATTTTAAGTATATAATTCAGTGATATTAATTACATTCATCATGTTGTACAGCTATCACTTCAGAAAGTACTTTGGAAAGTACATTCTAGATGTCCTTAAGCCAGAAAAAAATATTATAAAAGAGATTTAAAATAAATTAAGCATTTTCTGAATAACAAGAGCGTCTTTTAAATGATGATGTCCAAGAGTAGATGCTCAGTAAATGTCTATTTACAGAGATATTTCTGTGAATAAATTTAATAAATGTTATGCAAACCTATACTTCTCACATTTCAACTACCTGCGTCAGAACTTCTCACTAAGTCAATTCACTGAGTACCCAAATGTATTGTTGTTACTACTCTCTTTTTGAGCCATCTTGGACTACTGTTGACCTTGTGTATGTCAAAATGACACTTTGCCCAGTCCGATACCATCCTCACAATTACTGCTATGTTTGAGCCTTTTCTTCCAGCTGCTGTTCCAATCCACCTCGTTGAAGCCGACGCGCTACTATAATTGTCCTCATTTACTTTGGACACGCCATCAGCAAGTCCCAGTCTCTGAGAAGGGCATCCGCTTTGTAAAGCAGACCAAAGAATATGCACGGTCACAAAACACGGGCGCCCAGGGCTCTGCGTGTGTGTGTGTGCTGTGGTGGGGTGTGGGTGGGGGTGACACTCTGATTTTGATCGTTTCTTATCATTAAACACACCCATACAAACAAAGTCACTGCTATCGAGACAATCCTGACTCAACATCGACCCTATAGGATATGATACAACTGCCCTGTGGGTTTCTGAGACTACAACCCTTTACAGGGCAGAAAGCCTCATCTTTCTCCCATGGACCTACTAGTGTTTTCAGACTGCGGACCATGCCCAATGTGTAACCAATATGCCATATGGAGGATGCAGATGGGTCAGAACTGAAGTCTATCAAGAAAACTGAATAGCTAGATAAAGCAACAGAAGAAACCAAATTGTAAAGCCAAGGGAGAGAAACGATGAATTTGACTCAAATTACAATGATAAAGTTAGAAAACATTAAAAGCAAAAGATACACAGACAAAAAATACAGAGCCAAAGAAATAAAAGCAAAAATGCAAAGGTGAATCACTAGAGTTTGGCTCTGATAGAGAGGGAAGATTTTAAATAGTCTTTGCAAAACATCAAGTTCTACCTACGGAGCCCCAGGGTACAACATTCCTGTTACTTGCCTTTCCCATCCCCAAGAGTTGAGAAGTTTCTTTCCCCTTATCAACTTCTGCTAGAGCAGACAAATGAATGATTTTGCTTTTGTATGATCCTTACTTATAAGCTATTGTGTAGGAAATGACCAATTAGTTCTAAAGAGGTAAAAACAATGATTTTATCTTTTACTATTTCTGTTTTGTTTTTTAAATAAAAATGTATGCTAAAAGTCCTGACTGAATGTTGAAGTAAGGAAAAAAGCCAAAAAGCAACCTCAGAAAGCACAGTGGATGGTGAGCAAAAAGGATGAATGTCTTTTGTACATTATAAAGCATGAAAGAATCTTTGACCAATTGAAATGCATGGAATGATTAAAACAGAATAAAAATAATCATACCACTCATAAATTAGATAACATTTTCTATACTTCATAAACATTATTCCACTGTACCAAGACCTTATTCCCTAATAATAATTGATCAAAGCAGGGCGATTTCATTGTTTACTTGTACTACAGTCAGTGAAAGATTATAACCTACAAGAACCTGCCAATACAACACTCCAGACAAGTGAAAAATCTATGAAGTATGGAGAGTAAATGCCCATACTATCAAAAGAAGACAGAAAAGAGGAAAAACTTGAAGCTTTTTCTAAAGCATCAATCAACTCAGAATGAAATGCCACGGAGAGAATTTTGCTTTATGAAGTGCTGGCTTCCTTCAAGGTCATTCATGATGGTGATGTCTGCAATACCATCCTTTCAGTCCCAGCACTGGAGAACTGCCTAGGGTCCTTACTTAATGAGTTTACTAGCTGAGCTTCATCTTAATAGAAACCGTTGAGTTCTAAAAAAAGTTCTGTTTTATCTCAGCTCAGTGCAGTCTTTTTCACAGCTACAAAAAACCCCAATACTTATTATAAAGTAATGTACACTAAGGTAAAATAACTGTAACAAGTAAAGAGTCAATAAATATTATGATTACAAGTACCTTTTTCTCTCATTCAGTCATCATTCTACTCAACATCTGTACAAAATATTTACCTTTTAACCCTGAACCTTATCTTTGTTACTTGCCTTTCTCCCTGCAAACATTTTTCATTTATTAAACCTCAAATCTCTGAAAGGCAATCCCAGTTACAGAGACTATAGAAAGCCTAAACCAGTGGATCGTGAAGAAAGAACTAGACAGTGGTTAAATCCGAAAATGTAGACCTAGTAAAAACTTTTTAAAATGACATAAAATAAACAACTTTCTGATCATGCTTGTAGATCAGCATTAAAAAAGGAAAGGGAGCCACTGAGTACTTTTAATATACTTCATGTATTATTATATTACTACGAATGTGTTTCATCTGATCATCTTTTACGGCTCTCCAATGTAAGGCTCATTACTGAGTCTATATAGTTGGTGATACTAACTTGTGTTATACTAAAGCAACGCTATCCATGTAAGTTGTTGGCAGGTGCTCTTGAGTTGGTTCCAACTCCTAGTGAGCCTCTGTACAACAGACCAAAACGCTGCCTAGTCCTGTGACATCCTCACAAATGTGGCTGTGTAAGCGCCCATTGCTGCAGCCACTGTGTCCATCCAACTCATCTAGGGTCTTCATAGTTTTTGATGACCCTCTACTTTACCTCAAGGATGACCTTTTCCAGGGACTATTCTCTCCTGATAACACATCAAACTATGAAACAAAGTCTTTCCTTCCTTGCTTCTAAGGCGAATTCTAGCTGTACTTCTTTAAAGACAGATTTGTTTGTATTTCTGGCAGTCTGATAGCATCCACACATACTCTCCATATGCTGTTGTTACCGTGATGTGTCACTGAGTTGGTTGCAGCCACTGTGTCAATCCATATAGAGTGTGTATATATATAATCATATATATTATATATGCTATCCATATATAGTATATATATATTATCCACACATAACAATTATCCATATATATGATGGGTCTTTCAAAAGTTTACTGAAAGTACATATTATGAAAAAAATGCATGAATTTAAATTTTTTAAATATTTGCACCAAAAAAAAAACTTGTATTAACTGTACTAACATGCTTGGGCAGGATATAGTTTGAGACACTAAGAAGGATAAGAGATTAGTTTGAAAAGAACCCTATCAGAGTAACATGAGTTCTGGTAAAACTGAAGCAAGAATAAACTTCCAATTTATGGTGAATTTTGAATGACAGAATGGTAAAATCATTTATGCTTTCAAACATTTTATGGAGATAATATCTCAAAGAAATCAGCAGTTCACAAATGTATAACTTGTTTTTAAAAGACAAGATAATACTGAAGAGGAAGCTCACAGCTGTAGACCATTGATATCAATCTTCTAGAAAACAATAGTGTCCCTGCCACATTTGAAAAGTACTAAAAAATAATAGCAGAAACAATACCAACACTGCAGACATCTCACTTGGTTCAGCTTACATAATTGTGACTGAAAAAGAAAAGTAGAGTAAACTTTCCTCTACATGGGTAGCAAAACTGTTATGCCCAGATCTGAAACAGACAAGAGGAGAGTTTTCAAGGGAAGTTTTAAACAAGTGGGGTCAAGATCCCAAACCATTTCTTTGAAGAACTGAAACGGGAACATGGGTTTAGGAGAACAATGCTTAAGCTAGAGCACATTCAAAGCAATGGCTACTATGAAGTCCAAGTGGAGCCGTAAAAGGAAAGATTATGTAAATAGATTTGGGGGCTGCTCACAGCATTTTGCTTGTTGACTTTCTGGAGGGCCAAAGAATAGCAACATCTTATTGTGAGAGTGTTTTGGGAAGTTTGGTTCAAACCTTTAGTAGAAAAATGACCAAGAAGTCTTTCCCCCACCCCTGATAATGCTCCTGCTCATTCTTCTCCTCAAACACAATTTTGTAAACATTCCCAAGGGAAGTCATTAGGTAAACATGTTACAGACCTATTTATTCCCTTCTGACTTGTCTTCTAATCTTAAAAATTATTTAAAGGGCATCCATTTTTTTTTGTCTTCAGTTATAGATTATATTGGCTTGGCAACATTCCCAGGACCTTCAGATTTTTAGAAATGGGCTAAATTGCTGGCAACCTTGCGTACAAATGGGACTTAACCCTAATGAAGCTTATTTTGGCAAATAAAGTCTATATGTTTGATTTTTTAATTCCATTTCCACCAGCTTTTTGAAGACTCTTCATACCAAAAACTATCTATATACCCTAAGCTCTTTGATTATACTTCAGTGACTCCATTTTAAATTAGTTTTTTCTAATAATAATATGCTAATCAGAGACCCCAAAATATTCCTACATTTTGCCCTACCTTTGGAATTCTGTCATACCCATAGGACAACAACTCTATGGTTACAGATACCAGATATAATTCAAGAATGCTTTGTGTATCCTCCTTTAACACTCAAGGTTATTTGCTGTTAGGTCCCATTGAGCAAGTCTTTTCTACTTCATAGTGACATCATGTACAACAGAATGAAACATCGCCTGGTCCTGCACCATCCTCACAATTGCTCTTATGTCTGAGCCCATGGTTGCAGCCACTGGGTCAGTCCTTACAGTTGAGGGCCTTCTTCTTTTTCTCTGCCCCTCTACTTTACCTTCAGGGACTGGTCTCCCTTGGAAGTATGTCCAGAATATCTGAGACCCAGTATCACCATTCTTGCCTCTCTGGCTGTACTTCTTCCAAGACAGATTTGTTTGTCCTTTCGGTGAGGTTATAACAGAAGTCAAGGTCTTCTAGTCTAGGGATGGGCTGCTAACGAATGTTCAGTGATCCAAACCCACCTTTTCCTCCATGGGAGAAAGACGAGGCAGTCTGCTTTCATAAAGATCCACGCCTCAGAATCCCCGAGGGGAAGTTCTACTTTTTTATAGGGTCTCGATGAGTCAGAATCAATTAGATAGTAATAGGTTTGGTTTTTTTTCCTTTAAGTATATGTCCATAAAAGTAATCCAAATAGCACTGTTGGGGGGAAAATTACAACTAAAATGTATCACTAAAGGCAAGATAAAGCCATAATTTTAAATAATATTTCAAACTAATACAGAAGAAAACAGGATAATCTAACAGAGTAGAAAATGCCAGTAAAAATGCGTTCATTTTCTAAACCCCCATGCAACTTCCTGAGTGTATTGTATTCTCTGTAATATCCTTGAACACAATGCCTCACATGTGCTCAAAAACATTTGGTGAGTGGATGAATTAAAAAATGAAATTAAACAAAACAGAACTTTCTGAGGTTAGTGATGTATCCTTTAGTATGGGAATATAATATTACTAAGTTACTTAAGTATAGCCAAAGAATTTAACACATATATAGATAATGAGTATTCAAAGATTTTAGTTTGGGAGGAGGGGGCGTAAAGGGAGCTGATGTCAAGGAGTCCAGGAAGGAAGAGAGCGCTTTGAAGCTGACTGTGGTAGCAGTCATTCAATATTGCTTGATGTGATTGAACTATGTAGTGATATGATATCTGGACTAGCTCCCAATAAAAGAGTTTTTGGGGGAAAAGATTTTAGTTTTAGAAACATTATTTCACAACTTTCAATATTTGTAATCATTTACTCCAAGTTACTATTATTACTATTACAGATTAGTTTAAAAGTCCAAATGTCACACACGATATAGAGCAAAACTATAAGAAAAGCTATAACAACTAGGTACAAGCTAAATAACTCTTCTTAATAAACTCAGCTGCTATGGAAAACATTTAACTTCCTGACTGAACTTGGATGATGAACATTCATTGAACATAATCTTTCATTTTTCTCATGCACATGCTTCTAGGCACTGAAACGAACCCTCAATCTAACCTCCCTCCCAGGCGCTTTGTATCTTGTCTTCCTGGTATTTTCCAACTGCCTGCCTTAAACAAAGAGTCCTTGCTGGCACTGGCTTGTTGCTAGTCAGTATTTAGCTCTCTCTGTCGCTAAGAGGGAACAGCCATCTGCTTCACACAGCTTTTCATTCCTATGATAGCGTTCCACTCTTTCCTCTTCCAACTCAGGAGCAAAAAGCAAGAGAGAAAACAAAGCATCTTTGGTCCGCAAGAAGCTGCAGAACCCCCAAGAGAGTTTCCTCCCAATTGGGAAAATGCTTCCTTAGCAACGAAGTTACTAAGGCCAATTAACCTCTCTTCTCCATCAATACTCTATTTGCATGGAAAGCCTTTTGTGTTTGTTTGTTTTTTGTTAAGCCCCTCACATTCTGCCTGAGAAAAAGGTGCTTCTGCCTTAAGGGAGCCAGGCCCCTTTCTCCCAACTGTCTCTAAGTGCAATATGAATTTAACATAAAGAGCTAAGCGATTTCCTAATGTGATGTTAGCAACTGGAAACCCAGAAATGGGAGAGAATTAAGTGCAATCAAGCAACAAACACCTCCGGTGGCGCTGAGTCATTTCAGAACAGCCGGAGATCAGAAACTAAGGCGCACACGAGATGTAAAAAGATGCTTTGTATCCGTCATGGTTTCATACTTGCCTTGTTGATTCACGTCCCTTCTGCATGATCAACAAAGCCCAGGCAACCACTAAATAATCGCCATCTCACTAGGGTCGCAGGGAAAGATGGAGGGATGAGCGAAACACAGAGAGTAAGAAAACCAAGACAGTTCTTTTTAAGCAAGAATGTCTTCAAATTAAAACTTGTGATGAACCAGCATTTCAAAGTCAGGAACTTTTCAGAAGCAGTAAAATCTATAGTACATTTAAAGAAGAGGTTTGTAAAAAAATATACTAATGTATAATGAAAACTCTTCCCAAAGCTTCACCCTGTGAGACAGAAATTTACATTTTCCAAGATTCACATAATTAAGTTATTGCATTGTATTCTTATTAGGGTAAAGAGACCTTGACAGACATCCTGTAAAATGGGAATCAGCTGTATTCTGGTGTTCCCTTTTCAGCTATTAGTCAAAGTCCTCCATTGAGTAATTTTGAAATTTCTTCAAATTCCACTTATTATGTAAAATAGAACAACTTTTTGAATGTGGACCATAATTTCTAATAAAATCCAAAGCAAACCCACTCTCACCAAGGTGATTCAGATTCATAGCAAATTGCTAATAAACGTTTCTTGAAAACTCACTGCCCTCATGCCAATTCCAGCTCAGAGTAACCCCATATGACAGGGTGGAACTGGCCCCTGTGAATTTCTGAGGCTGTACATCTTTACGTGAGCAGAGTTGCTGGTGGAAATAACTGCTGACTTAGTGGTAGCGGCCTAATACACAACCCACTCCACCACCAGTGTTCCTAAACTGTTGATATGAGGGAGTATCCCAAAAAAAAGGAATTGTGCTGGGTGGGGCAGAGCAATGCCTAAGGAGGAGGTGTGCACAGGGAGGAGGTATGGATGCGTGCTTTAAATGATAGCATGATATAAAATCATGAAAGCAGAGCACCTGTTGCAGAATTTCAAAACCCACTTTATTTCTACTTTTATCACTTAATATTTGTAGGGCGCCATCTCCGACTTGTACAAAGATTTATTCTGATTTTTTAAAATGTAGTAGAATATATTAATATAATAAAGTAAGAATGCAAACTATTTTATGAACTTTGGTTTTAAGTATGAGTGTGTGAGTGTGTAGGTCCTGATGTAAAAAATGTATTTATTATTATGGAAGTATATTAAAAAATAAATGGATAAGCCACTGGTCTCAGAGGATGTTCTGACATGAACTTGGATCAGGAAGACTTATCAAGGGGCTAAAAACTACTCCGCTCTCTCTGCATAAATAACACCAGGAAACAAGACAGGAAGGCCCTGCTTAGACAAGGCAAAGAAAGGATTACCTAGAATCAGCATAGGAGGTGGATGCTGATTGTATAATTACACACCTCCTTCACAGCAGCTCCAGTCCATCAAGTAGATAGTATGGTTTATTTTTTACAGCACTAATTATGTAATTATCCATAACATTAAATCAGTTCCAGCTGATTCAGTCTATCGCAGGTTTCCTGAAACATTCGTTTGTTTATTATTTTTAAAAGGTGCACGAAACTACCAATCATCTTATATGCAAAAATTCAAGTGCATGCTCTGGTGAAACTTTCCTTGAGAAAGATCTTGTGGCTGTGGGATAAACAGCAATTGAACTTTCATTTTAATCTATCTAGAAACTTTTATGAACAACAGATTTCTGACACATATACTCATATTTTTTCTTTGCTACTTTATAAAATATCTATTATAGAATAAAAATGCCACATTAAGTATTTTCAGGAGTTGATGGGTAATACAAATAGTTAACACACTTGTCGGTCAACTAAACAGGTGGTCGTAGCCTATTCAGCGGTGCCTCAGAAGAAAGTCCTGGTACTCTACTTCCCCCCAAATCCCGCCATTGAAAACCCTATGAAGCACAGTTCTACTCTCACAGACATGGAGTTGCCATGAGCCAAGTTCATTCCACAGAAACGGATTTTTTAAACATGCATTTTTACCACCCAAAAAAAATCTTTCTATAGAATAAAAATTGGATTTTAAAATAATATGTCTGGTTTATTATTTGTTCATGATTAGCTCCTGAGAACGTATTACAAGGATGAATAAGCTATGGATGCTGCACTCAAGGAGCAGATGATATTTTAGTAAATGTAATTGTAGGGACCATGGCTTCCCCTCAGTCATGTCTCAGCACCTCTGAACAATGCTTTAGCCCTGGCAAGGCTCTAACCAATACCTGCAATAGCGACAGAACATCCAGAAGGACTCACTAGATATGCTCTAACAAGCAAGAGAATGATGTAAAAGGTACAAGTAATACAAAGAGTCCATAGACAAGGACCAGGAGTAAGCATGAAAATTATACATCCCACACCATTTCATATATGCACACTACACGTGGCTCTGTCTGATCTCTCAAACTTGTGTGATAGGGTCAAATACGACTCGTGCCTTAATTGAAAAGAAGAACCAGAGCATCCCAAATTGTTCGGCACAATCATTCAAGATCCTTCTCACTACTGCCCCGACCTAACCTTACTATTGCGCCCTGGTGATATAGCAGCTCCTTATTGGGCTGCGATTCACAAGGTCAGCGATTTGACCACTAGCCACTGTGCAAAACAAAGATGGAGCTTTCTACTCCTGAAAAGAGTTACAGTCCTGCAGACTCACAGGGGCCGTTCTGCCCTGTCCCATTAGGGTGGCTAAGAGTCGGCACCCACTCGATGGCAGTGAGTTCACCTCACTGCACTCTCATCTCTGCTAACTCCAACCCCTTCACATGATCGTTCCTCATTGCTTGAGTTAATGTTTGTACCACTTCCTAGTGTTTTACTCTTGACTTGGCTTAATGGATTCTGACTTGCTCTGCCTCTCTTACTCTCAGTACTCCCTATAACTTGGACAGGAAACCAAGATTCAGGAAACTAACAGTACATTAGCAAACTGGTTGACCCGAGGCCCCCAAGAGTGATTTAGGCAACCCCTCCTAAAGGCCAACTACTTCTTGGACTACTCGAAAGTCACAACTCACAGTCTCATGTTCCACCCAAAGTTGCCTTTCTTAGTAAAAAATTCCTATAGCTCCTCACAACGCACAATGTGGAAGAGAAGGAAGATGGCTACTTCTAGCATTAAGGAAAATCCCAACATCATGTAACATCAAAAGAGTAAGATTTGGAGGAATATTTGGGGGAATTGACATTACTTTATGAATGTCCAGGAGATGCCGCCGCCTGATCTTTGCAGAAGTGACTGCAGAGACCAGGTTTAGTTGATGGGTTCATGAAGCAGATAGAGGAACAGATGGAATTCTTCCCCAGCCCCCAAATTTCCTGTTGCCAGATCTCAACCATGTATTTTTATGTCAGTCTGAGCTATCAGAATGCAAGCTGTCAAATTGGAAAGCTCTGACACTTTACTTGAGGTTATTGCCCAAGATCCTCTGTTTCCCTCTGCTCCAGACACTTAATATAAACTCCCATTTTGAACCCCACTCTTGCCCCCTGGATTCATCCTTGTTTGCATTTGCTTACTGACCTTCAATATTCTCTCTGCCTTAAGAAAAAGAAATGTTAGAACCATTTCCATAAAATAATATCAAAAATTACCCACCAGACATTAAATTTTATTGTTACCAATTTGATGTGAGTCAAATGTTCTCAAATGATATTAGTGAAAAGCAACTTGATGGCAGTTGTGTTCTTGGTTTCGACTAGGACAGGAGTACCACAAGTGGACAGCCAGGGCACACGGAAACTTGCTTTCTGTCCTGCTTCTGAGGTTACATGATGGAAGTCGGGTGCCATCCTCCTTGGAGGTGGCTTTTCCTCTGTCAGCTTTTTAGCTCATGGGTGACCTCTGTGCCATTTGGCATATCTCATTCCTCTATCTGCTTCTGCCACTTGTTTAAATCTCAGAAGAGACCCACTCAAGATGCACGAAACACTAATCCTACCTTATTCACATAATAAAGGCAACCAATTCCCAAACAGGATAATAACTAAGCACAGAGACTACGGATTTACAACATATTCTGGGAGACACAATTCAATCCATAAGAGTGTCAAACAGTGCCCCTTGACGGCAGTGAGTTTGGATTTTGGTTTAACCTCACTGCACTGTCATCTCTACCTAACTCCCACCCCTTCATATGATCGTTCCCTAATTGCTAATATCAAGGATGATAAAGACAGGAGATATGGTGATTATAATAAATAGCTTAGAAGAAAGAAATTTCCATAGCTTGATTTTGATGGAGACCAAAAGAAAAATGATTAATGTTGTTCTTGTTGTTGGGTGCCATTGAATTGCTTCCAACCCAGAGATCCTATGCACAACAGGGGTGGGGGTGGAGGACCTTTCCCAGTCCCATGCCATTGTCACAAGTTTTCCTATGCTTTAGCCTATAGTTTCAATCACTTTGTCAATCCATCTGGTCAAGGGTCTTCCTTTCTTTAGCCAACCCTCTACTTTATCATGCACGACATCCTTTTCCAGGGACTGGTCTATCCTGGCAACGTGTCCAAAGGAACGCTCTGGCCACACTTATTCCAAGACGGACTGGTTTGTCCTTTCGGCAGTCCATGGCACTTTCAAGATTCTTCTCCAGCAGCACCATTCAAATGCATCCATTCTTCTTTGATCTTGCTTATTCAATGTCCAACTTTCGTGTGCATATGAGACAATTAAAAATATCATATTCATGAATAGGAAGATTAAACATTGTGAAAATGCCAGTCCTCTCCCAAAGTAATCTGCAAATAGAATGCAAGCCATACCCAGATCTCAGCTTCATTCTATAAAGATATGTAAAAATTCATCGCCAGCTCTATGCTGAAAGGAAAGAGGCTCAGGGTAAGGATAGCACTATGAAGAAGAACACAAGCTAGGAGGCCTCTCACTGCCAAGTCGCAAAACACACTACCCAGCCCTAAGGAGCCAAAACAGTCTCACGGTGGTAAAATGACAGATAAGCAGATTAAGGGAAGACCTCGAAAATCTAGATGTCAATCCACATACCTACAGAAAACGGATTTTTGAAAAAGGGTAGTTGTTGTTGTTGCTGGGTGCCATTGAGTTGGTACTGACACAGCAACTCTATGCACAGGAGGAAGCACCACCTGGTCCTGTGCCATCCTCACAGCTGTTTGCATGCCTAAACCCATGGTTACAGCCACTGAATTAAGCTATCTTATCAGTACCTTCCTCTTTTTCACTGCCCCTCCACATGGCCTCCAGCAATGATCTCTACTGAAAACATGTCCAAAGTGTCTCCACCCTTGCACTCTGGTTGTACTTCTTCCAAGACAGATTTGTCTGTTCTTTTGGTAGTCCATGCTACTTTCAATATTCTTTGTCAGCCCCAAAATTCAAATGTATGGATTTCAACACTGACAGCAAATTTCAAAAACAAACAGAAATAGCAAGATCTGGAGAGGATGCTGAAATTGGAGCCCTTTGTACACTGCTGGCAGCTCTATAAAATGGTACAAACTTTGTGGAAAGTCATATGGTGCTTCCTCCAAAACCTTGGAGTAGAAATACCACAGGACCGACAACCCCTTACATTGTACATATCATAAACCAACAAGATCTGTAGCACAAATAGGTACATGCACACCTATGTTCATCACAGCACTATTCCCAGTGGCCAAGCAAGTAGACCAACCAAAATGCCCATTAGTAGAAGAATGGTCAATTAAACTCTGGTGCATATACACAGCGGGATACTCTGGAACACTGACTAATAATGATGAATCTATAAAACACCTCATGATGTGGACGGACCGGGAAGACATTGTTCTCTAGTCAATCACCAAAGGATCAAAGTTATAGGAATCCAAAATAGGTTTCCAGACGAAAGGAAACAGAGTTTGAAGTTTTCCCATAAAGAAACAGGAGTGGGAAGGGAAGTCACAGCTGGAAGACAGACTTGGATGAACGAGAAGGCAACATCCACAAGGAGATAGGCAAAAAGTGGTCAAAACGGGTTAAACACATCTGGAGATCTGTTGTTAAATGTAACACTGATTACACGCTCTGTAAACTTTCACTTACTACACAATAAAAGTTTAAGAAAAAAATAAATATGGTAGCGAAGGGAAGAACGTTAGGATAGTGGGGGGACAGGGTTCTAACCCACCCATTGGGAGAGCATTGATTATGTCTCCACAGGAAAGGGAAGAGGGACCAGACCTCAACCTGGAATCCAAGACTTGAAGCAACATACCAGCATGAAAGAGCGAACTAACAGATCTATGGGGCCAGCCCCAATCCAAGCTACGTCAACCCCCCTCCCCAGAAGAATGTACTACAGAGGACAGCACTGAAGATATGGCCTGGGGAGAGGGGAAGGTTTTCTCAGAACACGGGCGCAAACTAAGAAGGAAACAGAGAGAGAGAACTGCATCCTGGCCCACCAAGTCTGAGGACGATGTTCCTGCTCAGAGCAATCAATGCACAGAGAGGACCACAGGGCGAGCTCTACCATGAGACCTGGTGTCTCCTGACCGACCCATAGAGCTACAGGGGACAACACTGTAGACACAGGGCAGGAATTGTTCCTAGTCTGATCTCCGGACACCGGGGCATGACACAGAGTGCAACAGAAAGCAGCAAGGGGAGCAGAGCAATGAAATTCTCGAGGAATCCCCAAAATATAATTCGGGGACAGGGATTGGTCCCTCATCAAGACTCAATCAGAAAACCTTCATAAAACTCAACAGACAGATCTGGAACTATTTATAGGCATTTTCCCCCTATGTCTATCTAGATAAGATAGACAGGATAAACAATCCCAGGAGAAAACAAAGGGACGAATGCTTCCAGGGGACATGGGGAAAAGAAAGGGGAAGGCCACAAACTTGGGGACAAGAGAACAACAAGTGATCTAAAAACAATGGCAAGGAGGGTGGAGAATGCCTGGTGGGGGTTGATCAAGTGCAATGTATGCAAGCGGAATTACTGAGAGCTAAATGAAAGTTGAACATGAGACATGATGCCACTCAGTGACCAAGGGCGATACAGGGGACAGCACCAGACACAGTGTGGGAATTGCACCTGACCTGATCCCACCACACCGAGGCAAAGCACTGGGGGAGTGCAGCAGAACAGCAAGGGAATGGAGTGGCAAGGTCGCCAGGGAATGCTGAAAGTGGACTTTGGGGCCAGGGCGTGGTGCCCCAACAGACTGGTCTGGAAAACACTCCAAAGGGCCAACAAACGATCCTTGAACTAACTACAAGCTTTTCTTTCTTGATGTGTTTTGTTTTGTTCTTTGTCAGTGGTTTGTTGTTGTTGTTTTGTTGTCTGGTTGTATACTGTTGCTTTGTTTTCCTCTGTCTTGTTTTCATGCACATTATTGTCTCCACAGGTCTGTCTAAATAAGACAGGCTGGATGAACTATCTGGAGGAAAAACAACGGGACCGACAGTTCCGGGGGGACTAGGAATAGGGGGAGGGGGGGTAAGGAAGTGGTGTTAACAAACACAGGGACAAGGGAACAACATGGGACCCAAAATGGTAGTGAGGGGGGAGTGGCAGGCCTGGTGGGGAATGATCAAGGGTAAGGTTGCGTAGAGAAGAGGTATAGCTGTAGCCCAGGTGGGGACGGAGCATGGTAGTAGGGCAGGAGGAAAGTCAAAGGAGATGGGGGAAAGAGCTAGGAGTCAACGGGCATTTATAGAGGTCTAGACAAAGACATGTACAAGCAAATATATATATGAGGATGGGAAAATAGATCTATGTGTCTGTATTTATAGGTTTAGTATTAAGGTGGCAGAAGGACCTTGGGCCTCTACTCAAGCACTCCCTCAATGCATGAATACTTTCTTTTATTAAATTGGCACTCTATGATGCTCACACTCCCGACACAACTGCTGAAGCCAAAGTGGGTGAACAAGTAAAGGTGATGAAGAAAGCTGATGGTGCCCGGCTATCAAAAGAGATAGTGTCTGGGGTCTTAAAGGCTTGAAGATAAACAAGCTGCCATCTAGCTCAGAAGCAACAAAGCCCACATGGAAGAACACACCCACCAGCTTGTGTGATCACGTGGTCCTAAAGGGATCAGTTATCAGGCATCAAAGAACAAAAAAATCATATCATTGGCTGCACACCTCCATTATACGATCACTAAAGGCAAATGGGTGTATAAGCAAATGTGGCGAAGAAAGCTAATGGTGTCCAGCTATCAAAAGAGATAGTGTCTGGGGTCTTAAAGGCTTGAAGGTAAACAAGCGGCCATCTAGCTCAGAAGCAACAAAGCCCACATGGAAGAAGCACACCAGCCTGTGTAATCACGAGGTGCCAAAGGGATCAGGTATACGGCATCATGCATATATATGCCATAGTGAATGAAGGGGGAAGTGCAGAGTGGAGACCCAAAGCCCATTTGTTGGCCACTGGAGATCCCCTCACAGAGGGGTTTAGGAGAGGAGATGGGTCAGTCAGGGTGCAATGTAGTACCGATGAAGAACACAGCTTTCCCCCACATCCTGGATGATTCCTCCCCCCAACTACCATGATCCGAATTCTACCTTGCAGGACTGGATAGGGCAGAGGTTGTACACTGGTGCATATGGGAGCTGGAGGCACAGGGAATCCAGGGTGGATGATACCTTCAGGACCAAGGTTGTTAGGGGCGATACTGGGAGAGAAGAGGGTGAGTGGGTTGGAAAGGGGGAACCAATTACAAGGATCCACATGTGACCTCCTCTCTGGGAGCTGGACGGCAGAGAAAGGGAGTATGGGAGACTCTGGATAGGGCAAGATATGACAAAATAACAATCTATAAATTATCAAGGGCTCATGAGGGAGGGGGAAGCGGGGAGGGAGGGGGAAAAAAGAGGACCTGATGCAAAGGGCTTAAGTGGAGAGCAAATGCTTTGAAAATGATTAGGGCAAAGAATGTACAGATGTACTTTACACAATTGATGTATGTATATGTATGGATTGTGATAAGAGTTGTATGAGCCCCTAATAAAATGTAAAAAAAAAAGAAAGTTGAACATGATAATAGAACAGGAGGAAAGTAAAAGGAAATAGAGGAAAGAACTAGGAAACAAAGGACATTTATATAGTTATAAATACAGGCACATATATATGTAAATATATTAGTACATAATCATAGGGATATAGGTCTAAGGACATATATTTATATGTTAAGTATTAAGGTAGCAGATAGACAATGGGCCTCTACTCAACTCCTCCCTCAATGCAAGCACATTTTGTTCTAATAACCTGGAATTCTGTGATGCTCACCTTCCTGACACTATTGCTGAAGACAAAATGTGTGCATAAAAATGTGGTGAATAAAGCTGATGGTGCTTGGCTAAAAGATATCACATCTGGGGTCTTAAAGGCTTGAAGATAAACAAGCGACCATCTAGCAAGGAAGCAACAATGCCCACATGGAAGAAGTACACCAGCCTGTGCGATCATGAGATGTCGACAGAATAGGCATCAGGCATCAGAAGATCCCCAAAAATCATATTGATGTGAACAAGGTGGGGGGCAGAGTGGAGACCCAAAGCCCATCTGTAGACAATTGGACATCCCCTCACAGAGGGGTCACAAAACAGGTATGAGCAGGCCATAGTGCACTATAACACCAATGAAACCCATAACACTCCTCTAGTTCTTTAATGCTTCCTCCCCAACATTATCATGACCCCAGTTCTACCTTACAAGTCCAGCTAGACCAGAACAAGTACACTCATACAGATAAGACGTCCTGGACACACGGAATCCAGAACAGATAAACCCCTCAGGAACAGTAATGGGAGAAGCAATACCATAAAGGTAGAAGGAAGGTTGGGGGAGAAAAGGGGAACCAATTACAATGATTGACATATTAATCCCATCCCCCCCAGGTGTGACAAACAACAAAAACGTGGGTGAAGGGAGACAGCGGATGGTGTAAGATATGAAAATAATAATTTGTAATTTATCAAAGGTTCATGAGGCCATGAGGGTAGGGTGGGGAGGAAAGAAATGTAGAGCTGATACCAAGGGTTCAAGTAGAAAGAAAATGTTTTGAAAAGAATGATGGCAGCATATGTACACATGTGCTTGACACAGTGGATGTCTGGATTCCTGTGAGAGCTGTTAAGAGCCCCAAATTAAATGATTTATTCATTTTTTTAATTTAAAGAAGAAAGTTAGGACAGTAGAAAAAAGAAAGATAGTTAAGATAATAAGAGAGGATTGGAGAGTGGCAATAAAGGTGTACCATAGAGATAGAGGGTCTAGGAACACAAGTATTATCTGTGGGCACTTTTAAAATGGCCCAGGATCAGACTAAATAAGAAGGTAAGAGAAATAACAAGATGACTGATACCACAAAGACAAAAAGAGTGTTCAGAGCGTGTTCAAAGGAAGAAAGGAGTTAACATAGTTGAAAATCTGGAGTTTGGGGAAGACAGGAAGATTTCAGAGTAAAAGATCATTATACATGTTTTCCCTTCCATTTCACATTTAACAAACCTAAAGGAAGCCTGAGAGAATTGTTTCACAAATAATTACAGGAAAGAGAGTATTTAACAATGACACTTCAGAATACTCCATGGTCATTGTAACTATCTTCTCGAAACATTTCTGATTACTAATTCACATTGCAACTATTTTTATTTTTCCTTAAAATTAAGCTATGTTCAAGTAACCAGAATATAGACGCTATATTTAATCTGCCAGGCTGCTGTACAACTCGGGCCACAGGAAACAGCACTTTCTCAGGCACCCATGAAACACTGATGTAGCCCTGTCACCTGACAGCCTTCCTAGTCCTTTCAATCCTCTCAAACTAAACTAGAGTTAAAACAAATATGGAATCTCTATCCTAAGGCTCCTTTGAGGTCAGCTGGTACAAATGTAATTTCTCTCAATGCTCATCACAAGCACATACAGGCTAACAGTTTGCTATGAGCAAGGAATACCTCTAAAGCAGCAGATTTGCAAACACCATATGGAAGCACATTATTGAAAATTGTGTATCCCATTTGTGCAACCAAAAACAATACTGTTAAAGCACTTTGATCGCTTTAACAGTGAGAGTTTTTCTCCTTAGATTTTCACTTTGAAAATCCTCAACATAATTCATTACTTGGCTATTTCCATTTACTTTAGAGTAACATTACTGCCACTCACAGGTCGCTAACCTCCAAACTCACTGCCATCAAGTCATTCTGATGCCCAGTGACTCGACAGGACAGAGCAGAACTGCCCCCATAGGTTTCTGAGACTATAAATTTATTATGGGAGTAGAAAACTTCATCTTTGTCCTGTGGAATGGTTTTTAGGATAGAACTTGCAGTGAGCAGCCACACGTAATTGACTATACAGATTAATTTTAGACTCATTATTTCAAAACTAAATTTCAAGTCCCTGGCCACTTAAGAAATATCATTTTAGTAAACAGACTAAATTGGGAATGACTAAATATTTATGCTAATATCGCTGAGTTTTACTTAAGTCAGTAGTATACATGGGAGAAAGAAAATTCTAGAGAGTTCCAATCCAGGAAAATAAAGATATAAACTATATTATGTTATGACACTGTGTGCTAGACACTGTGCTAGATGGCAAGGACACTGCAATGACCTACGTGATATAACCCGGTGAATGCTTTAAAAAACAAAAACCAAACCCAATGCCTTCAAGGAGACTCTGACTCATGGTAACCCTACAGGACACAGTAGAACTGCACCTTAAGATTCCTGAAGCTATGAATCTTTTCTTGTTCATGTTTGTTTGGGTTTTTTAATTGTTTTATTAGGAGCTCATACAAGTCCTATCAGAATCCATACATACTCAATTGTGTGAAGCACATTTGGACATTCCTTGCGCTCATCATTCTCAAAATATAAATATTTGCTCTCCACCTAAGCCCCTGGAATCAGGTCCTCATTTTCCCCTCCCTCCCTCCCCACTCCCCCTTCCCTCATGAACCCTTGATAATTTATAAATTATTATTTTGTCATATCTTGCCCTGTCCTACGTCTCCCTTCACCGACTTTTCTGTTGTCCATCCCCCAGGAAGGGGGTCACATGTAGATCCTTGTAATCGGTCCCCCCTTTCGAACTCACCCTTCCTCTACCTCCCAGTATCGCCACTTACACTACTGGTCCTGAAGGGATCATCCACCCTGGATTCCCTGCATTTCCAGTTCCTATATGTACCAGTGTACATCCTCTGGTCTAGCGAGATTTGTAAGGTAGAATTGGGATCATAATAGTGTGGGAGGAGGAAGCATTTAGAAACTAGAGGAAAGTTGTATATTTTATCGTTGCTACATCGCACCTTGCCTGGCTCGTGTCCTCCCAGAGATCCTTCTGTAAGGGGATATCCAGTGGCCTACAGATGGACTTTGGATCTACACTCTGCACTCCCCCCCCTCATTTACTATAAGATTTTTTTATTCTGATGATTCCTGAAACCTGATCCCTTTGACACCTTGTGATCGCACAAGCTGGTGTGTTTCTTCCATGTGGGCTTTGTTGCTTCTGAGCTAGATGGCCGCTTGTCAAGCCGTTAAGACCCCAGACTCTATCTTTTGATAGCTGGGCACCATCAGCTTTCTTCCCCACATTTGCTTATGCACCTATTTTTCTTCAGCAATCGTTTCATGGAGTTGAGCACACAATGGTATGATTTTTTTGTTCTTTGATGCCCCATAACTGATCCCTTCCTTCAACACCTCGTGATCACACAGGCTTCTTCCATAGGTTTAGTATTAAGGTAGCAGAAGGACACTGGGCCTCCACTCAAGTACTCCCTCAATGCAAGAATACTTTCTTTTATTAAATTGGCATTCTACGATGCTCACCTTCCCAACGCAACCGCCGAAGACAAACCGGGTGAATAAGCAAATGTGATGAAGATAGCTGATGGTGTCCGGCTATCAAAAGATATAGCATCTGGGGTCTTAAAAGGCTTGAAGGTAAACAAGCAGCCATCTAGCTCAGAAGCAACAAAGCCCATGAGGTTATGAATCTTTATGGAAGCAGACAGCCTCATCTTTCTGCGGCAGAGCAGCTGGTGGGTTTGAACATCCAAACTTGTGGTTAGCAGCCCATTGTTTATCCCTAAAAGCCATCGATGCTTACAGTATAACAAGGTTCAGATCCACTACGGTAGTTTGTTCTAACCCCTGCCATTTTAAAATAAATCTCTTTATAATAGTGAACATTTCAGAGTTAGACTCCGAATGATGACCAGACAGGGATATCATGCAGGTACTCATTTACATGTATGACTTCACCCCACATCTAGACAACTGGTTTGTATTACAATAATACTCTGCATAATAGTTATGCTTCACTTAGTAGTAATAATTTTTTTTAATTCAGGAAAGTGGCTACTCATCAAGCTACGTACAGCAACAGCCAATAATCCTTGTAGTGCTAGAGATTACAGATTAGCATGAGCTTTCACATTATCTTTTTACCTTTAATTTCTTTAGAATATGTGAAAGATTTTTTTATACCTGCACAAGAAATCATGCAGCTAGATTATTCTTTCCTTTTATTAGACATTTGAACTTTCCAACAGCACAATTTGAAAGAAAAAAAATTTCTTGGGTCTGTAATTTTGCTCCATAGATGAACTGAAAACTCGACTTGAAAAACCCTGTATGGTCTGAGAATGAGTCTTGCATCTCGCCACAGACACAAAGGGGTGACGCTTCTGTCTAAGTGCCCCTCTGGCTGAGTTAACACATACTGCTTGTGTTTATGCTTTAAAATACTCATCATTGTGCTTTTTATTGTGTTTCATTTGCTAAAACATCATGACCATGGCAGTCAATCTAAGAAGAAAACTGTGAGAACCACGATGAAGTTAAAGAAAGAAATCACTGTGAAACTTGAATTAGTTTGCTGCTTGTCTGACTTGGTGGTTGAAAATAACATAGCTAAATCAATATTATCAATGATTTTTTGGGGGGTAGGCGGTGGGTGTGATTAAGGTTGCTAATGTAGTGAAAGGTGTGAAATTGTTAACTACGAAACAAAGAACTCAGACCATCGAAGAGGTTGAAAAGTAACTGTTAATTTGGATAAATCAGAAATAACTCAATGGTGAAAGCTTATCCGACAGTGATATGCAAGACGACTACTAGCCTCCACAGTGAATTCCTAAGTGTAATTAAAGGGCCTCAGAAGCAACTGTTTGTTTTTCCATTATTTCTTATGGGAAAAATATGTTTACTTCTTTAACTGTTCCATAGGTGAACACAAATTTATAACTAATTGAGTTCATCAAACCAGGCATCACGCTGTTTAAGGAGGGGGGATGCATGTAATGTAATTAATAAAATAAATGCTCAAATATTTTAGATTTCATCTAAATTTAATAAAAATGAAAAATACTTGCATTTTAAAATTTCATTATATTTTAAATTACCATATACATAGGAGGGATATCCCACAAAACTGGGATTTTTTTTCAAAGCTATGTCTTTAATTTTCTTACAAAACAACCTTATCGCCTTCAAAGTACTCTCTATTACAATTTAATATATTTGTCAAATCTGTGATTACATTCTTGGAAGCATTTTTCAAATTTATCTGTTTGGATGGCTGACAACACCTTCTTTGTTTTTTTCTTCACCTTTTCTATGTTCTTGAATCATTGCCCTTTCATGTCCCCTTTTACTCCCGGAAACAAAAACAAGTCGCACAGAAAGAGATCAGGTGAGTAATGTGTGTGGGATGAGAGGCATGCTAGTTTTTGCCACAACTGGTGAACTGAGATGGTGGCAACACCAGCCCCCATCTGTCACAAACCAGGTCTTTTTGCCACATACTGCTATGCAGTCTTTTCAGAACCTCTAAATAGAAAGCCAGATTACAGTCTGACCTGGTAGAATGAACTCCAAATGTACTCTTCCAACATAATGATCCATTCGCAAGGTCGATGGTCATCCAGAACAAGTTTGTTATCAATCCACATTTTACCTTTTTTGAAACAAGAAACTACTCATATATTTGAGTTTTTCCCCATAGCACTGTCCTTATAAGCTGTGTTCAACATCCCAACAGTTTCTGCGCCATTTTTCCACAACCAGGAAATAAAATTTCACAGCTGCACACTGTTCTTTTAAATTGCCATCACAAAAAACAAGGTTTGAGCGAAACTGCTTTTATGAAAAAATTCGCTGTGACCAGAGAGAACCTTCCCAGGAGATACCTGGGCTCACTAACTCACAGGGAGTTTCTCGATGCTCACCTAGCAGGAAAAATGTGTACTACGAAGGCTCTGCCCAGAGGAGATTTTTTTCCTTTTTGGGGGGTGGGGTGGGGGGTAGTGTGGGTGGGTAGGTTAACCCTTCATATTTTGAAGCAAGACTCATTAATAACCTTCAACAAAACCTTGCGTGCTGAAAGCAGAGACGAGTTGACATACTGATAAACAACAAAATCTACAGCATTCAATGTGGATTATACTTCAACATAAAGAAAACAAAAACCCTCACGACTGAGCCAAATGATGTATTGTTTGGAGAAGTTGGGTGCAAAGGACCTCTTTAAAGAGTTAGAGAACTGAAGGATACTTGATCCATGCCATGATATTGAAAAGTCGCCTCATATGCCTGTAAAAGCTGGACAATGAATATGGAAGACCAAAGAAAAATCGATGATTCTGAATTATAGTGTTGGTGAAGAATATTGAATATACCATGAACTTCCAACAGGTAGTTGAAAAAATATAGCCATATATATGATCCTCAGAAGGAAGGAGGGCAAAATTTCATCTCCTGTACTTTGAAATAATTATTACAAGTGACTTGTTCCCAGAGAAGGAACCTTGGTAACGCAGTGGTTAGGCATTGGTTTGCTAATCACAAGGTCAGAAGTTCAAAACCACCAGTAGCCAATTGGATAAAGAGGAAGCTTTCTATTCCCTTAAAGAATTACAGTTTTGGAAACTCACAGAGGTAGTTCTACCCTGTCCTTTAGGGTCACTATAAGTCATCATCAACTCGATGGCAATGAGTTCCTAGAGAAGTACATCATGCTTGGTAAAGTAGAGAGGGTCGCGAAAAGGATAAAAATTCTTAGTGCGGTAGACTGAATACAGTAACTCCAACAATGGGCTCAAACATAACACTGATTGTGAAAATGGTATGAACCAGGCAGTGTTTTGTTCTCTGGTATCTCGGGTGGTTATAATTCAAAACCAATCGGTGGGCACCTAACAACAATAATATTTGATCTTTTACAAAATCAAATTTGATTGTGATGTATCATAAAATGTACAGAATTCCCCAACAGATCAAAGGAGGAGAAAGGAGTACAAAGTAGTGGCTCATTTTCATTCATTCCTAGTTTAGTTTTCAATATAAAAACCAGACATGTGTGCTCCAATGTTCATCGCAGCAGAGTTCACAATTGTAAGGAGATGGAACAACCCAAATTTCCATCAACAGAAGAATGGATTCAAAAATTGTGGTACATACATTCAGTGGAGTACTATGCATCGCTAAAAAGCAGAGATGAATGCATGAAGCATGGAGCTGCATGGGAAGAACTGGAGGAAATTATGATAAGTGAAGTAAGCCAAAAGCCAAAGAAAGAGTACAACGTGAGTCCACTGAGGTAAGTTTATAAAAAAAGAAATGGAAAAGGCCCACAGGGTAAAGGCTACTGTATACAAACACTCCAGGGGTAAAGTCTAGGTAGAATGGCAGGGGCCAGACCAAATCCAGGGGTACATATGGTAGCCAACTAAAAAGGAAGTGGGTGGGCTGGAAAGAAAACCAAAAAAAAAAAGGATTGAAATGTGTAGCGGGGAAACAGGACACTAGTCCACCCAAAGGAAGGGTATTGTTTATATCTCCATATAAACAATATGGAGGGAAAGAGGGACCAGACTGAAATCCAGTGTTCTGGGATGCGAATGCAGCATGCCGGCATGGCAAGGGAAGCCAGTGAAAGGATCTGAGGGCCCAGGCCCAATCCCAGCTATGTGGACAACTGCCCCTCTCCCCAGAGGAATTTACTTCAGAGGACAGCACTGATGCTGCAGCTCGGGGAGAGGGACATGTCTGATCACAGCATGGGAGCAAATGAATGGGGAGGAAGAGAGAGTGGAGCATATCCTGGCCCACCAGGCTAGGAGGACAATAGACCTGCTCAGAGCAGCCACAGAGTGGATGATATGGCTGATCCCACTATGAAACATGACATCCCTCACTAACCCATGGCCCCCTGGGGGACAACACAGGAAACTCAGTGTCAGGATTGACCTGGTTTGACCCCACCACACTGAGGCAAAACACTAAGGGAGCAAAGCAGGGAGCTCCCTAGGGAGTGCAAAGGAGAGACTTTGGGGCCACAGCATGGCACCTGACTGGCGGACAAACTTAGAGGTCAAAAACAGACCTTGATCAATTTACAGGTTTTTCTTTTATTATTGTTGTTATTTAAATTTATTTATTTATTTATTTGTTTTGTTGTCGCTGGTTTTCTTGGTTGTTGTCATCATTGTGTTCTCTTTTGTTGATTTGCCTTGCTATACCTTGTTTTTTTGGGTGCATATTATTATCTCGCAGGTTTATCTAGAAAAGATAGGTTGGATGGAGAGTCTTGAGAAGAAAACAATGGGACTGATGGTTCCAGGGGGACAAGGGAGAGGGAGAGGTGGGGGAAAGGAGGTGGTGTTGACCAACTCAGGGACAAGGGAGCAACAGGTGATCCAAAATTAGTAGCAAGGAGGGTGTGAGAGGCCTTGTAGGGATTCAGCAAGGGCAATGTAACTCAGAGAAATTACTGAAGCCCAAATGAAGGCTGAGTATGATAGTGGGACAAGAGGAAAGTAAAAGGAAATAGAGGTGCACCGTAGACACAGTGTGGGTACTGCACCTGATCTGATCCTGCCACACCGAGGCAAAGCACTGGGGGAGTGCAGCAGAACAACTAGAGAATGGAGCGGCAAGGTCCCCAGGGAATGATGAAGGTGGACTTTGGGGTCAGGGCGTGGTGCCCCAACAGACTGGATTAGAAAACGCTGCTAAAGGACAACAAATGATCCTTGAACTAACTACAAGCTTTTCTTTCTTGTTGTGTTTTGTTTTGTTCTTTCTCAGTGGTTTGTTCTAGTTGTTGTTTTGTTGTACATAGTTGCTTAGTTTTGCTCTGTCTTATTTTTGTGCATGTTATTATCTCCACAGGTCTGTCTAAATAAGAGAGGCTGGAAGAAAAATCTGGAGGAGAAAACAATGGGGCTGACAGTTCGGGTGGGAAATGGGATAGGGGGAGCTGGGGGAAAAGGAAGTGGTGTTAACAAACCCAGAGACAAGGGAATAAGTGATCCAAATTGATGGTGAGGTGGGTGTGGGAGGCCTGGTAGAACATGATCAAGGGTAATGTAACCAAGAGGAATTGCCGAAACCCAGGTGGGGACTGATCATGATAGTGGGACAGGAGGAAAGTCAAGGGAAATAGAGGAAAGAGCTGGGAGGCAAAGGGTTTTTATAGAGGTCTAGATTAAAGATATGTACACATGCAAATATATATGAGGATAGGGAAATAGATCTATGTGCCTATATTTATGTTTAGTATTAAGGTTGCAGAAGGACATTGGGCCTCTACTCAAGTACTCCCTCAATGCAAGAATATTTTCTTCCATTAAATTGGCATTCTGTGATGCTCACCCTCCTGACATAACTGCTGAAGAAAAAGCGGGTGAATAAGCAAATGTGGTGAAGAAAGCTGATGGTGCCCAGCTATCAAAATATATAGCATCTGGGGTCTTAAAAGCTTGAAGATAAACAAGCGGCCATCTAGCTCAGAAGCAACAAAGCCCACATGGAAGAAGCACACCAGCCTGTGTAATCACGAGGTGCTGAAAGGATCAGTTGTCAGGCATCAAAGAATAAAAAAATCATATAATTGGGTTCACACCTCCACGATACGATCGCTGAGGACAAATGAGTGCATAAGCAAATGTGGCGAAGAGAGTTAATGGTGCCTGACTATCAAAAGGTATAGCGTCTGGGGTCTTAAAGGCTTGAAGGTAAACAAGTGGCTATTTAGCTCAGAAGCAACAAAGTCCATATGGAAGAAACACACCAGCCTGTGTGATCAAGAGGTGTCGAAGAGATCAGGTATAAGGCATCATCAGAACAAAAAAATCTTACCATAGTGAATGGGGTGGGGGGTGGGGAGTGCAGATTGGAGACCCTTGCAGAGGGGTCTAGGGGAGGAGACGAGCCAGTCAAGGTGCGATGTAGCATCGATGAAAAACACAACTTTTCTCTAGTTCCTAAATGCTTCCTCCCCACCCCCACCCTCAATATCATGATCTGAATTCTACCTTGCAAGTCTGAATTCTACCTTGCAAGTCTGAATTCTACCTTGCAAGAGGATGTACACTGGTACAGATAGAAACTGGAAATACAGGGAATCCAGGGCGGATGATATCTTCAGAACCAGGGGTGTGAGTGGCATTACTGGGATGTTAGAGGGAGAGTGGGTTGGAAAGAGGGATCCGATTACAAGAATCTACATGTGACCTCCTCCCTGGGGCACGGATGACAGAAAAGTGACTGAAGGGAGACGTAGGACAGGGCAAGATATGACAAAATAATAATTTATAAATTATCAAGGGCTCATGAGGGAGGGGGAAAATGAGGACCTGATACTAGGGGCTTAAGTGGAGAGAAAATGTTTTGAGAATGATGAGGGCAATGAATGTACAGATGTGCTTTACACAATTGATGTATGTATGCATTGTGATAAGAGTTGTATGAGCCCTAATAAAACAATGAAAACAAACCAAAAAAAGGAAATAGAGGAAAGAACTAGGAGGCAAAGGGCATTTACAGAGGCCTAAATACAGGCATGTACATATGTAAATATGTGTATATAGGATGATGGGGAAATAAGATCTGTGTGCATACATTTATAGGTTTAGTATTAAGGCAGCAGATGGACATTGAACCTCCACTCAATGACTTAATGCAAGAACACTTTGTTTTATTAAATTGGCATTCCATGATGCTTACCTTCCCAACAAAATCACCAAAGACAAAGCTGGTGCATAAGCAAATGCGGTGAAGAAAGCTGATGGTGCCCGGCTATCAAAAGATATAGCATCTGGGGGCTTGAAGGTAAACAAGCGGCCACCTAGCTCAGAAGCAACAAAGCCCACATGGAAGAAGCACACCAGCCCGTGTGACCATGAGGTGTCGATGGGATCAGGTATCAAGCATCAAAGAACAAAACATCATATAATTGTAAATGAGGGGGACTGCACAGTGGAGACCCAAAGCCCATCTGTAGATAACACGCATCACCTTACAGAAGGGTTGCAGGGGAAAGACCAGCCAGTTGGGGTGCAATGATGCAACAATGAAACATACAACTTTCCTCTAATTCTTCAATGTCTGCTATCCCCCACTATCATGATCCCAATTCTACCTTACAAATTTGGCTAGACCAGAGGATGTACACTGGAACAGATAGGAACCAGAAACACAGTGAATCCAGGACAGATGATAGCTTCAGGACCAGTGGTAAGAGTGGCAATGCTGGAGGGTAGAGAGTAGGTGGGGTAGAAAGGTGGAACCAATTATAAGGAGATACATATAACCTCCTCTCTGGGAGACAGACAACAGAAAAGTGGGTAAGGGGAGACATCAGACAGTGTAAGACACTGCAAAATAATAATAACTTATAAATTATAAGGGGTTCATGAGGGAGGGGGGAACAGGGAGGGAGGGGCAAAATGAGGAGCTGATGCCAAGGGCTCAAGCAGAAAGCAAATGTTTTGAGAATGATAATGGCAACAATGTACAAATGTGCTTGACACGATGGATGGATGGATTGTGATAAGAGTTTTACCAACCCCCAATAAAATGATTTACAGCAAAACAAAACAAAAAAAACAGATATCTTGCTGAGAAATATACCATGGAAAAGACACACAAAGTTTGAAACCACTGACAACCCATTACATATCCTTTAAAAGGCATTGTCATGGGAAGCATGTCAAGTTCATTGAAAGGATTGAGGGCGGTATACAATTAGAGCGATTAAGACAATGCATCTGCATCCTAAATTGGACTTTTACAATTGTACATCAGTAATTCCACTGCAAGCCTGTCAGACTTTACCCGGAAACACCAGCTCAGAATACGTATCCATTGCTAGAAATATTACGTTTGAGTTTAAACTGCTCTATTTTAAACCTCTATCGAATAAAGCTTTGTGATGCAACTTGCTGCTGAGATAAATCCAATGGCTATGGAAGGTGTTCGCACAAAGGCTTTTCTACTAGCTTGATAAATAGAAAAATTAGTTACCTATCTGGATTTATTCAACTTGATTTCCCTCTAAAAAATTTTTTTAATTTGCTCTTCCAAGTAGAGAAGAGCATGGAATATCAAAGGTAAAAGCCATTTAGGATACAGGTTCTGACGAAACCTAATATACTCTCTGAATTTTGCAAAGTGATATAACTTACGTATCCACTGCTTATAGAAGAAAGAAGGTTTCATAGGATGTGGAGAATGTTCCTGTCTTTATGTAAGACATCCTGGCAGAACACTTAGTTGCCTTAAGATCCCCCAGGCACAGCCTTCACAAGATAGTTCACACAATTTTAGTGCTTCTTTATATGTAATTTTTGATAACTTCTAAGTAAGTCATGTAAGTAAGCAATCGTTTTTGTCATATGCTAGCCAAAATGCAGTTTGTGTACAGCATATTATATCCATCTCAGTAATAAATAAATTAATCCTCAAACTTATTGGAATTGCAAATCTTAATCAGAACTAATCAGAATACCCTATTATTTCCTTCTCAAACAGCAACACCCCACCCTTTAAATTAAATAAAATTCAAATCGATATTATTTTTGAAAATTTTCATGATACCATTAGAAAAACACAAAGGCGGGGTCCAGCTGCTGCATTAATAGCTATTCCCTAAAACTTAAAAAAAAAATCCATGCATCGCTCATCATTGGAATCCTCAGATCAATCAATTGTGAGTGACCATGCCAGCCATGTGCTTCCCTCCATATCTACAATGATTACATCTAACACACTTTCTAGTTTCTTAACATTACTTTAATAATTACATTGTCAATGCTAGGGGTAATCACACTTACCATTTACATTCATCAAAAAGTCTATACTTCAATATACAAATACCAATTGCTTTATAGAGAAATTGTTAGTAATCGCTGAGGATTGCGGCTTGTCATTTTCGTCTGTTCTAAAATAACATGATATTCTGACATATGAGTCTATCTTAGACATATAAAATAGGCTCATCCCACAAGGCACTTAATAAAATCCTTAGGGCAGATGAGTGTATCTGAAGGCCCAGTTACCTCCGAGATCATCATTCTCTGACTATGTTCTTTTGGCAATTGCGATCATCCGCTCTTAGTGGCTCTTGGTTTTGTGCTTCAGGAAATTTATGGTGGGTTGCTTTTTGTTAAGGGCTTCGTTTTCTGTAATATTCTGCCTGCCCTGGTCTAAGGAAAAGTCCCAGGCAGTGGGCTATAAGGCCCTAGGACAAGAATCTCCCCTGCTGCTGGGCCGCAGGAGCATACTATTGCTATTTTTATGACTCTACCATTTCCATCATTTTATAAAATGTAATCTGAAGGTGCAACCTGAGGCTCTAATGTAACGAGGATAGTAAATGAATAAATAGAATATGCTCAAAACCCATCTCTGATACCTCTTCAAAAGGAAGAAAGAGAACTTCAGTAATCTAACTTTTGACAGAAAAATACAAACTTCAGCAGTGAAGAAATTACTGGCCCAGTTAAAAAAAAATACAGGTATCCAAATTGTATTCATCAAAAGGCAGTATCTGGGCCATCTCAATTCTATGAAAAAGGTTCAAAATTTCATAAATTAATGTTAGAGAGTAAAAAGCACTTCAGAATGGCTGCTAGAAAACTGGTCCCATAGAAAATAATTTCAGACATTTCCTTCTTCTAACCACTCATTAATAATTTTTACTACTGATTATTGATCTTCAATATCCACAGTTGATAGTCATCTGATTATTCCCTTCTAGGGACGTGATTTAACGATAAACTTCATGATAGAAAACGTATGCTTTATCTTTCCAATATCACTCTAATCTTTATTAACTGGTAATTTAACTTAGAATCTTACCAAATATTTTTTAAATTCATCAATTCATTTGAAAAATGAATCTTGTTATTCCTTTTCAAGATATACATGCAAAGAGCCCTAGTGGCTTATTGGGTTCTACCTGCAAAGTCAGCTGTTTGAAGTTACTCCCCTCCATGGGGGATAGATGAGCCCTTCTACTCCCGTAAAGAGTGGCAGTCTCAGACACCCACAGGGGCAGCTCTGCTCTGTCCTACAGGGGCGCCATGAGTCAGACGGACTCATTGGCAGTGAGCATATACATGCAACTTTAAAGGCTAGTAAATGTCTAATTTCTATCAATAAATTATCTAACTGAACTTGTCTTCCCACTTTCGTGCTCCAGCATTTTATTTATCTAAATAAAGCTTCAATAAATTCATTCAACATAGGCTTAAATTCACGAAAGCAGACCAATTGTTACATGATGTATTTTGCTAATATTAAATGATACCTTAGTTTAACTAAGCAAATCCTGTTAAAAAATCTTGAACTGATAAAGTGCTAACATCAACACACATTCACGAAAATAAATGTCACATATAATAAAGTAGCTCAAGGGTTAATCGTAATAGGTATCCTGGCTCCTATTGAAAATATCCACTTTAATGTAGACAAATTTCAATCACTGCAATAAATTTCTGTTGGTTGCTGGTAAAGATCATGATTAAAAACAATTCTCCTTATCATTCACAAATTCAGAAATGTCACAGAGACAAACTGTTCTAACTACACTCAGTAAAGGTCTTTGTCCAATACGATAAACCTAAAAGAATTCTGTTTTCCAAACCGTGTAAATTAAGTTTACTCTTTCTTCTACGAGAAGCATTTTTATTTATCTGAACACAACTAACCTTCCTAAGGTTTCCGTTTTAAGTTAACAGTTCCACAGCACTCAACTGGTCTTCACTTTGCATGAATTGACTATTTATGATTCATTTATCATCTACTATTAGTTCCAACCAAACCAAACACCCTGCCCTGAAGTGGATTCCAACTCACAGCGACCCTATAAAACAGGCTAGAAGTGCCCTGTGGGTTTCCAAGGCTCTCACTCTCCCTTGGAGCGATTGTTGGTTTTGAACCACTGACCTACGCTTAGCCGCCCACTAGGCCAACCATAGGTAACTACTCTGCCACCTTAGTATTGGTAACCACTCCTTACTATTGGTTACATTCACATGTATTGTTTATTATAGTTATGAAAGTACTTAACAAGTAATAATGGATTATTTCCTTGGCTGGTATGAGTAGTTCTGAAATGTTTTGGTCTCAGGACCCTTTTACAAATCATAAAATTCATTGAGGATCTCAAAGAGCTTTAATTTAAGAGAGCTCTATTGATATTTAATGCATTAGATATTAAAACTGACATTTTAATAAACAGTTCATTTTTAACTATACAAATCATCTTAATAGCAATACATCTATGAAATATATATATTTTTTCAAACCAAAACTAAATACAGAGGAAAGTGACATTGTTCAACATTCTTACAAATACGTTCAATGACTGACTTCATAGGAGACAGCTGGCCGCTCCTATCTGCATTTGCACTTGATCTCTTGCAATGCCACATGTCAGGCAGCCTTGGAAAACTCAGGAATGAATAAGCATAAAAATATGCAAATAATGCCTTAATGTTATTGTAAAAATAGCTTAAATCATATGGATTCCCAGTGGTTCACAGCCCATACTTTGGCATCCACTTATACTTTAATTAAAGTAGCTTAAGTACTAGTTAGTTTTTCTAGCATTTCAGGTCATTTTTGTTTTTGCTCATCTTGAACTTGAGGTCAGCTAAAATCACCAGTTCTTTCTCACAAAAATTGCTATGAAGTCAAACCTCACCCTTTTAACACAAATGCAGACCACATACTCGTAGAGATTTCACTAAAGATTTTTCTCTTTATTTTGGTTTCAGGTTACTCGTTGGTAATGGATTTAGTTAATCCATTACCTAGTCCTGAATGCTCCTTTAGCTCCTGCACTCACCCTCACACAGTCGCTGCCACTGTTGGCGGATCATTCATAGCTGCCCCCTTTCTCTACAGTACGACTCTCAATGAAAGTGGAGTTCCCTTGCAATCATTCAGTCCATGATCGTCACAGACAATAACACAAACCAAAAACCAAACCCATTGCCATTGGGTCAAGTCCAAGATTCCACTATAGAACGGAGTAAGATTGTCCCACAGGGACAATTACACGGGCTGTAATTTTTACAGAAAGCAGAGGGCCACGGTGGATCTGAACTGTTGATGTGTTAGTTGGCAGCCAGGTTCTTAAGCACTCTGCCAACAGGGCTCCTCCCAATAACACAAAGCAGTATTAATTCTATGCTCCAGAGCTTCCCACAGCATCAGAATAAAGCTTCTCTGGTACCTACTCATGGATCCTGAGCTTTTACCCTGTACTCTAAACCTACTCACCTTCTCCCAAGAGCACATCCTTAATAAATCACTCAAAGAAGAATCCCTGTCTTAAGCTGTACTTTTAGAGACCCTGACCTCTAAAAGCATCCCTCATCCCATCCATCATCCATCATCCCATCAAGATTATTGCCACACATCATCTCAACTAAGCATTTCAGTTGTGCTGCATTTCAAATACTAAAGAGAGGCAGAAGTTGTGAAAGGGTAGTTCCAGCACCAGTAGCATCAAAATCACCCGTGAACTTGTTAGAAATGAAATTGCTCACACCCCACTTCAGATACACTGAATCGGACTTTGGGAAATGACACTAGTCAATTCATTTTAGACACGCCCTGCAGGTGATTCCAGTGTCTCTCTAACGTAGCAGATTCCATACATAGCATTCCGATGAAAGTCTTCTGTTGGCTAGTGGTCTTTGGAATGCATAAGCCACACAACTGGGGAAAAGTCACTTACCTTCACTAATCTTCTTCATAAATTAGTCATATTAATATCTATTTTCACAAGTGCTTTTGAGATAAATAAAAAATATAATAAAAAGCAACTACTGCAGGAGCCTGGCACATAATAAGTAAGCAAAAATTAATCATTAAAGTATTTTTTGAGAATTAGTGTATTAATATGCTTATATATTAACACTGCAATGAAGACTTGTTGAAAGAGAACCTATTAAACTATTTGACAAAGCTACCTATTAGGGCTAAGAAAATAGCAAAACCCTTAGAGCACAATGGTTAAGCCCTCAACTGCTAGCGCCAAAGTTGGCAATTTGAATAGCGACTCAAGAGGAGAAAGGAGGACCTGGCAATTGTCCCTGTGCAGAAGAAAGGCTAGGAACCTTGGGAGGCAGTTCCACTGTCACAAGATGTCAGTCACACTCTGCGTGGAAAATCAAGTCAGGGACGCTTAGCACATGCAACCGACCACCCCACAGCAGTGCCCTCAGATGCCCTTCTCTCAAGTTTCATATCATTCATTCATATATTTCTATTATTCCTAGTGTGGTTATTCAACTAATTACATCAAGAGGCAATTTATTTTATCCAACCTTTGTTTCAAAATGCTACAGGCCGTGGTTACTAAGAGCATAGCACTCCTGAGGACAGAATTAATGTACCTTTTCATAAGTGATGACTAAAAACAAAGAAAAATGCTGAGTTTTACAATTGCTTGAAAGGTCATGAAGTTCATTAATTAACACAAAACTTAGAGAAGTTTTCATGATGAACAGACCCTAGCCTATAAATAAGAGCAATTGTGGGAATTTCGCAGGATGTGCAGAACCAGGTAGTGTGCTGTTCTAGTGCCATGTAAGGTTGCTGAGTCACAGCTGACTGGATAACCTAACAACACAACAACATCCTATCAGCACACTCCCAGCTGAATTGGGTAATTCTTAGAAATTAGGTTTATAGGTACATCCATTGAGTCCATCTGTCTATCATAAGTACTATCAATCCCCTTCATGAAATTTGCTTAAATACTGTATTTTTCAATTAGTCTATTGAGTTTCTGGGGTAAATACTATATAGCTGTTCTCAATCTAATTTCATGAAACCTACACATATAGCTAAATTATCTTAATTTTTTACTGACATAAATATGATTATGACAGAATTTCTTTCTGAAACATTAAAAAAATTACTGTACACATTTTTGTCATCCTTATAAACATACCACTAAATAAATAAAAACCACATACAAATCTATGATAAAGAAGAAAAATAACTAAGGATAAAATTACCTCATTTTAATTTTATTTATTTATTTTATATATAATTTTAATAAAATGCTTTACGGCACCGTAAGAAGTATGGCATTGAGTGAGTTTGCGGGGAGGAGGGGTGTGAACATGCTTAGTGAAAGTCATTCTCAGAGTAGTGTGATGGAAATAACTGCAATCTTCCAAGTAGAAGGCCATTCTCAGGCTCCAAAAGTTAGGAATGGAACATAATTAGCTAGAAATTTTAAGGGTCTCTGTTCCCTTCCAGTCTCTTCTTCATGTCTCCACTCATCGCCCCACTTTTCCTTCCACAATCTGGTGTTGCCTAATAACGGAGTAGCCCCAACTCATGGCAACCCTATGACCATCAGACAGCTGTGTGATCTGATGCCATCGCCAGAAACAGTTGTGTATTGAACTGTAATGATCCCTGGGAGTTTCACTGGATGATTCTTGGAATACATCACTAGCCCATTTTGTTCAAGTCTGTTTCAGTCAGAAAGCTCCACAGAAATCCATTCAACATCACAGTAACATGAGGGATGGGTGTTGGCTAAGCATAGGTGAATTGGCTATGCAGTGAACATGAGTCTCCAGCAGAGAAGGTGGTAATTCTACCATGGGACTACCAATGCCTCACTGCATTACCATAAGACATACATTTTTAAAAGATGATTGCATATGTGGTATTATTAGTATTAACAACAATGGCACTTTATGTTTGTTAATATATAAATTAACTACGACTAATTAATAAAAAGTAAGGTTAGTATTTTGCTTTTTTCCCCTAATAGTTTTATTGGCATATAACTCACATATCACTCAATTGAGTCAAGGAGAGGTGTACAATCATCACCACAATCAGTTTTATAACAGTTTCTTCATTCTTGTCCTGATTATTATTAGCTTCTCATTTCCCCCCAACCTCCTCTGCCAGATCCCCAGGAGATCACAAATTTATTTGTCTCCATAGATTTACCTATCCTGAATTTTATATACAGAAAAGTATTTTAAACCAAACAAACAACAAAAATAAAAAGAATAACAAAGTAAAACATAAAAAAAACTTCAATGGAAAGAAAGCAGAAAATATAAAAATGAACAACAAATTTAAATGGATCACAAGGACCATCAAATGATAGGATGCTACATTTTAACCTAAATGCTTCCACACAATCCACTTTCTGAAGCTGTTCATTTCCCTGGTCCATGGTCAGAGTGTATTCTCCAGGGGCTTAATCCACGTGTATTTTCCCTTCACTTTTTAAAAATTGAAATAGTTTTAAAATGGGTCTAACGGGAGATCAAATGATACGTTACTACATTGTGACCTAACCACATCTGCTGTAATTGAGTTCCAATGCTCTCACTACTCACAATCATAGTGCAGGCTGTTCACATGCTGGAACTATGACTGGGCGGATTGCAGGCTTAATCCATATGTGGGCCCTGAACATAGATTTGGGTGCTCACAGTCATACATAACCTTCTGCAAACCAGGTGTTCACAACTGAAGCTTTCATGCCATCCCCTCCTTTATATTTGGATGATATTATTTATCATCCTTGGATCACACAGGCTGGTATGCTTCTTCCATGTGAACTAAAATCAGTAATTTGGACAAGAAAACTAGGGTTTTACTTAAGATTACACTGTTAGTAAGTGACTGAGGTAAGATTCTTTCTTCTAGTTGTACTGCTGTTATAATTTGGGACGTGGGAGGGGGGAAGCCTCCTAGAAAATAGGGAATCTAAATTTACTGTGAGTTACCAAATAACCCTTAAAAATAAAACCTTGGAAGTGAACCTGAAGACCAAGGACTTATCATCAGATTCTACTCCGTTTACTACTTACTAAAAGTCCCCTGCAAATCTCTCTTTGAAACATGATTAGTTTTTCTATGCATATTGATTGCTGCAAAAAAATTTTACCTGGTAAGAACTAAACTATTTTAAAATTCAATCAATTCTAGTTAACCCCCTTGATAATCGGTTTAGATAAAAATATAGAGATATCTGATTCTTAAAATGAGTTGGTTCTAAGAAATAGAATCTGACAGTTTAGTCAAATCATTTTGTATTAATTGAATATTATTTCAACAAATACTTATTGAGTTATATTACTTCTGTGATGTTTACAGTCTAAAGAAGTTCTCTAGCTTTAAACAACAAATATATGTCTAAGGAATAGTAGAGAGGAGAAATAAGGAATAAATGCATTTAAGGCAAATCTCTGATGAGAAAGAAGGTGAATAAAAGATACTGGGGAAATGGGCAGCTAAGAAAATCTTATTAAGGAATCACTTATAGGCTATATACAACTCAGTCAAATAATTCAGTCATAATACTCTTTTAATTATTTTCCTGCTATGTGGATAGGAAAAAATGCTTGGTGATGCACTTAGGGTAGTGGGCTGTGAGATGTAGTCAATTAATATGCCCCTTCTAGGCAAGATTCCTTATGTGATGCATTATAACTCTGGGCTCCATTCCTGTGGCTATGATCCCATTTAGAAGGAGTTCTGTGTTACAAGAGGGGCCCTGGTGGTCTAGTGGTTACACATTGAGCTGTGAACCTTAAGGTCAGTGGTTCAAAACCACCAGCTATTCCATAGGAGAAACACAGTGCTTTCAACTATACAGAGTTATGGTCTCTGGAGGATGTACACTGGTACACATAGGAATTGGAAGCACAGGGAATCCAGGACAGATGAAACCCTCAGGACCAGTGGTGAGAGTGGCGATATCAGGAAGTTGGAGGGAAGGTGGGGTAGAAAAGGGGAACTGATCACAAGGATCTCCATATAACCCCTACCCTGGGGGATGGACAACAGAAAAGTTGGTGAAAGGAGATGTCAGATAGTGTAAGATATGACAAAATAATAATAATTTACAAATTATCAAGGGTTTGTGAGGGAAGGGGGTGGCGAGGGAGGGGAAAATGAGGAGTTGATGCCAAGGTCTCAAGTAGAAAGAAAATGTTTTGAGAATGAATGATGGCAACAAATATAAATACGTGCTTAACACAATGGATGGAAGGATTGTGACAAGCATTGTACAAGCCCCCAATAAAATGATTTTTTTTTTAAAAAAGAGTTACAGCCTCAGAGACTCACATGGGCAGTTCTACTCTGTCCTATACATCCTGTGAGTCAGTATGAACTTGATGGCAGTGAGTTGGGTTTTGCTATTACCAGATTAAGGTCGGATTAAGGCCTGACATTCTCCCTTGGAGCTGCTAGTGGTTTTGAACTGCCGACAAGGAAACACACAAAAACCCACAAGGGGTCGCTATGAATAAGCATTGACTCCATGGCAGTGAGTGAAGTGAGAGTGAAGTCTTGATTTTAGTAGAGGGTAAGAGCCAAGCCACAGCCTTTCTTTCCCTGGAGGCATCTTTAAGGCTCTATTACTAGTGTGTGTGATTTAGGACACCCAGTCTTCATTTTCTTTTCCCATATGGCGGGCTAAAAGATAAACCACACCTCCATCAAAGCCATACCTCAGTGGCTAAGAGCGATCTGGGACACAGAAAAATCACAGGACCATTTGGAAGAGCACACTCACAATCTCCATCTGCAGTGGCAGTGGCCAACAAGACTAGAGCACCACAGACTGGCACAGAGACTCAGAGGAGCAATGCTGAGACTACAGAGTACGTCACACATCTGGCCCAAGGCTATGCAAGTGTGAGACAGAGCAAAGGTGGGCCTGCCTCCTGGCCAATAGAGGCAAAGGGACCATGTGGCTCAGAGGTTGAGGACCAGAGAAAGACCTGGCTACTGGCTGAGGAGAGGTGTTGCTGTGACCAATGGCTGTTTCTTTACTATTTACTGATGCTGATCCTGTCCTGTCCTGTGGTAACCGGTTAATTTCCCAATTTAAAAATCAATCAATCAATCAACATCTGTCACTGAGTAAATGACAACTCATAGAGACCCCAAAACACAAGGTAGAGCTTCCCTGGTGGGTTTCTGAGACTGTAATCCTACAGAGGTAGAAAGCCATGACGTTCTCCCTTGGAGTTGCTGGTGGTTTCAAATTGGTGACCTTGCAGTGAACAGCTCAATACATAATCACTAGAAAGGCAGTCACAGTCTCTCCCTCCCCAGAAGATCACACTACAGAGATCAGCACTGAAGATACAACCTGGGGGAAGTGGCAGGTCTGCCCAGACAACACAGGAGCAAACTAAGAGGGAGAGAGAGAGAGAAAGAGCAAACCACATCCTGACCCACCAAGCCCTAGGACGACACTCCTGCTCAGAGCAGCCAACATAGGTCCAACCCCGCCACGAGACATGACATACGCTCCCTGACTCACAGTGCCGCAGGGGACAGCACTGGAGACAGTGCAGGAATTGTGCCCGGTCTGACTCCCCAACATCGGGACAAAACACAAAGGGAGAAAAACAGAGCAGCAAGGGGAGCAGAACAGTGAAGTCCCTGAAGAATAAGAACCAGAGATTGGCACCTCATCAGAATCAGAAAACATAGGTAAGAGTCAACAGACAGACCTGGAACTATTTATAGGCGCTCCCCGCCTTTTTTTCCCTCTTTGTATTTTATTTCATGTCTACCTATATAAGATAGGCAAGATAAATATCCTGAAGAGAAAACAATGGGACCGGTAGTTCCGGGGGGACAGGGGAGAGGAGGATATAGGGGAAAGGGAGTGGGGAGCCAACAAACCCAGTGATAAGGGAACAACCAGGGATCCAAAATCAATGGTGCGGAGGGTGTAAATTCTGGTGGGGTTTGATCGAGTGCAATACAGCCAAGAGGAATTGATGAGAGCCAAATGAAGGTTGAGCATGATAGTGGGGCAGGAGGAAAAAAGAGGAAAGAACTAGAGGCAAAAGTCATTTATAGAGGTATAAATATAGGCATGTATATATGTAAATATATTAATATATAACAATAGGGATAATCTAGCTGAGAAACAACAAAGCTCACATGGAAGAAGCACACTAGTCTGTGTGATCATGAAGTGTCAATGGGATCAGGTATCAAGCATCAAAGACCCAGAACAAAATCATACCAATGTGAATGGGAGTGTGTGCATGTGGAGTGGAGACCCAAAGCCCATCTGTAGACAATTGGACATCCCCTTAGGGTAGGGTCACAATGAAAATACAAGCCAGTCAGGGTGCAGTATATCACTGACAAGACACAATATTCCTCTAGTTCTTTAATGCCACCACCACCCCTATCATAACCCCAGTTCTACCTTACAAATCTGGCTAGACCAGAGCATGCACACTGGTACAGATGAGAGTTCTCAGACACACAAAATCCAGGACAGATAAAAACCCTACAGAACAATAATGGGAGTAGTGAAACCATTGGGGTATGGGGAAAGTAGGGAAAAGGGGGAGAAACGGGGAACGGATCGCAATGATTGACCTACATCCACCCTCCAGGGGGATGAACAACAGGAATGTGGGTGAAGGGAAACAGCGAGCAGTGTAAGATATCAAAACAATAGTAATTTATCATTTATCAAGGGTTCATGAGGATGGGAAAATGGGGGAGGGAAGGAACAAAAGTGGAGCTGAGACAAGGGCTCAAGTAGAAAGAAAAATGTCTTGAATGTGACGATGGCATGGAAACTTATGTACAAATGTGCTTGACACAGCTGATGCAGGAAAGCTGCAAAAGCCCCCAATAAAATGATTTTTTTAAAAAAGAAATACTTTGAAGAAGAAGGAAAAAAAGGATCCGTATTGGAAAATCACAGGGGCAGGTCTCCCCTGCCCTATAGTGCCGTTATGGGTTGGCATTCACTCGAAGGCTTTGAGTTTGTGTTTTGAGGTTTTTTGGGGGAAGGGGGTTTATAACTGAAATCCCTGAACCAAGCAAGAATACTCCCAAGGACTTCAAGGAGGTGAGAGAAAAGACTCAGGGTTACATTCTTTGAAGAGATAAGCAATAATAATTAACAATAATAATCATCTTAAATCATAAGTTAAAGGATATTTCAAAGGTTATTAATTATACTTGGATTCTGTTGTTTACGCCAAATAGTCTGCTCTTTTTTCACTTAACATGGGCATTTGATTCTTGTAATTAAATGGTTACCTAAAAGTCAATTTTTAATTACTGTATCCATCAAAACCTATGCCATTACTTAATTGATGCACTATGAATGTACTTTTCAATTGTTTCCATTTTCCCTAGTACAAATAGTCAGGGGGATAAATATATTTGCAAGTAAACTTTTTTGATATTTCTAATTATTTTATGAATATTTCAGCATAATTTACTTTGACATAAAAGTATCCCAATAAAAAATTAAATATATTGAAGGATGGGTAGATAGAATGATAGATTCATAATAAGAGATGCACAGCAAAATGTTGATGGTAGACTCCAGGTGGCAAGTATATGGATGTTTTCTGTCAAACTCTCTCAAATTTTTTCATATGTTTGAAATTATTCATAATCAAGTATTGGAAATTTTTATACTTTATGAGGATAGATCTCCTGAATTGGAAAGGCTCATTGTTAATTAGTGCACATTTCAAAACTTTGTGAAGTTAAAATATCAACCAGAAAGTTTCAATCCCCTTGTGCACCTCATACTAGTGATTTTTAAATCTTTGCCAAATTGTAAGGCAAAAAAATGGCAATTCATCTTTTAAATGACCATTTCTATGTAGAAGTTTAAATTAATATGTTATCAATATAACAGTTTCCTCACACGCTTTGTTTCAGACTTGATGTTGGTTGTTGGAACCATGAAGCAGTAATCAAGATTTAAGCACTGACCCAGGGACTCAGTAGAATAACTTCCAAAGCAATTTATAATGGAAAGTGTTACTTCCATGCCAGCAGCACACACATGTCCAGTTGCTAAAGGGATCTTGGGAAAGAGCTCTTCCTTCATATATACAAGTTTTTTCTCCCATTTTTATCAGTATGCTCAGAATTTTAATGATTAGTGATTCTCCCTTTGGTTGAAGCAGTTAGGTTCCCACAAATCCTCGCTTAAAATTCAGGCAGCTTAGTTCAGCAATCCTTTAATATAGCAAAAGATTAGATACTTATCTACTAACTGAAAGATTTGTGATTCAAACCTTCCCAGAAGCACCTCAGAAGAAAGGCCTGGTGATTTTCTGAAGGTCACAGCCATATAAACCCTAAGACGTACAGTTCTACGCTACAGCAGAGGGGATTTTTAGAACAGAAAACCCATAAAAGGAAAATTGTAACTGTTCCAGGGTGGGTAAAATACTAAGCCATTAACAAGTTAATAAACTCTAACTTATTAAGAGTTTCAAGTCTGCATTAGAGTCTCCTCAGGAATAAGACCCAAAGCAGCACATTTTTAAACGGATAAAGGAAAAGGACTAGAAACAGCTCAGGCAAAGAGACCTCCAGTCAGATATTAAGCAGCCTGTGGACAGATGTGTATTGTCCCGGGGGGCTTCCCAGTGGGGGGAAAAAGTATGAAATGGGAGAGAGCTGTGGTCCTGTGGTTCAAGAAAAAGAAAAAGGAATAAGTTTCACCATATTCTGTATAGACTCAGAGTGAATCTTGAACTCTACCACATTATTACCACAATACCTTAAAAATGATGGCCAATTATCTCCCTGAAAATCTCCAACTCAACTAAAGCTTTTAAAAAACCATATTTTTTACAGAATTACATTTTTCATTTTTACCTTACAAAGACCAAAATGCGATCATGACATGATAAACTACTCACCTCAGTAGGAGGGCATGTTTCTACACGGGCAGCTGTGCTTGCCTGCGCCTCCACAGTCCTGTTTTTAAGGTGAAAATGCGTCTTACACATGTAGCCATCAGAACAGTCCTGGCCGCACCACCAAAAAACACATAAGAAAATATCAATTAATTTAAGAACGCATCATTTTAAGAAACATCTCCAAACCAAGCACTGAAAAACTCATTAAGTAAGATGAGATGATAAAGTACCAAGTCCGATATAGCTAATGTGTAGTAGGCACTCAATAGGTAGACGTTTTATTTTCCTACCTTCTTCATGTATTAGTGTTTCTCCTCTTTTCCTAAAATCCATCACTGCTTTGGAGTCTATTCTAACTTATGGTAGCTCTTTGCAATGCGGTACAATTGCCCATAAGGTTTTTCAGCCGTTAAGTCTTCCTGGAAAGCAGACTGCTTCATCTTCCGCCCAACAGAGCAGCTGGTGGATTTGTACCACTGACCTTTTGACTAGCAGCCCAACACTTAACCTACTAGCCACCAGACTTTTTCCACCATTCTTTCTCCTTTCTTTCTCTTTTTTTTAAGTATCCATGCTTAAATCAAAGGACACTGTTTTAGCTTTGCAGCTGTTAAAATTTGCATGTAAACTTACAAAACATCTTGCCACTTAACCAATATTCATTGTATCGCACCAATAGAACATGGGGAGGGCGGAGAGAGAGAGTCCTTATGGCAAATGTTTAACACAAACACTACAAGACAAAGACTTGGCAATCCAGTTCTATACTGCCACATGGGGTTGCCATGGATTGGAATGGACTTGACAATACCTAGCAACAATGTATCTCAGAGAGAGGGAGAATGTGTGTGTGTGTGTGTGTGTGTGTGTGTGTGTGTGTGTGTGTGTGTGTGTGTGTGTGTGAGAGAGAGAGAGAGAGAGAGAGAGAGAGAGAGAGAGAGAGAGAGAGAGAGAGAGAGATTTTACAAGGACTTGCAATAGATCTCAAAGCTGGAAAGGACGTTCAACTCCATTTTCTTATTCAAAGCAAGCTCTCCATTAAAACGTCCACGTGAGGTAATTATGCAGCATCTGCCTGAACACTTCCAGGAACCGGCACTTTGCTGCCTATACAAAAAGCTGCTTCCATTTTGACGCATGCACATGAGAAAGTTCTGTCTTCTATCGCATTGAAAAGTTTCCCTTCAATCGGAACTCCCTGCTTGTACTTCTGCCCTCGGCCGTCTAATACCTTTCTCATAGCCCTGTTCTTCAATTAAATCGACAAAATTACCACCTTTAAAATTATTCCCATCAAGATATACTTTCCAAGTCATTTGCCAATTGTATTTATCTCTTCTGTTCCTTGTACATCCTCTTAAATATGTTAATGGATAATGCTCATTTTATTGTGATCCATTTGTTGCCTCTTTTTTTAAGGAAAAGTTAGTTTGGTTTCAATAAATTAATGTAAGAATATAATACCTCCTCATACCCACACATTACTATGGCTCTTAATATTTTATTCTGCACTCAACTGTCACACAAACATTTTTACTTTAACAGAATTAAAATGACAATATTATTAATTTTATGTATGAGAAATATAGAATCGCATTCCAACTTTTAAAAATACTGATTTTTAAAGGAAAAAAATATAAATAGAGTTTATTTCAATACTTTTACTAATATTGAAAAATTTTAATTTGAACTATGAAAAAGTTACTTTGTAAGGGTTTTAATCAATTTTGAAAATCTCTGTCATTGGTTGTGTGTATATTTTCTCTGGGATTTGACCAAGCCAAACCAAATGCACTACCAGTGAGTCCATGCCAACTCATAGTAACTCTGTAGCACATGGCAGAACTGTCCCTGTCAGTTTCTGAGAGTGTTACACTTCCCAGGCATAAAAAGCCCCATCTCTCTCCCCAGGAACAGCTAGTGGTTTTGAACTGTTGACCTAAGCAGCCTAACTCTTAACCCACTGCACCACCACGGCTCTTAAGGGATTTGACAGCACCTTAATAATGCCTCCCTATAATCTGAACTGACATCTCTCACAGGAGCCACATTGGTTATTTGTGATCCATTGATACCAAATGCAATACTGCTTGTTAAGTACTATTTAATATAATTATCACCAGTAAAGTAAGCTATCAGATATTCAATACTACTGTGTTAAAATATTTCATTACGGTAATACACTTTATAGATGGTATTGTTTAGACTTTAAATAGTAATTAGATAAAATATTAGTTTTATTTACTTAATATAAATAAATTAAATTAACTAAAATAATAATTGGTATTAATATTTCAATACTAGCTCTACACTACCTAATCACAAAATAGACTGCTTGATAGCCTTCTGTGCCTGGAGCTTTTATAAGCAAAAGAAATGAATATCCACAATGACTTAAATTAAGAAGATACAGGTAATGAATATCCGTTCTTTTTCTCCAGGCATTCATTTCCCCTTCTTTTGGAATAATTGCCAGTTTCCCTATAAGGAATCATCTTCTCCACTGTCATTGTTGACAGGAGTTCCCAGCTCAAGGAAGGATACAGGAATATGAGCTGGCCAATCAGGACAATGTCCCCTGGCAGAAGTGGCTCTGGAGGACAATCCATCCAATCAGAGCCAAGAAGACGCTGTATATAATTAAATGGAGCCTAAAAATAAAACCAATACAGAAAAAAACAACAAGGTAATGAGGTGTAGCCTAGAATCCAGCCCTTATTACAGGGCTTACACTAACCATGCTGAATGCTTTAGGTTACGAGACTCCAAAAGTCTCCTTTTTGCTTCACGATTATGGATTGAATTGTGTCCCCCAATAAAATTTACTGACCTCATAACTCCCATACTTGTGAATGTGACCTTGTTTGTGTCTCCCTTTGAAGGTTTGTGCTTTATGGCGGGTGTCTTATAAAAGAGGAGGAAATGGAACACTTTCTTCCACCAAAGTAGACCTTTCACTTACATTGTTTTAATTTAAGGCAGAAAAATAAGTTTTGTTCTTTGTTTTGAAAGATGTTTTTTTCAGAGAACTGCAAAGTTAAAAACACAAGACTTGCCCCTCTAAGTCACCTCCAGTCCTGTATGAAGTTTAACACAATGCAAGGAAGCTTTTCTTGAATATCTGACCAACTTCCAATGTAATATTTAACTCTAATGTTTTGCCATTGATTATTTTGATTTCACATGGTAAATTATGTCACAGAGAAACATGATGGAGTTTGCGTGAAGTGAAAGCAACATACTCAGTTATCGAAGAAAGGGTAGAAAGTTATCACCAGGCCAGGAAGTTGGTCCAAATGCACAGGGTGAAAATGGTAGTTCCACCAGATAATGAGGAAAAAGACATTTTTGTCTAGTTGTAACTGGAACTAAAAGTTACAAACGTGTAATTGGTTAAAGCAATCAGGGGAGAGAAAGTACATCTAGAAGCAGGGATTTTGCTGGGAGAGGTTGATGACACCCAAGTCGGGTTGCATGTTGGGTAATGGCACATACCCTTCATTTTCTTAAAGGATGGCCACCAGATGGTGGTTGGATGGATTTTTCTGGTAACCTGTTAGTAAAATTGCTTCCTCAATCATGGGGGTCCATTATAAAGATTTACCAATAATGACGTTTATCAAGGGCCTTGGCGTTTAAGCTATCATGGCTAGCATCTTTTTGATGACAGTGAAAAGAACCTTGAAACAGATTGCAATAGCCTTCAACTACCAGACCTCAGAGACAAGGATTATCTTCTTTAGGGGAGACGGGCAGGCCAGGCTCATGGACGGAGTTGCTGTTGCTAGCAAAGGTAGCTTTTAAAATTCAACAAGGATCCTACTCATGTCAAGACTTTAAAAGGAAGCTGAAGCTCCACTCTTTCAGGCTGCTCCATTTATACACAACAAGTGCTTCTGATTTTAAGTTTTCATAAAGCATAACTTCAGGGGGCCTACGCCCCAGATGCTGATAAGAAAGACGACCGAGTAGAGAAGTCAGTGTCATGACTACAAAGTACAGAGTTCTACTCCACATAAAGACAGAGCTGAAAGCATCCTGGACATGAGTCAGAGAACATAGGAAGAGAGGGAACCTTATCATTTATCTAGGTAATCCCTCTTGTTTGAGAGATAAGCAGGTGAAGTCCACAGCACTTCTAAGCAAGAGACTTGCCCTGCAGCTAATTAGGGGTAGCCTATGAGATCATGAGGTGTCGGAGGGATCAGGTATCAGATATCAAAGAACAAAAAATCAAATCATTGTGAATGAGGTTGGAGTGCAGATTGGGGACTCAAGACCCATCTGAGGCAACTGGACATCCCATCACAGAAGGGGCCTGGGGAGGAGACAGTCAGTCAGCGTGCAGTGTCACAACGATGAAACATACAACTAACTTTCCTCTGAATGCTTCCTCTCCCCCACTATCATGATCCCAATTGAACCTTACAAGTCTGCCTGGACCGGAGGCCGTACACTGGTACAGATAGGACCTGGAAACACAGGGAATCCAGGACAGATGAACCCCTCAGGACCAGTGGTGAGAGTGGCGATACCAGGAGGGTGGAGCGAAGGTGGGGTAGAAAGGGGGAACAGATTACAAGAATCTACATATAACCTCCTCGCTGGGGGGTGGACAGCAGAGAAGTGGGTGAAGGGAGACATCACATGGTGTAAAATATGGCAAAACAATAGTAATTTATAAATTATGAAGGGTTCATGGGGGAGGGGGAGCAAGGAGGGAGGGAGAAAATGAGCTGATGCCAAGGGTTCAAGTAGAAAGCAAATGTTTTGAGAATGATGATGGCGACAAATGTACAAATGTGCTTGACACCATGGATGGATGGATGGATTGTGATAAGAGCTGTATGAGCCCCCAATACAATGATTTTTTAAAAAAGAAAAACACCAATAGCTTAAAAGAAAATGAACAAAGGGTATAAACAAACAACTCACAAAATAGGAATTGGAAATAAATATTACTCATATGAGAGGAAGCTCAAAGTTACTCATAAGAAAAGTGCAAAATAAAGCTATGTGGTACATCGCTTACTCATCAAATTGACAAAGATCAAAAAGCATCGAACATACTGTATTAGCAAAATTGTGGCTTAAAACTACCAGCATTGTCATATACTGCTGCAGCTAGGGTCTTCAAATTGTTATAACTTCTCTGGAGGGCAAGTCGATAATGTTTATCACAACTAACACTGTATTCACAAGCCCGGGAATTCTACTTTCTGGAATGTATCTTACAGATGTAGTCACGCATGTAGAAAAAATGTATGCAATGGCAAGTACTAAAGTACTGTTTTAGTGGTTTGAGGCTGGAAACAACCTAGATGCCTAGCAGTGATGACTGGTTAAACGAATCAAATTAAATCCAAATATCAGAATGCTACACAGCACCAAAAAAGATACCATACATATTGAGTATCAGTCAACCCGAATATAAGCCGAGGCACCTTAATTTTACCACAAAAAAACTGGGAAAACTTATTGATTCGAGTATAAGTCTAGGGTAGGAAATGAATGCATCAACCACTGGTAAATTTCAAAATAAAAATAGACACCAATAAAATTACATTAATTGAAGCATCAGTGGGTTAAATGTTTTTGAATATTTATTTAAAAGAAAAACAGTAAATTAGCGCTGTAAGTGGAAAAGAGGGTCAACAAAACAATATGGTACCAACAATAACTATTCACGCTGTGTTACTCACTGCATGCGCTGCATTACTACATACACTGCCTCACCTCATGCACACAGCACAGCTTGTATACTTTGAGGCCTAACACAGGCTGATGATATGTGATGACATGACTGTTTGCACAGAGCAGCCTGTGTTAGGACTCGTTCTATACACCCTGCAATGTGTATGCACTGTGTTATGGCATGTGCTGTGTTACGGCATGTGCTGTGTTACGGCATGTGCTGTGTTACGGCATGTGCTGTGTTACGGCACACATACCATTGCCGCACGTGCGTGGGAAGTGCTAACGTAACACATGCAGCAACACAGTGCGTACACAACGCAGCGTGTATATTGTGAGCCCTAATACAGGCTGCTCTACACAAGCGTCGTCAACACTGGGTCCAGACAGGGGTTAATAAGAAAATAAAAAATAAAGTACAGCAGACTAAGTACTATAAATAAACATACTGCATATCTAAGACCAGAGATATACTGGTACTTGTATTCAGCAATGCTCGGGCAGAGCCCGGGGGCGTGACAAAGCTCAGGTAAGACTGTAAAGGCGATGTCATTGGTCACAGCCCTGGAGCAGAGCGGGGAAGAACGGCTGCATCAGACATTCATCTGACAAGGATGTGGTGCGTCTCAGTGTGCAGTGCACACAGAAGCGGGCAGGTTCTTACGCAGTACAACACAGACAACGCAGAGGCTGCCAGCGTGCAGGAGAAAAGAAGGGCGGTGATACCATCAGTCGTCCGACCACCCAGAGAGGCTGCAGGTGCCCGCAGAGGAGCGGGGGAGACAGGAGAACACCCACACTGCACCAGAGAACAGGTAAGCGGGACCCTCACTCGAGTATAAGCCAAGGGGGGCTTTACAGTATAAAAAATGTGCTGAAAAACTTGGCTAATATATGAGTATATACGGTAAGTAAGTTCTGTAACTAATAATATCAAACAGAAACCAAGTCATGTCATTGAGCTTAAAAATGTTTTACGCTGTATCTATGGCTATTATGTCACCATTTGTTTAAACATAAAAGTATATGTTTGAGAGAAGGGTGACTATACTTTGAAGGGCATCTGGGAAAATAGTGTCAGTGGTAACCTCTGCGGGTTTGAGTGATGACAGGGAGGGTTATAAAAGAGAGCTCCTCTTTTTTTAAAATCATTTTTGGGGGCTCTTATAGCTCTTATCACAATCTATACATACATCCATTGTGTCCAGCACATTTGTACATATGTTGCCATCATCATTTTCAAAACATTTTCTTTCTACTTGAGCCCTTGATATCAGCTCATTTACCACCACCACCACCCCCGACTCATGAACCCTTGATATTTTTTTTTCCATGTCCTACACTGACTGCTGTCTCCCTTCACCTACTTTTCTGTTGTTCATCGCCCTGGGAGGGAGTTATATGTTGATCATTGTAATCAGTTCCTCCTTTCTCCCCCACCTTCCCCTTCCCCTCTTGGTATCACTACTCTCATTATTGGTCCTGAGAGATTTATCTGTCCTGGATTCCTTGTGTTGTGATTTCCTTTTTTTATATACAAACTTGTTGTGTCCATAAGTATATAAGACTTAATTTAATTTAATATTTTATTTTCATATTCTATTTTAATTTGTTTTTAATCATTTTATTGGGGGCTCTTACAACTCATTACAAACTATACATCAACTGTATCTGACATATTCATACATATATTCCATCATTCATTTTTAGACATTTACTTTCCATTGAGCCCTTGGGATCAGCTCCTTCTTTTTTCCCTCCCTCCCTCGTCACCCACCCCAATCCTCATGGAAGACTTAATTTTAAACAAATATTTATGTGCACTGCCCTTTGCACCTGTGATCCCAAGCCAATATACTACTGAAGTGGATGACAGTCTTGAACTTCTAGGGAGAAAAAGTCCTGTGGGTGACAGAGTGACAACCCAACTTACTAGCATCGTGTTGACTGCATATTGGATAGAGATCTGAGGATTTCTTGTCAGAACATGTTTGGATCGGCTTTCTTACAAGCTGTCATAGGGCTATGTCACTCAGTGAGTTATGTTAAGCCTGTTGGAATTCAGCTACTCAAATAATTACAAGGCTTCTGATACTGAATTTTAATAAGTTTTTGAAGATCTTCTCCAGAAAAACGCTGGTATCTAAAAATCTCGGAAGTTTATCTAAGGCCCTCGGCTCTGCATTGGAATACTGCATGGCCGTAGGGCAAACTCAAGCTAACTGATGGGACTGCTCAGCTGCTGTGCGTCTGGGAAGTACACTGGAGGAACTAAGAAGTCTCTGGTCCTTGCTGTCTCTGACCAAACAATGATTGGCCTTCAAGATCAGTGGAGCTCTGAGGACCCAGAATTTAAGCAATTGTTCTTCCCTTCTATGGATAGCAAACCAATACCACCACTCCTACCCAAAGCTAGTTCACCTTGTAAAAATGGAAGGGAGGGCGGGAGGGAGGAAGGGAGACAGGGAGGGAGACAGGGAGGGAGAAAGGGCTGTCTGAAAGCAAAGCATACACTAGGTAAGTCAGGCAATAAACAGACTGCCCATTTTAAAAGAGCCAAAGCTAGATGGGTAGGAATGTAATTGTATGGATGTAAAGATCTCTCAGGACACAATTCTGAACAGGTTAAGATGAGTCCTCCAGAGTCCCACCCGCAACACGCAACAAATTCTACTAGTTCTCTTTTTAAATTTCTGATACGGTTACCCCTTCCAAATGTATCTGTGGATCATGGCCATGGCTGATTGTGCTACCTCTAGTAATATTACATAAAATTTGAGTTCCTATATCAAGTGATAGAAACCTGCCAAACTCACGGTAATTGCTGGCCTCTGCCTCACTTAGACAAGAACTCTAAAGAAAAGAAATCCAACGCCCACAGTCAACCTTTATATGTCTTTAATTTCCTCCTGGTTTTGTGGTATTTTAGTGTTTATAAGACAAGATACAGTTGTTCATTAAATAGTACACTCAAACCTCTCAACTTTAAGAGGAGAGGGTTGGCGAGACACTGCAAATAAAAACAAATTCCACCTTAAGCAACTGGGCCTCTCATTCTACGGAAGAACTCAATCTACCCAGTCCACTTGAGGCTGGTCCGCAATGCTTTGCCATCCGCATAACATGCTTTGTCTCTGTGAGCAAACAACTGAAAACTTATTGAACGCATGTCACTTGATGTTACTGGTTAGGTGCTGTCGACTCAGCCCCGATGCAGAGTCGTCCCAGGCATAACAGAACAGCCTTGCCTGGTCCTCTGCCATCTTTAAATCCTTCTTCTTTGATCCCGTGGTTGCAGCACTGTATTAACCCATCTCATTAAGGGTCTTGGTTTTTGCTGACTCTGGTTTACTAAGCAGGATCTCTCTCTTCAGGGGCCATTCCAAAGTACATGAGATAAAATCTTGCCACTTTCACTTCTAAGAAACATGACTGTACTTTTTCCAATCACGGTACTTTTAATATTCTTGACCAACACCATAATTCAAATACATGCATTTTTTCACAGTCTTTCTTGTTTTCAGAGGCGTATGAGGTGGCTGAAAATACCATGACTTGGGTCAGGTATGCCTTCATCTTCAAAGTATCATCTTTGCTTTTAACGCTTTAAGGAGATCTTTTATAACAGATTTACCCAATACATCGTTTACGTGATTTCTTCACTGCTGCTTCCATGGGCACTCACTGTGGAACCAAGCATGACAAAACCCTTGGCAGAGCCAACCTTCCATCCATTCATCATGATGCTCCCCACTGGCCCAGCCATGAAGGTTCTGGTCTTCTTTACATTGGGTTTCTGATCCATACGGACAGCTGCAATCCTGGCTCTTCATGAGCAAGTGCGTCGGGTCCTCTTCATTTTCAGTCAGCAAAGGTGTTCATCTGTGGCGTATCACATGTTGTTAATAAGCCTTCTTTCCATCCTGATGCTTCATTGGTCATTTAGTCCAACTTCTCAGATTTCATACTCACCAAATAGACTGAATGAGTATGGTGAAAGGATTCAGCCAACACACAGCTTTTCTGACTGAAAACGAGCCTGGATGTCCTCATTTTGATTGCCTCTTGGTATGGGTACCAATTCCACATGAGTACAACTCAGTGCTGTAGAATTCTCATTATTCACAATGTTATCTATAATTTGCTAAGATTCACAGGATCAATAAAACGCAGTTGAACAGCTCTCTCTGGTCTCTGTTTTCAGTGAAGGTTCATCAGCTAGCAGAGCTATCCCTCGTTCCACATCCTCTTCTGAACCCACCTTAAGTTTCCTGCAGCTTCAAGTGGTTGTACTGTTGCAATTACCTTCAGTAAAAATTCTATTTGTATGTATTATTGTTGGATGATATTCATATTCTATTGGACAACTTTTCTTTGGAATGTTGATCACGTCCAGATTCACGGTGGCCTGCCCGTGGCTGTGCTGCTGGAAATGAGCAGTCACTCACGGTGGACCAGTTTCAGCAGGGCTCCAGGCTAAGACAGACTAGGAGGAAGGATGTGATCATGTACTTATAAAATATTGGCCAGTAAACACCTTATGGGTTTACTAGCTGGGGATTAAAACGTACATCATGGATTGGAGGTTTTCTGCTTCTGCCCAGTTTAAAAGAGTTTTCTTAATGTGATATAGAATTTTTAAAACCTTCAGGATTTTGACTTAAAGCAATTCTCTCTCTAGCTGCAGTGTGTCAAAGGGTTATATTGTCTTCTATTAAAATTATTAATTCTACAATAAGTCATGTTTACATAGCATATTCATTATATGCTTTTATTAGGATCAAATTGCCAATTAACCTATAGATAAGGCCCAGATGATTAAATTATAGTTACTGAATAGAATCTGAATGTTACAAACCTTGATAATATAAAAATAATAAAATTAATACGAAATCTGAAGGAGGAACTGAAAAGAAGAAACCAACAGCTAATGGCCAAAGATGGGAAATTGGGAAGTAGAATTATGCTACCTGCACTACAAAAGCAGTGACCAGAATAACTAAAGGGTTATTATGTATCATTAGGGGTTCTATAAAACAAATTAAAAATATCCATATAGTACAATGTTATAAAGCTGCTAAAAATAATTAGATAATTCTGTATTTGTTCAGGGACCCCTGGTAGCATAAAGGGTAAGAGTTGGGTTACTAACTTGAGGTAGCAGTTTGAAACCACCAAACACTCGGTGGGAGAAATATGAGGGTTTCTTTTTCTATAAATATGAGACAGACTCAGAAACACACAAAGACAGTTCTACCCTGCCCTATGCGTCGCTCTGAGTCAGAATTGAGTCGATAGCAGTGAGTTGAGTTTTTTCATATATATGTTCATAAAGAAATATGTTCATGATGTAATACTAGGCAGAACAATAGAACAGTTATCTCTTTATGTGTGTGTACATATATTTAAGATGTACATGGAAAACAAACCATAGAATTGTGTCAGAAAAGAGGAAAACTCATCTTAATATTATAAATCTATGTATTATTGAAAATTAGTCAGGATTATGTATTGATTTCTTTGGAAAAATTAAGTAACATCAAGATGCAGCCCCTAAAAGAAAAGAGAAAATTGCATAAGAGATTGCGATTCAAGTCAGGCGGAAGGACGACTCTTTTAAAGTTTGCCTCCTACATTCTGTAATCTGGATGAACCACGACATCTCACAGAGAAAGCTCATTTTGTTTTTATCGTCTCTCCCTTCTGAAATACCCTTCTAGTTGCTAAATCAAAACAAGACCAATACTTCTTTCCTGGGTTAATACCTAATTGCTGCTGGTCTCCTCCTTGTTTTTCAAATCGACATTGCTTTATGCCACTTAGGGCTTTCCATTTTCACTCCACTCAATAAAAGGCATGCTGAGCATACGGGTACTGTGCTTATTTGTGTCCGAAGTTCATGGGCTCACAAGATGCTGGCTCTCATGTCCTCGCAGAGCTCTTAGTCCTACCAAGCTGCCTTCTTTTCACCTCCAGTCACCAGAGCTTCCTAGATGAGCAGCAGAGCACGCTGCTCTCTCTGGGCTCAGAATGCAGGTCACAGCACAGCCAGGGAGGTGGCCCCAAGGAAAAAGCATCAAGAGAAAGTCAGCTACTTGTCTGATCCAAAGAAAAACATTGCTGGGGGAATCTTGGTGACCTTATTGGGGTAAGCATGCATGTACCTATGTTTACAGGAAGATAAAGCTTACTTATGTCACATGACTTTTTAAAAGAGTAACCGAAAACAAATTTAAAGCACACTGGCTCCACTTTGCTATCTCTACAATGGTAGGGTTCGAGATGAAGCATGGCAGAGGGGGCAATATTTTTGCCTTCTTTTATTTATGCATTTTTAATAGCGGTTTGATTCAGGTCTTCCACATGCCCATTTGGAGTTTTCAATATTGAGTTCATAGATGTGGGCCCTCCATGTGTGTCCTCGTGCTTTTTTTGTTACATTAAAGATGTTGGTTTGGGTTCCCAGAGCATTCGGGCTTATTGGTGCTCAAACACTGGGCAACTGATGCTGCCTAAATCATCGGAGGGGACCTAGAGGTCTCCAGTGAAAAATCAACATTTCCCCCCTTCTTTGTTCCACTTTCCAACTTAGATTTGGAGAAATATTACCATATCTTGCTTGTTTGCTCTAGTTGAAATGGTATCAAAGATTTATCTTCACTTTTCCAGTATAATAAATAAGAAAAACAAAACCCAGATGACCCATGTTCTGAACCACCCCATCCTCATTTCTGGATTTAAAGTTATTCCAAATCTTGTTCTTTCCCTCGGAGGATGATATTCCTGTTCAGCGCAGCCAAAGCACAGAGAAGTCCATAGGGCCGGCCCCACTACAAGGCATGACCTCCCTCACTGACCCATAGCCCTATGGGGGGCAACACTGGAGACACAGGGCGGGAATTGCACCTAATCTGACCCCACCTCACTAAGGGCAAGCAACAGAACAGCAAGGTGAACTGAGCAACAAAGTCCCCAGGGAACAGCAAATTTAGACTTTGGGACCAGGGCTTGGCACCCCATCAGACTCAAACAGAAAATATTCCTAAAGGTCAACAAACAGGCCTTGAACTATTTATAGGCCTTTTTTTGTCTTTGGGTTTTTGTTGTTGTTGTTGTATTTATTTGTTGCTTTGTTTTGCTCTGTCTTGCTTTTTGTGTATATTATTATCTCTTCAGGCCTATCTAGATAATATAGGCAGGATAAACATTCTGGAGGAGAAAACAATGGGACCAATAGTTCCAGGGGGACATGGGAGAGGGGGAGGCAGGAGAAAGGAATTGGGTGTTAACAAACCCAGAGATAAGGGAACAACAAGTGATCCCAACTCAATGGTGAGGAGGGTGTAGGAGGACTGGTAGGGCTTCATCAAGGGCAATGTAACCGAGAGGAATTACTGAAACCCAAATGAAGGCTGAACATGATAGTGGGACAAGAGGAAAGTAAATGGCAATAGAGGAAAGAACTAGGGAAAAAGGGGCATTTAGAGAGGTCTAAATACAGGCATATGTGTTTGTAAATATATTTATATATGACGATGGAAAAATAGATCTGTGTACATATATTTATAGGTATAGTATTAAGGTAGCAGATGGACATTGGGCCTCTACTCAAGTACTCTCTCAAGGCAAGAGCATTTTGTTCTATTAAACTGGCATTCCATGATGCTCACCTTCCCAACACAATCACCAAAGACAAAGCTGGTGCATAAGCAAATGTGGTTGAGAAAGCTGATGGTACCGGGCTCTCAAAAGATATAGCCTCTAGGGTCTTAAAGGTCTGAAGATAAACAAGCAGCCATCTAGCTCAGAAGCAACAAAGCCCACATGGAAGAAGCACACCAGCCTGTGTGATCATAGGATGTTAATGGGATCAGGCATCAGGCATCAAAGAACAAAAAATCAAATCATTGTGAATGAAGGGGGAGTGCAGTGTCGAGACCCAAAGTCCATCTGTAGGCAACTGTACATCCCCTTACAGAAGGGTCACAAGAAGGAGATGAGCCAGTCAGGGTGTAGTAGAGCACTGATGAAACATACAACTTTCCTCTAGTTCTCTAATGCTTCCCCCCATCCCCACTATCATGATCCCAATTCTACCTTGCAAATCTGGCTAGATCAGAGAATGTCCACTGGTACACATAAAAACTGTACACACAGGAAATCCAGGACAGATAAACCCCTCAGGTCCAATAATGAGAGTGGCAATACCAAGAGGGGAAGTGGAAGGTCGGGGAGAGAGGGGAAACCAATCACAAGAATCTACATATAATCCCCTCCCTGCGGGACGGACAACAGAAAAATGGGTGAAGGGAGAAATCAGACAAGTGTAAGACATGACAAAATAATAATATATAAATGTTCACGGGTTAGTGAGTCAGGGAGGGTGGGGAAAGGAGGGGGGGAAATGAGGGCTCAGGTAGAAAGAAAATGTTTTGTGAATGATGATGGCAACAAATGCACAAATGTGCTGACACCATGGATGGATGGATGGATCATGATAAGAGTTGTAGAGTCCACAATAAAATGATTTTAACAAGAAAGAAACAAAATTTACAGTCTTTGAAGCCCACCAGAGCAGTGTTAACCTGTCCCATGGGGTCCAGGGGGGTTTAAGTAATGTGGTAGCAAAAAGTTGTTGAGATCCTTGCAAAGCATCATAAATGATTTATGAACGTTCCCAGTTGTTAGTGACATGAAAGATGCCTGGGCCTAAGCAGGCCTACTCCTCAAAGAAAGATCTTGACACAGGGGTGGGAAGAGGGACAAGAGAGGTGAGGCAGAAAGAGATGAGACAGGGCAGCCCAGAAAGGCAGCTTTCCCAGGAGACCAGCCAAGCTCGGACAGAAGCCATTACTAATGTGTCACAAGTGATTCCAGCCTGAGGAGACGAGGCCAGATTATCAGTCCTGTTGCTGGAAACCAAAAGGTCCTTGACCAAGAACAGCGAAGTGGACAACGGCAGCTTTTAGGGAAGGCAGCAGAGTGCAAGTACTGCTTCTTATCCATGAATCCTAGCTACTGTGAGACTGAAGACATTACTAAGGTCAATCTGCTTGCCAAAAAGAGCATTCACTATCACTCCTTGAATCAATACCAGACACGTGGCAAACTCATCTTGCCGGCAGAGGCAGGAGAAGAGGGATGAGGAGGGAGAAGTGAGGGAGAATGTTATTCGCTCAGCCTCTTTTATTAATGTAACAAAAGTATCTTGACATATTTCCCAGAATGAGTCATAATCTCTGCCCCCTCTAGTTATTTCCATTCCAAGCCTGTGCATGTTCAAAGCTTTCATAACCGACTTCCCTCTCGTTTTGTGTCTTCCATCAGATCGCCTGCTTCCCGTGACTTGACATTAACAAGTTTCAGAAGGAGGAAACCTGTTGCCTCTTCACTGGGGCAGGAGCCGTGTGAAGACAGAGCCAGCACAGTGCAATAACAAGAACACCGCACATCGCACACCCCTGTGATGCAAATCCCAGGGAGACTTTCCTCAATCCCATTTCTCCTTACTTCCATTAGCTTAGTTTGGGAAACAGACAGATCCTAATTAGCCTATAAAATGGGCTTATTACATTTTCACTTTATATAAAGGTATGGATGTATTTTTCAAGAATGGTTGGTTCCTTTCTTCTGTTTCTTTCAGCCTTTGGCCATGATGGGCTGAGACTAGACCTAACTCATGTACCTTAAATAAATAGAAATAATAGACAAAATTATAAACAAGGCTTTAAAACAGGGACCCACCCCTGCAACACAAGACAGTGATCTCTAAGATAAGAGGTCCCAGAAAACTCTCAGATCACAGGATATGGGAGGGGGAAATCCAAGTAGTGCTGTAGTCTCACTGGCTTAAGGAGGTGGAGCTCGGGGTCTGGGGAGAAGAGGGGCTCGGACTTGTGAGGCAGGGCACAACAGAAAAAATACTGGACGTCAGAGGAGGGCCTTAGGACTTCAACTGAGTAGTGATTGCGCATATGTGTAAGGAAACTAAGACCTGGGAAAAGCCAACAGCAACAACACAAAAGAAATTGGCAGAGCCAAAAAGAAGTCGCTAAGAGCTCACACCTGGCCAGCAACAGCTCATGTTCTCACCAGCCAGGCCAGAAACACTTCCTACCATACTTGGCAACGCATGGCAGCACCCTCAGAAGGAAAACCCCTTGATGGCAGTCCAAATTCGCCCGAGTTTACTCAAGACCTGCACCAACAGATCTTGAGAGCAAGCCTTTGCAAAGAATCGAATTAATTCCAGGTGTCTTAAGTTCATCCCAGAAAAATCCCGAAAATATGTTAAAGGGAGGCAAAGTAACCCAACACCGTACAGTGTAATAGTTGCAAGGTCTGTCATCTAATAAAAATACCAGGAATCTGCTGACAAAAACAAAACAAAACAACCACTGAAAACCTAACGGATCACAATTTAACTCTGACAGCCATGGGTTACCATGAGTCAGAATCAACAGCGACTGGAAAATACACACACGTACAAAGGGACTGAGCACCAAGAGCAAGCTCAACCACTAGAAGTAGTTGACACCAAGTCAGTTCTAACTCATGGAAACTCAGTGCATGTCCTAATAGAACTGCTCCATGGTACTGTCAGTGGATGATTTTTCATATGTAGATTGCCAAGCCTTTCTTCAGCGGTGCCTCTGGGGATTTTGAACTCCAGCCAAGCACATCCCAGGGTCTCCAATTAATCGAAACAGGTCAAAAAACAAACAAGCCAAACAACAACAAAAACCTTGTGGAATTAGAGATACGGACACTAAAGCAGCTATCAAATATAAGTTCCATATGTTCGGGAAACACGACAATGATAAACAGGGAAAAGGAAAATATTAAAAAGACTTTGTGAAAAGGAAGATATTGATAAACCTTAAATATAAGTTGGATAAGGTTAACAGCAAATTAGAAGAAAACATTGGTGAACTTAAAGACTTGGCAAATGAAAATATTCAAAATGAAACAAAGAACAAATGCTGAAAAGAGAAATAAACAGAGTATCCATGAGCTTTTAGACAATATCAAGATGACTGCGAATGTGACTTTGAGTCCTACGTATTTTATGTTTTATCCAGCTGGCAAGGCTCATTTCCTGCAAGACATTCCCAAGGAGAAGCCAAATGGATCTACCCCGATGCAGCCCTGGGTGCTGGAGCAACCGTGTGGAGTCCCTGCCAGCGCTGAGATGTTTACAAGTTCACTGATTCGGCTTTCCTCCTGCAGTTGGCATCATAGTGTGTGTTTAGTGAGATAGAAGAGAACTTTGTAGATTGGTGTCAAACATATGGGTTAATATTGGACTTATGGGTTTAGCAGCACTGGGTTGGGATGTTTTCTTGATGTGCATTTAACCTTTATATAAAACTCTCTCTTATACATGAGTTTCTGTGGATTTGTTTCTCTAAAGTACCCAGACTAACACAGTACCCTTGACCCAAGCCAAGGTATTTTCATTTGCTTCATACGCAAGTAAAAGCCATACAATGAATAAGAGAAGAATTGATGTCTTAGAATTATGGTGTTGGTAAACAATATTGAAATTATCATGCACTGCCAGCAGAACCAACAGATCTGTCGTACAGCCAGAATGCTCCTTTGAAGCACGGATGGTGAAACTTTGTCTCAAATACTTGACATGTTATTAAGAGAGACTAGCCCTTGGGAGAAAAAAGCATTATGTGTATATTAAAGTAGACGGTCAGTAAAAAAGATGAGGACCCACAACATAATGTATGACACAGTGGTTACAACAATGGGCTCAATCATGACAATTGTGAGGATGGTGTATGACGGTAGTTTCATTGTTTTACAAAGGGTTGCTATAGATTAGAACCAACTTGATGGCACCTAACAACAACAACCACCAAACAGTAGATTGGTGAGGAAAATTCACACAATTATCTTGGTAAGTGTTAGTGAGTTAGTCTAGGTAGACTAGAGAAACAAATCCATGGACACACATATGTGTAAAAGAAAGAGATTTATATACAAGAGCAATTGAACATTGAGAAAACATCCCATCCCAGTCCAGATCAAGTCCATAAGTCTTATATTAGCCCATATGTCCGATAACAATCTCTAATGTCCTCTTCAGACTCATGAAACACATGCAATGATGCCGAAAGTAGATCACAGACCAGTGGCATTGGAAACACCTCAGTGCTGGCAGGGGTCTCTGCATGGCTTCTCCAAACCCCAGGGCTGTATTGGGGTGGGTCCATGTGTCTTGTCAGTTGCTTGTCTCCCAGGGTGTGAACAGAGAGTTTCCCACCTCCAAGGAGGAAATACCGGAATTCCAAAAATCCTTAGGGGAAGGCTATGCCCACACAGAGCCTCATTGGCTATGACCTGATTGATAGGCTAGACTCCACCCCTACACACTTAATCCTTCTATTGACAATTATATAACTACCACAGTTAGAAAGCATTCAATAAAATTCATCGCCCAGTCCCGGTTTCTTAGTTCTTTTTTTCCCACCCCACCCTTTTTCTTGGTTCTTAAGAAAACTACAGCAGAGTTCTCTTAATTTGAAAAGAACATAATAAAACTTACAACAAATATCATATTCAACAATGAAATATTATCCACCTTTTCATTAAGGCAAAGGACAAAGAAAGCTCACTATCACAAGTACAACTCAATACTGAATCAAAACACTTTATCAACAAGAGGTGTATGGCATGTTATAAGAGCTGTAGGAGGCCCCAGGAAAATGATTTTTTTAAAACATTACATATGTAAATATATTTAAATATGACAATGTGGAAATCGATCTACGTACATATATTTATAAGTTTAGTATTAAGGCAGCAGATGGACATTAGGCCTCTACTCAAGTACTCCCTCAATGAAAGAACACTTTGTTCTGTTCAACTGGCATTACATCATGCTCGCCTTCCCAACAGGATCGCTGAAGACACAGTGGGTGCATTAGAAAATGTGGTAAAGAAAGCTGATTGTGCCCAGCTATCAAAAGATATAGAACCTGGAGTCGTAAAGGCTTGAAGGTAAACAAGTGGGGTAAATCTAGCTGAGAAGCAAAAAAGCCCACATGGAAGAAGCACACCAGCCTGTGTGATCACAAGGTGTTGTTGGGATCAGGTATCAGGCATCAAAAATGCAAAAGAAAAAAAATCATGCATTGTGAATGAGGGAGAGTGCAGAGTGTTGACCCAAAGACCATCTGTGGGCAATTGGACAGGCAATGGAAGGGTCATGGGGAGGAGACAAGCCAATCAGGGTGCAGTATAGTACCGATGAAACATACAACTTTCCTCTAGCTCTCCAATGCTTCCTTCCCTCCCCCGACCCACTATCATGACCCCAATTTTATCTTACACATCCAGCTAGACCAGAGCATGTACACGGGTACAGATAAGAGCTGGAAACCCAGGGAACCCAGGACAGATAAACCCCTCAGGACCAATATTGAGAGTAGCCATACCAGGAGGGTAAGAGGAAGATGTGGGGAAAAAGGGGTAACCAATCAGAATGATCTATCTAAAACCCCCTCCCAGGGGCATGGACAACAGAAAAGTGGGTGAAGGGATGCATCTGGTTAGTTTAAGGAATAAAAAAATAATTTATAAATTATCAAGGACTCATGAGAGAGACAGTAGGGAAGGGAGGGAGGGTAGAGGAAGGAGGGGGGAAATGAGGTGCTGATACCAGGGGCTCAAGTAGAAAGAAAATGTTTCAAAAATGATGATGGCAACCAATGTGCAAATGTGCTTGACACAATAGATGGAGGCATGGATTATGATAAGAGTTGCACAAACCCCCAATAAAATGATTTTTTAAAAATCAGATGTACTGACATATAAGAAATATAGATGGTACTCCCAGATGGGAGAGCCAGACACTTTAAGAAAAAAATGACAATGTATCGAGCCCCCAAAAGAATGAAAACTATGATGAAAGAAAAGATCAGCATATAAAAGTGAGTAACTTGAGGATAGCTATATAGTTCATCCCTCTCACGTGGCCCTTCTGAGAAGGACTGTCCAATTATCTTACAGATGGGTTCTGGGTCTCCATTATATCCACTCCCTTCACAATGACATAACTATCCTCTAGTTCTTTAGTATTTCCTCCTCTTACTCTTATGGTTTTTATTTGTTTTACCTCATTAGTCATGTTTGATTTAAATAAATTCATTTGTATATTTAAGATCTTTGGTACTTGAAAATCAAGATAGATAACCCATCAGAAACAGTAACAGGAGTGGATATGGGAAAGGGTGGGGAGAACGGGGCGCTGTCAGCATTGACGGATGTATAACCTCACTATGGGATCGAACAACAGAATTGTATGTGATTAGATTATGTAAGCTATGAAAAAAGAAAACTATTATAAATAAAGATGAAAATAAAAGGAATTAGGGTACCTGGGGGTATGGTAGGAGAGGGAGGGGATAAAGGGGAACTGATATCAAGGAGTTCAGAAGAAAGAGAATGTTTTGAAAATGACTGTGGTAGCAATTGTACAATACTGCTTGATGTGATTGAACTATGGAATGTTAAGGTATCTGTAAGAGCTACCAATAAAATGACTTTTTAAAAAGTCAATAACTTTTACAATTGCAGCCATAATCAAACAAGTTTTCTTAATTATCTAGTGCTACTATAGAAGAAATACCACCAGTGAATGGCTTTAACAAATTGAAAAAAATAATTTTTTCAGTTTGTTTTTGTTAGGTGCCGTTTAATCACTGGTGCAGACCTCGCGACCTTATGTAGAGCAGCACGAAACACTGCCGGGCTGTGCCGTCCTCACCATGCCGCTCTGCTGAACCCATTCCTGTGGCCACTGTGGCCATCGATTTCACTAAGAGTTTCCCGTACTCTACTATTTTGCCCAGCATGATGTCCTTCTGAAAGGATACGTCCCTCCTGATAACGTGCCCAAATTATGCGAGACAACTGCTCGCCATCGTCATTTCTAAAATATATTGTCTGTACTTCTTCCAAGACAGATTAGTTTTTTCTTCTGGCAGTCCATGATATATATCCAGTACTCTTTACCAACATGAGACTAAAAGACATCAGTTCTTCAGTCTTCCTTATTTTATTCATGGCCCAGCTTTCTCATATATAGAAGGTGATTTTATACTACTACTATGCTGTGTCAGGTTCACCTGAGTCCTCACAGCGAAATCTTTGCTTTTGAACACTTTAAAGCAGTCTTTTGCAGCATATTTGTTCAGCTCAATAGGCTACTTGCTTTCCTGACTGCGGTGGTCCAGTTGTGAGCATTTTGAGATGAAATTTATATGGAAGGTTTTTATTTTTGATCTTCATCAGTAAGTGCTCAGGTCTTCTTTACTTTCAATTAGCGAAGTTGTGTCACGTCCACATCACTGGCTATTCCTGAGCCTTCCTCCTGTCCTGATGCTGTGCTATTCTTCATGTGGTTCAACTTCTCAGAGTACTTGCTCAGCCTATAGAATGAGTAGTGAAAATAGACACCACTGACACGCAACTTTCCTGGCTTTTAATCCTGTGGTATCCTCTTGTTTTGTTTCAGTGACTGCCTGTTGGTCTACGGATAGGTTCCAGTGAACAGTAGTCAATGTTCTGGAGTTTCCATTCTTCGTAATGTTATCTATGATGTACAGTAGAACCCTGGACTTCGACGCTAATGTGTTCTAGAAGAAGCATCAAGATGCGATGCAGTCGAGTTCCAAATCAATTTTTCCCACAAGAAATAACTGAAAACAGAGTAATCCATTCTCAACCATCAAGTTTTTACCCTAACATTGCTTTTTAATACAAAACATTACACAAATTTCAAAGTAGTTAAGTTCATAGTTGAATAATAAAATTTAAATAAGAAACACAACATTAAAAAAGTTTTTAGATACAGTATGGCCCATACCTTGAGACTGATGAGGATCTGGATCTGTGGTCACGCATGTGGGGAGGAGGGGAGGAGAGAAAGTCATTGTTTGGAAGAAGAATCCCCTTCCATAAAATCAACTGGTAGCTGCTTTTCAGGAAGGGTTTTTCCCCCCCTTCTTTACCTTTTTTTCACTAGGACCTGACCAGCTTTCTCTTAAAAAAAAAAAATCTTTTTAATGTGGTCTGTTGTTGGCGTTTCCTTACCTGTTTTCTAAAAGGGTTTACTAAATTATCATCAACAATATCGATAACACGGTTAACCAGTCCTTATCATGATTCTTTCCAAAAAAACTCTTTCTAGGACCCATGTTTTTTATCTAAAAACAATACAAAAAGCCAAAAAAAAAACTAAGAAAATTATAGCAAAATGCTTGGAACACAGTCGAAAAAGGTTTAACCAATGCATACTAACAACGCCAAGTGACCAAACACAAACTGCTTTTGTTTATAAAATTCACGTGCGTCGGGTCGGATTCCGATGTTTTGTTCAAGCTCTGATAAAAAATTTTCTCGACATTTCACGTCGAAATCCAATGATGTTGAGTACTGATGCGGTCAAGTACCAGGGCTCTACTGTATTATGGTCCACAGAGTTGGGTGCCTCTGCATAGTCCATAAAACAAAAGAAAATAATTTTTGGCATTCTCTGTTTTCAGCAATGACATGTCTGAAGTCATCCCTCAGTCTACACCCTCTTCTACACTTGGTGTGACTCTCTAGCAGCTCCCTGTGAACACACTGCTGCGACCACTGTAAAACTGTCTCTCTCTCACTGGCATGGAGTCACTGCCGAGTAGAGTGACCCCGCGTGGGTTTCCAACACTGTAACTGTTTATGGGAGCAAAAAGCCCTGCCTTTCTCCAAGGGAGCAGCTGGTGGCTTTGAACTGAGGACCATAGGGATTGCAGACCAACACAGAACCACTACACCACGAGGACACCTCTTAATTATTTTTAGTGAGCAACATTTTATTAGCATATGATATTGTTCAATGATTTCTACATTCTGCTCAGTCATCTTTCTTTGGAATGAACACAAATATGATTGTCTTCCAGTCAGTAATCCAGGTAGCTGATTTGACATTTCTTGGCATACATGAATGAGTTCTTCCAACATTGACTATTTGTTGCAACATCTCAATTTGTATTCTGTCAATTCCTGGACTCTTGCTTTTCACTAATGCCTTCACTGGAGTTTGGTCCTTTCACATGATCAGTTCTTGGTCATATACTACCTTCTAAAGTAGTTGATTTTCAGCCAGTTCCTTTGGGTGTGACTCGATTCCTTCCATTCTTCGTTTGATGCTTCCTGCATCATTCAATATTTTGAGTTCAAGAAACTCAAGTCTCCAATTCTTTCTTTGGCTTTTCTTTTCTTCAGTTTTGAGCTTGAAAAATTCCATGCATGTTTTTTCTTCTAAGGAGGTCTGATTCAAAAGTCCAAATTCAAGCCATTGTATATTCAATTGTCTTATGTGTTTGTGAAAGGTGAGCAATGAGCAAGGAAGACCTGAGAGGAATTGACGCGTTTGAATTACAGCGATGGCAGAGAACAATGGAAATACAGTGACTGTCGGAAGAACAAACAAACCTGTCTTAGAAGAAGTACAACCAGAATGTTCCTTGGAAGGGAGGTTAGCAAGACTTTGGAGGCTGGCTCATGTACTTTGGACACTTTATCAAGAGAGCAATTAGTCCCTGGAAAGGAGATCATGCTTGATAAAGAAAAAGAGCAATGGAAAAAAGAAGATCCTCACTAAGATGGACTGACAAGAGTATCTGGAACACTGGGCTCCAGCTCAGCAACTGTGAGGAGCTTCACTCTGTTGTACATGGGGTGCTGTGTGCCAGAGCAGACGGAACGGGGCCTAACAGCAACAAAACCATCCAGCCACATTAACGTCGCACAGCAACCAAGTCCCAAATAGGATTACAGCCAACGGCACCAGGATAGAATTTACAACCCATCTATTGTGCGGACACAACTCAATCCACAACAATCTTTAAAAATGTTAATAACTGCGCCCAGTATGAACTAAAATTATAAATTATCCACGAAAATACCTAGCATGATACCAAGAAACCTCTGCCACTTTATCGAAGGACACAGAAAAAGAAAGTCTCTAAATGATTTTATTATGAAATTTGAAAGTGATTCTAAAATATACCTGAAAAAGAATATGTAGAAAAGTAATTACGAGTATTGTTAAAAAGAGAACAATAAATGGTAGGATTAACAGCTTTCAACAGAAACTAAAAAGCATTAGTTATAACCAAGACCTATGTTATTGGGACAAAGAAAGCAAATTGATTAGGAGAATAAAATACAGATTCTCAAAATTGACCCATTATGTTAAAATTTAATACATGATAAAAAGAAAATTGTGTATCTGAACCTCAGTAGGTGAGTCAATAATCACTATGAGTTCACTTGGCTCATCAATAAAAAAAAATTCAAGTTACATATTCCTACATCAAACAATCCCCTTAAACACACTTCAAATGGGTTAGTGCCCTAAATACAAAAGGTAAGAGAATAAAGATATGGAAGAAAACATAAGAGTATTTTCATAATTTGAAAGTTAGAAAGGATTTCCTGATCAAGACATCAACCTATAAGTCATAAAATAAAGAACTGGGAGATTTATTAAATATTTAAAACTTTTATATGACAAATTAGACTATTAACAAATTCGAGAGAAAAATGACAATCTGGGGAAATATTTGCAATACATATAGAAAATGAAACATTGCTTGTCGTAATATGTAAGTCATTTCTAAAAATACATATTAAAAATATTAAAAGAGAAAAGGTTATACACAAGAAATTCCCAGAAGAAATACCAATGACCAAGAAGATGTGAAAATATCCTCATCTTCAGCAGCAGTAAAGAAAATGCATATCAGAGCAATCTAGAATTTTACTCCCTGAGAACACTAATACTACAGAGATAGCAATATTTGATTTTACAGAACATATGAGAAAATACCATACACATACTCTTTTAAATAGTATTATAAATTGATCATCTGTTTACAGCAGCAGTTCTCAACATGTGGGTCAGGACCTCCTTGGGCATCAAGGAACTGTATTGAAGGGTCATGGCATTAGGAAGGTTGAGAACCACTAGTTTAGAGGATGATTTCATTCATTCATTCAACAAGTACTTATAGAGCACATACTTCCGCAGGCTTTTGTGTTAGAGAAAAAGAGTAAAACGGTGCATGAGACAGACAAAACCTCTTGCCCTAATGGACTTGCATTCAAGAGGACTGAAACAGAGTGGAGAAGGCAAAAAATAATCTAATCAACAAAATATGTAGAACAGGTGGTTTTAAGGAGGAAAAAATTCAGAGTCAGGGGATCGAGAGTGATAGGGATGGTAAGGTTCTATTTAAAAAAATAACAAGATAGGCAGGTAAGACTTCTCTGTTAGGTAGCATTTGAGAAATAGTCTGAAGGAAACAAAGGAGTAAGTCATTAAGTCAACTAGACAAAGAACACACCAGACAGTGGCATGCCTAAGTATGAAGATGCAAAGAGCCAGATATTAGATATGGCTGGGATGGAGTGAATTAGGGGCAGAATGACAGAAGATAAAAAGAGAGCAATAAGACTGGGGGGGACCATTTAGGTCCTTGGAAGCCAAGACCAAGCACTAGACAGTAACTCAAGTCCACAAAAGGAAATAAGTATCATTGAAAATTACTTTTCCAATGAGGAGCTGATTTTAAGGGCTCAGGTAGAAAGCAAATGTTTTGACAATGATGATGGCAACAAGTGTACAAATGTGCTTGAAACAATGGCTGTATGTATAGATTGTGATAAAAATGCACAAGCCCCCAATAAAATGATTTTTTTAAAGAAAAATATACTTCTAAGGAAAAAAGACGAGTCTTTCTGTTACCATAAATATTCACAACCACACTAACCCACCCAGGGGAAGGTACTGTTTATATCCCCACAGGGAAAGAGGGACCAGACTTTAACCCAGGGCTCCAAGACATGAATACAACATACCGGCATGAAACAAGGAACAAACAGAGAGGTCTGTGGGGCCACATCTCTCAATCCCAACTATGTGGACAGCCCTTGCTCCCCACAAAAGAGTTCACTTCAGAGGACAGCACTTAAGCTACAGCTCAGGGAGAGGGACATGTGTGATCAGAGCACATGGGAGCAAATGAAGGGAGAGGAAGAGAGAGTGGAGCACATCCTGGCCCACCAAGCCCTGAGGACAATATTGCTACTCAGAGCAGCCAATGCACAGAGAGGACCAGAGGACCAGCTCCACTGCAAGACACGACTTCCCTCACTGACCCAAAGCCCTACAGGGAACAACACTGGAGACACAGCACAGGAATTGCGCCCGATCTGACCCCACCACACAGAGGTTAAACACTAAGGGCATGCAACAGAACATCAAGGGGAACAGAGCAACTAAGTCCCCAGGGAATACCAAAAATAGACTTGGGGGCCAGGGTGTGGCACTCCAACTCAACCAGAAAACACTCCTAAAGGTCAACAAACAGACCTTGAACTATTCATAGGCTTTTCTTTTTTGTCATTGTTTTTTGTTGTTGCTTTGTTTTGCTTTCTTTTGTTGCTTGGTTTTATTCTGTCTTTTTTGTGTGTGAATATTATTATCTCTGCGGGTCTATCTAGATAAGATAGGCAGGATAAACAATATAGAAGAGAAAATAACTGAACTGATGGTTCCAGGGGAACATGGGAGAGGGGTAGGTGCGGGAAAGGAAGTGGGTGTCAACAAACTCAGAGACAAGGAAACAACAAGCGATCCAAAATCAATGGCGAGAAGGGTGTAGGAGGCCTGGTAGGGCTTGATCAAAGGCAATGTAACTGAGAGGAACTGCTGAAACCCAAATGAAGGTGTGGGAAAAGGAAAGTAAATGGAAATAGAGGAAAGAACTAGGAGGCAAAAGGCATTTATAGAGGTCTAAATAAAGGTATGTACATATGTAAATATATTTATGTATGATGATGGGGAAATAGATCTATGGGCATATATTTATAGGCTTAGTATTAAGGTAGCAGATGGACATTGGGCCTCTATTCAAGTACTCCCTCAATGCAAGAACACTTTGTTCCATTAAACTGGCATTCCATGATGCTTACCTTCCCAACACAAGCACCAAAGACAAAGCTGGTGCATAAGCAAATGTTGTGAAGAAAGCTGATGGTACCCTGCTATCAAAAGATATAGCATCTGGGGTCTTAAAGGCTTAAAGATAAACAAGCAGCTATCTACCTGAGAAGCAACAAAGCCCACATGGAAGAAGCACACCAACCTGTGTGATCATGAGGCATCGACATGATTAGGTATCAAGCATCAAAGAACAAAACTTCCTATCATTGTGAATGATGGGAAATGCAGAATGGAGATCCAAAGTCCATCTGTAGGCAACTCGACATCCCCATACAGAAGTGTCAAAGGGAGGAGACAAGCCAGTCAAGGTGTAGTATAGCACCAATGAAACATATAACTTTCCTCTAGTTCTCTAATGCATCCTCCCCACAATTATCATGATCCCAATTCTACCTTACAAATCCGGCTAGACCAGAGCATGTACACTGGTAGAGATAAGAGCTGGAAACACAGGGAATCAAGGATAGATAAACCCCTCAGGACCAATATTGAGAGTAGCCATACCAGGAGGGTAAGGGAAGGTAGAGAGGAAAGGGAAACCGATCACAATGATCTCCACATAACCCCTTCTCTGGGAGACAGACAACAGAAAAGTGGGTGAAGGGAGACATCGAACAGTCTAAGACATGAAAAAATAATAATAATTTTTAAATGATCAAGGGTTCATGAGGGAGGGAAGGGGAAAAATGAGGAGCTGATACCAAGGGCTCAAGTGGAAAGAAAATGTTTTGAGAATGATGATGGCAACAAATGTACAAAGGTGCTTGACACAGTGGATAGATAAAAGGATTGTGAAAAGAGTTGTACGAGCCCCCAATAAAATGATTTTTTTTTAATTCACAGCCACAGGGAAAGTGCAACAGGATCACTATGAGTTGGTAATCTACTCAATGACAGTGAGTTGAATTTTTGGTTTGGGTAATGACACTTTTAAAAAAATTATTACTCATCATCTTATTGGGAGCTCTTAGAGATGTTATAACATTCCATAATTCAAATAGATCAAGCATAATTGTACAATTGCTACTACAATCAGTTTCAAAATATTTTCTTTCTTCTGGAACACTTTGATATCAGCTCCTCTTTATTCTTTCCCTCCCCCTGCCCCCCTGGAACCCTTGTTATTTTTATTATATATTATTATTCTATTATTATTCTATTTTATATTACACATATTATAACTCATCTTTTCTCTATCTGATTTTAAAGGCTACTGCCTAAAGCAACAATGATAAATCTATGTTGATGTATATAAAACGTATAAATATGTATAATTTGCCATAGTAACAGCACAATGGAAGAGGAGTGGGAAGCATAGCTACATAAGAGCAAAGTTTTTGTATATGGTCAAAATTAAATTGGATTTTATTCTGAAATAGGACAACACTAAAAGGTGTGAGCAAAAGAGGGATATGAATGTACTCACATTATAAAAGAATCAATCTAGCTGCTGTATAGAAATCAGACAACAGGTGGGCATTGAGAGGTTACTGCAGTAAGCCAAGAGAAAGATGCTGGCGGCCTGGGCTAACCTGGCTCCACTAAGGTGGACAGATATACTTTGGAACTTCAACCAGTGGCGGTTAGGTTTGGAATATATTTTGAAGATGATTTTTAGGACTTGCTAATGGAGTAGAAATGAGGGGTAAGAGAAAGAAAGAAGTAGGAAGCAAGAAGCAAGTTGTGGGAGGAGGGAAAGACAAGGTTGACAAAAAACAAGTTAAGTCTTCAGGGCCAAAATAAGACACTTTGATAGAGTAGGAGGAAAATGTCAAAGAAAACTCAAATTCTTGATAAATGCAGACATTATTGTATTGCCCTGACAGAAACCTGAAACCAAAATTATCTCTTGAGATCACCTTTTAGGTAAATAACAGATTGACGAATAAAATAAAGACCATCACCCTTGAGTGATGAGCTTCCTTGAAAGAAAATCTTTTGAACCAAACAGTCAAAAAGTAGAAGGTAAAGGGACAGGTTAACTAGAAATATGGAAATATAACGGGAAAAGTTACCACCACAACAGAATAAATGAGAATGACACATTGTAAAAATGTAATCAATATCACTGAATAGTTTTTACAGAAATTGTTCAATGGAGTTCTAATTTACTGTGTAAATTTTACCTTAAACAGAATGAAATGTTATTTATAAGACAATGAGTCTATGATGCCTCACACTACATTTCACACAAATACATGCACCTTTTATGTTTGCCAACTGCTCCTCCTCCATCCCCAGGAGGTATGTTTCTTAAGCAGGGCTATGCCATTCTCCTTTTCACATGCTACTGTCAAAAAATACATATCGGGGCATACTTAGAGGAATGCCTGTGGTGGGAGGCTTGTTTGAAAATCAACTCTGAAGACTTGTGCTATGGGCATAAACTGCATTGTACACATTCAACAATGTCAATTGGGTTGATAGATATGATAAACAAGAACACCAAATGCACTGCTGTTGAGTCAATTTTTATAGATGACAGAGAGCCCCCTGTATTACAGATTAGTCACTCTGAACTCAAGGGCCCAGAACAACTACAATCTTCATTGAAGCAGACCGCCAACCCTTGCTTCTGGGATGCCTACCTTTCTGTTAGCAGCCAAGGGAAAGCGGTTGGCACTCATCGGGGCATTTTTAGGAGCTAAAACTATGACTCAAGGATCTAATTGGAGAAGTCCAACCCTGAGACATGTCATTGTTTAGCAATGGGGGGGCGAAGCAGAGAGATCAGCAGGGGGGAAAGTCAGAGTTATCATTTAGGTAAGAGAAAATGAAGAAAGCAACATCACAGATTCTGAGCAAAGAGGATTGCAAGAGCAGAGTCATCAGTTGTGTCCATTTTTAAATATCCTCGTATCGATGAAAATGTCAAGTGAGCATCCTTCTCGTGACAGAGTTTTGCCTTGAGCTCTCTGTTCTACATAACAGGAGCCCTGTGGACACGATAGTTAAACACTTGGCTGCTAACCCAAAGCTGGCCGTTCCAGGGCCCAACTGCTCCACGGGAGGAAGATGTGGCAGTCAGCTTCCGTAGAGATTACAGCCAGTTGCAGATCACATAATCCAAAAGGGAAGAAGGCATTAGTATCAGAGCCTAAAGTATGAGAATCCTGCTCAGGGGCTGATAGGTCTGAACCTCTGACCTGGCAGACAACAAGCTAATGCTTACTCAACAGAGCCACCATGGCTCCTTTTTTCTGTAGTAGTAAATGAAAAGTAGCTACCTTAAAAATAAGCATACAGAATGATTGCTTCCTAATATATGAAAAAATAAAACATGCATGTGAATGTATATGCTACCCATAGGAGAGTCAAGTTGTAAGAGAAAGTACAGGCCCTGAGTAAGACTTCCTGGAATAAAAACTTATCTATGTCACCTTGGACAGGTTTTTAAACATTTTTTCCCAGTTCCTTTTTTCTTTTTCTGAAATCTCTCAAAGGAAAGCTTTTAAAAACTAAAAGAATCCATACACATATAATAATCTGCTTTGTGCACAGCAAGTAATTAACTATGAATAATATTTGATACTCACCTGTGGCATTTAGATTTTATGTCAACTTGAGCTTGTGTGAAAGTGTAGGGGTGGAGTCCAACCTGTCAATCAAGTGGTAGCCTAGTGATACTTCCTTGGGGATGTGACTTTTGTATAAGAGAGACACTGGAAACTTCTGTCCTCTTCTCTTGCCTTCAGCTTCCTCCTCTCTGGGACTGTGTCACCTCCAGCAGTGGCTGCCAACTTGAAGTGCTGTTGGCATCCTACCATGTTTCCACTAACCTTGGATCCACACAGATCAGCAACCCCCAGCCTGTGGTTTCCCTGCTTCCTGTTTTACCTTTCTGAGCCATTGGTCTGCAGCAACACGAACCTGAAGAGGGTCGTGGCTAGCATTGGACCTAGAAACTTGAGTTGCACTGAGCTGGGGTGCTTCTTGATGAAAAGTTGCTTTGATATATACGTCTTTCTTGTACATCGATGAGAGTCATTGGTTTTGTTTCTCACCACCACCCAGACCAACACACTACCCAAACCTACAGCTATCCAGTCAATTCCAACTCATCGCAACCCTACGGGATAGAGTGGAACTGCTACATAGAGTTTCAGAGGCTGTAAACCTTTACGGAAACAGCTTGTCTCAGCTTTCTCCCAAGAGGGCCGCTGGTGATATCAAGCAACTGACCTTTCAGTTAGCTGCCCAATGCTTATACCAGTGCCTCTGTGTTATGTTATTAAACTTAATAAGAGCATATATAAATGCATAGGAGGAGGTTTTGAAGTTTACTTCCCAAACTAGTTATCTCTGCTCAGAACTTTGGGACTGGTGGTTGGCAGAGGGAATCGAGGAGGGGGAAGGGGGGTTAGCTATTATACCATCCATGTATATTGCTACATTAGTGAAAATTTAAGAGGAGGGTGAAGGGGGGGTTAGCTATTGTATATTGCTACATTAGTGAAAATTTAACATGTTCATATTAATCGTTACACTAGCACATTTGTTGGGAAAAATCTAAGATGTTTTGTTTTTATTAATTGAGTAGGGGGAAAAAATCACAGTAAAAGTTTATGAATCTTAAAACTCTTTCTGGTAATTTTTGTACAATGACTTATGGTTCAGCTGACACCAAAAAAAAAAAAAAAGATAAACTGTAGTAGGAAATGTAGCATCTTTTCGACATTTCCAAGAAGAAAGATACACAGGCAGACACCGACAGTGACACAGAAGAACCTGAACAAAATGAAATAAAGAGAATAAAATCTAGCAGATTCAGAGATGCTGATCTAAGTATTAAAGTAAAGAAAAACCTTTATCAGCAATATCTGAGAGAGACAGACACCTGTATCTCCTTATACATTCCCAGTGACCTCAGGGACAGCACTAATTATCAGTAGATTACAAACTATATGAACTAAATATTATCCATCTTTACTCCTACTTGTTTCCTCCAAAGTGGCACAGAATTAAACCTACTCTGACTTCATTAAGACAGCTTGTTGGTTACGAAATGCTTGTCCCACCACTTTGGGCGGGCCCAGCCCTGCCCAGTGTGGGCAGAGAAAGCATTCCAAGCAGCAGGCTGCTGCAACTGTCCCACCTAAGCCAAGTACACCAAAGTTTCTTTCCACACAGTGATGCCAAGCAGGGGAAGAGAAAACTCACTGCCATTGAGTGATTCTGAATCATAGTGACTACAGGGCAGAGTAGAACTGGCCCTGGGGGGTTGACCCGCGGGGGAAAGCCTTGTCCTCTTCAACAGCAGCGCATGGTTTCAAAACACTGACCCTTAGCAGGGCAATGCTGAGTCCGCTATGCCCCCAGGGCTCCTACCAGGTGGAATAGGTAAGATAAAAAAGATGTCCAAACAGCCTGACTTTGGCTTTGACTAAACTCTGCAGGAGAAAGAACAGCATTTGCTGAACATAAACGCTAGACTGTCTCGGATGCAGACTCAAATTAACCCTTTTAGGTAGAACTAAGGACTTCTTTCATCACCCCTTTCTTTGTTTTCAGTATAAACACTTCACCAGCTCCTCCCCAGACCTTCCCAAGGTGGAGCTCACTAGCCCATGTATGCCTCTGCCTCTAATTACTATTTACCGCATTTGCATGTGTTTTTTCTCATTATAATGTCATTAGCATGCAAGGGAGCCCCGTTGCCAGGGCAACCAGGAGTGGTGAATGTGTGGCACAGTCTTTAATGAAAAGTTAACCCTACTTCGTTTAATTCCCTCTGTGTTTTTGGCTCACTTCACTTTTGTGGTCGCTGGGTAGAAATATCCCTTTTTAGTTTCCCCTTTTTATTTGGTGCTGCTCCAAGACCTGGGTAACCTATGCACATTTCCCTAAATATACTAACAGCACATTCTATGATAGGGATGTCACAAAGTTCATAGTAAAATTCCATTACTTTTTTTCATTCCATTTTCCCATAAACTCTTGAGGCCCTCTCATATTTCTACAAAGCAACCTTTATAAATTCCCCTCCAATACAATACTCTTGTAATCACACTGATCACGTTAGCTATCTAAAATATTCCATTTTTAATGCACATGAAATATTTTGGGGTTCTTCTAATGTGATTTTCTTAAGTCCTTACTACCCTGTAAGGAACCCTGATGGCATTGTGGTTTACACACTGAGCTGCTAGCCCCAAGGTCTGCAGTTTGAACCCAACAGCTGCACCATGAGGGAAAAAAATGAGGCTGTGTAGTCCCATAATGATTTAAAGTTGCAGAAATCCAAAGGACAACTGTACTGTCCTATAGGGGTCCCTAGGAGTCAGAGTTGACTTGAGGGCATAGAGTTTGGTTTTTTTGTGTTTGGGTTTGAAACCGATTCTCCACCTCTTTTAAGCATTCCCAAAGATTTGGTTGCGGACACAACTCACTACGTCTATAGCATTGTACCAATCTGGTAACTCAATCAATAAAGAATAACAAGATAAAAAAAAAAAGAATAACAAGATAATTTGAAATAAATTATTGTTACATAATCTATGGAAGTATGTTTATGAAGGCTGGGCGTCATCGTCATGTTTCTTTTCAAGTGATCAAGTCAGTATTAAAACAAAATTTGTGGAGTCATACACATAAAAATTAGATGATATTAAACATGAATAAAAATAAAATCCTGTATTTAGGCTTAAAAATCCAACAGCACAAATACAGGAGCCCTTGCTTAATAGCAAAGCACATTTTTAAGACAGAAGGGTGATGGATGTTTTTTAGTTCAATCGGAGGCAAAGTGAGACAAGACAGTTGTGTAGGGATTACTTAAAACTCAATTTGTAATTGTTATACTTTGCAGGATAAGGTAAAGACAGCAAGGTCAACATGTCAATATGTGTATTTCAGGAACCGTTTAAAGAAGACAAATCTTGTATGAACCAGTAACTGTTATCCACAAAAATCTATTAACTTCTGGTATAACTCTTTTGCTAGAAAAGAAAAGGCAGAATCAGTCAGTAAGACCAATGAAAATAAAGGCAACATAAGGAGTTACGAGCAAATAGGAAATGAGTTCGCTCCCTCGTCTGATGTAGCCGACTTAGAGAAGAGATTCAGTGAAAATGCTCCTCTCAAACACCACTGCCCAATAAAACCATCTGTAATAATGGAAAAATTATTTGTGCTATCCAAAATGGTAGGTACTAGCCACATGTGACTATCAAACACTTGGAATCTTGCCAATGCAGCTGGCGTACCATGTTCTTAATTTTATTTAATTTTAATTACTGGTAATTGAAACTTACACAACATAGCTGTAGAGTGGGTAGGAATATGCAGGGTAGATGGTCTGATCACATCTTAAGATCAGACTATATTCATCAGCATTCTCCAAACAAGCAATGGAGGCAGCCCCAAATCATGGTCCATGAGGAGGTTCTATTATAGCACCTACTGCAGGTCACAATCTGCATAAGGGAAGGTCTAGACCAGAAGAGCACTCTGCCTTAAAAGCAACAGTGGGAATTGGACCATGAGATTGAGCAGAAGAGCAATGTCAAGATGATGAGACTATGAGGCAAAGTAGTGGGTTTGCTTCCTGGCTCAGAGGTCAGGGGACCATGTAGTTGAGAACAGAGGTCAAGGGCAGAAGTCCAGGAACTGTGTAGCTGAGAAGCCAAGGAGCAGAGAGCGACTTGATTGCTATTGGAGGAGAGGGACTGCTGTGGCCCAAAGTCTGAATCCTGAATGTTTTCTGATCCTGGCTTGTAGCAACCTGTTGCCTTCCTTAATCCAAAATTAAAACCCAAACTCACTGCCACAGAGTCCATTCTAACTCATAGTGACCATATAGGACAGGGTAGAACTGCCTTTGTGGCTTTCCAAGACAACCATAACCCTTTATGGGAGTAGAAAGCCTCAACTTTATCCCGAGGAGCACCTGGTGGTTTTGAACTGGTGCCCTTGCAGCTAGCAGCAGCCCAACTCTTAACCACTGTGCCACCAGGACTCTCCAACTTCCCTGACAAGCCCCCTTCATTGTATTGTCTGTGAGTCCTGTGTGTCCACTGCAACAGATTACCAACCTAAGAGAGAAGTAGAGAAGCATGGGAGGAAGGGTCGGTGTCAGAATAGGTAAAGAAGAATGAAGGGTGGTGGTCTAATCTGCCCTCTGCCCCAAGGCAATAGGCCTTGCGCTGATAAGGAGCTGGGAATCCTCCTCCTCTCTTGGGTAGCCAGAGGAAGCCAGATACGGTCTCCTTTTTCTCAATCACCCAGGGAATGACCATAGACTCCCTGACTGGGGCAAGTAGCTAATGTGCTTGGCTGCCAACTAAAAGGTTAGAGGTTTTGAGTCCACCCAGAGGCACCTCTTCAGAAAGATCAGCCACTGAATCCCTATGGAGTACAGTTCTACTCTGACACACATGGTGCTACATGAGTCACAGTCCATTTGACCTCAACTAGGTGTTTGCTTGATAACCAACTACCAAAAACAACAAACAAATCTGCTGCACTTGAGTTGATTACAATTCTTAAGGACCATCTAGGACAAATCAGAATTTCCCCTTTGGGTTTCTGAGATTGTAACTCTCTAGGGTAGATTCTAACTGCTGACTATATGGTTAGTAGCCCAACTATAAGCCACTACACCGCCAAGGTTCACTGTAACCAACTCTTGCTGTAAGGTGTCACTGAGTCTACACTGACTCACAGTGACCCCATGTACAGCAGAACAAAACACCACCCAGTCTTGCACAACCCTCCTGATTGTTGTTATCTTTAAGCCCATTGTTGTAGCCACCTTGTCAATCCATCTCATCAAGAGTCTTCATCTCTTTACTTCTCTTTTCTCTGATAGCCAACTAGTATGAATATAAATTCAGATAATGCATGCAAAGCACTTAAAATAGAGCCTAGTACAAAATAACTACTATTAAAAGCATCCTCTCAGACACCACCCCCTCCCCTTACAAATAGGCCTCTCTTTCAGGGATTAGCTTATTTTGATCAGTCTCTCTAGGTGAGTCAGAGAAGTACCAGTTTATTTCTTTGCCCCATCCACTAGTCTTCTACATAAGGAAGCGGCTCTCTAAATACCTACTTGGCTCAGTCTAGCTCAGTTTACTGAAAGGAGACCTGATGTCACAATAGGTTACGTGATGGGCTACTTACCACAGGTCAGCAGTTCGAAACCACCAGCCGCCACAGGGAAAAGATGAGGCTCTCTACTTCCATAAATAAAAAGTTATAGTCTTGAAAACCCACTGAGGCAATTATGACTTAGAATTGATTCCACAGAAGTGAGTTTGGTTTTTGAGCTCAGTTTAGTTCACCATTTTCTTGCCCCTTCTTACCCAGAGCCCTGGTGGCACAGTGGTTATGTGTTGGGCTACTAACCACTAAGTCTGTAGTCCAAATGACCAGCAGCTACTTAGGAGAAAGAGGCGACTTTCAACTCCCATAAAGAGCTAGGGTTTCAGAAACCCACAGGAGCAGTTCTATTCTGCTCTACATGGTAGAAAACTTGATGGCGGTGTTTTTTGACCCATCTTACCACTGTAGATGCCCACTCCATTAATAAGACATAAGTAAGATAGAGCGGAGACAGACTATCACACATGTAAATATATTTCCTGAATTTGTTCCCTCTCCCAGACTTGATACCTCTCTATAGTCCATTCTCTGTGTCCTCTTAGCTGGTAAACGTGGATGCTGTCACAGTTATCAGTCTTGCCTCAGCTTTCCTGGTTGTCATACAATTCAAACAAAACAAAAATCAAACTCATTGTCATTAAGCTTCTTTGACTCAAGGTGACTATAGAGCAGAGTAGAATTGCCACTTTGGGAACAAAAAGCATCATCTTTCTCCCACTGCGTGACTAGTGGGTTCGAACTACTGACCCTGCAGTTAGCAGGCCCACAACATAACAAACCTACAATGCCACCCTAGCCCCTTCAGGCAATCCTAACACACATATTTCATATTTTTAAACTAGTTATCTGCATTCAACTCTGTCCTACACAGATGCTATGAGTTAGAATCATATGGCACACAACATATGAAACTGTGAGAAAAAATCTAAAATACATTTTCTTCATATTTTATTATTACAGGCAAGCCCCATTCATGTCCCCACCCCCAGGCAGCTACTAATCTACTTTCTGTCTCTATAGAGAAGGATATTTATCACTTTTCCTCCAAATGATGGCAACTCCTTTCACACCATTAACCAGAATTTGAATAATTCAAATCTAAATTGTACTTCAAAAGTGCCATTATTCATGCTATCAAATAGCTCTCCCTTTACTCTCATAGGCAAATGCAATGTAAATTTCTTATAATATAAATAGATTGTGAATACAATTGAAATAAAATATTTCAAAACAATGATGCAGCATTTCCTTAACTGCAAAAGAAGGTGCTCTACTTGTCTTAATAATTATTCTTTACCATGCAAATTGTAACACAGACCTAACACAACAAGCAGAGCATTTGTAAACCTATGTTTCCAAAGCTTAAGTTTTGCTACGAATCCATAAACTTTATCAGTACATTAATGTGAGGTTCAGGCAATTTCCTATTAGGTTCATTCCCTTAGCTAATTAGACTTCTTCTTTCTTTTCCCACTTCATAGCCTATAACTGTCTTTTTAAAAATATTCAAAATAAGAACTGTTCACCAAACAAGTTCCAATTCTTCTCACTCGCTCGCTCATTCTCACTGCAGCTCATAGGGGCCCTGCAGGGCAGGGTAGACGTGCCCCTCGGAGACATGACTCTTCACGGGAGCAGAAGCCTTGTCTTCTTCCAATGGAGCATCTGGTGGTTTTGAACCACCACGGCTCCAATTCTTCTAGTTAATTAATTTCTTACAAAGCTCTTCCATGGATATGTTCACTTCACTATGAAACAGTGGAAAGTTGTATTGCAATCCCATTTCTTTACAACATTCTCTCTAGGAATTCTGATTTGTGCTTGAATTTAATAGTTTCTAACATAGGTAGTAGGCTCATCAATCAAGATGAAAATCTTTTTAGTTAATTAATAGCTTATTGTCTTTATGTCATCTGATAAGCCATCAGTACGTTTAATAAGATTACTTAAAAGTGCCACCTTTCCTGTTCCTTTTCCTTTATTTGCCCCTAACAAGATCCACAGAGGCTGCTACAATGAGGGATTCAATCCTTATGCGGTGATGTAGTAGTTCATTCGTGACTACTAACGAGAAAGCCAGCAGTTCAAACGCACAGCCATTCTGTGGGAGAAACACGCAGTAGTCTGTTTTCACAACTACTGTGGCCTTGAAAACCCTATAGGTACTTATCCTCTGATCTGTAAGGTACGAGTCAAATTCACCGGACAACAATGGGTTTGGATCGGTTTATTCTTGTGTGAGGCACTCTGGCTTCAGCTTTTAATTGTGTGAGCTTGAAGCATGCTTTTTAAAAAATAGCATTGTTAGAACCAAACTCAAAAGGGCTTAGATTTTTCTACATTGCTTTTATAGCACATAACAATGTCAAATGTTTTATCAATAAGGCATCAAAGTGACAAAAGTAACTTGAAAGACGGACTAGGAAGTTGAAGGGACGGTGAGTTTGTGTTACTTGGGGAGAAAGAATTCACCGAGAGCAAGAGGAGGAAGGTATCGAAAATGTTACTACCTGAGCCCTGGTGGTGTAGTGGGTTCCGAGTTAGGCTGCCAGCCACAAGGGCAGCAGTTTGAAATCCTCAGCCTTTCCTCTGAAGAAAGGTGAGACTTTCTACTCCCATAAGGAGTTACCGTCTCAAACACCACAGGGGCAGTTCTACCCTGTCCCGTAGGGTCTCTATGAGTCCAAATAAACTTGATGGCAGGGAGCTTTTGCCTCTATAAACCATTGCCTCCTTCATCAAGAGACCAGAAGAGCTGACGGTGCCCAGCTACCTTCCCTGAATATTTTAGTTGAAAAGTCCATAGAAGAATTCTGATCCTAAGGAAGGAAATGGAGAACAGAATCTCAACGTCTCATGGATTCTAGACCTTCTGGAGCTATAAAGGGTATATGAACCCTAGAATTACTGCTCTGAAAACATACTTAAACCTTAAACCAAAGATACTTCCAAAAGGCATCTTCAAATCGAATAATCGTTTAGCTTAACTAGTGAATGAAAGGTCTGCTTTTAAAAACATCTCTGTGAGTCAAATTGACAATGGCAGTTCAAAGCCTGGCTTAGGAAGCTTAGGAGACAGTGCCTTTATGTTAATGAAGGAGGAGCAACTTAGAAAGAGAGAAGAAGAATTGTTGCATGACTGAGGAACACAGTCAATGTCACTGAATTATATGTAAAACTGTTCTGTCATGTATTATTCAATAGCAAAACCAAATAAGTAAAATGTAGAAGAAGAAAAACAATGGTATGTGGACCAGAACCAGACCAATAAAAAATCTTTTTGTGACCAGTGAGATGAATACAAAGAATAAGTATTTAGAAGTACTTTTTGTTATTTAGAAATACTTATAGCAAATTAAAATTTTAATTTTATGTATATATAATCAAATAAAGTGAGGACTATATTCTATTTTATATAAATATAGAATAATTAAGAAAATTATGGTGTACTCATAAAATGAAATAACAAATTATTGATAATTATGACAATTATTTGGTGAAAAATCAGAATAAGAATACACACTTTGATTTTAACAAAATGCAAATATATACTGAGGGTATATATATATATATGTGTGTGTGTGTGTGTGTGTGTGTATAGAGAGAGGGGGGGGGGAACTAGACTAGAATAAAATTATTTATACTCACCTTCCAGGCAAACCAAACACATGGCCATAGAGTAGCTCCCAATGCACAGTGGCCCTCTAGAGGGTTTCCAAGGCTGTAAATCTTGACGGGAGCACATACCTTACACTCTGCTGAGGAGCAGTCAGTGAGCTTACCACTGACTTGGCATTACCGACGTTACTGTTTACCCAACAGTGCCATCAGAGTAGAAAATAAGTCATACATGTGTGTACGTCTATATAATATAATTATACATAAAAACTCATACATAAAGGACCAAATTTTAAATCATTAACATATTTGGAAACAATTGTATACGATTAAAACTATTTTGGCAAATTTATGATATGAAGTTATAAACCTTTACAATGAATATACTTAATTAAACTACAATCAATTATTACTTGATTTAAGTTTTCCTAATTTACCAAAAATAATCATTCATTATAAAATTCTATCAAGAACCTGACTCTGACAGTGTTAACACAAGAAGCCAGAGTAAATAAATAAGTCAAGAAGTAACTAAATCAATATTTTCTTTAAGAAATCCTCTTGCCAATCACCCCAGCATTTGTCTGCCAGTGTGTCGCACTGTGGCGGCTGTGTGTTACTGTGATGCTAAAGCCGGTTGCCACTGGTGCTGCAAACATCAGCAGGGCACCTACCGTGAGAAGGCACCAGCAGAGCTTCCAGACAGAGAACTGACTACACAGAAGGAATAGGGTGTCCCCTTCAGTGGAATTAGGCACCTAAAGCCTTATGGCTAGAACTAAAACATTGTCAGGGGTTGAAAATCCAATGAAAAGAAGCAGAACATTTTCAGAGAGAGTTCCAGAAAATGAGCCCCTCCACTAACCCACCCGAGGTGAGGGTATTGTTTACATCTCCACAGGAGAGCGAAAGAAAGACCAGACTTCAACCCAATGTGCCAAGACATGAACACAACATACCAGCATGTAGCAAGGAACCAAGAGAGAGATCCACAGGGCCAGCCCCAATCCCAACTATGTAGCCCACCACTACCCGCCACCTCCCCAGAAGAATGCACTTCTAAGGACAGCACTGAAGCTACAGCTTGGGGAAAGGGGCACGTCTGATTAAAGAATGAAGAGGGATGGAAAGGGAGGGGAATGCATCCTGGTCCACCAAGCCCCAGAGACACTATTCCTGCTCAGAGCAGACAATGCACAGAGAGGACCATAAGGCTGGCCCCACCACAAGACACAATGCCCCTCAATAAACCATAGCGCTACAGGGGACACCACTGGAGACACAGTGCGGGAATTGTGCACATTCTGACCCCATCACACTGGGATGAAAGAGACACAAAGGGCATGCAACAGAGCAGCAAGGGGAACAAAGTGATGAAATCCCCAGGGAATACCAAAAAAAAAAAAAAAAAAGACTTTGGAGACAAAGTATGGCAACCCTTCACACTCAACTGGAAAACACTTGTAAAGGCCAACAAACAGACCTTGAACTATTTACAGGCTTTTCCATTTTTGTCAGTGGCTTTCTTTTTGTTGTTGTTACTTTGGGTTTGTTTTTTTTTTTGCTGTTATCATTGTCTTGTTGGCTTGACTTCCTTTGTTGTTTTGTTTGACTTTGCCTGGATTTTGTGCTTACTAATGTTCCTGTGTGTCTATCTAGAATAAATAGGCAGGATAAAAAATTCGGAGATGAAAAGAATGGAACCGATGGTTCCAGGGAAGATATGGGAGAAGGGGAGGTGGGAGAAAGGAAAGGGAGGGGGGAACCAACCCAGAGAAAAGGGAACAACAAATGAACTAAACTCAATGGTGAGAAGTGCACAGGATGCCAAGTGGGGCTTAATCAAGGGCAATGTAGCAGTGAGGAATTACTCAACCAGAGTGCAGGCCAAGCATGATGGTGGGACAAGAGGAAAGTAAAAGGAGATAGAGGAAAGAACCAGGATGAAAAGGTCATTTTACAGAGGTCTAAATACAGGCAAGCATACGTGTAACTACATTTATAATATAACGAAAGGGGAATAGATTAAGCACTCATATCTATATGCTAAGAATAAAGGTATCAGAAGGGCATTGGGCCTCTACTCAAGTACTCCCTTAACACAAGAACACTTTGTTCTAATAACCTGCCATTCCATGATGCTCACCTTACTGACACGATCGCTGAAGACAAACGTGTGCATAAGCAAATGTAGTGAAGAAAGCAGATGGTGCTCAGCTATCAAAAGATATAGCATCTGGGGTTTTAAAGGCTTGAAGATAAACAAGTAGCCGGCATCTAGCTCAGAAGCAACAACACCCACATAGAAGAAGCACACCAGCCTGTGTGATCACAAGGTGTCAATAGGATCCGGTATCAGGCATCAAAGACCAAGAGCAAAAAATTATATCATTGTGAATGAGGGACAATGCAGAGTGGAGACCCAAAGCTCACCTGTAGACAACTCGACATCCCCTGACAGAAGGGTCATGGGGAGGAGACGAGCCAGTCAGGGTGTAGAATAGCACCGATGAAACATACAACTTTCCTCTAGTTCTCTAATGCTTCCCCCCACCCCCCACTAACATGAACCCAATTCGACGTTACAAATCCAGCTAGACCAGAGCATGTACATGGGTACAGATAAGAGCTGGAAACACAGGGGATCCAGGACAGATAAACCCCAGGGCCAATAATGAGGGTAGCGATCCCAGGATGGTAAGGAAAAGGTGGAGGGGGAAGGAGGGAACTGATCACAACAATCTACATATAACTCTTTCCCTTGGGGACAGAGAACAGAAAACTGCACGAAGGGAGACATCAGCTGGTGTTAGACATAAAAAATAATAATTTATAAATTATCAAGGGTTCGTGAAGGAGGGGGGGGTGAGAAACTGATATCAAGGGCTCAAGTAGAAAGAAAATGTTTTGAAAATGATGAGGGCAACAAATGTACTTGATACAATGGATGGATGTATGGATTGTGAAAAGAAATGTACAAACCCCAATAAAATTTTTTTTAATTGACAAAATATAGTTGAGATATTTCCAGAAATAAATCCATGCCAAGAAATTTAGAAGAAAGCCACCTGGCCATCTGACTGGAAGAGGGTCACATCTGTATTTATTCCAAAGAAAGGTGACCCAACAGAATGCAGAAATGCCACCTGAGTGTAAAACAGTGCTTTAAAAAATAGCTACAGCAGTACATTGAAAAGAAGCTGCCAGAAATCCGAACTAGACTCAGAAGATGTAGAATGAGGGAGATCATTGCTGAATTCAAATGGATCTGGGCTGAAAGCAGAGAATACCGGAAAGATACTTAGCTATGTTTTAACAAATGTGCAAAATCACATGACTGCATGCTTCATCGTTATTTTTTAAATAAAAAACTATAGTTATCCTCACAAAAAAAGAGAAAATGAGCGCCTCAGGTCCAAAGGCATTCAAAATATGACTGAGGAAGAGCTGCCAACTCAAAGTAGAGTCAACCATAATGACATGAATGGAGTAAAACCTGTGGGAGTAGAACATTTGGGACCATCGTTTGCTGATGGGGCAAGATAAAAATGAGAAGAAACAGCTGAAAACATCAATTAATAATTGGAACTCAGAATGTAAGAAGTGTAAATTTAGAAAAACTGGAAGTCGTTAAAAATAACATAGACTGTATAAAGATCAACATTACATGCTCTAGTGAGCTGAAATTGACTGGTAATGGTCATTTTGAATCAGAAAACAATATGGTTTACTATGCCAGGAATGAAACAATCATGAGGAATGGCATTGCATTGATTGAACATTTGAAGATCTATCTTGAAGTACAATGCTGTCTGTGATAGAATAATGTCTATCTGTATACAAGAACATCCAATGAATGCAGCCACTGTAGTTAGTGATGCAGAAATTGAAGAATTCTACCAACATCTTTAGTTTGAAGTTGACCAAATCTGAATTCAAGATGCATAATGGCTACCACTGGAATGTAAAAGCTGGAAAAAAAAAAAAAGAAGAAGAAGGAACAGTAGTTGGAAATATGGTCTTGGGGATAGAAACCAAGATGGAGTTCACATGATAACATTTTGCAAGACCAACAACTTACTCATAGCAAATAACTGTTTTCAACACAAAGGTGGACATCTACAGATAGAATACACAAAACTCAAATTGATAATATCAGTTGGAAGAAACAATGGAAAGACTCTATTATCAGCCACTAAAACCAGGCCGGGACTGACTGTGGCAGAGATCAAGTGTTTATATGCAAGTTCAGGGTGCTGTTGAGGAAACTTCATACAAGTCCCCGAGAATTAAAATATGACCTCGAGTCGATTGCACCTAAACATCTCAAGAATAAATGTGGTGCACTGAACACTAATGACAGAAGTCGTGATGACTTGTGGGATGACAATAGGAACATCACTCATGAATAAAGTAAAAGGTCATTAGAAAGACATGAAAGAAAGAGAAAATCCATAGATGTCAGGAGAGACTCTGAAACTTCCTCTTAATTATAGAGTGGCTAAGACAAATGGAAGAAATGATGAGGACAAGGAGCTGAAACCAAAATTTCAAAGGGCAGTTTGAGAAGATAGAGTTAAATATTATAATTAAATATGCGAAGACCTCAAAACTGAAAAAGCAAAGAGGAAGAACATGCTCAGCATATCTTACACAGAAAGAACTCAAGAAAAAATTCAAGCTACAAGTTTCAATATTGAAAGATCCTATGGATAAAATATTGAATGATGCAATCATCGAAAGAAGACAGGAAGAATATATAGGATAAAAATAATATATACGAAAATGAACCAATCAACATGATGCTGAAGGAAGAAGTTCAAGCTTCATGTAACCATTAGCCAAAAATAAGGTTCCAGGAATGGATGGAATACTCAATGAAATGTTTCAGCAAGCTGATGAAGCAATGGAAGCACTTTCTCATCTATGCCCGGAAATTTGGAGGAGGGCTACTTCGCCAACTGACGGCTAGAGGTCCATGTTTGTACCCATTCCAAAGAAAAGGCCCCCCCCCCGAATGCTGAAGTTATAGAACAATATCACTGATATCACATGCAAGTAAAATTTTGCTGAAGATCCTCCAACAAAAGTTGCAGCAGGACATTGACAGGGAGCTGCCAGAGGTTCAAGTTGAATTCAGAAGAGGCGGAACAAGGGATATCATTTCTAATGTCAGATGGACCTTGGCTGAAAGCAGAGATTTCCAGAAAGATGTTTACTTGGGTTTCATTGATTATGCAAAGGCACTCAACTGTGGATCATACAAACTAAGAAGAGTCTTGAGAACAATGGGAATTGGAGAGCACTTCATTGTGTTCCCGTGTAGACAGCACATGGATCAAGAGGCACTTGTGTGAATAGAACAAGGGAATAAATAATGCATGGCCTAAAATCAGAAAAGTTGTGTCACACTTGTATACCTCAGCATACTTATTCAATTTGAATGCTGAGCAAATAATCAGAGAAGCTGGATGATGTGAAGAAGAATGTGATATCAAGATTGAACAAAGCCTTATTAATAACTATTGATATGCAGATAGCATAAACTTGTTTGCTAAAAGTGAGGAGGGTTTAAAGCACCTGCTGATGATGATCAAGGATTACAGCCTTCAGTATGGACTACAATTAAATATAGAGAATACCAAAATCTTCACAAGTGGACCAACTACGTAATATCATGATAAACAAAGAAGAAAGTTGCCAAGGATTTCATCTTGCTTGGATCCACAATTAACACTCACAGACGCAACAGTCGAGATCAAAAGATGCATTGCATTGGGTAAATCTGATGCACAAGACCCCTTCGAAGTGTTGAAAAGGATGCTACATTGAGGATTAAAGTGTAGCCTGGGCCAGTCAAGGTATTTTCCATTGCCTCATATGCATGTGAACATTGGACTCTTTAAGGCAGAGAATGGATGGGTGAAAATTATTCTGCTGGGGCAGAATAACAAGGGGTGCTCCCCAAAAAACTGGAAAAAAGTGGAGCTTTGTAATACACATTTTTCCCGCTAGGTGAGCACTGAGTGACTCTGAGTTAGTGCACCCAGTGGCATCACCTGGGAAGGTTATCTCTGAACACAGTGAGTTCTTGTGTAAGCAGTTTCACTTGAACCTTGTTTTTTTGTGATGGCTAATTTAAGACAACAGTGTGTGGCTGTGAAATTTTCTTTCCTGCTTGAGGGGAAAAAGCTGCAGAAACTGTTGTGATGTTGAACATAGCTTAGAAGGAGAGCACTATGGGAAATACCCAAGAGTATGATTGGTTTTCTTCTTTAATAAAGCTGAAATGTTGATTGATGACAAACCTCATTCTAGATGTCTGCCAACTTCCTGAACAGATGAAAATGTTGACAAAATTTATGTGCACTTGTGCTCAAAGACCAATGATGGACCATTAGTGTGATGGGGAAGTTATCTGTAATAGTTGGAGCTCGGTTCAGTGAATTTTAACAGAAAATTTGGGAATGAGAAGGGTCACTGGGAAATTTGTGCCCCAGGTTCTGACTGACCAGCAAAAAGAGCGTGATGTAGAAAGATGCCATACTTTGAAAGAACAGCTCCATAGAGACACAGACCATTTATCCAAGGCCATTACTGTTGATGAGACATGGTGCTATTCTTACAACCCCAAAAGCAAATAGCCATCAAGGCAATGGAAGACAGTATCGTCACCTCACCCCGCAAAGCTCCTTATGTGAAATCAGAGATCAAAGGTAATGTTCATTTGTTTCTTTAATGTGAGGGGGATAGTGAATTAGGAGTTTATTCTACCAGGTCAGACTGTTAATCAAGCTTTCTGCTTAGAGGTTTCGTAAAGATTACATAACAGTTTGCGGCAAGCGGGGAATTGGTTTTGCCACCAGGACAATGCGCCTGCTCATGCAGCCATCTCAGTGCGCCAGTTTTTGGCAAAAAAAAAAAAAAACCCGGCATGCCTCTCTTGCCCCACACACCTTACTCACCTGACCTTTCTCCTTGCAACTTCTTTTTGTTTCCATGAATGAAGAGGAACATGAAAAGGCAGTCATTTGAGGATGTAGAAAAGGTGAAGAAAAAAATGACGGAGGTGCTGTCAGCCATCTAAACAGATGAGTTTGAAAATTGTTTCCAAGAATGGAATCACAGATTTGCCAAAGTTATTAAGTGTAATGGAGAGTACTTTGAAGGTGATAAGGTTGTTCTGTAAAATAAACAGTGTTAATACTCGTATGGAAAGTATCATGGACTGCCAAAAGAACAAAAAAAACCTGTCTGCAAAATACAGCCAGAATGCTCCTTACAGGCAAGGATGGCAAAATTTCTTCTCATGTACTTTACACATGTTGTCAGGAGAGATTAGTCCCTGGAGAAGGATATCAAGCTCGGTAAAGTGGAGGGGAATTTAAAAAGAGGGAGGGCCTTGACTAGATAAATTGACACAGTGGCTACATCAAGGAGCTAAAACGTCAGAAAATGGTGAGCCCCCTGTGAGTTTCTAAGCTGTGACTCTTTGCACAGAAGAAAGCCCTATTTTTCTCCTGTAGAGCTGCTGGTGATTTGGCTGACATTGCCATTAACCGCCCAATACATATCCACTCCACCACCAGAATGTAAGTCTATGTGAAGGCATAACAATTAGGAAGTTCTGTAAGCCCCGGGGTGGCACAAACTGTATTTGACTACGAACCTAAAAAACGGGTAGCTCAAATCTACTCAGAGATGCTGAGAGATTAGAGATAGTGAGCCAGAAGATAGAGGAAGGGGAAGAGGCCTGATGACAGGGAGCGTTGAGAGAGGCAGGATATCTGGGAGGGTGATTTCAATAGGTTAGGGTAATTTAATCTTAAACCTGCAGGCATAAAAGCCCTCCCTAAGGGGGATTTTAAATTGCAAAGCCATCAAATCCAAGACTCTTTTTACTGACCTTCCTTGTCCATACGTAGTCAAGAGGAGAACATGACCAGGTTTATGATTGGACCTGAGAATAGACCCAATCCTGGGGTTTATCCGTTCATAACCTGGAGATGTAGACAGGCCACATACCCTGATAAAAATCCCTAGACAGTTCATTCACCACCAACTTAGAGTCCCCACCTACTGCATGAGGTGCTTTCTTCCCTTTCCAACACCTTCCTCACCACTGATTTGGATCACTTGTTGTTCCCTTGTCCCTGGGTTTATTAACACCACTACCCTACCTTTCTCCCCCACCTCCCTCTCTCCCATGTCCCCCTGGAACTGTCAGTCCCATTGTTTTCTCCTCTTGATTGTTCATCCTATCATATTTAGCCAGACCTGTGGAGATAATAACATGCACAAAAACAAAACAGAACAAAACCAAGCAACAATATACAACAAAACAGCGACAACAAATGAATGACAGAAAACAACAGAACACAAGAAGTAGTTGCTTGGTTTTGCTCTGTCTTGTTTTTGTGCATGTTATTATCTCCAGTTCCAGGGGGACATGGGAGAGAGGGAGTAGTGGGGGAGAGGTAGTGGTGTTAATAAACCCAGGGACAAGGGAACAACAAATGATCCAAATCAGTGGTGAGGAAGGTGTGGGAGGCCTGGTAGGGCGTGCTCAAGGGTAATGTAGCAAAGAGGAATTGCTGAAACCCAGGTGAGGACTGAGCATGATAGTGGGACAGGAGGAAAGTCAAAGGAAATAAAAGAAAGAGCTGGGAGGCAAAGGGCATTTATAGAGGTCTAGATAAAGACATGTACATATGCAAATATATTTATATATGAGGATGTGGAAATAGATCTATGTGCCTATATTTATAGGTTAAGTATTAAGGTAGAAGAAGGACATTGGGCCTCCACTCAAGGACTCCCTCAATGCAAGAATGCTTTCTTCTATTAAATTGGCATTTTATTATGCTCAGCTTCCCGACACAACCGCTGAAGGCAAAGCGGGTGAATAAGCAAATGTGGTGAAGAAAGCTGATGGTGCCCGGCTATCAAAAGATACAGTGTCTGGGGTCTTAAAGGGTTGAAGGTAAATAAGCGGCCATCTAGCTCAGAAGCAACAAAGCCCACATGAAAGAAGCACACCAGCCTGTGTGATCACAAGGTGCCGAAGGGATTAGTTATCAGGCATCAAAGAACAAAAAAAATCATATCATTGTGTGCTCACCTCCATGATACAATCACTGAAGACAAATGGGTACATATGCAAATGTGGCAAAGAAAGCTTATGGTGCCCAGCTATCAAAAGATATTGCATCTGGGGTCTTAAAGGCTTAAACGTAAACAAGTGGCCATCTAGCTCAGAAGCAATAAAGCCCACATGGAAGAAGCACACACACCAGCCTGTGTGATCACGAGGTGTCAAAGGGATCAGGGATCAAGTATCTTCAGAACAAAAAATCTTATCATAATGAATGAGGGGGCGGAGTGCGGAGTGGAGACCCAAAGCCCATTTGTAGGCCACTGGACATCCCCTTACAGAAGGGTCTCGGGAGGAGACAAGCAACAATGAAAAATACAACTTTCCTCTAGTTTCCTAAATGCTTCATTCCCCCCCGCCCCACCCCCCACTATCATGATCCCAATTCTACCTTGAAAGTCTGGCTAGACCAGAGGATGTACACTGGTACAGATAGGAACTGGAAACATAGGGAATCCAGGACAGATGATCCCTTCCAGTGGTGTGAGTGGCAATACTGGGAGGGTAAAGGGAGGGTGGGTTGGAAATGGGGAACCGATTACAATTATCTACATGTGACCTCCTCCCTGGGGGACGAACAACAGAAAAGTGGGTGAAGGGACATGTCAGACAGGGCAAGATATGACAAATAATAATTTATAAGTTATCAAGGGTTCATGAGGGAAGGAGGAGCGGGGAGGGAGGGGAAAAATGAGGACCTGATGCCGAGGGCTTAAGTTCAGAGCAAATATATTGAGAATGATGAGGCAATGAATGTACAAATGTGCTTTACACAATTGATGTATGAATTGTGATAAGAGTTGTATGAGCCCCTATTAAAACGATTAAAAGAAGAAAGAAATTGTCACTCGTAACTCACAGACAATACTCAAAATAAGGAGGTTTATTAGGGAAGTTTATAGTTTAGCACAAGTCAGATCGGCAAACAGTAATGATGCAGTCATTGGTACACAGCAACACAGCTCCTCAGTCAGCAGCCAGATCTCCCTCGTCTTCAGCCGCTCAGTCACATGTCCCCTTGCCCTTTGCCTCTGTGGGCCAAGAACCCAGTTCTCCGGTCACGCTAGCCCATAGTTCCAGAGACCCAGGCCAGATAAGGAAAAAGTAGCCCACAGTCTCAGTGCTGCTGCTCTGAGTGTACACACTACAGCCTCTGAGGCACCTAATACGGTAGCCTTCACTACTTCACACAGATTTTAGATGTGCTCTTCCAAATGGCCCTGCACTTTGTGTCCCACAAGACCCTTATACCCTGAGGAATAGCTTTTATGAAGGTGTGGTTTCCTTCAGCCAGCCATATCCTCAAGGAAAATGAAGGATGTACCTTAAGTCACATCCTCTACTAAAGGAGTAAAGAGATCCAAAAGGAAACAAAGGGTGTGGCTTGGTTCATACTTTCCACCAAGGTTAGGTCTTAAATTAACCCCACTCCAGTCTATTAGCACAGTATAGAATGCCCTCCAAAATGAGACCATTAAAAGAGTGAGTGAGTGAGAGAGAGAGAGAGAGAGAGAGAGAGAGAGAGAGAGAGAGAGAGAGAGAGAGAGAGAGAGAATAACCACAGGTGTATAAAAATCCAGAAAGAGTCATATAAATTGACCATAACTCACATTTCTGATTTTAAACCCTTTCTCTATTCAAGATCTCTCGGTCTATGTAAAGGTTCTACCTATGCACAATTATGTCTCCTGGAATTCCCCCATTCTGTACTACATTATCTCTAATTTGTTATGATCTACACAATCAAGTGCTTTGCATAGTCTATAAAATGCAGGTACACATCTCTCTGGTGATCTCTGCTTACAGCCAAGATCCATCTGAATCAGAAATGAAACCTCTTGTTCCAAATCCTTTTCAGAATCCAGCTTTAATTTCTGGTAGTATTTAAAATATCTTCTGCAATTGTTTTTGAATTATCTTGAGAAAAACTTTATTAGGCTTCCTAAATTTCTTATGAGAATACCAACACACCTCCCATTCTGAGGTCTCTAAAGCACATAGGCTTGCCCTTAATAGGAACTGGACTTGTAGACACCTCCACTTTTGTTATCCAACCCACAGCTTATTAATCATCCATTGTCATCAAGCTGCTTTTTAAGGGTACAGGAATTATGAATGAGTGTCTTTCCTCTTTTTTCATATTTTAATAGTTAACGTTTGTTATGGTGCAAAGGGACATAAATCAACATTTGAAAATCTTTTCATAGACCAAATGCTTCTGAAACCATCTGTGATGAAAGCTCAGGATTTTATTTCCAATCTGTCATGGACCAGACTTTTGTGAAAAACAATAAAAATGAATTACTAGAAAAAAGTGAATTTTAAAAATCTGGTAACATATAAAATACAATTGCTTTTTTTGTCAGAGTGAATACAAGTAAAATTATTCTGTCAAATTGCTTAAACATTTCTAACTACTTATTTTCAATTCCATTACTTATCCCCCTGTACTGGTACTTTGAGTAGCAGTGCCCCAGACCAGCTCAAATACCTACACCCCCTGTCAGCAGAGTCAAAAGAGAGGCTGGTAGACAGAGAGTGGTAACTGCTGTGGTCAGAGACACCAGGCTCTGGGGTTTAGCTCCTTCCCTGTAAAGGGGTGGGGGGTGGGGCAACTCAAAGGCAACTCACAATAACATGGTTAAGGGGGGAAAGAGCCATTTGGAGCATATGCACAGCTGTTGTCTATAGATTTCTAATTCTGGAAGCTGATTCTTTTTCATAAGCTACTCACCAATTCAACACACTTTGAAGTTTATGAAAGTAGCAAGGTCTCACATGTGCCTTTTGCTTTGAAACCGCTCATTTGTCCAGGTTAGTTTAAACCCTTGTTCTGGTTCTTGGTTATTTACATAATAAAGATCTATTTAAATGCACATGCACTACACCTCCTGAAACCAGCAGGAGGTGAACAAGAAGATCTGAGACCAACCATCTCTGTGTGTGTGTGCAAAGCCTGTCTCCTTTGTGTGGTCCCTGTACAAATCAGAAATAAACATTGGGTTTATAAGACTTGGAAGAAAAAGGTTTATGGCTTTGACTGTTTTCCATTACTGCAAAATTTACATGCTGAAAAGTAGCAAAAACCAGTGCAAAAGAATAAACAGCGGGTGCACTTCAAGGGCTTGTTTCTTTCAAGAATCAGGAGCAAAATTGGGTTTTATTAGCTGTTTCATTAAGTTTTACTTTAGAGAAAAACAAACAGCGAAAGCATATGTGCAACATCTGATGGAAGGATTTTCTTCTAAACAGTCTCTGTACAAAACTCATTAATGTAACATTAAATGGGAAGACTTGTCTAGCAATTTAAGGATAATTTTACTAATTTTTGGTTTATTTATAATTTCTGACACAGTTTATTTAACGTATTCTAATCTTTAAATCACCATGTGTGCTAAACTAATATATTAAATCTGCCTTTTCAATGACAGTTTGCAATAACTATCTACAACAATGATTAAAGGCAATTAATATACATAATTTTTATTTAAAGTAAGATACTACAAACACCTAAAGTAAGATACTACAACTAGATATCGATAATTTGAAGAACTTGCAAAGACAGAGAAATTCTTCTTAGTCAAACTTTCAATTTTAAGTACTGATCCTAGAACTACGAGGAAAAAACCCTAAATATATGTGTGCTGTGGATTCAAGTGTGTCCCCTAAAATGTGTGTCAACTTGGCTGGGCCATGATTCTCAGTTCAGCAGTTATGTAATAATATCAATCACCCCTATCATGTGACCAGCCCTGATCCAAAGTAAGGGGATTTGGGCAAGATGCAACATCTTTAATAAGACCAAGGTCCAGATCTGACACAAGGAGTTCCCTAGGGGTATGGCCAGTGATAGTATAAAACATCCACATTCAGTGTAATCCCAAATCTTAAAAATCAGCATAATTTAAAAATCACTGCTGCTGAACCTATACATTGGAAAGAAGACATAGAACTATGCTCTGGAGGAATGTTGGTGGTAGATTGCGTCATGAATCAGGCTGCAACCCCAAAGGTCAGCAGCTCAAAACCAGGAGAAAGATGAGACTTTCTGCTCCTACAAAGATATACAGCATTCAAAATAACCAACGCCAAACTCACTGCCATCGAGTCAATGCTGACTCACAGGGAGCCATTGTGAGTGTCCCAGGCTGTAACTGTTTAGAGAAGTAGAAAGCCCCATCTTTCTCCTGAGGAGCTACTGGTGATTTTGAACTGCGACCATTCGGAGCACAGCCCAATGCGTAACCATGACACAAGCAGGACTAGTCCCATCCAGCCTTGGAAATACACGGAGCAGTTCTGCTCAGTCCTACAGGATCACTGTGAGTTGGAATTGACTTGATGGCAGTGAGTTTGTTGGTTTATGCCTGTAACTAAGGATCTCTGATGGTGTGGTTGAGTGCTCAGTTCAAGTACAACAGTCATTCCATGGGGAGGGGCGGGGGGGAGGGTGGACCTGGCTACCATCAAGATCATCAATCACATGGGGCAGTTGTACTATTGACTCAGCTGCACACAACACTCTCTTTTTTCTCAGGAACCTTTTGTTACTAGTTGTCGAGTTGCTTCCAACTCCTGGCAACCTTGCGTGTACTCCTTAGAGTTTTCTTCGCTGTAATCTTAAGATTTCAAGGCCTTACTTCCGTAGTATCACTAGGAGGATTTGGAATTGACTCAGTGGCAATGAGAGGTTAATCCACTGGTGAGAAGTCAACTCCAACTCACAGCAGCAATGATTGACTAGTGTCCCAAAGGGTTTCCAATGCTGCATTCTTTATAGAACCGGAGTACCACATCTTTCTCCCGAGGAACCACTGGTATATTTGTACGGCTCACCTTGAATCATTTAATCACTTCACCACCACGATTCCTTTTGAAGATCGTAGTCAAACACAATAAGGAGGCTGGTGACACAACGGTTAAGCACGTGGCTACTAACCAAAAGTTCAGTTATTCGAACCCATTAGCTACTCCACAGGGTGAAAAGGTTCCATAAAACCCACCCACTGAGGTTCTGTTAGTCTGGGTGGACTAGAGAAACAAACTTGGAGACACTCATATGTGTATAAGAAAGAGTTTTACCAAAAAAGCGCAACTGTATATTGAGAAAACATCCTAGTTCAGGCCAGATCAAGTCCATAAGACAGGTACTAATCCATATGTCTGATACCAATCTATAAATTCCTCTTCAGACTCACACAACACATGCAATAATGCCAAAAGCAGAAAGATCACAGGACAGTGGGTGGAAAGTCTTGTGGATCCAGTGGTGTTGTAAGCATCTCAGCAATGACAGGAGTCTCCATGTGGCTCCTCCAGCTCCAAGGCTCTAGCATAGCTCCATGTGGTTTGTCAACAGGAATGTCTTACAGAGTGTGTCTAAGTGTCCTGTCTCCAGTGAGCTATTTATCTCCTTAGCACCTCCAAATGAGGTCATCAAGATGCGACCGGATTGACAGACTAGACTCCACCACTTTGCAAGTTGACAGGAGATTATGTAACTGCCACAGTCCTCAAGTCAATTCCAACTTATAGTGACCCAACAAAGTGTTTCCAAGGCTGTAAACCTTTAAGTGAGCAGAAAGCTTCATCTTTCACTTAAGGAAAGACTGCTGGGTTTGAATGTTTGATCGTGTGAATTGTTGACCTAGCAGTCCAACGTTTACCCAACAACTCGGCCAGAGTTCCTTTCTATAAAGAGCGTTTTCTTTGTAAATACACAGCCTTGGAGATACAGTATATGCGGCAGTTCCATCCTGCCCTACATAGTAGCTATGAGTCAAACTCAACGGCATACAAGAGTCAAATATAAAAAGCCCTAAAAGTCAGCAGAATTTTCCAGTCAAACAGTAGACTTGTGAAAAATAGTAAGTGGTCTCTAAACCACAAAGTTTTGGAGCCATTTATAATTATGGTGTTGGTGAAGAACAATGAAGCCTCCTACAGACCTCACATGGGAGCTTATGCAATCCAAATCTATTGTACCTGTTTATTAAGGGTCTTTTACTCCTTGAAATAAAACCTTAGGAAGAAAACTCTGTGACCTACTTCTGAAAAACAGATAATAAGAGCCCTAAGCCACAATTGTGCATGGGATCGCCATGAGTCGAGAGTCGATGAGTAACAACACATCACATCTCAGAATGCAAGCATGAAATGATTTTGTGTTTTCTAATAACTGCCCTTACCTCTCCTATGTAAAATCTCTTTTCCCATTTGATCAATATGGCAGATTGAATTAATAAACACGTTTTTTATATGTCCCATATCCATGCCCTTTGGTTGTGTCCTCACACACTGATTCAAAACTTGATCCCAGGACAAACAAAGCAGAGATCTGAGAAAGTGTTTAAGCTTTTCTACTTCCTCCATTGGAACCTTACCACCACCACAAGAACAAGCCTAGGCTAGCCAGCTGAAACGTGGAACTAGGCCAAACCATTCCAGCTGAGGCCTTCTCAGATCAGCCTTCCAACTCCCAGCTGATTGCAGATGCATAAGCCAGCCCTGGGGATCTCAACATAGCTGCCCAGCCAATCTGTAGACTTCTGAGAAATAATAAATAGTGTTGTTTTAAGTCACTAAGTTTGGAAGGGTTAATAATGCTAGTGTCTTATGATGATGATGCGATAATTATTAAATATATCAAAAGAACAAATCTGCCTCAGAAGATGTATAGCCAGAATGTTCCTTAAAAGTGAGTGGGTTGTCTTAATTATGATTCTCAACTTCATCTCTAGGTTCTAATATCCATTGCAGAACTCACCGGTAATACTCATAATTAAATGGTTTATTGAGAAAGATGACAGGTTGAATGCAAGTGAGAAGTACTTAGCATACAGTTGTTTATCGGGACAATTACAAAGTTCTTTCAGGTCTGCTAATAAATGCTCAAGGCGCACACTACTCTGAGGGCAGCCTCAACCCAAAGGCATTCAGCTCAAGCTCTGTGGATCACCAAAGCCAGTCCCTGAAGCACCCCACTCCATTAAGCCTCAGCCTGAAGACACCTGGTTCACTTCTGAAGGTCAACAAGGTCAACTGTCCCAATTAAGTGCCCAGAGCACCCCATTCCATAAGTCAGCCTTTTGCACAAAAGCACTCAGCTTTATGCTCTGTGGGTTGGGAACTCCATCACTCAGTTCCACTCTCTGGTCCTGGTTCTATTGCTGCTGCTCCTGCTCCTGCTCCTCTGATAATATAGGCATCTTCTGGATCCAGGAGGCTCACTGTGCAGATATCTCAGGTCCAGATGATTCGTTCCACTCCTGGCTCTTGCTGGTGATGAGATTCCTACTCCTGGTTTTCAGAGGGCTCATTTTACATGCAGCAGTATGGCACTGCAGAAAACCTTGTTTGCCATTACTCACAGGTAAATGCTATCAGTATTTCCGCCGACTTTTTACCAGACTCATGCAGGGAAAGGTCACTTAGTGGGAGTTACAGACTTTGGCTAGAAGAACTACCTTAAATAATCCACTGATTCTACAGTTAGGATGGCAAGACTTCATCTCACATACTTTAGACATGTTATCAGGAGTGACCATTATGAAGACATCATGCTTGGTAATGCTAAGAGTCATCCAAAAAGAAGAAATCCTACAATGAGATAGATTGACAATAAAGTCAAACATAGAAACAAATGCAAAGGCGAGCAGGACCAGGCAGTGTTTCATTCTGGGGTACATGGGTTGCTTTCTCCTAGAGTACCTGACAACGACATGATACAATACCTAGCTGATATGCTAGGGATCCTTAAGAAGCAATCTGGTCCCAGTCCTTAACTTTTCTGATGTTTTCAGTTCTAAAATTCTATCCTTCTGATAATTAAGACTCTATTCCTGGTAACATAATGGTTCCGAGTTGGGCTGCTAACCACAAGGTCAGAAGTTTGAAACCACCAGCCACTTAGAATGAGAAAGATGAGGCTTTCTACTCCCATAAAGAGTTACAGTCTCAGAAACTCATAGGGGCAGTTATACCCTGTCCTACTGAGTCACTCTGATTCAGAATTGACTCAATGGCAGTGAGTGAGATCCTAATATTCTTGTTATGTTGAAGATTTCAGTCTCAACGTCAATTTAAAGTTCATCCTACAACCCTCAGCAATGTCGAAAGGAGAAGGGTAGCTCAGTGACATGCCTGCCCCTCGATCCTTCCAGGGGTCTGTACCTTGAGACCTGGAAGCAAGAAGGAGACTAACCCCCTCACTTAATAGGATGCCTACTATGGCCAGTCCCTCCTCGTCGGTTATTGTTACTTCCTTGGCCGATGTTAACTGATGTCCATATCCCTCCATGTCACAGAGTAATTATTGGGAGCCCTGATAGAGACCACCCTCTGGCATAGTTACTTGCTTCCTCTAACAGTCTCAACTCCTTTCCATTGCTATTGAGGTCACTCTGCCTGGATGACAGCCTTCCTAATTAGGTCAGTGATAACTACATCAAGCCTACTTACTCACTGAAGTGACCACATCAAAGAGATGCAGCAGTGCCACCAGCTCCCCTCACTCAGCCCACTAGGGCAGAAAGGGGAAGATCAGCAAGTCAATGGCTCCTCCAATGCCCACTCCTTGAATGAAATGTGCCCCTCCCAATGTTCTTTACAAGCAGTTCTCTGGAGGGCAGAGGGAAGCTTTGAGAGGAGAGAAGATGGTTTCTTGCTGCAACCCCCCATCTACTTCTCTGTGGAGGCCTATGGTCTCATATTGGGAGTCGGGTGCTCCTAGATGGTTCCACAGAGCAGTCCCTGCAGGCAGGTTTCTGGTCCCATTGGCTAGTAGATTATTCATAGAAATCCAAATATAGAAAATTAGTTACTTAGAATCTTTTGTCTTCAGCTTGGAGCTTTAACTGAAATTCTGGAACAAGATAAAAAAGTTCCCACTCAACACCCTGTTACACGGTTATTTTTAAATCTAAAGTATGTATTAAATTCCACTATACTGCATATCATTATAGAAAAATTCCATTTTTATAGAAATGCCAATTTTATTAAAAAGACTGCCCTGAAGAGATTACTTGAATGATACTTATTAACTTTATATGTAAATTTTATGGTGTTTTCATGGATTCTAATTCATCAATTAAGGGATAAAATAGGAACACTGGCATTTAAATTTTTTTCTCATAATTTTTCAAATAAAACTTTTGTCTAGTAAAAAAACAATTTTTTCTTCAGAAAATCAGATATTCAGTTAGTCACTTTACAAACACTAGTTTGCATCTCTAAGAATGAGAATCAGCTTGAAAGCAGCGCTTCAACTTGCTTTAGTTATATCGGCAAACAAAGCATGAAGCCTGCCCTCACAAAGGTTAGAAAGTGAATAGTATTGTGGGGAAAAAGAAAAGGAGAGGAAGATAGGTGGAATCAGGAGGAAGGCTGGCAAATAAGGGAGCAAGATAGTGGAATCCTGACTACACTTGGTCAGGGAGACCTGTTAAGAAAGTGACATGTGATCCAATACATGAGGAACCTGGAGGAGTGAGCCGTTTCTGGAAGAGCATTCCAGGTGAGGGGCCAGCCCGGGAAGCAAGACAGACGCACTAAGGCAGGAGTATGTTCTGCAGGAGGTGACTCAGCCTGCAAATGCACACAGGAAAAGAAACAGAAGGTGAAGTCAAAGAAGCAGGACAGCAGCCCTGACGACAGCTATAAAGGACAAGAAGACTAAGCACTGAGTCTGGACAGAGTGAAGGGTGAAGAAAACAAACCATCAAAGGTGACTAAAAAGGCATGATGAGCAAAGTAAGAGCCAAACCAAACAAGTGAGGAGGCCAGATAATGAAATTATAGCGAGGAGCAAGGAATAATCAATCCTGTCAAAAGTTGCTAAAAAAGCAACAGGGGAGAATTTCGCAATCAAACGAGCATACAGGTCACTGATGACATTATATTGCGGCATTGACCTTTCTGCTTCAGCCTACTAAACTGGGATTTGGATTTGAAATTGGGCTGTAAATCACAAGGTCAGCAGTTCACACCCACCAGCAATCCAGCTTCTACAGTGGTTCTCAACCTGTGGGTCAAGATCCCTTTGGGGGTCAAACAACCCTTTCACAGGGGTCGCCCAATTCATAACAGTAGCAAAATTACACTTATGAAGTAGCAACGAAAATAATTTTCTGGTTCGGGTCACCACAACATGAGGAACTATATTAAAGGGTCACGGCATGAGGAAGGTTGAGAACCACTGAACTACTCAGAAGGAAACAAATGAGGCGTTCTGCTCAGGTAGAGATTCATAGTCTTGGACACCCAAAAGGGTAGTTCTACTCTGTCCTATGAGGTCACCATGAGTGCAATGGCAGCGACCTGCTTATTTCCAGCAGTATCTGATACAAGGAAATGCATTTACACAAATAATAAACCTGGCTGAACTCTGCTTGCAAGCTACATGATTGTCATTCGGTTAATCGATGCCTATCGAGTGCTTACTCTACTGAGCGCAAGGACATAGAAACAGGAGAACTTTCAAGAAGCTCTCAGACTGAAATAAGGAATTAAACTCACTGCCATTGGGTCAATTCTGACTCATAATGACCTTACAGGCAGAGTAAAACTGCCTCTGTGGGTTTAAATCTTGAGAGGAGTGCAGAGCCTCACGGCCAGCCCTGTTAGTGGTCCAATATGCTGCCCACTGCATCACCAGGGCTCCTCGCTACAGGCAATCGGAGGAGAGTTCTAACTCTATTAGACTAGACTTCTGTGGCGATACTGAAGGGGTACCTGCGCCTAACTTGGATGGAGAGAGATGTCTATCTGAAGTTGGTAACGTCTAATTGTAATCTAAAACAACAGGTAATGTTGATGAGCAACAGATGGTAACGAATGATGAATAAACATACCCAAACAAGCACATCGGAAGTCTCTTTTCAAAACAGCCAACTAAAATTCCAACACAGCCGTAGCAGGCATGACTCCATGTGAAGAGGTCAGTAAATCCTCTTCCCCAGAAATAACTATTAAACTGGGTATCATTCTTACAAGCATTTCAGGGATCTGAAAATTGACCATAGGTAAACAACATTGTAAGAAGCATTTACTCAAGGGGAAAACTGTAGGGATTCAGGTAAAGATAGTGGAAGCCTTCCATTCCTAAAGGTGGCACCCATCACTCCCAGAGCGGTCAGGGCTGGGGTTCCACTGGGGGGGACCGATGGAGAAACTAGATGCTTTGCTGCCAGGGGGACCTAGTCTAGAAGGTGAAAACATGCCCCCCAGGGAATTGCCAGTAAAGGTAGGTATTTCACTGGCAAATCTGAGGTAGGCTTCTGAACATCTGAGTTGCACAGGAACCAGAAAATTAATAGGAAGATCGTGAAAATAAGAGAGGCACGGAAGAGGTCTACCAAAAATCCCGCTACTTCCCACCTGTCTTCCAAAGAGGGCCCAAGCTCAGGGTAGCTGTGGGCTGTGCACTGCACACAGGAGCCTGCAGAAACTAAAATGCAGGGTGACTTAAAACACTGCCTGAACTTCGAATATGCTTGCCAACCCACATACATCTATCAACAAAACATAGACGCCTTACTAGTTCTGATCAATCATTAACTGACCACTAAGCCATACACAAACAATTTTGAATGAAAGAAGTCAGACTCAAAAAAGAAATTTGGGGGGTGGGGGTGGGGGGTTTGTGTGCTTAGCAAAGAAGCCTGAACTGTATCCTGCAATAATGGAAACTCCCTAGATGACATTAACCAGAGTAGTAATGGACTGGAATTGCATTTTCTACAATCACTGTGGCAGAGTGGATGGTGGGGTTGGTAGAGGGCAGAATTAGAGACCCAGCGACCAGAAACAACAATGGCCCGAGTACTGAGAGCAGCTGTGGGAAAGGACAGGGAATGCACAGGTGAGTGAATTTGAGGGATTTTTAAAAGTGGAATAAACTGACATAATGATCCATTAGGTCGAAGTGTTGAGGAGATAAGGGAATATAAAAGCCTCTGGAGTCAGAAGGGTGTTGTCACCGAAGAACAAAGACAAATGAAGAAGGAGGGGTGGATGTGGAGGTTGGAAAGCAGTAAGCTCCATGCTGAGCACAATGAGTTTGAGGTTGACAGGACTGTCATGTGTGAGATTGTTTATTGTAATGAAATTACATGTAAGATTGATTATTTAGGAAAAAGCAAGTAACATGAGGAAATATGGGATTGAAGTAATCCAAAGATATATGTTGTTCTAATTCTAGCTGAAACTTGAGCCAAGCAAATGTGATCGTGGAGCCTGCATTCATTACTTGGTTCAAGTTATTGTGGTACAAACATAGATAAACTAAGATCTACCCTATATACATACTTACAGGAATATTATGAGTATAAAAAGGGTATTATTCTACAAGAATATACATTGAATATATTAATACATATTGAATTATAATGAATATAATTATTAATGAGTTGAATGACCCAAATAAGGCCATAGATTTTAGAAGAGTTACCATATTTTTATTACCTGAGATAATACATAAGACAACAAAGAATTCATTTTTAAGTGCTATAACTAGTCAGCGAGCTTAGTAAAAATGCAATACAACTAGTCAATGTGGTAATTTTTTAAAACTAGGAGGGCTAGTACAAGAGTTCAGGAAATAGTTATAGAATATGACTAGTAAAACCAGTAACCTCTGAAGTAACCCAATAGAATTTAAAATGAGGAAAATCCTAGTCTTTAGTCTGAAGCTAGATTAATAAATACCCTATCTTATCCTATTTTAGAATCAACTTAAATTAACAAAGCCTTGGGGGCATGGGAGAGGGGGAGGTGGGGGAAAGGAAGTGGGTGGTAACAAACCCAGAGATAGAGAACAATAAGTGATCTAAAATTGATGGCAAGGAGGGAATAGAAGGCCTGGTATGGCTTGATCAAGGGCAATGTAACTGAGAGGAATTACTGAAACCCAAATGAAGGCTGAACATGATAGTGGGACAAGAGGAAAGTAAAAGGAAATAGAGGAAAGAACTAAGAGGCAAAGGGCATTTATAGAGGTTTAAATATAGGCATGTACATATGTAAATATATTTATATATGATGATGGGGAAATAGATCTATGTGAATATATTTATGGGTTTGGTATTAAGGTAGCAAATGGACATTGGGCCTCCACTCAAGGACTCCCTCAATGCAAGAATACTTTGTTCTATTAAATTGACAGTCCATGATGCTCACCTTCCTGACACAATCGCTGATGACAAAGCAGGTGCATAAGCAAACGTGGTGAAGAAAGCTGATGATGCCCGGCTATCAAAAGATATAGTGTCTGGGATCTAAAATGCCTGAAGATAAACAAGCAGCCAGCCATCTAGCTCAGAAGCAACAAAACCCACATGGAAGAAGCACACCAGCCTGTGTGAACACAAGATATCGATAGGATTAGGTATCAGGCATCAAAGACCTAGAACAAAAACACATATCACTGTGAATGAGGGAGAATGCAGAGTGGATACCCAAATCCCATCTGTAGGCAACTGGGCACCCCATTACAGAAGGGTCACAGGGAGCAGATGAGCCAGTCAGGGTGCAGAATAGAACCGATGAAATATACACTTTTCCTTTAGTTCTTTAATGCTTCCTCTCCCCCACTACCATGACCCTAATTCTACCTTACAAATCCAGCTACATCTGATCGTGTACATGGATATAGAAAAGAGCTGAAAACACAGGGAATCCAGGACAGATAACCCCTCAGGACCAATATTGAGAGTAGCCATACCAGGAGGATAAGGGTAAGGTGAGGCAAGAAAGGGGGAACTGATCACAACAATCTACCTATAACCCCCTCCTAGGGGTATGGACAACAGAAAAGTGGGTAAAGGGAGACATCAGTCTGTGTAAGACATGAAAAAATAGTAATAATAATCTATAAATTATCAAGGGTTCATGAGGGAGGGAGGAGAAAAATGAGTTGATACCAAGGATTCAAGTCAAAAGAAAATGTTTTGAAAATGATGATGGCAACAAATATACAAATGTGCTTGACACAATGTATGTATGTATTGTGATAAGAGCTGTATGAGCTCCTAATAAGATGATTTATTCAAAAGAAAAAAAATTAACAAAGCCTAGACGAAGAAAACTTCAATCTTCTCCATAGATGTACAAGTAAAAGCCTATCACATCCTAAAAAGGAACATATGTTATATATATGCAATTTTATGTAAATGTATAAGTTTAACACAAGCATTAAAACAGTAGTGGGTAAATATTCCAACATTACGTTGTCTACTGAGACTATTAAGTGCCTGCTAATGAAAGTCTGTGTGTTTTCCAAGCAATGGTGGCTTCTGTGGGGCTGTCAGGCGGGAAGGTAGGCCTCCGGTATTTCAAATACCAGTAGGGTCACCCACGGTGGATAGCTCAGCAGAGCTTCCACACTAAGACAGACTCAGCAGGCCAACTGACTAAAAGAGACCCATATTTTTGCCCATTGCAAAAATAGGGGACACAACAGAACAGTGAAATAATCTAACAGTGTCATTAATATTATAATTAAAGATTTGCTCAAGGTAATTCAAAAACTGTTTCCACAGTATATCAACAGGGAATTGCCAGAAATTCAGAGTGTTTCAGGAAATATATATATATTTATTTAATTTATATATATATATATAAATTAAAATATGGGCACTCTCCGTTGACATAAGGTAGATCTTGAATGAGAGCAAAGAATGCTGGGAAAATGCTTACCTGGGTTTCATTGACTATGCAAAAGTATTCCATTGGGTAAATCATAACAAATTATGGATATCATTTTGAACAATGGGAATTTTAGTACACTTAATAGTGTTTATTTGGAAATGGTCATAAACCAAGAAGCAGTCATTCAAATAGAATAAGAGGATACTAAGTGGTTTAAAATCTGGAAACATATTTATCATGATTATATCTGTTCACCATATTTATTCAATATGATGAGCAAATAATCTGAGAGTTTGATTTAAGAAGAAAAATGCGGCATCAGGATTGGAGGAAAACCTGCAATATGCAGATGACACAACTTGCTTGCTGGAAACAATAAGGACTTGGATCAATTAGTGATGAAAGTCAAAGGCTACTAGCTTCAATGTGGACACACCTCATACACCTCAACAGAAAGAAAATGAAAATATTCACAACTGGATCAATAAGCAGCATCATGATAAACACAAAAAACACTGAAGTAGTCAAAGAATTCATTTTACTTGGATTCACAACCAATGCCCATGTCAGCAGCAGTCAGAAAATGAAATGATAAATTGCACTGGACAAACCTACTCCAAAAGATCTCTTTAAAGTGTGAAAAAAGCAAAGATGTCACTCTGAAGTCTAAGGTATGTGCCTCCCCCAAGCTATGGTATTTTTGATCACCATTTAGTGCTGGAAAATGAATAGGGAAGACTAAAGAAGAATTGATGCTTTTGAATGGTAGTGAAAACTATTAAATATACTGTGTACTGCCAGAAGACCAACCAAACGAGTGTTAGAAGAAGTACAACCAGGACGTTCTTTCGAAGTGAGCTTGATACTTTCCCTCACGAACTGTGAGCATCTCCCTGGAGAAGGACATCATGCTCGCTGAGTCAAGGGCTGGCCAGAAAGAAGCTTCTCAATAAGAGGAGCTGACACAACGACCTCCACATGGTAACAATTGTGAGGCTCGTGCAGTGTTCCTTCTGTTGTACACACACAGTCACTGTGAATGGGGGCTGGTTTGCTGGCATGTAACAACATGAGCGGAATTTCCCCGCCCCCAAACAACAATTGCCTTAGGGTAGAGATTTTCACCCCGCAACGTTACAGAAATTTTAAGATGCTCAAGGTATGTTTTCTGAAATTGGAGTCCTTGCTTAAAGACGTAGCAGTGAAGAATGTATGAAAGTTTTTTCTGGTTCACACAAAAAATTAACTCAGTGTAAATCAAAACACATAGGCAAATTACCTTCGAGAGAAGGAATGGTTCCCCAGTTGAAGATTTTCCAACTTGACTGCAGTTGGAAAAGATACTGATCTGTCATTAAAGCTGAATAATAGAAAATTTTAGATCAGTGAAGAAAACTGGAATAGTTAAAGTTTTGTGTCCACTTGACTGGACCAGGATTGTAAGTGGCTTGGCAGTTAGTTAAGACAAAATAATCCCTCCATGATGAGATCTCCAGGAGGGTCCTGCTTCCAATACAAGTGAACCCTCTGGAACATTTTGCTTCCTTTTGCTGGCTCTCGAACCTGCATCTGCCTCATCATCTGACCTCCAATTGTTTGGACTTGAGTCAATGGTCTGCTGCATTGCCTGATGATCCTGGGAATTAGCAGTTTGCTGTTTGACCTGCCAACCTTAGATTTACATTCACCTTCTGTAGCCAGAAGCTTGCCCTCTGACCTGCCAATCTTGGAGTTCATCAGCCCCTACAGCTACATGAGCCAGGAGACCCTGCCAATCTGACATCAACCCATGTACTACATAGAATTTGTCTGCTTCTCTAATATGGTGAACCATTGCCCTGACATATATATATATATATCATACACACACACACACACACACACACACACACACACACACACACACACACACTTCATTGGTTTTGCTTTTCTAGAGAACCTAACCTAAGACACAAACATTAATGAGGTCTGCCCAAGAAAGGATGTAGTGCTGCAAATTAGAGTGCTATCTCGGGTGTTGAGCTCAATTCATTGGAAACTCATGTTCAAACACTGAAAAGTTTGAGAACTGAATATATTTTGTTCCCATAAGAAATAATGGAACATCAAATAATTGGTTCGGAGGCCCCCAAATTACACTTACAAGTTCATTTTTCCAGGATTTTAAAAAAGTTAATAGCTCTAGATTGTGGGAATGCCCCTTAACCAGCTAAACACAATACAGTACATTAAATATCAAAACCAATAAAATAAATAAAATTAACTTATTTTTCATTATGTTTTGTTGTTTAAACCCCTGTGGGTTTTTTTTAATAGCCCGTGCTTCACTTTAAAATCCCCACTAGCATTCCCACACAACAACTGAGTGGACCTATCTTTCATAGGCTTGTGGCTTGGCAGCACCATTCCCTCTTAAGTACGGAAGGTCCTATTGTGCATCCCCCACCCCGACCCCACCCCCCAAAAAAGAGTCCAGTTTTTCTGCAGTTGAACACTTGCTGGGGAACAAAACCCTCAGGAAATTCAGCCACAAATTTATCGGCTTCGTCTTTATTTCACTCGCCCTTTCCCATGCCTCACTACACTGTGTCTGCTTGTTCTCTTTTTGAGTTTTTCTAACCAGTCATGGATGGCTTTGAAGAGGTCAGGCTGCTCAGCACTCGCTCCCACAACATTTTCCATTAAATCACTATGGAGGCCTTTAGCTTCCTCAGTCGCAGATCACTGTCTCGGACAAGCTATTGCCATCAAGTTGTTTCTAATTGATCCAAATTAACAGTCATGTTTCAACCCCTTCAATGGTCTGGGTTCTTTGTTTCGTGGTTAAATGTTCATACCTTTAGCTACAGACGCTGCTTTAATCGTGCTTTTGGTATACATATAACAATACTGATAACGCTGACTTCGCCGTGTTGAATTCAGCCACCAAATCAGACTAACAGTGACCTGCTTCGAATTTCACAGTGGTTTCTTTCTTTAATTCTATTGTGCTTCTCACCGTTTTCCTTGTAGCTTTCTGCTGGCATCATTAACTTTCTTTGGAGCCATAGTTACGATATTTTATGCAAATAAAGTGCCCCCCAAAAGTACAATGACAAGTGTTTTAAGGCATGAATACAACTACTGTGTGTTATCTGAGCAAGAGTGGCCCTTAGATCAAAGCATCACCCCTTCGTGTCTACAGTGAGGCGAGATTTAAAAGTCACTCACTGTCTGTACAGGTTGTTTCAAGTCAGGTTTTTGGTTTGACTATGGAGCAAAGTTATGAACACCGAGCAGGTTTTTTGTTTTTTTCTTTTTGCAAACTTTGCTGTTCAAGTAGTGGAAAGTTCAAGCTTGGAATATTTCTACAACCAAGGTATCACTGTACTTGGTATGGGTCATCTAGCTATAGCCTTTTAACTCCCACAAAACAACTATGCAGAACCATGATATTGAGGTAGATGGAACTCTAGTATGAGGGTTGCCTAGTTTGCACCCCACTGCATTTAAAATGAGGTATCTCTGAAGCAAGAAGTGGGGATCTCATTACCATCCAAGACAGAGCTAGGGAAGACCATTATGTTGAGTGAAGTAAATCAATCACAAAAGGACAAGTATTGTATGTGTGCCCTTCTATAAAAAGAAACATCAACTTAACAAATCTTAGGAACCAATTCCTGAAAAGGAGAGAAGGCTACCTACCAGCCCCAGAACCACACATCACCTCCCTTTTTCACCCTTCACAAGAGGCGTGAAGAAGGAGACCCCACATTGTCTGAGGTCACTCCTTCAAGAGGAGGGAATTGGGAAATGACCATCCACTTGAGGTTATACAACAGCAATACAAGGCTGGGGCAAATCAATAGGCCCCCCCCCCCACAGGAATGGAAGGAGTTTTCTAGAAAGTCAAGCCAAGACCAGGAGAGGGGACCACCTACATTGTGAGGAGATGCTGATAGTTCTGTTAGTAAGTATGGTGGGAGATTCGGCAGAACTAACCACATAGTGGAAGGGATGCTAAACAATGAATGTAGGAAACCTAGGGGGACAATAGGCCAGAGTTTAGCTACCTGGGTAGACACTACAAAGTCATTTCTACTCAACTCAGATGCCCACGGAAGCTGACCTGGCAAGCAGTAGGACATACAACACAGGGGTTACACCAGAAGGACTTAACATAGAGGCCCTGCTGAAGGAACTGAACCAGACCTTGAAGCTGCCTATACCCTTGGACTGAGGATGGAGGTACTTAAATAAGAAAAGAAGCAGAGTAGCCACCCCAGTATTATGAAAGGGGCAGTCATTGGACCTTGGGGGAGCCCCTGGCCTGGTGGGTGTCCAGTGGAAAGGGACCCAGGATCACTATATATGTAGTACCTCAGTGTCCACGCTGCAATGTCATGACAGGTTGGTATCCATTGAGCAGGGATCTACACTTGGAAGAACTAACCCAGGAAACCCCCCGCTGGCATCAATCCCCATACTTAGGATCCCCAGAGCCCAATCAAATCGAACTCTGTAGGCCCAAACTCATGAACTGCTGCTGAAGGTAGCACTTACGCGCATGGACTCCTCATACCAATAGAGTCTGGAGTGTTTGGGTTATTGGGGAAACTGAGGATGATAACAGTGCAGCGACTTACACTGCAGGTGGGTGATCTACAGTGCAGTACTTCTTTATTTATATGGGGGTGTTGCTTGCCTGCTTGCAGCTTGATTTTATTTTTGTTTTTGTCTTTTTCTTTCTTTTTGAGTATGTGTTCTCTTTGTTTGGTGGCTGGTTGGCTTATGGCTGCTATTGATGTAGTTGATCTTATAGGGCTGGGATTTTATTATGTTACAACTGCCAAAGTAAACCTGAGATGCGTAAATCCCATGGACAATAGATGGAAGTCTAGACTCCTATTTAACTCTAGCCCCAATTCAAGAACAGCTAGTTTTAATAACATGGCCCTGCTCGATACTCACCTTCATGAAAGAATCACTGAAGATAAGATGCTACAGCAAAGTGTGGTGAAGAAAGTAGATGGTGCCGGCTATCAAAAGAAAAACTGTCTGAGATCTTAAAGGCTTGTATTTAAACAAGCAGCCATCTAAACAAGTAGTCAATTAAAGCCTAAATAGAAGAAGCACACCAGCTGTATGATCCAAAGATGACAATTACAAAATTCGAATATGGCGAAGGGTAAAGTATCACAGCTTAAACTATAAACACCCAATTTGTAGAAGGCAATGGAGGACAGTGGGAGCCCAAAATCCATGTGCATAGTATCTAGTCAGACTGAGCTCTTAGCAGATCCACTCTAGGCACAGGCAAGAGTCTCAAACAGTCCTGCTATCAGTCAGCGATCATTATAAACTTGAATATGCTCCCCCAAGGTCTAACTCAATACTTGGCCAGATGACCTCCCTATAGACCCGGCCTGAATTGGTTCAGGGTGTAAGTATCTTACTTGCTCCATGACAGAAATTTCTTCCCTGGTTTTTTAAATGTCTTTATTTCTTACTCATTATTTTTGTATTTTGGTCTTTATATTATCATTATTTTACCCTTACCACCTTACTTCAATTTTGTTTTTTATTGTTTCTGTTGAGTTTCCCAGTTTGTGATACAGAGGAGTGGATGCATAGTGATAATAACTGATACAAGGGTCGGGGGATGCAAGCACGGGGTGGGGGGATTACAGAGAGGGAAAGGGGATCTCAGGAATTTAAAAAATGAAGTCAGGAGGGGGGAGGGAGCACTAGAACTGACTATGAGTGTACAACTCATTTTAAAGGCAATTTAACCATTGGGGGTGAATTTCCAAAATTGATATGGTTATGACTGCACAATTCTCCTTGATATAGTTGAACCATTGAATGTTATGATATGTAAATTATATGCCAATAAAACTGGTATTAAAAAAAGATAATCCAACATTTTAAAAAGATAGAAGGAGCCAAGATGCCAGATGGTGCCTAACTATCAGAAAGAATAACATCTGGGAGATCAAGGCTTGTCTTCATACAAGCAACCATCTATGTGAGACCAACTAAGTCTACATGGAAAAAGCAAACCAGCCTTTGTGATCCAAGGAAATACTAAAATCCAAATCTGAAGGAGGGAATCGCATCAGAGCTTAAATTGCGAATACCCAGTTTTCAGAAGGCTCTGGATGACCGTGGAAGCCCAAAATCCATTTGCAGGGTCCCCACGTGGATTGAGCCTTCTGTGAATCCCCGAGCATAGTTCGGGGATATGAACAGCCTTGCTATCAGAAGAATAGCACTGTAAAGTTGACTAGAAAGGATGTACTTAGGATAAAATGTAATGCCTTGTTATTTGTTCTCTTTTGACCCATTTTTCACTTTTTAATATTGTCTGTTTTTAATTGAGGTTTTTCTATGTTTTGTCTCGTCACTGTTGTTGATCTTTTGTTTGTGGGCTTTCTGTTCACGTTTTGTATGATTCTCTGTACATGAGATCCAGGATAAGTAGATCTATCGAGACAGTAACTGGATTGATAATGGTCTAGGCGTATGGCAGGGAAGGAAAAGGGAAAATGAGGAGCTAAGAACAATGAGTGTGGGCAGAAAATGTTCTGAAATTGTGGTGATGACAACACAATTCTTCTTAATTTGATTAAATTATTAAATTGTATGATATGTGAAGTATATGCCTTTTTTTTTAAGCTAAGAGTGGAGTATATCCTCTAGACCAGTGGTTCTCAACCTGTGGGTCTCGACCCCTTTGGGAGTCAAACGACCTTTCACAGGAGTCGCCCGATTCATAACAGTAGCAAAATTAGTTATGAAGTAGCAACGAAAATAATTTTATAGTTGGGGGGAGGGGGTCACCACAGCATGAGGAACTGTATTAAAGGGTCGCAGCATTAGGAAGGTTGAGAACCTCTGCTCTAGACCCTGTGAGATTCCCGTGCATGGGATATGCTCTATCCAGGAGACAAAACTGTGACAATCAGAGGAGCAGCAAAGGAGCAGCTGCAGAAGCAGCAGCAGAAAGGACCAGGCGAAAGGCAGAGCAGCACAATTAAAGTAAAGTTGAATGCCTCTAGGCAAGAGCTCTGCTTATGGAGGAGAGTGCCATCAGACTACCAATCTGGGGAACTACATTTGTGGACCTACAAAGCTAGAGCCAACCGCCTTAGGGCTGACATTTATGGTGGAGTGGCATGCCCTTTAGGCAATTATCAGCTGCACTGTAAGAGATATGTAATATTTCCCAAGCAGGGAAGAGACCAAGAAGGGTGCATGGCTGAGAAGCTGAGGACCAGAGAGCCCTAGGCTAAGAAGAGGCATTCCTGCCTGAAAGAACTGTGTCCTAAGCATTTCTGATCTTAAATTGTAACGCATTAGCTTCTTTAATAAATGTCAGAGTCATAAGTATTATCTGTGCACTATGTATGGCATGACAATGAATTCTCAAACCCAGCAAAGAAGCAGCGAGTCCCCTGGGAGGGGCAGTTTGTGTCAGCACTGATAAAGAAGGTTGGAAGCTGTAGGTATGTCTGGCTTCTCCTTCATAGGAACTAGCCTGGCGCTGACGTAGAATTTGATTTTCCTTCCCCATTGTGAAGCCAGAGGAGGTCAGGTGTGACCCCACTCACAACCTTATTGCAGAGGGATTATTACCCTACACCCTTGAAACTTGACCTCAACGGTAAGAGTACCCCTATTGTACAGGGAGATATATGATTCCATTCAATGTCCTTAAATGCTACTCCAACAACACAGGAGAATTTGTACTTTCTCTGCTTACATGATTGTAATTTGGCCACATACAAAAATGCAAATAAGTCATTCATCCACCCAAGATGAATGGATAAGTAAAATGTGATATATACATAGCAAATCAGATTCATGGAAACCCTATAAGACCTAGTAGAACTGGCCCCAGGGGATGTCCAAGGCTCTAGTTTTTATGGAAGCAGCATGTCAAACCTTTCTCCCACAGTGGCTGGGTGAACAGGAGAATTCATCCACAAAAAGAAAATGAAGCTCTAATACATGTTACAGCATAAATAAGCCTGGAAAATAGTACAAGTGAAATAAAACCAAACTCACTGCCACCAAGTCAATGCCAACTAATAATGAACAGTGTAGAACTGCCTCTGTGAGTTTCTGAGACACTTTGGGGGGTAACTCTTTCGGGGAGTAAAAAGCCCACAGTGTGATTGGTGTTAGCAACCCAACATGTAACCACTAGGCCACCCAAATCCCCCAAACCAAACTCACTGCCATCCAGAGTCAATGCTGACTCATAGGGACCCTTATGGGGTTCCAAAACTGTAAGTGTACGTGGGAGAAGAGAGCCAGGCCTTTCTCCAGCAGAGGGGCTGGTGGTTTCGAACTGCTGACTGTGCTGATTGCAGCCCAATGAACAACCACTACCCCAGCACTGTTGCAGGCTCCGTATAAGCAAAATAAGTCAGGCACAAAAGTGAAACATTGTATAATTTTACCTACCTAAACATCCATTGTTACAAAGGAATTTAATAAAATACTGGTTGCGGTTGTTAGGCGCTGTCAAGTGGGTTCCAATTCATAGTGACCCTAAACACAACAGAAGAAAACACCATGGCCCTGAGGTTTCCAGGGACTGGAGGGTAAGGAGAAGACAGGAAAATAGTTGGGGGTATGATTACAGGTACACAGTTTCTGTTTGTCATGACGATGGCAGTGTTTCTATCTCTCTAATCTTTCCTCAAAGAATTCTGTGGACTATGATTAATACCACATCAAGATGGCAATTTTGACAGTTCTTAGACACTCAAATTGTATACCTTTTCAAAGTTCTTTGAGCTATGGAACAGACATAAGTCTGAAGGAGCAAGATCAGCGCTGCCGAGCCGGTAGGGTGAGGTTACCCACAAAAGTCTCATAGGACACTCCTTGCTACCTTGAAAGAGCAAGGGCACCGTCTTAAATTTTTAAAAAATTCATCAGTGTAATTTTGCTGGCCCTTTTCTCACGGATGCAAATTTCCATTTTCTTAAAATTTCTACATAAATCCCATTATTCTGTGTTCTTTGAGAAAATATATCAAAATTACCCCATGGGAATTCCCCCAAATAGTTACCATAGACTTCTGAGCCAGCTTGTCTGCTTTGAATTTAACTGGCCCAGCAAACTCCCTTAGAAGCTACTGTTTTGATTGGCCTTTGTTCACATGGGTAAATTGAAAACTTGTCCTCAGTTATAATTTATTCCATAAACTTGTCTTCATTAGTTTCAGTCTTGCTGAAAAGATGAGCTCTTTGAGCTAGTTGATCTTCACATAACACTTTTGGCACCCATCAACTCAAAAGCTTCTTGAGACCAAGATATTAGCTTAAAATTGCACACGCTGAACAACTGAGATCCCAACTTCAGCAGCTATGGCGAAAGCATGAATTCTATGGTTTCTGAACATCAATTACAGTTCTTTCATTCGGGTAGGCGATGGTCTTCCTTCCCTCGGTTCATTTGGAAGTCTTCCCGATCTTCCTTACAACATGATCCCTCTGAAAAGTAGTGTTTGTGTGCGGCAGCACCTTTACAAACTTGCTGCAAAGCTTCAATGATTGAGGAAGGTGTCCACTTGAGTTTTGCTAAAAGTTTGATATTAGCCCTAATCTCAAAAATCTTTTGTTCTCTTCATGGCACATACATGCACATGCACATGCACACGCACACGCACGCACACACACACATTTGATTTTTAGTTAGTTGTCTTGTTAGCTGTTCTAAGGGATCTAAAACAGGATTAAGATAAGAGTATTACTGAAAGAACCTGTCTGCAGCCATCCACTTATCACAGTCAATGCTATTGTTGTCGTTTGGTGTTGTCAAGTCCGCTCCAACTCCTACCAACAAAACGTGATGCCACCTGGTTGTGCACCTTCCTCACAGCGTTCCTAAATTTGAGCCCCTTGTTGCAAGCACTGTGTCAGTCCATCTTGTTGAGGGCCTTTCTCCTTTCATTGCCCTTCTACTTTCTCAGCATGACATCTTCTTGAGGGACTGGTCTCTCTTAATAGGTGACAAGTACATGAGATGAAGTCTTGACATCTTGGTCTCTAAGGGGCATTCTGGTTGTACTCCCGAGACACATTTGTTTGTTGTTTTGGCAGTACCTGGTATTTTCAATATTCTTTGCCAGCAACATAATTCAAGCGCACCAAATATTCTTCAGTTTTCCTTTTTCAATGTTCACCTTCACATACATATGAGGTAATTGAAAGTATCAAGTCTTGGGTCAGATGCACCTTAGTCTTCAAAATTACATCTTTGATCTTCAACACTTTAAGGAGATCCTGTTCAGCAGAGTTACCCTAAGCAATCCATCATTTGATGTCTTGATTGTTGCTTCAATAAGTATTGGTGGTGGATTCAATTGAGATTAAATCCTTGACAACTTCGATCTGTTCACCCTTGATCATAATATTACCTATTGGTCCTGCTTTCTTTACTTTATTAATGATCCATACTGAAGGCTGCGATCCTTGATCTTTATCAGCAAGTGTTTCCAGTCTTCTTCACTTTCAGCAATTTAGACTGTATTTCCTGCATATCACAAGCTATTAATAAAACGTCCTGTAATCCTGATGCCACACTTTTCTCCATATAATCCAGCTTCTCTAACCACAGCACATTTGGTTTGGAGCAAGCCCATACAACTCAATGCATCGAGTTGATTCTGATTGACAGAAACTCTGGTGCCCACGTGTTACATGTTGGACTGCTAACCACAAGGTCAGCATTGGAACCCACCAGCTGCTCCTTCAGAAAAGGAGGGGAATTTCTACTCCCATCAAGACTTACTGTCCAAAAAAAGACTTACAGTCACAGAAACTCCTAAGGGCAGTTCTAGTCTGTGCTATAACTCACTGCCATTGAGTCAGTGCTGACTCACAGTGACCCCGCTGTGGGTGTCTGAGATGGTAACTGTTTATGGGAGTAGAAAGTACGGTCTTTCTTCCCCAGAACTGCTGGTAGTTTGCAACTGCCAACCACGTGGATCACAGCCCAACTCATAAGCACTGCACCGTCAGTGCCACTTTGATTCAGAGTTGACTTGGAGGCAATGAGTTTTCAAGAAGTTCAGGCATGTATGAACTGGAAGCCTGGTAGCAATGCCTTTTTATATATCTACATATGTTTTACTACAATAAAAAGATTTTAAAGATAGAAAAAATTGAACCATAATACTGAGAAGCATACATTCCATTTATTTGACAAACCTATCATAAATTGATAGGTAGAAAGATAGATGCATTGATAAACAGACCAGTTACTTGATGCTGTGTTGTTTAATTTGGTGCCCTCTTTGATAAACAGTCCATTCCTGATATGATGAATATAACGGGCTTCTTTGCCAAAATTTGTGAGTCAAATCTGGATAGCATGCACTCCAGGTGAGAAGAGGACTCCCTACGAGGCCTTTAGAAATACAGCCTGCCAGCCTCCCTGGTGCAGCAATATTACTGTTAGCCAAGCATGATCTTTGATTTGTTAAATTTTCACAATACTTTTATTATTTAAATTTTTATTTATAAATTTGCAAAATATTATAGCTTTCTCAGAAACTCTTAATCTTTAAAAACGTGTTTATAAGTATTTAATTCACAAGTGATATAGCATGTTTCTTCCTGAAATGATTGCCTAAGATTTGCATAAGCTTAAGTGATAAATCATTTCATTATATATTATGAATAAAAATATAGTATAAATGACTAGCATTCAAAGTTTATTACAAAAACACAACATACTGCCTTAAATGTAATTTTCTTCTGGTCTCAAAAAATAAACTTTAAGAAAAAGTCTTAAACCTATATTAATTTGATCAAGAGATGACAGGGATATAATATATTTCATCTTTATCTAGTAATATTTGGGACTAGAAAGCATATTTCATTAACTCACAGTAGATGATTTAAACAAATATAATATTCTAATAAAACTAATGGCAATAGCATGCCTCTACCTCCTAGCACCCCCTCTGCTTGCAGGAAGAATTATTAATGAGAAAATATATAAAAATTTATAAACTAGAATAATTAAAGTTAATAAAAAATAAGCATTTCAAACTCATACATTTATTTATTCATTACCTAAGCAAGATTACACCTAAGAAATCCACAGGAAATATCTTTCTCTCCCTCTCTCTTTTTACAGTTTTATTGTAATATAATTCTTTTTGAACCTTAAAATATCACTATATTTTAAGAAATATCCATTTAATTCAATTGTGAACAAAAACATTGGAAATTTTACGTGGATACTTAATATTTCATCCTTGAAGCTAAAAACTATTATTTCAAACTGTTTAACGTATAAATAATACAAAAATAAATGGGTAGACAGAACGAAGTTCTAGATTTTAAGATATGCATTCTTTTATTTATTTAGCTTGATTATGGTTCACAAAGAAATATCTAGGTGGGTTTACGTATCATTAGCAAATGTGAGGCAGAGTAAAGAACTAGTCTTATCAGATACACATAAGAAGCATTTTAATCCCCTTTAATAATGTAGTGCTTCAGAAACAAAAGAAATATAATCTCTTACAGAAGCTATGTAATTCAAGAAGGCATCATCTAACAGAAATTCATCACAGTCTCTCTTTTGCTCGCTATTTCATAAAATCCTACATTAGAATTTTCAGAAATAATACATCATGACTATAGGAATTTTCAAGATTTAACTCATTAATGTAAACACATAGTGAGTGATAACTTCACAAAGTTCACTTGAAGAATATATAATTTTTAATAAATCATTTTATTGGGGCTCAGACAAATCTTATCACAATCCATACATACATCAATTGAGTAAAGCACCCTTATACATTCGTTGCCCTATAATTTTAAGGCCTACAACAACAAAAACAACAAAGTAACCAAACATTACGTTGAGATAAATAAGGGCACTTCAAAACTTTCATGGAAAGTGGAATTAAAAGATAATGGGATTTTCTATGAACTTTTTGGGGATATATCATTTTATTGGGGACTCTTACAGCTCTTATCACAATTCATACATCAATTTTACCAAGTACATTTGTACATATGTTGCCATCATAATTTTTAAAACATTTTCTTTCTACTTGAGCCCTTGGTATCAGCTCCTCTTTTCTCCCTCCCTCTCCCCCTCCTGAACCCTTGCTAAATTATAGATTATTGTTATTTTCATATCTTACACCATCCACCATCTCCTTTCACCTATGGTTCTGTTGTTCGTCCCCCCACCGGGGGGAGGGGAGGGTCTATAATTTGTAAAAAAAAAAAAATTTATTCAGCTCCTTTTCTATCCCCTCCCTCCCCCACCCTCCACCCTCATGAACCCTTGATAATTTTTTTTTATTTTTTTTAGAACCCTTGATAATTTATAAATTATTTTTGTTTTCATATTTTACACCATTTGCCCTCTCCTTTAACCCACATTTCTGTTATTCGTCCTTGGGGGCGGGGCGTGTATGTCAATCATTGTGATCAGTTCCCCTTTTTCCCCCCTCTCCCCTCACTTCAGATAGCACTACTCTCATTATTGGTCCTGAGGGGTTTATCTGTCCTGGAATTTGTGTCAGGAGCTCTTATCTGTACCAATGTATATACTCTAGTCTAGCCAAATTTGTAAGGTCGAACTGGGATCTTGATAGTGGAGGGGGGGAAGGGAGCATTAAAGAACTAGAGGAAAGTTATATGTTTCATCAGTGCCATACTACACCCTGGCTGGCTCGTCCCTTCCTTGTGATCCTTCTGTGAAAGGATATCTAATTGTCTACAGATGGGTTTCAGGTCTCCGTTCTGAGCCCCCTAGTTCACACAGAAATGGTTGTTTGTTTTGGGTCTTCTGATGCCTGACATCTGATCCCCATTGACATATCGTGATCACACAGGTTGATGTGCTTCTTCCATGTGGGCTTGATTACTTCCTTACTAGATGGCTGCTTGTGTAACTTCAAGCTTTTAAGACAAAGATGCTATATTTTTGATTGCCAGGCACCATCAGCTTTCTTCACCACATGAGCTTATGCACCCATTTTGTCTTCAGTGATCATGTCAGGAAGGTGAGCATCACAGAATGCCAGGTTATTACAACAAAGTGTTCTTACATTGAGGGAGTACTTGTGTATAGGCTCAATGTCCATCTGCTGCCTTAATACTTACCCTATAAACACAGACTTATATCCCTATTGTTATATATTAAGATATTTACATATGGATGTGACTATGACACCTCTATAAATGTCTTTTGCCTCCTAGTTCTTTCCTCTCGTTCCTTATATTTCCTCCTGTCCCACTACCATGTTCAACCTTCATTCAGCTCTGTGTACTTCCTCTTTCTTGGCTATACTGAACTTGATCAAACCCCACCAGGCATTCTATGCCCTTCTGATCATTAATTTTAGATCTCTTGTTGCTCCCTTGTCCCTGGGTTTATTGTCCAGTCCCCCTTTTCCCCAACTCCTCCTCTCCCCTTTTCCCCCAGAACCGTTGGTCCCATTGTTTTCTCCTTGGGATTGTTTATCCTGCCTTTCTTATATAGATAGACATGAAAAAGAAACATGAAAGAGATCAAGAAAAATTGCCTATGAGTAGTTTCAGGCCTGTCTGCTAACCCTATGAATGTTTTCCGATGGGGTCTGAGGCAGTGCCAAGCCCTGCCCCCGGAGTCCAAGTCTATTTTCAAAATTACTCAGGAACTTTGTTGCTTCGTTCCCTTCGCTGCTCTGTTGCACTGCCTACGTGTTATGTCCTGGCGTTGGGCAGGGTCAGACCGGGCACAATTCCTACACTGTGTCTCCGGTTCTGCCCTCCGTATCTATAAGCTTCTTAAAGTCCCTCACATATATTACGTTACTACATTCCTTACCCAGATGCTTAAAAATAGTATGTCAGGCCATGAGTTGATCATGGCGGGAGCTAGGTGATGAGCACATGGAATTCATTCTACTATTCGTATTACTTGTGTATGCTTACACTATTTCTCAATATTAAAATATTTAACAGATATTAAAATAAATAATAACTTCATAATGTTTTTAAAATAGCATGAAATTCAGCTGAGTCGTTGAAATGATGGGACATTCACAGTGGGCTTTATACCAAAACAGAATTGCAAGATGGAATAAATTAAAATATGGTGCTCTTCTAGAATTTAATTTAAAATATATATTCCATGTAATTAGAATAATGATGAAAGACTTTAAGAAAAGCAATGAGTTAACCAGAGAGCAAGACTACTGAAAAGAAGGAATCATAAAATCTGCTTACATTTCTACTCAGAATCCCTAATAAAATGATTTTTTTATTCATTTCATACAAATTCGGAAACAAGTCATTTCAATAAGCAGTTTCTAAGGTTTAACTGAGTTAATCAAAATATTCCTTGCATATTTCTATGAACAGGTGCACTGTTGTGATGGGGGGGGGGGAATTCCTTGGTGCAATTTTCCAGGCCTTGTCCTTACCAGCGCAGTTTTTAATGTTCTGAAACTTCTCCATGAGAAGCCCTTGTGATACTCACCTGTCTTTTGAGAAATCCTATCAAGGGGACCCCTTTGGAATCTAAAAATCAGTCACGACAGTATATTCTGAGTTGACCTCTTTACCTTGCATGTAAATGTCCCAGCTGATCCCATCTGAGACCACGCTTCTGAATGGAAGGTTTGTTAAGGCACCCTAGAGATACTTGGACAATTGTATTCCTGAGACAACTGGTTTTCAGTCATTCACTGATCATGAGACATACTTGAACATGTTTCCTTTAGAATAAACCTGTGCGTGCATGCATGAGCGATAAGGGTAGCAGCCATACTTTTTGACTGGTGTGTGTGTGTGTGTGTGTGTGTGTGTGTGTTTCACTTTTGTTCAGATGGGTTTCATCTGTTTTTGTCAGTTTTCCTCCTGTTTCACCTTATGAAACCCTAAATGGGATTACTATGTTACTTTTAAATTTGTTCACCTGATACATTTTTACATTCATTTTCCTAATCCTTTCCTGACATCTGTCTGTTCTCTTATTTCTGGTTTCTACTTTGCTTGCTTTTCAAAAGCCCTTTAACCATTTTCTCCATTTCCTTTTGCTCATGTATAGCGCTAGGATATAGTTTTTACATAGATGTTTTTCTAGTCTTTTGTAATGCATTGCTCTTTGTTTGTTTGATATCCTTTGCCAACACTGTAATTCAAAGCATCAATTCTTCAGCCTTCTTTTTCCATTGTTCGGAATTTGCATGCATACCAGGTTACTGAAAATAGCATGACTTGAACCAATCAGGAAAGTGACATCTTCACATTTTTAACAGTTTAAAGTCTTCTGCAGCAAAAGTGTCCCATAAAATATGAAGGTAAGTCAAAAATATTGCTATTGTAACTGGAGTAATGGTCTCTCAGGACTGTGGCAAGGAAAGTTGGTGGGGAATAGGGAGCTAGTAACAATGAATACAAGAAAGAAGGAAATGCCCTAAAATTCATTGCAGTGGTGATTGTACCACTCGTCTTAATTTGACTGAACAACTGAATAGTATGATATGTGAATTATATGCCAATGAAACGCTAAAATTGGCTATTAAGATTCCAGTTCATACATGCATGGCTTTATTCCAAACAAAACATGTCTAAATTTGTCTCTGTGACCAGGAGATGACGGTACACTAGTGTTCTCGGTAAAGCATCTGTTTTTGAATCCTTCAAGTGCCTTCCAAAAAAGGCCCAAGAATGGCTTCCGAGAAACTCTGCTGGGACAATTAAATTCCAGGCAGAGAGGTCAACTCAGCAGACTATGGTGACTGTTTCAGATTCCTAAAGGGTCATCTTGATACATTTTCCGAAAATACAGAAATACCCAGGTCCATCATGAGGGCTTATTATGATGAAATCTTAAGAAACTTGTAAATGACTCTGTTGAGAAAAGCATCAGGAAACCTGTGCCCATTGGCTCTTGCACAACAATGCCCCCCGCCCCCGCCCCCGACTTCTTTTTGTTCCAAAAGTTCAAATAACATTTCAAAGAAATATGATTTGGATGCCTTGAAGGTGACAAAATTGTGGTTTTAACATAGTATAAATTAAAAAATTCAGAAAATTTTCAGGGAACACTAGCTTCAAGAGGCATGTAGACCTAGGTGGAGAATATGTAGAGGAATAATAGCTTCATATTTTTGATAATTTTCATTAATTCAGGTTCCTATGATTTTGTAGTGATATATTTTTACTTATGCTTATAATGCTATCTCCATAAGAGTTGCTTATTGATCAAGTAAAATGAACTCATCAACAACTTCATATTCTACTATTTGCCATGGTCTTGCTTATGAAATAGACTGTGGACTGCCAGAAACATGAACAAATCTGCCCTGGCAGAGAGACACACCTAGAACGTTCGAAGTTCACCTATCGTTTGCATACAAAAGTTTAAAATCTAATGTAAACTAAATTATTGTTCTTAAGACAAAAAGAGTCACCTCTATAGAGTAAGGAGGGAATTTATAAACTAATAAGAAAAAGTCTCAAGAGAAATAAAGCAAATAAATACTTCACCCAAAAAAGGAATAAAAATTGAAAAGTTTTTTGTTTTTTACAAAACAGGTTGGCAAAGATTAAAAGACATTAAGAGGAAAAAGAGACTAGTGTTGGCATGATTATGGATAAACTGACAAACATAGGAACTTTTGTTGGTTGTGTAATGTGCACACAGTCTAGAGGATAGACAATATACATAAAACAATAATGAAGAATAGATGGAAACACCGTCACTTATCTGTCAGTTTGTCACACTGCGGTGACTTGGGTGTAGCTCTGATGCTGGAAGCTACACCATTGGTATTTCAAATGACAGCAGGGTCACCCAAAGTGAACAGGTTTTAGTGGAGCTCCCAAACTAAGACAGACTATGAAGAAGTAATCGGCTACACACTTCTAAGGGGAAAACCTTCTGCACAGCATAGAAACATCGCCAGATACTGAGGGCCCAATGAACGGAAGCAGAACATTGTCGGAGACAGTGCCAGGAGATGAGCTTCTCGGGCCAGAAGGCACTCAAAATACGACTGAGTAACAGTTTCTGTCTAAAAGTAAAATTGATTATACTGACATGAATGGAGTAGAGTCTTTGGGAACTTCATTTGCTGATGGGGCGGGACCCAAAATGAGAAGAAATAACTGTAAAAAAGTCTACTAATAATCGGAATTGGAATACATGAATCTAGGAATATGAATGAAGGTGGGAAAATTGGAGGCTGTTAAAAAGAAAATGGAACTCACAAAGATGGATATCCAAGGTCAGTGTCGCGACCCTTTAATACAGTTCCTCATGTGGTGGTGGTGACCCCCCAACCATAAAATTATTTTCATTGTTACCTCATCACTGTAATTTTGCTACTGTTATGAATCGGCCGACCCCTGTGAAAGGGTCATTCAATACCAAAGGGGTCTCAACCCACAGGTTGAGAACCACTGTCATTGGCAATAGCAAAATGGACTGGTATTGGCTTTGAATCAGAAAAACATAAGGTTTACTATGCTGGAAATGATACAATAAGGAGGAATGGTGTTGTGCTCATCCAAAAGAACATTTGAAGACCTATCTTGAAATGCCATGTTGTCTATGACAGGAGTAAATCTATGCGCATTCAAGGAAATCCAGTCAACACAGCTATTATGCAAATGTGTGTACCAACTACTGGAGCTAGTCATGAAGAAACTGAAGAATTCTACCAAAGTGGTCAGTCTGGAGTTGATCAAACATGCAATCAAGGTACATGGATCTATTGGCGATTAGAATTCAAAAGTTGGAAATGAAGCAAAAGGAACTGTAGTTAGAAAGTATGGTCTTAATGAAAGCAGCAAAGTTGGAGAACTCATGATAGAATTTTGCAACATCACAAATACCTTTCTTCAATAACATAAATGGTGACTATACACGTGGATTTCCCCCAATGGAATAGACAAAAATCAAATTGACTACATCTGTGGGGAGAAACCATGGAGATGCTCAATATCAGCAGCTAAAACCAGGCCAAGAGCTGACTGTGAAATAGATCATCAACTGCTCACTTATAAGTTCAGGTTGAAGTTGAAGAAAATTAAAACGGGTCCACCAGAGGCAAAAACCAAAAAAATTGTGCCTATCCCACTTGAATTTCAAGAACATCTCAAAAAAAAGATTTGGTTAATGAAACACTAATGACAGCAGCCCTGAGGAGCTAAGGGGAGACATCAAGACCATCATTCATGAAGAAAAAGGTCACTCAAAAGGCAAACAAGAAAGGAACAAAGTGGATGTCAGAAGAGACTCTGAAACATTGCTCTTAATCATAAACCAAATGAAAGAAATGATGAAGTCAAAGAGCTAAAACAAAAATTCCAAAGAGCATTCAGAAGACGGTCAAATTATATGAAATGTGCAAAAATCTAGAGTTAGAAAACCAAATTGGAAGAAAACTCAGCATATTAAACTGAAAAAACACAAGAAAATAATTCAAGCCTCAAAATGAAATTTTGAAACATTCTATGAGCAAATTATTGAATAATGCAAAAAGCATCAAAAGAAAATAGAAAAAAAATACAGTCACTGTACCAAGAAGAACTAGCTGACATTCCACCATTTTAAGAGGTAGTAAACGAACAAGAACCAATGATGCTGAAGGAAGAAGTTCACTAATGCACTGAAAGCATTAGCTAAAAACAGACTCCAGGAATTGATGGAATGCCAGTTTAAATGTTACAACAAGCTGGTGAAGCACTGGAAGCAATTAGTCATCTATGCCAAGAAATTTGGGAGACAGCTACTTGGCCACCTGGCTGGAAGAGATCCATATTTATACCCATTCCAAAGAAAGGTGACCTCGCAGCATGCTTAAATTATAGAACAATATAATTAATATCACATATAAGAAAAATTTGCTGAAAAACATCTAACAGTTGCAACAGTACATTAATAAGGAGCTGCTCGACGTTCAAGCCTGATTCAGAAGAAGACTTGAAACAAGAGATATCACTGCTGATATCAGATGGATCTTGGCTCAAAGCAGAGAATACCAGCAAGATGTTTACATGTGTTTTATTGAGTACGGAAACGCATTCAACTGTGTGGATCAGAACAAACTATGGATGACTTGAGAAGAATGGGAATTCCAGCCCACGTAATTGTACTCATGTGGAACCTCTACATAGATCAAGAGGCAGTTTTGAGAACAGAGCAAGGGAATACAATATGATTTATATCAGATATATCAAATATGGGCTCAAATATAAAAACAAGTTTGTGGATGGTGCAGAACCAGGCAGCATTTAGTTCTGTTGTACATACAGTCACTATGACCCAAAACAGACTTTTTGGCACCTAACAACAGGTGGATACTTTCTTAACCAGAAAAAAGGCATGTACTTTTGTCTTAGAGGAATTTTACTATTTAATTGGGAAATACTGGAGACATGTCCATTAAATTAGGAACAAGACAGGTATATCCATTCTCTTCAATACTATTTACTACCATACTAAAGATGCCCCCTAAAGCAACTTGATAGGAGAAATCAGTGAAGGGAATCAGAATTAATAAAATGGAAGCAACACTAAATATGATAGTATATTAGAAAAATGTCTAATATGTAATGACGAAAGTAACTCAAGCAATAAAAGAATTAGTAAAAAAGCAGAATGTAAAGTTAATCTACAGACATCAACAGCATTCATCTACAAAAACAATAACCAGTCATATAACAGTGTACACACACAAAAAAAAACATTTCGGTCACAACAAAAAGACAGTTAGAAATAGTTAAATATTTAGAAACAAATTTAACAAAAAATGAAATAAACTAAAATAAACCCTTAAAAACACTCCTGAGAGATACAAAAGTAGATCTAAGCAAATAGAAAGATGTTCTTTGTTCCTGAGCAGGACTATTTGACAATATAAAGGTGCCAGTTCTCCAAAAGTTATTTATAGATTTAATACAATCCCAATAAAAATACATCAAACATTTTTATGAAGACAGGTTTGCACTAGAGTTCATATGGAAAAACAAACAGGTAAGAGCAGTTAGAAAAACACTGAAAAGGAAATACTATAAGAAAACTGGCTTGCCCAGACATTAAAATGTACCCAAAAGCCCCTGTAATTGAAACAGTGTGACACTGACTCATAAACAGACAAAGAGACCTGTGGAACAGAATAGACATCCAAAAATAAATCAAATACATATGGAAATTTAGTACATCAAGGTGCATTTCAAATCACTGAGGCAAAGTGGAACTTCTTAATAAATATGGAACTGGGGCAACCAAAAATGATCAAATTAGATTCATAATTCAAATTATACAAACACTGAGACTCAAACTGGATCAGAGCTCTAAAAGGGGTGGGGCGGCGTGCAGGCTTATACACGCGCTAGAGGGATACAGAGGAGAATGCCTCCTCCACTGCAGTGCAGCGAGAGGTTTTATAGCGGTGACTCCAAAACGAGAGGCAATAATTTAAAACATTGATAAACTCAACTACACAAAAATGCATTCAAAATATTTAAAAGCAAAAAAAAATGAACATAATCAAAACCAAAGGAAAATACAGATTGCTGAGGGATGGGTGAGCAGGGAGGAAGGAGAAAAAATGAGCTGATGCCAGGGTCTTAAGTGGAGAGCAAATATTTTGAGGATTTTGAGGGCAATGAATGTACAGATGTGCTTTACACAATTGATGTATGTATGGATTGTGATGAGAGTTGTATGAGCCCTAATAAAATGATTTAAAAAAGGAAAATACACATAGTAAAAAATTGTATATACCTAACAATCACATCTTACATATATACACATATCATATAAAAAGCATAATCTTTCTCTGACAGAGCAAATGGTGGTTTCAAACTGCTGTCCTTGTGATTAGCAATGCATAACTACTATGTAACCAGGGCAGACATACAGTGCATATATATATAGTGGATTTACCACTAATACAAAAATGTTAATAGATGTGTGGTAAGCTGAAGTTACTTGAAATGGTTCTTTTATCTATAGTCTATTTAACTTGTTCACCACGTGACTGGATGGAACCACGCAAATAAGGTGTGAGGACTCTAAACTGGGGATCTGTCGTTCTTGCTATTCCTCTGGGTATAAACGATGAGGCATCTCAAAAGCAGTAAGAGAGGACTCCCACAGCCATTAAGAGAGAAGACCCAATGGTGGTATGTGTGAGATCCTCCCGCTAAAGCGGCCTAGGCGGAAGAGGCACCAGAGGCTGAGACTGAGACACAGCTGTAGGCTTCCCAGACTGCAGGAGTAGAGTTGGGGACCTTTGGGCAGCAGGCTGGCTTGCACAGTGGTGTGTCCTTTGGACATCTATCGGTCCTACAGGAACTTTCTACTACTTGTGGGTCAGTTTGTCATCTGCAGTGGCTGGTGTGTTACTGCGATGCTACAAGTCAACATCCACCACGTCTGTCAGTTTGTTATACTGTGTGTTGCTGCCACACTGGAAGCTGTGTCACCAGTATTTTAAGTGCCACCAGGGTCACCCAAAGTGAACAGGTTCCAGCAGAGCCTCCAAATGAAGGATAGATTACAAAGAAGAAATTAGCTATCCACTTCTGAGGAAAGAGCCCCTGAAAACCTTATAGACAACATTGAAACATCGTCGCATCCTGAAAACCTCATGAAAAGCAGAGCATTGTGGGAAATCGTCCGTCAGGTCAGAAGGCACTCAAAATATAACTGAGGAAGAGCTGCCTTCTCAAAGTCCAGTCGACCATAAGGACGCGGATGGAGTAAAGCGTGTGGGACTAGTCGTCGGGACCTCCATTTTGCTGATGGGGCAAGACACAACATGAAAAGAAAAGGCTGCAAAAATCTTCTCATGGTCAGACCTTGGAATGTACAAAGTATGAACCTTAGAGAACTGTAAGTTGTAAGAAATGAAATTGAATTCATAAAGGGGTTAGTGAACTGAAATGAATGGTCGTGCTGCCTCCAAGTCAGTTCTGAGCTATAGCAACCCTATCTAATGCACAACAGGATGAAACACCGCCTGGTCCTGCGTCATCCGCACAATGGTCATTGCTCCTGCCACGGGGTCCTTCCAGCTTGTCAAGAGCCCTTCTCTTTTCTGCTGTCCCTCCACTTTCCCAAGTATGGTAACCCTCTCCACGGCCTAGTCTCTCAAGACAACATTCCCAAAACACTTGAGATAAAGACTCGCCGTCCTTGCCTCAAAGGAGCATTTTGGCTGTACTTCTTTCAAGAAAGATTTGTTTGTTCCTTGGTAATCCACATTACTTTCAATATTCTTGGTCAGCATCATAATTCAAATGGATTCTTCAGTCTTCCTTATTCAATATCCAATATTCACATGAATAGAAGGTGACTGAAAATACCACGGCTTGGGTCAGATGCACCTTAGTCCTCAAAGTAATATCCTTGCTTTTCAACACTTAAAGGAGGTTTTGTGCAGCAGATTTACCTCCTGCAATGCATCATTTGATATCTTGACTCCCTGCCAACTTACTGCTGCAGTCGTTGTTAGATTAAGGATACTGTTCTAAAATGTGAGCATTGTTGGATCACCTTTCTTTGCAATAGGTACAAATATGGCTCTCTTCGGGTCAATTGGCCAGGTAGCTGTAGTCCAAATATCCTGGCTAGGATGAAGGAGTGCTTCTAGTATTTTAGCAGCTTATTGAAACATTTCATTAGTATTCCACCAGTTCCTGGAGTCTTGCTTTTAGGTAGTGATTTCAGTGGAGCTTGGTTCTTGGTCATATGCTTTTTTTTTTCTTAAAATTTTATTGACATATAATCCACATTCAATTCAATAGTACAATCACATCAGGAAGAGTTGTACAATCCTTACCACAATCAATTTTAATACATGTTTTCCTTGTACTCATTGTTATTAGACTCCACCCCCACCTCCCCTGCCACACCCCCAAGACACCACAAATCTAGTTATTATTTCTGTAGATTTTCCTAAACTGGATTTCATATACAGAGAAGCATACAACAAAAAAACTAACAACAATAACAAAAAGAGAAAAATCTCAATAGAAAAGAATCTAAAAATATTGTAAGTGTAAAACAGTGTTTAGAAATGGGTCAAAAAGGAGATCAAATGATGATGTGTTAAATTTTAACCTAACTGCATCTGCAATAACCCACTTCCCAATGCACTCTGCACAAGAGCAAGGCTACTCACACGCCTGGTCTCTGGTCAGAGAGAAGTCACTTCAGGCTTAACTCGAGTGTCTATCCCCTTCACTGTTGTTGTTGTTGTTGTTGTTGTTGTTGTTGTTTTTTAACTGAAACAACTTTTAAAGTGGTCGGAAGGGACATCAAATTATATCCTACCTGGGCGTTGAAGAAAAGGTTTCCAGCCCCTTGCTGCCTCTCCACACTAACGGACCATATAGAAGTGAAGGTCCGTGTCCCCTCTTTGGACATAGGTAGACCTTTGGACCTGCCTTAGGCTACCTATTGAAATGGCTGGATGTTAACTATTCCTGTCTAGTACAATGATTCTGTGTGTTCTTTCCATCTGCTTGTGATGTTTCCTGCACCCTTCAACACTTTGCCCATAGAATCTCTCAATACTGCAACTCAGGGCTTGAGTTTTTGCTTGAGTTTAAGATATGCTAAGCATGTTTGTCCTTTTTGGTTTTCGAACTCTAGGTCTTTCCATACTTCATTGTAATATTTTACTTTGGCTTCCTGAACTGCCCTTTGAAATTTTCTGTTTATCTTTCTGACTTCATCATTTTTTCCATTTGCCTTAGCTATTCTACAATTAAGAGCAAAGTTCCAAAGTCTCTTCAGACATCCACTTTGATCTTTCCTTTCTTTCTTCTCATTTTTATGACCTTTTGCTCTCTTTATTATTATTATTGTTTTATTTTATGTTTTCCTTTTGCTCTGAGTACGATGTTCTTGATATCATCCCATAGTTCATCAGGTCTTCTGCCATTAGTGTTAAATATGTCAAATCTCTTCTTGAGATGTTCTCAAATTTCAAGTGAGGTAGATTCAAGTTTATATTTTGGCTCTGGTGAATATGTTTAAATTCTCTTCAACCTCAAACTGAACTTACATATGAAAAATTGATGGTCTGTTCCATAGTCGGCCCTGGTTTTAGTTGCTGATATTGAACTTCTCCATGGTCTCTTCCCACAAATTCAGTCAATTTTACTTATGAGTACTCTGTCTGAAGAAATGTATAGTCACTATATTCTTGGAAAAAAGATACCGACTATGAACAAGTCTATCATAATCTCTAGCTTCATTTATATCTCCAAGACCATACTTCCAACTACTCTTCTTTCCTCTGTTTCCAATTTTTACATTCAAATTTCCAATAATTATAAATGCATCTTGATTGTGCGTTTGATCGATTTCAGGCTGCATCACTACTTTAGTGGTTGATGTATAAATTTGAATACTAGTTGTATTCATTGTATAACCTAGATTTCCTTTTATGGGGTTAGATATTATCCTATCACAGACAGCATTGTACTTCAAGATGCATCTTGCAATGTCCTTTTGGATGATGAGTGCAACACCATGCCTCTGGAATCTGTCATCTCAGTCGAGTAAACCATGTGATTTACTGATTCAAAATGGCCTATACTCTATTTCAGCTCAGTAACCCATAGATATAGATTGTTATGCATTCCATTTCATTTTGACAACATCTAATTTTCCTAGATTCATACTTCATACATCCCAAGTTCCTTTTATTAATTGATGTTTGCAGCTGTGTCTCCCATTTTGAGGTGTGCCCCATCAGCAGATGAGGGTCCAGAAGGCTTTTCTCCCAGTCTTTCCTCCATACATGTCATTATGGTTGACTCTACTTTTGAGTACTTGTAATTTTAGTGTCTTCCAACCTGAGGGACTCGTCTTCTGGTACTATCTTTGAGGATGTTCAACTTCTATTCATGGGATTTTCAGTCTATGATAATGTTTTGATGCTATCCATAAAGAATAGGGAGTCAGCCTATTCCTTTTTGTAGTCTGTTCTTCATCTGGAACCTGTTGACTCTGAGTGATCCTGTTGGTATTTGAAATTCTGGTGACATAGCTTCCAGCATCACAGCAACACAAAGCCAACATAGTATGAAAAACTGACAGACAAGTTTTGGCATGTTATCCTAGACAGGAGAATCCCTAGGGGCTGATGGACCAATACCAATTAAAGGGCAGCACTAGATTCTACCTCTAGAGACTAACCCTAAACCTTTGAACCAGTCTATGAGCTATGTTGTCTAGTTTAAATCATAAGATAACCCAAGAGGAAGGGATATCCTCTCTGCTCAGGGACAAGATGAACTTGATCAGAACCTTCATCTTCCTAACCTCTTTCTGAATCATGTCAGAACTCCTGAAATCTCTCTCCATTTAGGAAACAGAACTAATCAGCAGAGAATTGGGATTAATCATTCTTTCAGGAATCAGATAAAATGTCAAGTAGAAAAAACTTAGTTATTCTCTAAGAAAGGAATCTCAAGTTACTTTTGGCAGAAAACCTTACTAAATGAATATATACAATTAATATAGTACCTTGCCTTTTGCATGATTATTGCTGAATAAAACTAAAAAAGGAAACAAAGTTTTAGAATATGTTCACCTTAGCAAGAAATTCCAAATTAATTTTAAACTACAGCCCCTGTAGTTCAAAATTTTTGATTGGCTGTATTTTGGCTTCAGGATTATCTTTTCACCCTCTGGACAAACGTAGTTTCCTAAGAAAGTTTTTAGTGTAAATAAAAGGTTGGAAGAACCACAGAAGCATCTGTTTACATTCAGATCATTAATATGCTAAGCATTCGTATCTATTAAATTAAAGCAAGTCACCTAAATACTTTTCTAGATAAGACTTTATTAGTCTAATTACTATGAGTTTATATAGCCTAAGTAATAATTCGGACATCTGTTTTAAAACGTTTTTCAATTTAGGACTTACTAAATCAAAGTTGCTTTCATACATTAGTTTCAAGCACTGAGGTCTCAAAGCAAAAACATAAACAATGAAAACCACAAAAGCCACCATTTAAATAAAGAAAAACATTATGTCCTTACCTTTGAAGTTTTCCATTCCCAACCATCACCTATCTGCTGGGAATGTTTTATGAATTCTGCACAATAATGCTGAAATGTTTTTTCTCCAAAGAACTGGACTTCTTCCATGTTAGATGATAACTGCAATAGAAAAAAAAATAAACATTAGCATCAGCTGTAGAATGAATAACAAAAAGAATTATAATTTGCTTATTCCTTTAAACAAACCAAAATTTGGGATTTCGAGTGGGAAAGAACTGTGGAACCATTCCAAGAACTAATATGTTTCTGTCTTTCGCATCCCAGCCATTTTTTTCTATCAGGAAGAAACTTTGATCATTATGGATAGCAGAATGCCCTAGACTTACAAGTGTACATCTATGGGTTTTATAATGATTAGTGTGATGCTGAATGCATAATCAATCCTTACTGTTTCATTATATTTTAATAGGACTTGTATTTAGCTGAAAAGAAAAAAAAGTGGAGGGAGTAGGAGCCCTGGTAGTGTAGGAGCTAAGCATTCAACTACTCACCTAAAAGTCAAACCCACCAACTGATGTACATAAGACATGGCAATATGCTCCTGTAAATATTAGTCTAGAGAGAAACCCAAAGGGCAGTTCTTCTTTGTCCTAGAGTCAGAATCAATTCAACAACATGCAGCAATAACAGTTTAGAAACAAGTTTCATTTTTCCATGAATTGAGTTTCAAGAGCTGGATTGTATCATACTTCAAATGCTTCTAAATTAGCCTCCTCTGAACCTCCTTATCTACCTCTGACCTTCGCTCTTACATAGGTAGTTTGACAGTCATTAGTTGAGCTACGTTATTCTGCACACTTTATTAGAAAGTTCATTAACAAATGAAGTTTTTCTCCAAGGTGTAGGGTATGATCACTGAATTAGCTACTTTTTCAAGCTTCAAGCAATGCTTTACAAAGGAAACCCATATACTTGTTATGTAAATCTATCTAAAACATGAAGCACTATTTATTAAAAGAGAGCGTTTAGAGCTGGAAAGAAACATGCAGATCATGTAACCGTTCAAGGCCCTCAATGAGAAACGTCAGACGAAGCAAATTCCCACATTAGACAAGTGATGAGTATTGATTGATTACTATGTCAAGCACAACACTTCCCATTGCCACTAATACTCACAAACCCCTGGTTCCTCAGTTGAAGGAAGAGCAATCTGTACTGCTATTGTTGTTTGGTGGCTTTGAGTCAATTTTCAACTCATAATCATCATGTGTGTCAGCTGAGCGAAGGGCATTGGGAGAGAGGGTAATGCTAAAAATTACTAAAAAGCACCCAGAAGCAATATTGTAAAGGTGTTAGGCTGATGTGATCCCACAGTACAGGAAGTAGGGTTTTTAACCATTCAATCAATACCCTGCCCCTTGTAACCAACTAGTGATAGGCATTTGAAGATGAATATAAAATAGAGAGTTATCTAAAGGAGTCCCAAAGTTAGGGAAGAGGACCTAACTGAGGCTGGTTTGGGCAAGATGTGCTGCAGAGAATGGGATAGAGGTGAGAGGAGGGTGGCTGAGTAAAGTATCGTAGATCTGGAATTCCTAGTGAAAGAAATGATAGCATTTAACGTTGAATAGACAGAAGTAAAGACCCAACAGAAACTAAACGCCTGGAACTTGTCCGTGAGTGGTGTAGTTGTCTCAGCAGTTCTTAGCTTTCGATGGATAGGAACCAGCAGAAAGTGCTCCACTAAGTATGCGTTCAAGACTTGGATTCTGGCCTGATTAGCTGGGAAGACGGGAGTAGAAGAAGGAATAAAAAGCATGTGCTAATAAGAAAAGCCCACAGGTCCAACTGTAGTAGGAAAGGAAAAGATGCCAACAGAAGGTTGAAAAGCCGGGGAATACGGCGGTATCCAGGGGCAGAAGGAAGATGCAGAGAGCTAAGAAGAGCAGTTGTGAAGAGGACAATGATAGCACTGGAAGAAAGGGAGAGTTTGGGTCCTGACAAGGTCTCAGCTGTGGCCACGGGAGATGAAGGTCACTAAAGCTCAGAAAGCATTTTTAAATGAAGCTATGATATTTGATGTTTTCCACATGGGCACTGAAGAATTATCCTGCGATTTGTTACAGTGGAGAGAGATCCTCACAGAATATATAAAACGAACTTGCCAATGACAGGGGGAAATGGTATATGACGGAAAACACAGAGATGATAACTAATTCATGATGTCATTTACTGCACTCACCCAGAACCATCAAGAATCAATCAATCAGGTCTGCCTGATGGGCCAGAACGCAGCCTGGACTTCCTTCTCGAGACGGCCTGAAAGGCAGCTGTTTCCAGTAGGCAGGAACAGCATGGGAAAGAGAAAATAAAAACGACTGAATTATAGACGTCTCGTTGGTTTTCAATGACTTGGAATAAACTCAATGACAGTGGGTTTGGTTAATTTCGGTACAAAGGGGCATGGATATTTACATGAGCCTGGAGAAGCAGCAGCAGAAAAAAAGGGCTACCAGCGATCTTCACCCCCTGCTCCCTGTGGGTGGAGGGCAAAGTGACTTCCTCTCAAAGAACTTCAGTTTGCTCATTTTTCAGGGCTATGTTTCCTTTCAAATACCTTTTTTTAAAAAGTAAAAACAACTCACTGTTATCAGTCAATTTTGTCTTATAGTAAGTAACCTTACAGGACAGACAACTGCCCTTGTTGGTTTCTGAAACTGTAAATCTTCACAGGAGTAGAAAACCTCCTATTTCTCCCGCAGAACAACTAGTAGTTCTGAACTACTCGCAGCCCAACACATAACCCACTACGCCAGCAGGGCTCCTTCCAACGCCATAGCTACATGAAGAAACAACAACAAATGTTGCAGAGGCTGTGGAGAGACTGCACCCTCTTACATTACACTGCTTGTGGGACTTTAAAATGGTGTAACCACTGAGGAAAACAGAACGATGTGTCTCTAAAATGCTGGACATAGAAATATCATATGCTCCAGCAATCCCAAAACTTGATTTATATCCCAGAGAAATAAGAGCCACAATATCAATAAGTATTAAAAAAGAAAAGAACTAGTTAGTAGAAGCACTGTTCTGTGACTCTAGTACATCACATGAGATTTAAGGTGGGAAATGATTCACACTATATTAGGTAAAGGGTGTTCCGTCCAACTCCATAAAACACACTGTCGTGAAGATAGGTTTTCATTTACAGAATGCAGTGCAGGAAATGCTGGGTTACGGGTTGAGGTGAGTTACTTTACCATGAATGTGTGCTCTAGAGATCACAATGGAAAATCTAAGAGGAAGGACCAACAGTGGGCGGACATGTTTGGGAAGAGATAGTACAAGAAGGTAAGTACAGAAGCTAAACTGAAGGGCCTTCCTCTAGGGTAGTCACCACATGGTTCAGAATATAACTGAGATCTCCAGGCTACATACAGAATTATAGAAATAAAATAAAACAGTGACTCAATATAGATACAAACCAAGACAATGACATATAAGAATTAAGCTACAGAAGGGAGACGAAGCAGAATGTACACTCACTCACTCACAGCTATCACTGAGTCAATTCCAACTCACAGAGACCCTATAGGACTGGGCAGAACTGCCTTTGTGGGTTTTCGAGATTGTAACTCTTTACAGGCATAGAAAGCCTCATCTTTCTCTGGAGGGGCAGCTGATAGCTTCAAACTGCTGAACTTGTGGTTAGCAACCCAACCAGTAACCACTATACCACCAGGGCTTCTAAGTCCAAATAAAAGAGGTCTAATAATTGAGGAAGAGTCCTGTAACCCCTCAATTGCTAACTGAAAGGTCAGGAAGCTGCCAGCTCCTCTGTGGGAGAAAGATGTGATGGTCTGCTGCCTTAGAGATTATGGCCTTGGAATCCTATGATGACTCGTAACTCAGAGATTCACCATGTTGCAGAATCAACTCAACACACTACCTGCGGAGACCGGAGGAAGAGCTTTGAGCAAACGAGTGTTGATGACAGGAAGGCCTTGTCGCCCAAGGGCTCCCAAGGGCTGTGATAATGTGGGTGAGCTGGTAAGTCTTACAGTGAAGACTGTATGTCCTGGCCACCTGGAAGACCGGCTGAAAGATGTGACGAGGATTAACCAGAGCGAAAGAATGGCATTCGGGCAGAAAGAACCTCATGACATTTTGATAGGACATTGATGCTACACGAGGGTTATTGAGAAACATAAGGCTCCAGAAGGAAATAAGGCCCCAGTCTGGGACTTTGTCTCAACTTGCATCTGCATTGACCAGAAAGAGATCTGGGAGGAAGAATGGATTTAGGGGGAAAGTAGGATTAGCTGATCCACATTGAGTCTGAAGTGCCTTCAGAACACTGAAGTAAAAGGGTCTAGTAGGCATTTTGACATAAACCTGGAACTCAGAAGGACAGAGAGTTCTGTTCTACAGATACCTATTCTAAATCAACATTATATAGATGATAACAGAACCCATTGAATTATTCAGGGAGAGGATGGAGAGTTAGAAAGACAGAAAAGTAGCAGGCAGAGAGGTAGCTTTTCTAATGTTAAGATATTGACATATATTGAGAAACTAAATCAAAGAAAAATTGAACTTAATTTAGAAAGTGTACTAATATATTTTGGATTATTTTAAATTTTTTAGAAAACCCCTCCTTAATAACAAAATTGAATTGAGTAAAAATACTCCATTCCCTAAGATCTCCACTTACTTGTGGTTTACTGAACTATTCAAAATATTTGTTGAAACTTTCAATAGACATACATAGGTTAGCCTAGCCAATTAGCAGAACTGTATTATTAGATGACTAAATATCAAACTAATTAATATTTGGTAAACTACTTTTTAAAATGATCTAATGCCTAGGATTTGCTAAAGGATGTATATACTATAAAACAAATACTGATGGCTTGATTATAAATTTAGGAACTATATTATATTAAAAGGTATCAATCTCAACTCAAATCATTATAAAGTACCACAATGAAGTATCACTTAATAATTATTATTTCTTTGCTCAAGCAAGGATATTTTCAGCTCATTAAAAATGAAAATATAATACAGGCAACATTTTTATATGTACTTTTCAAATTGTAAAACATCTTGCTGGAGAGTGAACATCATGCTTGGTAAAGTAGAAAGTAAACCAAAAAAAGACCCTCAATGAGATGGATTGACACTGGCTACAGCAGCGGACTCAAGCACAGCAAGGATGATGAGGATGGCATGGGGTTGGCAAAAGTTGGCAGAGTACACAGGCTTGTTCTGAGTTGGAGACAACTGGATGGCACCTAACAACAAAACATTTTGATATGTACTTTTCAAACTTGGTGCTCTCTACCAAACTTATAGACTAGTTGTGTTAGACCTGGTTGTCTAGAGAAACAAATCCAAGAACATTCGTGTATAGATAAGAGCTTTAGATCAAAGAGTAATTGTATATTAAGAAAACATCCCAGCCCAGTCCAGAACAAGTCCACAAGTCCAATATTAGCCCTTAAGTACAATATTAGTCCAAAAATCCTTCTTCAGACTCACAGTCGCATGCAATGATGCAAAATACAGGAAGATCACAGGCCAATAGGTGCAAAATCTTGTGGATCCAATGGTGGTGGAACTTTGCACTGGGTAAACCTGCTTCTTATAAGATGTTAAAGAATAAAGATGACACTTTGAGGACTAAAGGTTGGCAGAGTCAAGCCATGGCATCTATTCGCTTCATGTGCATATGAGAGCGGGACAATACATAGACTGGAGATAAACCGATGCATTTGAATTGTGGTGTTGGCCAAGAATATTGAAAATGCCAGGGACTGCCAGAACAAGCAAAACTGTCTTAGACTAAGTGCAGCCAGAACGCTCCTTAGAAATGTGGATGGCAAGCCTGTGTCTCAGATCTTTTGGCATCCTATCACAGAGAAGAGTCTCTGGAAAAGAGCATCATGGTTCGTAAAGTGGAGGGTCAGCAAAAAAGAGGAAGACTCTCAACAACATGGATTGACACAGTTGCTGCAACAGTGGCTCAAAAGTAACAACACTGTGGTGATGGGGCAGGACCTGGTTATACTTAGACCTGCTAAGAGTTTGAACTGACTCAGCATCTGACAATGCGGGGTACCAGCTTCCACAATCAAATGGGTTCAAGGGGCAGTTGTGTAATTGAGGGGTAAAATCAAAGAGGCATCAGACAAGATGAAGCATGCAATTTGCTCACCTCCCAGACGGCCATGATCTCAGGAGCCAGGTCCGCACAGAGAGAAATAAAATATATTTCCAATTACGGCTTATATACATTTAGGGGCTGTGCTACCCCCCCCCTCCAATTACATCATAACAGGAAGGGGTTGTGCCATAGGCATACGTACAATAGAAGGGGGACGAGCTAGGGGTGTACACACAATAGGAAGGGGAGACACTAGGGGTACACATGTGACAAAATGGGCAGACTAAAGTCAAGATGGCAGCCTAACCTTGATTATCCTTGAGTTGGCTTGACCTTGTCTGTGGGCTCTCCTTCAGGGGAACAATCCAGTAGCCTTATCAGAAGGGAGTGGGCCCCACCTAGGATGGGACAGACTATAGGGTCTGATTGCTCTAGATGGCTGATAACACTCAGGCAGATAACCTTTAAGAAGTTGACCTCCAAGTATATGGTCATTGATCATGTGTTAGCAAGCAGCATCTTAGGTTTGGCAATTAACATGGGGGACAGGCTGGGGAATAACCTTTCTGTTTCCCACATAAAAACAACAAATAACAACTAAAGTGTGATTAGAACTGAAACCCGAATGCAGGTGAGTCTTGTTCTCATACTAAACAATGAACCTCTCCTTGCTGATTATACATAAATGTTAGAAAGGACTCAGAGCTTCTTCATGCCATGAAGTTGTTACTATATCCATTTTGCTTGATTCTTACTCTCACTGAACTGTTTGATTTTTCTTTTAAGCTCAAACAATGCAAACCCTTGGTAAACTGCAGAGGCTAAGATTAAAAAACTAGAATAACTTGTCCCCACCAGGTTAAAGTATTCTTTCCAAACTACAGACTAGGCCTCGTGCTAGACATGGAAAGCAGCGTATTCTGCTGCTACTCAAATGTATCTTTTCAGAAAAGTAACCTCACTGAATTATAACTCTGTGTATAGTCATTGTTCAAATGTTCGTTCTTTTTAATTAAAAACAAGTTTTTTTCACTACCACTTTCTACATTTTTTATGTGATTTTTAATCTAATGTGTGTGGAACTGTTTTGTTTTGTTGTTTTTTTTGGTTGAAGACATTTCTTCCTTATGAGTCCATAAATCACTGTGTATCAGAATCATAATGAGACTGAAATACTAAAAGAAATATAACTAAATTTCCCTAGGTTTAAGATTAATTATGTGAGGATTACAGGATATCCCATAATGTTTATATTTAAATACAATTTCTAAATATGCAGATATTTAAACACTAAAGATGTTAGACAGTGTAAGATAAGACAAAATAATAATAATAATTTATAACTTATCAAGGTCTCATGAGGGGGGAGGGGGAGGGGGGGAAATGAGGAGCTGATACTAAGGGCTCAAGTAGAAAACAAATGTTTTGAGAATGATGATGGCAACAAATGCACAAATGTGCTTGACACAATGGATGTATGTGTGTATTATTATGAGTTTATGAGCCCCCCAAAAAATGATTTTTAAAAAGATTTATTAATAGAAGTAGCTAGCTACCTAATTTGTCCTTCCCCAAAATGCTTCCACTGTACTATAATTTTAGACTTAGACTGTTTCTTAAAAATATGCAATTAATAGCTGGGAAAGTGAGCCAACACCTTGCCTTTATAACAACTTGGTTTTAATTCATTTAAATCCGGAGTGGAGAATGCCTGGCCCACGGGCCATATAAGGCATCATTATAAGAAATCATCAGTGACAGCTAACATTGCATGCTTCACCAAAGAGGAGCAGTCCCAACCCTAACATTCCAAAGGCCCAAACCAAGCTCATTGCCATGGAATCGATGCCGACTTATCGCCCCTACAGCCCTGTGAGTGTCCAAGTCTGTAACTCTTTAAGAAAGCCTTCTTTCTCCTGTGGAGCAGCTGGTAGTTTCAAACTGCTGACCTTGCAGTTAGCAACCCACTGTGCCATGAGGGCTCCTCAGCCATCACATTAGGGTTGAGTTCATTAAATGTTTGATGAAATATAGCAGGAAAATTTTTAAGTTGATAATTTTGTATGACCTGAGAATACTGTTATAATATCCAAATGGCCCTTGGCAGAATAAAGGTTCACTATCTCGGATTTGAATAATCACTTACTTATGGAACCCTGTACCTACCTCCTCATTGCCATCAAGTTAAGACTGGCTCATAGTGACCCGAGAGGGCATGGTAGAACTGGCCCAGTGAGTGGCTGAGACGATAATGCTTTATGGGAGTAGAAAGCCCTGTCTTTGTCCCATAGAGCCAAGTCGCTGATCATTTCAAACCGGCAACTGTGAGGATCACAGCCCAACGTGCAGCCGCCCTGCCACCAGGGAAACAGAACAAAACGCCGCCTGGTTCTTGTGCTTTCCAGTCATGCCTGTGGTCAAGCCCGTTGTTTCGGCCACTGCGTCAATTCATCTCACTGAGGATTTTCTTCTTTTTGTCTGATCCTCCCCTTTACCAAGACACCAAATTAATGTGTTAGAAAAGTTCATGCAAGATTAGTACAAGTTAGGTGGAGATCAAAGAAGTCCCAAATGTCTGACTTTTCCAAAACGCTGTATCACTCCATCACCCCTGATATCAACCAGTACTCCTCCACTAGGTGCATTCCCTCACTCAGTACATTCCATCTCAGGGTTCTACAACTTGTAACATCTCAGAGACGTTGCAGGCCATTAAGAAACTGGCCCACGTAGTTGTGGGAGCTGGTAAATGCCGAATCTGAAATTTAGATGTTCATCTGAAGATTCTCCTCATTTACAAGGTTGTGGAAGCTGATGAGTCAGGTAAGGTGAAAGTCCAAAACTCAAATCCCAAGAACTGAAAACCAGACAGAGACAACCCCACATGCAGGATTCAGAGCAAGAGGACTAAGCATCCCCAAGTGAAAGCAGAGGTCTCCCGCATAGCAATGTCAAAAAGCATGCCCAATCCCACATCAAGATGCGGCCTGGGTCAGCTGTCTTTTGGAGGGATAACTGATATCTTCTACACATGCACAGTGAGGAAGAGGAGGTCACAAGAGGGCTTTAATGCAAGTTTGGTTTTTGTCTTCTACAGATCATATCCCCCAAGGAAGCAAAGGCGGTGACTTGAGTCACACCCTCTAGTAACTCACAGCCATCAAGTCAATTCCAACTCACAGTGACCCTCTAGGGCTGGGTAGAATTGCCTCTGAGGGTTTCCAAGACTGAATCACATTACAGGCATAGAAAGTTGGGGGGGGGGGGCCTAAAACGATATCCTACCTTAATATTGTCTCATTAGCATAACACATAGCTCCACACACTCTCTAAATAAGAGCATAACCATAGACGCAGAGGCTAGAATCACATAATGTAAGAATATGAACAGAAGTACGTAAGAAGTATGCCCAGAGTGCTCCTTAGAGGCAAGGACGGTGAGTCTCTGTCTCACATACTACTTGTCAGAAGAGTTCAGTGTCTGCAGAAGGACATCATACTTGGTAGAGGAGCAATGAAAGAGAAGAAGGCCCTCAGAGAGATGGAGTAAGACCGTGGCTACAACAATGGGCGCAAGAACAGGAACAATTGAGAGGATCTGAATGAGACACCAGGTAGTGTTTCATTTTGTTGTGCACAGGGTTGTTACGGATCAGAAACAACTCAATGACACTAACCACAACATAACCAGAAAGCCTCTTGATGCATTTACAGATTCCACAAGAACATAATTAAGTGTTCTATAATCCCCATTCTTCTCAAGGCAATTCAGTTTGTTATGGCCCAGTCTTTAGCAGTCCAGTATATTTAATATTCTTGCCAACAACATAATTTAAAGTGATCAATTCTTTAGTCTTCCTTATTCACTGTCCACCTTCGACATGCATATGAGACCCTTGAAAATACCCTATGAAATCCTTAGACTCTGTCCTACAGGGCTGTTATCACATAGAGGGTAACAAAAATGGTGTTGGGAATGCAGACTGCATCCAAGTGACATTGTCATAGGCGGTGTGGTAATTACATAATATCATGTCAACTTTCTAAATTGAGTGAAGGGGTGGTGTCCAGTCTGTTGTGTTTGTCTGGGTTGACTAGAGAAACAAATTCACAGACATTCATATATATATATATATATATATATATATATATATATATATATAAAGAGCTTTATAGAAAAGAGCAATTGTATGGGTTGTCTGGGTTGACTAGAGAAACAAATTCACAGACATTCATATATATATATATATATATATATAAAGAGCTTTATAGAAAAGAGCAATTGTATACTAAGAAAACATCCCAGCCCAGTCCAGATCAAGTCCATAAGTCTAATATTTGCCCATATGTCCAATGCCAATGTATAAATTCCTTTTCACACTCACACAACCATGCAATGATACCAAGTGCAAGAAAATTATAAGACAGAGGGTGGAAAGTCTTATGGATCCAGTGTTGGTGGAAGCATCGAAGTGCTTGCAAGGATCTCCACGTGGCTCCTCCAGCTCCAGGGCTCTGGCTCCATCAGTGTAGTTCCATGTGGCTTGTCACCAGGAATTTGTAGGTGTCTGTGTCCCACCTTCAAGGAGGAAGACCAGAGTTCCCACAGTCCTCTGAAGAAGGCCATGCCCCACAAAGCCCTCATTGGCTATTACTTGACAGGCTAGACTCCACCCCTTTGCAAGTTGACAGATTATGTGACTACCACACCTGTCAATCCAGTCACAGCCTCATGGTGTCTCCTAATGGGTGAGTCCTGGGAACCTCCTCTCTCTCTCTGCCTTCACCTTCCTACTGACAGACAATCTGAGACCTGTGTCAGCCCTGTGATACTTCCTCCACCACTGGATCCACACACTTTTCACCCAACAGCCCGGAATTTTCCTGCATTCTGTATCACTGCACGTGGCTGTGTAAGTCTGAAGAGCAACTTAAGGACTAGTTTGGAGCTTACGGAGGTGAGTTGCACTGGGCTAGGATGTTTTCTATACATTTTCTTAAACATATATAAGTGTCATTGAATGTTTCTCCAGTCAACCCGGCCTAACACAGGAAGTGACACTAAAATAACTGCTTATAAAATTGGGGGGCAGAAATGTATTTCTTATAAAAATAGTTATAACAACAAAAACATCTTTAGCTAGTTTTAACAACGAAAACATCTTTTTGAAGCCCTGCTTACAATGTATCAGTACAATTACAAGGCTATATAGTTCAAGCCTAATTACTTTTCAATCTTGCGATGGTTGGTGAAGTAGAAGGTCAACAAAAAAAGAGGAAGACCCTCACCAACAGAGTGGGGAATCTTTTTTCGGCCAAGAGCAATTGAACATGAGGGGACTTTTTTCAAAGCTATGTATTTAGTTTTGGGGGTTTTTTTGTACTTAGTTTTTTTTTTTACAGAACAAGCTTATCACCTTCAAAGTACTGTTATTACACTTAATACATTTGTCAAATCTGCAATTCCATTCTTAGAAACATTTTTCAAGCTCATCTGTTTGGATGGCTGACAGCACCTTCCACTTAATTTTCTTCACTTCTACGTCTTCAAATCACTGTCCTTTTATGGTGGAAACAAGAAGAAGTCGCATAGAGCAAGGCCTGGGAGAAAGGTGCATGGGGCAAGATAGGCATGCCGGTTTTTGTCAGAAACTGGTCACTGAGATGGCTGTGTGAGCAGGTAGGTGCAGTGCCGTGGTGGCAAGACCAGTCCCCTGCCTGCCACAAATGAGTCCTTTTTTGTGACACACTGTTATGCAGTATTTTCAGAACCTTGATTAACAGTCTGCTCTGGTGGATGAATTCCAAATGCACTATCCCCCTCACAATTAAAAAAAACAGGGGGGCTATTATCTTGGTCTTTGTTGATTTCACTTGATGAGCTTTTTTTAAAAATCATTTTATTAGGGGCTAATACAACTCTTATCACAATCCATACATACATCAATTGTGTAAAGCACATCTGTACATTCATTGCCCTCATCATTTTTCAAAACATTTGCTCTCCACTTAAGCCCCTGACATCAGGTCCTCAATTTTTCCCCTCCCTCCATGCTCAACGCTCCCTCATGAACCCTCATTAATTTATAAATTATTATTTTGTCATATCTTGTCCTGTCCGATGTCTCCCTTCACCTACTTTTCTGTTGTCTGTCCCCTAGGGAGGAAGTCACATGTAGTTCCTTGTAATCGGCTCCCCCTTTCCAAGCCACTCTCCTTCTCTGCTCCCACTATCGCCACTCACACCCCTGGTCCTGAGGGAATCATCCACTCTGGAGTCCCTGCGTTTCCAGTTCCTATCTGTACCAGTGTACATCCTCTCGTCTAGCCAGACTTTCAAGGTAGAATTGAAATCATGATAGTGGGGGTGCGGGGGAGATGAAGCATTTAGGAAGTAGAGGAAAGTTGTATTTTTCATCGTTGCTACATTGCACCCTGACTGGCTCGTCTCCTCCCTGAGACCCTTCTGTAAGGGGATATCCTGTGACCTACAATGGGCTTTGGGTCTCCACTCCACACTCCCCACCTCATTCACAATGATGATTTTTTTGTTCTGATGATGCCCGATACCTGATTCCTTCGACACCTTGTGATCGCACAGGCTGGTGTGCTTCTTCCATGTGTGCTTTGTTGCTTTTGAGCTAGATGGCCACTTGTTTACCTTCAAGCATTTAAGACCCCAGACGCTATATCTTTTGATAATCAGGCACCATCAGCTTTCTTCCCCACATTTGCTTATGCACCCATTTTGTCTTCAGCGGTTGCGTTGGGAAGTTGAGCATCATAGAATGCCAGGTTAATAAAAGAAAGTATTCTTAAATTGAGGGAGTACTTGAGTGGAGGCCCAATGTCCTTCTGCTACCTTAATACTAAACCTATAAATACATGCACATGTCTTTATCTAGACCTCTATAAATGCCCTTTGCCTCCCAGCTCTTTCCTTTATTTCCCTTGACTTTCGTCCTGTCCCACTATCATGCTCAGTGGCCACTAGGGTTTCAACAATTCCTCTTGGTTACATTACCCTTGATCACATCCTACCAGACCTCCCACACCCTCCGCACTACCTATTTGGATCACTTGTTGGTCCCTTGTCCCTGGGTTTATTAACACCATTACCTTTCCCCCCACCTCCCCGCCTCCCATGCCCCCCTGGAACTATCGGTCCCGTTGTTTTCTCCTCCTGATTGTTCATCCAGCCTATCTTATTTAGACAGACCTGGTGATGAGCTTTCGGGGGGGCCGGGAGGGGGGTAAGGTAACGATGGTGCCTCTCACTAGCTTGATTGATGTTTCTTAAGGGGTCATAAGAAAAGCACCCTGTCTCCTCACCAGTAATGACCTTGGGGGAAAGTCTGAGTTGCTTCGGAGCTGTTCTTTCAAGTATGCCATGTTTCCACTAGGAGCTTTTTTAAATGTTATAATGTGTTTATAACATTAATCATGGGCCATGTTAATCAAACATTTAATGTGATGGTTGGAACTGCTACTCTTTCATCAGGTGTATGATGCTACTGGTATTGATGATTTCTTGGATCTTATATGACCCAGGAGCTGAACATTCCCTACCCTGGCTCAACAAGATGGATTGATACAACGGCTGCAAGAATGGCTTCAAGCATGACACTTGTGAAGACAGTGCAGCGTTTAGTTCTCTTGTGCACATGGTCCCTGAGTCAGAACAGACATGCAGGCCCTGCTCTGAGCAACAACAATGCACTGGGTCAGCGCTGTCATGATGACCCCATTACTAGGGCACTTTGAATCACCGGATTTTCCCGCTTGCTACAAGTATATGCTGTTGTTTTCTTTGTTGCCCATGTTTTCATAGTTGCTGATCTTGGCATATTTTCTGGCATTTTAGCGACAATATTGTGGTAATCAATATATGTGAACCTATCTTGTTGTTGTTAGATGCCACTGAACTGCTCCAATGCATAGCAACCCTATGCACAACACAAGAAATATTGCACAGTCCTGTGCCATCCTCACAATTGTTTCCATGCCCGAGCCCACTGTGCCAATCCATCTGGTTGAAGGTCTTCCTCTTTTTTATTGCCCCTCCACTTTCCCAAGCACAATGTCCTTCTCCAGGGACTCTTCCCTCCTGACAACATCTACAAAGTATGTAAGATGAAGGCTTGCCATCCGCGCCTCTAAGGAGCACTCTGGCATTGCATCTTCCTATAGCAATAACTTGTAAGAGATTAAGTAGTAATTACAGGAAAATTAGATTAAAATTTTAAAAGGCTCAAACTCGATTAATAATAGTGTTGTAATTAATAGTACGTTGCAGAAAGATTTTTGATAGCAGTCTTCAAGTCTTAGTAAGCAAAGCACCACTCAGTGTACAAATCTCAACACAAAATCTTGGGCACTGATACCAAGTATTTCCTGATTCTGAAGCCCTCAAAATAAGCATTATTAAACGAGTACTAGTAATATTTGTAAGGAGCAATAATACTAGAAAACTGAGACAAAAAAATTGATGGACTAGTGAAAGGTCTAAATTGCAAGGCAGTTTCTGTGGTATAGTAGTTACGCCTTGGGCTGCGATCCGCATGGTCAGCAGTTCAAAACCACCAGAGGGTCGCTACGAGTCAGTATTGACTCAGTGGCAGTGAGTCTGGATTGGGTTTTCTGTGGAACACAGCAGGATAGTCCCCAAAAATCTAATAAATAGCAAAGGAATCGTAGGTAAGACATTTGTTTAATCGTGATAGTGACTGACTAGCAGGGCTTTCCCTCCTTGCTTTCCCATTGAACTATCGCAAATGAAAGTTCAGAGGGGTACACATTGTACCTGGGCTGTAAACCATGACTATCAGTAGCTGCTGCTAGCCATGATTTCCTTAGTAAGAGGTCCAATGAAAGAGAATAAGCATTTCCCTCTCCCACCCCCTTTGTCTTAAGGCACCCTAGAGCAGTGATTCTCAACCACTTTAAGGAGGGTGATGTGGTTTAAATGTAGATTTCAATGTAAATACCTTCATACAGAATCTCAACTAGTGCTTGACCAATTGAGTGCCCACCGTTGCCTAGTCAAGTTAGCACATAAAATTAACCATGACATTCACTGTAACTTCCCTTCAGAGCAAAAGTCTGCACTCCTCACCTCTCCCAGCTTCTAACCTCATTGACAATCGCAGCCTAATGCTGTGACATGGATGACTAGAAGCGTAAGGTGGAACCAAGAGGGTCGCTGCATACTGGAATATAGTCAGCAACAGGTCACTGAAAAAACAGGAAGTTCTCCAAATAGGAAAGGCTGGCAAAAGAAACCACAGACCATTTCAAATCACGGAGAAACTGGTTGTTTGGTGCCACCGACTTGGTTTGGACTCAAAGCCTTATGTAGCCATAGCACAAAAGTTTGCCCAGCCCGGTGCTGCCCTCACAAGCGGAGTGGTAGATGTATCTGAGCCTGCGGCTGTAACAACTCTGTTAATCACCTTGTTGAGCATCTTCACTAACCCTGTACTCTACCATGCATGATGTCCTTTTCCAAGGACTGATCCCTCCTGATAACACGTCTGAAGTACATGACACGAGGTCTTGACGTCTGTTCGTCCTTTTGACAGTCTATACAGAAATACTCTCCTCTTTCTAAGACCTGGACGTCAAACAGTAGAATAGTAAGGTCCTGCCCTCCATTAAAAAAAAAAGAGAGAGATCTATCTTTACACAGGTGGCTATAAGCACAAAGCTACTGCCCAGTCTAAGATTGAGAGGGAGATTCGTCATCACCTACATATCCTCAGGGAGATGAAGCAGAGCTTGCTCCACACAAGGACTTCTTCCGGCAAGATAAGGGTGGACAAAATGTCCATAATAGAGGACAGTAGAAGGTCTTGAATCATAAGGAGAGTGCAACCTTAAACAGAAAGGGAAAGTTTTTTTATCGTGGATTTATACATGAAAGTGATCATTTGTGGTTCACAAATTAAAAAGGCAACCAAAAATAACTTTAAAAAAACCGACTAAGGAAAGAATGGGAGAAAATAAAACACATAATAGGAGAGACAGGAGATAGAAAGTAACATAGGAGCTGGAAAAGTCTAGCTGTTCTTTCAGAGCATCTATGTCACAGGCTCTCCAAGAACACAGAGAACAGGGCCAGGATAGATAAGACAGTCACATAACACAGGTCCAACCCAAGAAGAGCTGGCGTTTCTAAACTGAAATTCTAAGCCAGCCATATAATTGGAAAAGAAAATTCCTGAGCTAAAAAAAGGAAAATATTTACTCCAGAATTTGAAAGAATTCACTCACTCTGTTTATGATAGAAGCTTTTGGAAAGAAATCTATGCCTAGATTTAGTCTAGTGGACTACCTTAGTTTAAAGAACTATAAAAAAGAAAGAAAATCAATATCAGGGCAGAAAAATACAGTTTATCTACAAATGGTCAAAAAGAGAACAACTTCATTTGCTCTTCCACAACAAGGATCAGTAAAAGGCGGCGGGGGCAATGTCGACAATGAGCATTTCTGACTCGTGGGCTTTTCTATCTGAGCAGCTGTGGAGAGGGGGATGCACACAGGAAATAGTAAATCAACATGGTCACCAATGAAAGAAAAACTGTAACATTTAAATCCACTTCTTCCACATCTCTCTAACCTCTTTATCACACCTTTTTTTGACTCAGCTTTCAAACTTGTCCACTAATTGGATTGTTTCTCATTCCATCAAAGGATTTATATAACTTCTCATCATTCTGAGATCAGTCTTATGACTTTCATCATATACATATATACATATTTACATAAAATAAGACTTTACTGCAAGCATGAATGGGAAATTATTACAACCCTGGTGGTCTAAGCTGATCCACCACAAACTCTGGCTGACTTTGAATAGTGAGACTTGGAGAACCAGCTCTAGTCAGCACATATGCTAATGATCCCAGAATATAGGAACTATGACCTTGGGCAAGGACAGTCAACAAATAAAAAGACAGAAAAGATGAGCACAAGCTAGAAACTCATGCCAGCTTGAATACAGATGATAGACCAATGCATTTTATAATACACTACCAAATGTCCCACTACTAGCTGGTTGGTAGTGGTGATATAAATGACTGGACATTTTTAGAATGGAAATGGAATTGCTGTCATTGTTTTTCTTCTTGTAGAGTCTTTGTTCTGTGATTGGATTAGATAAAGAGCTTCTTTCCACAAGCCTTTCAGTCAGCCAACAAACGGCCCAGCATTGCTATGGGAGTTCCCAAAGGGAGGCACGTCACGCTTTTCCTAGGAAAGTCAGGGGAGACTCCATAACAGTTACACTGGAACTGAATTTTAAAATTTCAATAAGGGACCGCCAAGCTGAGAGACAGAGGAACTCCAAGAAGAAGCGAGAGCTCCTACAAAGGCAGGGCTTGCCATGAGTGGACTACATTAATAAACCCACATGAAAACAGAGCAGTAGATGGGGCAGAGGGGGTGAAAATAGGTGCAAATAACCTCCAGAGGTTCCCAACTTTCGAGGAAACACTCTCCAAGGAGACATTCAGAACAGAGTGGAATCCAATTGAGTTTGTTTCTGCCAGTGAGTGCTCAGAGGTCATAAGTATCCTACAATGCACAGGCCGCCCCACACAATGTAGAACACACTAAAATAACCCATTGCCATGGCGTCTAACTCACAGCAGTCCGGCAGTCCTGAGTAGAAGTGCCTTTCCAAGATGGCAGAGCCTCACTTTCTCCCTCGGAGTGGCTGGTGGTTTTGAAATGCTGACCTTGCAGTTAGCAGTCCAATGCACCAGCCACCAGAGTTCCCTCGTCCTACCCAAATGCCAGTTGAGCCTCCTTTCAGAACCCCTGGGGAGTGAGTGAAGGTTTAACAAAGTCTGGAAATGCCAAGCTGCACTCACTAACTAAGGACTTCCCGCGGGCGTGTCTTTGCAGAGCAGGGAGAATGTTTTCTTCTCCCCTTTGACTCGCAGGAAGCTCTCAGGGCTTGTTGTCCATCTTTAACAAGTACAAAACTCTTCACAGGATATATTTCAGTACAAGACCCAAACCTCATCTTCCTATTCACGATTCGTTTTATCATGACCCAAATTTCTCGTTTTGTATGCAATTATGTCACCTACAAATGTATTGTAATGTGTCTATTAATGTACATCAAATACTTCTAGGATATAGTAAATTATACATTTTAAAATAGAAAAAGCAGAAATAGAAAAATAGAAATGATATGAGCTAATCCTAGAATTAGGAGACCACAGAGAAGATGAGAACACAGAAAGGTAGGGCAGGTGGGGAGGGGGCAATATATCGAGGAATCGGTTGAAAAGAGGTAGGGAGGTAAAGAAGAGCAGTACAGGACAACATGAGAGTGAGGGAATCACCGCAGGACAGTTTATAAATAACCTTAAAATTCACAACAGTGGCCAGTAGGAAACCATGAAAGAACCTTGGCAGCATAGCCGTTATAAGCGGGCGGCTTAACTGCAATATCAGCAGTTCTAACCAGTCACTCTGAGGGAGAAAAATAGGATTTTCTACTCCTCTAAGGAGTTAAGTCTCGGAAACTCACAGGGGCAGTTCTCCCTATGAGTCGGCATAGACTCTATGGCAGTGAGTTTGGTTTTGGTTTGCAGGAAACCATGTAAGCTCAGACAAGATATTAAATAATCAATAACTTTGCCGGAAAAATATTATACAACACTGATATGAATCGTTTTACCTTTGAAGTTAAACTTATTAATAATAAGTATTCTTCCTATAAGATCAAGCATCTCAGACTTGAAAGGGTAGTTACATTAAAGGACCACAGGTCCTGCTACTGTTTCCTAATTGCAACACTTTCAGGTGTTTACTCTCCACTCCCCACTCCCCTTCTCTCCATTTGTTTTACACGCAGCCTACCTGGCAAGCCCTCCTCATGGTCTAGGCAGGGATTCTCAACTTTTTAAACAGGGGGCCAGTTCACTGTCCCTCAGACCCCTTGGAAGGCCGGACTATAGTTTAAAAAAAAAACTATGTACAAATAAATGCCTATGCACACTGCAAATATCTTATTTTGAAGTAAAAAAACAAATGGGGCAAAAACACGGGGTGGGCCAGATAAATGTCCTCAGCGGGTTGCATGTGGCCCACAGGCCGTAGTTTGAGGACCCCTGATTTAGTGGGTTACAAGTTGGGTTGCTAACTGCAAGGTTAGCAGTTCAAAACCGTAAGACTCCTGAGGGAGAAAGATGGAGCTTTCTACCCCCTCACTCATCTATAGAGGTAGTTCTACCCTCTCCTACAGGGTTGCTGAGTCGGAATCAATTTGATAGCTATAAGGTTGCTTTTTTATTACTTGGCCCTGGAAACAATTGTTATTTATTATTCAAACACAGCCTCAAACCCTTAAACACACATCCTTTGGGCTTCAAATATTTTCACAATCAAACTGAGCCGTCTTAAGCAACTTACTTATATAAACTTTGCCCCCACTTGTTTGTCCTAAGGGGCTGCTTACTTTTCCAGAAAGACATAATCATTAGGAACTGCTCACAACATATAATTTGTCACAAATGGATGGCCAACCTGACTGCCCCGTCACATAGCAAAATCCCAGTTAGCCTTTTCTTAAGTGAAAATGAGAGCTAGGGGATAGAGGTAAGCCAAAACAAAATCCCAAACTCACTGCCAACTCATAGCAACCCCTGTGCATTTCTGAGATCACTGTACACCGGAGTGGAGGTGAAGAAGGAAAACAATCAGGTAACGTTCCAAACCCAAAATTATCTAGCTGAGAACTACTTCCACTAAGTTTTCTCAATTAAATATAAATGCTTAACTCTGTAATTGACATGATCATAATTTCAATATCCTTTTTGTTTGTTGGCTATTTGAGCCTTTGTAAGCAGAGGAAGGATTCTACTTGGGGTCCTAAGATGTATTAACACTCAGGGCCCTATGCTTACCATCCTAAAAAGTTTATACTTAAGTTTTCGTCTGGAAAGAGAGAAGCCATTGAAAAATTACAAATGTAAAAAGTTACAAACAGAACTTTACAAAGTGAGTCCTTGTCAAAGATTTAACCAGATCTTCTACCAGGGAACTAGGTGAGCGGTAGAGTTCAACGCATTCCAACAGCTGAGTATAAACATTTTAAACATGTTCTTACAGATTACTAGATTAGAAACAAAAATGGTTAATATCCCAAAGTGCTGTAAAACACATAATCTGATAGGGTTTTAATTCCACCCCCTGGTGCTCTCCATCATATGTATCTGAGTCAGACAAAACTGATATAGTTGCCTAAGTCATCTTCGGGTGAGCTCATCTTTAGGTGAGCTGGTTAGACAATGCTCCATCCATTTTGACTTTGAAAGGACGCACAATCAGCCATCCTTTTGCCTTATTTCCTTATTTACTATCGAGAGCAAGTTTCTGTTAAACTGTTCCTCTTCCACCCTCATAATTTAGGGAACCAGGAGCGGATAGGTTATTATTGATGAGAAGAAAAGTCGCTGGCTATAAAGATTATTTTTCCTGGCACCTAATGAATCTTAAAACCTTTTCCCTGCAGTTGAGGGAGATTTGAATATTGGAATCGCCAACAAATTGATAGCCTTTGTTTCAATGTTGCAAGGATTGCCCAAGAGTGTGCAAGCTAAATGCATGGCAACAACGGCCCAACACGGAGGGTGAGGCTTCTGGGTGGCGGGGAGCCCACGGCGTACGCGCGGCAGGGGGATAATGGGGTCCCAGGGCACCGTTCTCCCTCCCCTCGCAGCACCCGCCCGGCGCGACGGCCGAATCAGGGCCTGCATTCACCGGCGGGAGCCCCTCACCCTGGCTCTTTTGTTGAGGACCTGGCTGCTTCCCGCCTGCCCCCGCCCTTCTCCGCCGGCCTGGGGCGGCTGGGGGCCCGGCGGGAAGCGGAGGAGGGAGGCGGGAGGCCGCGCGGGCTCCGGGAGTACTCACCCCTCTCCGCTCGGCCCCTGACCCCGCCCGCAGCCCAGCTCGGCGGGGCGGGGCATGGGACTGAGGGAGGGGGCAAGGGACAGGGACCCATCCCCCCGTGAGGCCGCGGCCCTCGGGCGCAGAGCCGGGGTGCCCCGGGGGACACGGAGACGGCGCAAAGGGAGGCCCACCCGCCAAGGTGCCCGACCCCCCCTAAGGCGCCGCCGCTGCCGCCCGAGACGGAGTTGGGGCATGCGCACTGCACCTCCTTCGCGTCCCGGGGCCCAGATCGCGCCGGCTGCTGACGTCAGGGGCCACGCGCCCACGGCCAGCGCCGAGGGGCGTGACCTCCTGCTCCAGGGCGACGCGGGTTCCGAGGCCCCGCCCCTCGCTCCGGCGGGAGGGGCGGGGCCCCGGGAACTGGCCTGGGTAGGTGTTCTCCGTGCAGCACAAAGACCGCCCCTGGAAAGGGCTGCGTGCGTGCGGGTGAGCTCAAGGGTAACATACTTCGACACACCCTCTTGCAACAGATAGTCAAATATTTCGAGAATAAAAGGGTGACCAAGGGGGAAAGAGTAGAGCGAAAACGTGGACTGAGTACATAGTGTCCCTTGCATCCCTCCTAGAGGTTCAATGTCGCTTAGGCGAATGTGCACACGTATGTAAAATACTGCAAACACCACAACAAGCAGCCGCAAGCATCACTATGGCTCTCAAATTTTAAGGGCAGAAGAAGAGTGAAGAATTCTAGTACTGACAACACAACCATCTGTGGTATATCTCAGAGAGAAAAAAAATTTTTTCCTAGCGGTAAAATTCAATTTGAGGACTACGGTAGGGGAAAGATGTAGGAGTAACAGGGATTACCAAAGTGAAATACTGAAAATGCACCAGCAGTCATCTGAGCGAAAACTAGCATCTGCTCCTTTTAACACAAGGAATCGAGTAGTGTGCAAAGACAGAAATGAAGGCAAGTAAAGAAGGGACTGGAAACCTGCCTTGAAATGTACAGGCCATGGTTTCCAGCCTGTACTATGTGATAGAAGATGTAACCATTGCTGGGAGATGGACACATAGAACTCTTGCGTCTTTTAGTGGGGGGCAGGGGGTGGCAACATCTTGTGAATAATACAATTCTTTCAAAATGAAGCATCTGAAAAGAAATATAAGGATAATGAAAAAGCAGGGTGGTGGGGGTGCATTTCTGACTTCTGCTGACTTCCCTATTTCCATAAGAAAAGGTCAGGCATGCGTCTACCCTCCAATCTTTTACCCTATTCTGACACCAACCCTTCCTTTTGGCACTGTGCTGGGCTCAATAATTTGTTGCAATGGCCACATAAAATTCATGACCTGGGTTTATTAGAGGGGTTACCAGGACCAGGAGTCAGGATTACTAAACAGTGAGGATCTAGTCATTGCCCCACATCAGTGCCTCACCTCTGCTAGCAGCCAAGTCTCCATGGTCCTCAGCTTCTCAGACACATGGCCCCTTGGCCTTTGCCTCCATGGTCTAGGAACCCTATCCTGCTCTACCTCCTAGTAACATGGTTTCAACATTACCCCTCTGCTCAGTCTCATGGTCTCCTTGCCTTGGCCTCTGGTCTCACCCTGGCTCCTTTACTGTGTCTCATGGTCCCCGTTTTCAGTGGCTAGTTTACTCAAGAGTGGGCAGCCGATTCCTTTAGGGTTGTAATCCTCTTTTCATGCATACTCCATCTGTCTGCTGAGCAAATAATGAGAAAGTGGGCTCTACGAAGAACTTGGATAAGAATTTGAGGAAGACATATTAACAACCTATGATATGCAGATGACCCAACATTGCTGATAGAAAGTGAGACGGCATTGAAGCACTTGCTGTTGAAGATCAAGGATTGTTGCTTTCAGTATGGATTGCAATTTATTGTAAAGAAACAAAAAAAAAATCTTCACAAGTGCATCAGTAGGTAATGTAATAAATGGAAAAAAGATTGAAGTTGTCAAGGATTTCACCTTGATTGGATCCACAATATTCCTGGAAGTAGCAGTCAAGAGATCAAGTGATCCATTGCATTAGATAAATCTGCTGCACAGGTATTCTTTAAAGTATGGAAAATCAAAAATGTTAGTTTGAGGACTAAGGTGTGCCTGATCCAAGACATGATATTCTCAATGGTCTCAAATGTATGTAAAAGGGGAACATTGAATAAGGACGGCCATAGAATGGATGCATTTGAAAGATGGTGCCAGTGAAGAATTAAAGATACCAGGGACTCACTCCCAAAAGAACAAATCTCTCTCTCTTGGAAGAATTGCAGCCAGAATGTTCTTTAGAAGCAAAGATGGTGAGACTTCATTGCACATGGTTTGGACATGTTATCAGGAGAGACCATTCCCGGGAGGAGGACATTTCACTTGGTAAACTAGCAAGGTAGTGCAAAAGAGGAAGATCGTCAACAAGATGAATTGGCATAGTGGTTGCATCAGGGGGCTCAAACGTCAGAACAGTTGTGAGCATGACACAGAACTCGGTGCTGTTTGGCTCTGTTGGACCGAGGGCAGCTGGGAGTCGGGACGGACTCCACAGCTCCTGAGAACAACAGCAGTGTCACCCCTTTGGTTTCCAAGCCTTCAAGTCTTTACTAGAGTCAACCGCCTCATCGTTCTCTCAGAGAACAGCTGGTGAGTACCATCCATTGATCGCGTGACTAACAGCTCCGTGTGTAGACCCCATGGCATCAGTTCCATGGCAGTGACTTGGATTTTTGGTTTTGATGTATAGTGAGAATTACTAGTAGTGATGTAGACACACAAAAGCAGTACATGTTGTTGGAAAAATAGATTTGTAGGGTTGCCACAAAACTTCCAGTTATAAAGAAATAATGGGATAGCTGTAAAATGCAATCAAGAAAACCACAATAAAATACGGGATGTGTGCGTGTATTTCTGCAACTTTTTTTTATTAAAAACTCATAAAAGACAACTCTCATGTTTGCAATTTTTCTCTAATCTCAATTAATAAAAAAGTATTGTGAGTATAGATGAATACCCCTTGACATATTTGAGGAACTATGGAAATAAATTAGCAAACTGCCCATTAATATTATCTATAGTTTTTTCTTTTAAAGTACTAGGTAATAAGTTCTGAGTGGCAATGTGAGTGGATGAGTTTCTCCCTCAAATAGCTACATGAAAATAAAGTTTGGGCATGAAAAAACAACAGTGCATTTTCTAACATTGCACTCAATACTTGAGAACTTTTCAGGCACCTAATACACCTTGTTACCTTAATTTTTCCCCAATTTGGCTTAATGTTCTATATCTTAGCTACCCAAAACAAAGAACTAACAGATGTGAATTAGGTAACCTCCATGCACTTCCTCTCAATCTATCACCATCACAAGGAATAGTACTGGCCTGTTGATGTATTTCTCTATACCATTAACAAGTGCTTTAAAGTGGGGCCCACTCTGATTATACTCCCCAAGTCCTTTTTTTTAGAGTGGATTTTTTTATCGTTTTATTTGGGGCTCACACAACTCTTATCACAATCCATACATACATCAATTTTGTAAAACACATTTGTACATTCATTGCCCTCATCATTCTCAAAACATTTGCTCTCCACTTAAGCCCTGGCATTAGCTCCTCATTTTCCCCTCCCTCCCCGCTCCCCCCTCACTCATGAACCCTTGATAATTTATAAATTATTATTTTGCCATATCTTGCCCTGTCCGACGTCTCCCTTCACCCCCTTTTCTGTTGTCCGTCCCCCAGGGAGGTGGTCATATGTAGATCCCTGTAATCGATTCCCCTTTTCCAACCCACCCTCCCTCTATGTTCCCACTATCACTACTCTCACCACTGGTCCTGAGGGGATCATCCGCCCTGGATTCCCTGTGTTTCCAGTTCCTATCTGTACCAGTGTACATCCTCTGGTCTAGCCAGATTTGTAAGGTAGAATTGGAACCATGATAGTGGGGTGGGGGGAGGGGGAGGAAGGATTTAGGAACCACAGGAAAGTTGTATTTTTCATCGTTGCTACATGGCTCCCCGACTGACTCGTCTCCTCCCCAAGACCCTTCTGTAAGGGGATGTCCATTGGCCGACAGATGGGCTTTGGGTCTCCACTCCACACTCCCCCCTCATTGACTATGGTATGATTTTTTTTGTTCTGATGATGCCTGATATCTGATCCCTTTGACACCTTGTGATCGCACAGGCTGGTGTGCTTCTTCCATGTGGGCTTTGTTGCTTCTGAGCGAGATGGCCGCTTGTTTACCATCAAGCCTTTAAAACCCCAGATGCTATATCTTTTGATAGCCAGGCACCATCTGCTTTCTTCGCCATATTTGTTTATGCACCCATTTGTCTTCAGTGATCTTATCATGGAGGTGAGCACACAATGATATGATTTTTTGTTCTTTGATGCAGATAACTGATCCCTTTGACACCTTGTGATCACACAGGCTAGTGTGCTTCTTCCATGTGGGCTTTGTTGCTACTCCCCAACTTCTAACAGGGTTCCCTTACTAGCAGTAATCGAATGATGAATTAAATTCAAGAAAAAAATAAGGAAGTTTTTATACATAATTAATCTCATGATAACCAAATAATATACCCATTTTACAGATACGAAAACCAAGACAGGTTTCATTTTCTCTTAATTGCTAAATCGCTTCTAGTTCTGACTTTATTATATTCTTCTGTTTAATTAGGACATGTTCACTTCTTTTTAAATCTGGATTCCCTTAGTTTCCTTGAAACCACAGTCCCCTGAATCTCCTGGCTCTCCATCATTTCCTTTTCTCTCTCCCTCACAGGTACTGTTTGTCTATTACATGTTAAATGCCCGTGTTCCCACAGGGCCTGATAGAAGTTGATCGGGGGCCAGGTGCTTCTGGCTTCTTGTTTGTGTTGTTTCATCTTGAAGACTCCGTTCAAATGATGGAGAAAGAATCCAAAACGGGTTATACAAACTGCATTCTATTCAAAATGTGTTCCTTTGACCCATCACTTAACACTTTTATGACTAAAACTTAAAACTGGTGTGATTGTTTTCCACAAAATAATTACAGGGTTTGTTTTCAAAGATTAACTCGTAGTGTCCTCTAGACAGTATGGCCCAGTAATAAGAAACAAATTGAAAGTGATCTGATGACTGTCTTGCCTTCTCAGTCTTGTCAGCTCATATCACTCGTACATACTCTTTCTGCCCGTATCCCACAGGCTTCACCTAGAGGTACATAAAGGTAGGAAATGGTGTCTCTAGCTCGGTAGCCAAGTGGCCTGCCACGCCTCGACAGGATGGGGTGGTTCTATTATGCCAAGCAAGAAAGGGCAAACAAGCACTGGGAGCTAATCGCCATCTGCAGCAGTTTGTAACACTCAAGTTTCTTCTCCCGCTCCTCAGGGAAAGAGATAGTCTATCAAAGAAGGAGAGGGGGGAGGCAATTTGAGTGGACAGCAGGGATCAGAAACGTCTTGAAATCATGTGCATGGCACTTACCTAAATGTGAGTAAAGGGAAATAATCCAGCCAAAGAATGGGCATAAAAGGACTGATAAGGATCACCGGCAGATGATTAAAGCACCCTCATCAAGCCACTTCTTGTTTCCCACAGCACATCTGCAAAAACAAAGCCAATTGCCGGGGATTCGATTCCAGCCCGTGTGACCCCATGCGTTTCATGGGAGAACTGATACAGGGGCTTTCTTGGGTGCAATGTGTACAGTATCAGATCCATAGGCCTTTCATGAGGCAATTCAGTGAGTTCAAACTATCAACTTTAGGTTTTAGTAGTAAAGCGCAAGACCTTTTTGCCATCTGGGCCCTTAGCATGCCTGCAGTACTGTATTTTTGTTTTTATTTGAAGTTTTAAAATTTCAGTCAACTTTTCCCAAGGCATAATTTACATGCAATAGAATGCTCCTGTCCTATGTGAACTGCTCAATGCATTTTGACGAATGTATACAGCCAGGGAGGATTGAATTGTGTCCTCCACAGCCATGAGTTGTAAATCCTAACCCCTGTGCTTGGTATGTTCCTGAAGCTTAGTATAGGCTGAGTATTAGTGCAGGTTGTGTCTTGAGTCAATCTCTTTTCAAAAATTGTGTTTTATTATTATTATTATATCTTTATTGGGATTTATTTCACATATCATACAATTGAACCATTCAATTAGATTAAGATTTGTGCAGCCATCATCACAATCAATTTCAGAACACTTTCTTTTTGTCCTCATTGTCTTTAGCTTCATACTTCTCCCATCCCCTCTGCCGTGCCCCCGGCCATTATCAATCCAGTTACTATTGCTATCAATCTACCTACCTGGATTTCATGTACAGAAAAATCATATGAAATGCAAAAAGGAAGCCAATGAACAAATAAAGTTAACAATTAGACAAAACATAGAAAATCCTCATTCAAAAATATTAAAAATGGAAACAACTTTCAAATGGTTCCCAAGCAGTAATTGGGTTCAGCCGGTTCTCACTGGTTCCATAGAATCAATACCTAATTTTTGGTTGAGTTTGGTGAACCAGTTCTTGAACTAGAACTTGTTATCGGGGTCCTAGCTATGGTGGGCAGCTGAACAGCCACCCAAATGTGGAGATCACAAATCTACTATCCTAACTCTTTTTCTAACGTTCCCCTAGCAGCAGCAAATTCTAAGCATCCATACCAATGTTCATTCTCTCCATAGGTATAAAAAAATGAGACAGAACTATGCTTATATTTACTGATCTCATAAATATCCTTATGCTTTGGATGAAATACTACATTTTCACTCCCTTGTATAAAGAGAAAGAGTGCCAAACGACCAGAGGGTGTCATGCTATCATTCAGCTCAACTTTGTGTTACACCCCAAATTCCCATGAGATATAATGAGTGAATTATGCAATTCCTGGAAGTGTTCAAAGAGTTATATATATATATATTCAGAACAATTGCTGTAAGTCCAGAAGGAGAAAGGAGGTTTTCAAAGGTGAACATAATATGTTCAGAGATGAGAAGTCATCTGTTTCTAATATAGAAAACACAATGGCTATTGTCTAATTGGTCTACTTCAAACGGAAGAGAATCCGACGCCCACAGTGACAAGCTGGTTAAGGATGAATCACAGAACCAGTGATGCTCAGATAAAAGTGAAGTATATTGCGAGTGAGGAGGCCGATCAAGGAGTAATATGCTGCTGTTGTCAGGCACCACTGGGTTGGTTCTAACCCATAGCAAGCAACGTGACGCACCATACTTAACATCGTTCCTGTGCCAGAGCCCACTGTTGCAGCCACTGCGTCAGTCCATCACCTTGAGGGCTGCTCATCACCTCTTTTCGCTGCTCCTCTGCTTTACCACGCACGATGTCCTTCTCCACAGACTGGTCTCTCCTGACACCATGTATAAAGTATGTGAGACGAAGGCTTGTCATTCTTGCCCCCCCAAATCACTCTGACTGCACTTCTTCCAAGATAGATTGGTTTGTCTTTTTAGCAGTCCATTGTACTTTCAAAATTCTTCTCCAGCACTACAATTCAAATGACTTAATTCTTTAGTCTTACTTACTCAGTGTCCAGCTCTCACATGCATCTGAGGTAATGCAAAACACCATGGCTTAAGATAAGCGCACCTTAGTCCTCAAAGTAACATCCTTGCTCTTCAATACTCTAAAATGCAACACATCTTTTGATCTCTTCCATAAGAATCTCCTGTGGTCCAAGCCAGAAAAAATACCTGACAACTTCTTATTATTTCTCCATTTATCATGATGTTACCTATTGGCCCAGGTGTGGAGATTTTGTGTTCTTTACATTGAGTTGTACTCCATCCTTGAAGGCTGCAATCGTTGATCTTCATCAGCAAGGGCTTCAAAGTCCTCCTCGCTTTAAGCGGGTTTGTCCTCTGAATAGCACATGTTGTTAATCAGCTGTCCTCCAATCCTGATGCCACATGCTTCTTCATATAATGGAGCTTCTCAGATTATTGCTCAGCACACAGATTGAACAAACATGGTGAGAAGATACAACCCTGACAACACCTTTCCTCATTTTAAACCATATGGTCTTCCCTTATTCTGTTTGTACAACTACTTCCTGATCCATGTGCAAGCTCCCTACGAGCACCATGAAAGCTTCTGGGATTCCCTTTCTTCTCCAGGTCCTCCACAGTTTCCTGTGGCACATGCAGTTGAACACATAGTCAATACAACACAGGCAAACAAACATCTTTCTGATATTCTGTGCTTTCAGCGAAGATCCATCTGTCATCAGCAAGGATATCACTCATTCGAGCCCTCTTCTGAATCCTCCTCAACTACTGGAAGTTCCCACCAACGTACTGCTGCAATCGTTGTTGGATAATCTTCAGCAAAAGTGTACTTGTGTTTTATATCAATGAAGCATGATCTCAAAAAAGCAATATGGAAGTATCTTAAATAACAGTTTTAATGGGTTTTGTGAGGTATTAAATTATTTTTTCATGAATATTTTAATGAAACAACCTAATTTTGTGTGCTTTTTTATTGTTCTTATTTAAGTATCAACTGTATGAAATAATAAACTACCTTTTGGTATATTTTTATATTGTTATTAAACATTTTATTGGGGAATTCTTACAAAACTTATAACAATCCTTCATTCAATTGTATTAAGCCCACTTGTACATATGTTACTGTCAACATTTCCAAAGCATTTTCTTTCTGCTTGAGCCCTTCTTATGAGCTCCTCTTTGTTTCCCTTCCCCCCACAATGAATGCTTGTTTAGTTATATATGATTATTGTTATTTCATGTCATACACTGCCCATTGTCTCCCTTCACCCACATTTCTGTTATTCATACCCCTGGCAGGTGGGCTATATATCCAACCTTGTGATAGGTTCCCCTTTTCTCCCCCGCCCCCCTGTCCCCACCATCCCCCTACCGTCATGGTATAGCTACTTCCACTACTGTTACTGAGGGTTTTATCTGTCCTCAATACCATGTGTTGAGAGCTCTTATCTCTACCAAAGTGTGTTCTCTGCCAGCGCTGAGATACTTACAATGCCACTGGATCCAAAGACTTTCAACCTGCTGGCCTGTGATCTTCCTGCATTCAGTGTCATTGCATGTGTTTCGTGAGTCTGAAGAGACTTTATATATTGGTATCAGACATATGGGCTAATATTAGACTTATGAACTTGATCTGAAGTGGGCTGAGATGTTTTCTTAATGTACAGTTGCTCTTGAATATAAACCTCTTCCTTATACATATATGCGTGTTTATGAATTTCTCTAGTGTTCCCAGAGTAACATGGGTCTCCACTTCAACCCCCCTATTTCACATCAATATAATAATTATTTGTTTTGGATCTTTTGATACCTGTTCCCATAGACACCTCATGATCACACAGGTTAGTGTGCTTCTTCCATGTGGGCTTATTTGCTTCCATGCTCGATGTGTCTTGTTTAACTTCAAGCCTTTTAGACCCCAAGCATTGTATCTCTTGATAGCTGGACACCAATCTGCTTTTTCACCACATTTGCTTATGTACCCATTTTGTCTTCAGTGATCATGTCAGAAGGCGAGTATCAAAGAGTGCCAGGTTATTCAAACAAAGTGTTCTTATGTTTAAGAAGGCCTTGAGTAGAGGCCCAAAGTTCATCTGCTATCTTAATACTTAGCATATAAATATATGTACATTGGGCCTCTATCCATTATAAATTAATATGTTTACATATATGCCTGCCTATAGCTATATCTTTATAAATAGCTTTTGCCTTCTTCCTTCTTTCCTCTATTTCCTTTCACCTTCCTCTGTCCCACTATCATGCTTCCCCTCCATTTGGCACTCAGTAATTCCTCTCAGATACATTGTACTTGATCAAACCCCACCAGGCATTATAGACCCTCTGTGTTAGTCTGTATTGACTGAAAAAACAAATCCAGAGATACTCATATGTGTATAAGTGAGAGCTTTATATCAAGAGTCAATTATGCATCAATAAAACATCCCAACCCAGTCCAGATCAAGTCCATGAGTTCAATATTAGCCTGAAAGTCTGATATTATCCCATGAATTCCTCTTGAGCAGTGGTTCTCAACCCTCCTAATGCCACAACTCTTTAATATAGTTCCTCATGTTGTGGTGACTACCCCAACCATTAAATTATTTTTGTTGCTACTTTCTAACTGTAATTTTGCTACTGTTATGAATCGGGTGACCCCTGTGAAAGGGTCATTCGACCCCCAAAGGGGTCGCGACACAGGTTGAAAACTGCTGCTCTTGAAACTCATGCAACACATGCAATGTTGCCAAATGCAAGCAGATCACACGCCTGTGGGTGGACAGTCTTGTGGTCCATGGCAGTGGAAGCATCTCAATGCTAGTAGGGGTCTCCACATGGCTCCTCCAGCTCCAGGACTCTAGCATAGCTCCATGTGTCTTGTCAGCAAGAAGATGAAGCAGGGAGTCTGTTGCCCCCAGGGAAGAATGCAGGAGTTCCCAGAATCCATAGGGGAAGACCATGCCCACACAGAAGCCTCATTGGCTATGGCTTGATTGACAGGTTAGCCTCCACCCCTTTTCAAGTTGGCAGGAGATTATGTAACTGCCATATCCTCTTAGCCATCCATTTTAGATCTCGTTTTCCCCTTATCCCTGAGTTTGTTGGCTCATCACTCCTCCTCCTCAGCCCCTCCTCTCCCATGTCCCCCACCCCCCGTGACCACTGGTCTTGTGTTTTCTCCTTGGATTTTCTGTCTTGCCTATCTTATATAGACATAGGGCAATGAAAAAGGAAAAAAAAAAAGATAGTTCCAGGTCTGTCTGCTGACACTTATGAGTGTTTTTGGTATATCTTTTTTTTTTTAACACTTAAATTGATCATCAGGGCAGTGTACTGGTTGTTAAACTAATTAAATTACTTGGCCACCAATGGCCAAAAGCAAAATTTTAAAAAGGTACTACATTATAACCTAACTATATCTTCCATAATGAACTTCACAACAATCTCCGTCTGATAAGAGGGCTATCCACATCCCTCAACCACGCATGGTTAGAGGGGATTTCCTGGAGGCTTAATCCAGGGTGGACCTTACAAATGGATTCAGGACTTCCACTGTCATCCAGAGCCTTCTGCAAAACAGATGTTCACAATTTAAACTCTGATCCCATTTCATCTTTCAGATTTGTATTTTGTTATTTACACTCCTTGGAGCCCACCGGCATCTCTTTTAATATATAAAATTAGATTAAAAAGAGGCAAGAAAGCAGAGATGGGGAAGATAGACACCAAGTCACTGTGTATCACCAAAGATCTAAGGAATATAAGCTGAAGAGACAAGGACCTTCCCCAAATTATTAGATAGAGGAAGACTTCCCCTAGATCCAGTACTCTGGTTTGGGGTTTCTAGCCTCCTAAACTATGAGCAAATAAACTAAAATTATGCACTTGTATTTCTGTCATAGTAATACTAGACAACTAAGAGTACCCATTACCCAAATCAAGATATGCAAAGCTATGTCAGAGAGTGTTGCTACAAAATCAGAGAAATTTTTATTAAACAAAAGTATCCACATGTGAATCTACCATTTCACAACATTGAAATTCTCCAGTGAGGTGTTTGTACTTCTGAAGACTGTGTTTTCCTCTCCCTAACCCTCCCCTGAAGAAAATTAGGAAGGTCCTCAAGGAGATAAATGGATGCATTGCTTGCAATGAGATTATATAGAACAATGTTGAAGATGGCGCGGGACTAGGCAGGGCTTCATTCTGTGTGCAGAGGTCTGTCTCTGTGGCTTGGAACCCACTTGATGGCACCTAACAACATCTGCATTAATCCATTTCCAATGCAGTCTGTCTAAAAGCACTGGAAAGCGTTCTGTCTATTCACATCCCTACTGAATGGTCAGAAGGGATTCTCCAGAGCAGTGGTTCTCAACCTGTGGGTCACGACCCCTTTGAGGGTCAAATGACCCTTTCACAGGGGTCACCTGATTCATAACAGTAGCAAAAGTACAGTTATGAAGTAGCAACGAAAATAATTTTATGGTTGGGGAGGGCTCACCGCAACATGAGGAACTGTATGAAGGGTCACGGCATTAGGAAGGTTGAGAACCACTGCCCTAGAGGACTAGACCATGTGAGGACCCTTCAAATGGAATTTGGGCTTTCACTGTCATCGATAGATGGATGCTAAGAATTTAAGCTTTTAATATAATTTTCTCCTCCAGTGTTGGGTTTTATGGTTTACAATCCTGGGATCACATAGGTTGGTGTGCTTCTTACCTGTGGACTTAGCTGACAGCTGACTTAGACTGCTGCTTGTTTTAAGACAAGCCTTCACAACTTCAGACACTATTCTTTCTGATAGCTAGGCACTATTTCTTCACCACATTAAATAATAGAATCTTCTGTATAGTCTCTTTTACTTCCTCAGTTCTTACAGTGTTTAAGAGTAAATTTCATAATCTCTTCTGACATCCGTTTTTCTTTCCTTTCTTTCTGACTTTATAGTGGCCTTTTACTTTATTCATTTATGACATTCTTGATGCCACCTGGGGTCACTAGCCCGGGCTGGGGTCACTGAAGTGCCATGCATCACATCTATTCTTGATATGTTGTCTAAATCCTGGTGAGATGTACTCAAGGTCATATTTTGCCTCTCATAGTCTTTATTTAATTTTCTTCCACTTCAACATGAACTTGCATATAAGCAATTAATGGTATGGTTGGCAGTCAGTCTCTGGCCTTGTTCTGAGTGATAATATTGTGCTTCTCCATTGTCTCTTTCCATAGATGAAGTGGATTTGATGTCTGTGCACCATCTGGTGAGGCCCATGTGTATATTGCTGATGTTGTTAAAAATTAGTATTTGCAATGAATAAGTCTTGGTCTTATAAAGTTTTAATGTAAGTGACCCTAAAGATACAGTAAATCCATTTTTGTTCCTTAGGAAACAGTTATATATGAGGTTTTTCTCAGATACCTTGGAAGGCTTATCAGCATTATCAATATTAATTCCTGACATTACATGCATATCTTTATTCTTGAGAAAGCTTTGATTAATTGAGCTTTCAGCTCAGTTTATGAGTTTCCATTTTCCCAAGAGAAAGTGAGTATGATACGGACTACCTGTCTATGAGAAACACAGTTCTCTCTTAAACTCCCCACTTGGTTTGGGCACGGCTCCTTGCCCCATAGGTTCGTAGTATTGTGAGCTTTTTTCTAGCTAAAAGGACATTTCCAGACTCTTTTATTTCCCACCAACAAAGTTAGCTGTATACAAAGCCATTTGGCCTTTAGGAATGACCTCAAACTTCTGAGACTCTTCCATACCCTTTGTTCCACTCTACTTCAGGTACCCACCTTGGCTTGACTGCTTGGAATGTGTCCTTACCTGGACATGATACACGTCTCAAAAGTAATCTAATCTAATCTCCTCCTTTCCAAGCACAGACTCCCATTTTCCCAGTTATCTCCTGTTTCTGTAGAACTGCCTTTCAGTGGACATCATGATAGTCTTTCAGGCTCTCATGGGTGTCTTTCCCCAAGTTTGCTTCTCCCTTCTTGCTGTAAAGCTGATTATTTATCATGGTCCTTCGAGCTATTGCCCTCCATTTTGTGACGTGTGGTAAATTCTAGCCTCTACACCTGTGGTGATAGTCTCATTGTGGAGTAAATTATCTGTTATGCTAATGAGGTAGGATTAAGATGGGGTGTATTTTTGAATCCTCACCTTAATCCCCATAATACTCTGTTTCCTTGGGGGTATGGTCAGCAGATTAGCTGTAATTTTGGCATCTGTGCTAAAACAGAAGGAACTTGCAAATTTAGGATGTTCCTTTAATAAGCAAGTTGCCAGCTGCCTGCTTAACCGAGAAAAACAGGAAGCTGGTGTCAGAGCACTGACTGAGATGGGCCCTGCCCTCCTGGATTGTGCAGAAGTGATGAACTTGCCATGCACCTAGCGTTTTGATGGCAGAAGGAAAAGGTCACACATCAATTAATGCCCTAGATGTGGCCAAGATACAGCCTTTGTGAGCCCCACCCCCTTGCTGACTGAGCATGCACAGAAGACTAGCACTGACCACCCAGTGATGAGCACCAGTCAGACACCAGTTCTCACCCCACAAAAACCACAGCCCGAAATTCAAGTAGCCTTCTTGACATTAAAAAAGCAACTTTGAAAAGTTTGCTGTCTTGCTATGGATCCTGTATCTGGCTGTGTCTGCCTGATGTCCTGTTCTTGGGACGTGAGCTGGCAGCCAATCGCCTGACCTGATTCATCAGTTTCCACAGCCTTGTGAGTCAACAAGCAACGGTGATATGAATGAGGAGAAGCCTCCTGAGAGATGCCTGAGCGACAGCTTTGGAACTTACTGTCTCCACAGCCACGTGAGCCATTTCTTCATAGTTTGTTAGTTTTGCGAGACTTTGCAGTGAATGTGGAACTCTGGATGATAAGGGGGAAAACTGAGGGGAGATGTAGTGGTTGATCTCAGGTATAATGGAGTCATAGAGCATTTTGGAAAGTCAGATATTTGAGACATCTTGTCTTTCATCTCATTGGGACCAGCCTTGTATTAATTCTTCTAAAAGGAATTATTTTTGCCCCTATAAATATCACTTCTCTACCACCTACATTTCCTGCCAGTTTTTCATAGTGTGGTGGCTTGGTTCTTGCTGTAATCCTGAAAACGATGCCACTCCTCTTTCAAATACCAACGGGCTCCTCCCTGGTGAACAGGTTTCCATGAAGCTCCCACACTAAGACCTGCCTTCAGAGAAGAATTAGCTATTGAAAACCTTAGGAATAATGGTGGAACATTGTCAGATATAGTGCCAGAGATGAGCACCTCAGGTTGGAAGACACTCAACAATGTGACTGAGGAAAAACTACCATCTCCAAGTGGAGTTGACCAAAGCTTCCAGGATCTCCATTTGCTGCTGAGGCATGCCTTTAAATGAGAAAAACTGCAAAGATGTATTCATAATAAGCATGTGGAAGGTACCACGTCTGAATCTCGGAAAATTGTCAGTTGTCAAGATGGAACACATAAAGGTTAATATCCCAGACATTAGTGAGCTGAGATAAAGTGGATTGGCCATTTTAAGACAGACAGTCATATCATTAACTATCCCAGGAGTCACAAATCAGGAGGAATGGCATTTCACTTGTCATCTAAAGGAATATTTTAAAATCTGTCCGAAAGTACGATGCCTGCTGACATAGAATATGGAAATCCAGTTAATACAACTGTTATTCAAACCAGTGCTCCAACCACTGAAGTTAGTGAGGAGGACTTCTCGAAGGGAAACCAAAACTTCACATAAATAGTGGCAAAGACACGTGGACTTTGCCAGATGGAATATACAGAAATCAAAATGATTATATTAGTGGGAAGAGACAACGAAGAGACTCAATATCATCAGCCAAAAGAAGATCAGGGGAGACAGTGGAACAAATCATCAACTGATCATATACAAGTTCAAGTTGAAGCTAAAGAAAATTAAAACATATTCACAAGAGTCAAAATCCAACTTTGAGGACATCTAGAGAACATTGCAAAAATATATTTGATGCATTGAACATTAATGCCCAAAGATCTGACAAGTCGTAAAATGTCATCAAGAACATTATACGTGAATAAAACAAAAGGTCATGAAAAAGGCAAGAAAAAAAAGGTTCGTCTTATTATTTTTAGTTTTCACATAAGGACACTGGTTTGGAGAGGCTAGACAGCTAGTATGTTTGGAGCTAAACGGATCTTATTGTTAGTGTTTTGTTAAGTAGAGGGGTAGGCCTACCTTGCCCCACGCCTCACCCTATGCCGAAGAGACATAAGAGACACTGAACCCTGCTCTTAAAATAAATAGCTAAAGCAAATAGAAGGAATGATGAAGTACATGTGCTATACGGAAATTTTCCAAGGTGAGCTCTAAAAGACAAAACAGAGTAGTAAAATGAAATGTGCAGGGGAGGGTGGAGGGAAAGTGAGGGAGAAAGGGGGAACAGATTACAAGGATCTACATATAACCTCCTCCCTGGGGGACAGACAGCAGAGAAGTGGGTAAAGGGAGACGTCAGATGGTGTAAGATATGACAAAATAATAATAATTTATAAGTTATCAAGGGTTCATGGGGGAGGGTGGAGCAGAGAGGGAGGGGAAAAAATGAGAAGCTGATACCAAGGGCTCAAGTAAAAAGAAAATGTTTTGAGAATGATGATGGCAACATATGTACAAATGTGCTTGATGCAATGGATGTATGTATGGATTGTGATAAGAGTTTAACTAGCCCCGAATAACATGATTTTTAAAAAGAAAGAAAATGTGCAAAGACCTGGAATTAACAAACCAAAAGAAGGAACATGCTTAACATGTCTTGAGCTGGAAGAATTGATGAAAAATGTCAAGAATTGAGTTGGAATCGTGAAGGATTCCATGGGGAAAATAATGGAGCGATGCATGGAACATCAAAAGCAGAAAGAATATATAGAGTCAATGTATAAAAAACAAAACCAGAAAACCCCAAAAAAACACAGGGTGATGAGCAACCATTTCACAAGGTAGCTTATGACCCAGCCCAATGATACTGAAGAAAGAAGAGCAAGCTGGACTGAAGGCATTGGCAAAAACAAGGTTCCCGCCATGGAAGGAGTACCAATTGAGATGTTTCAGCAACTAATGCAGCACTGGAAGCACCTTTAGTCCATGCAAGGACTCGGCCAAATGACTGGATGTAATTGTAAGCGTTCATCTAGTCAGTCCCTACTCACAGCAATCCGATGGACAACAGAGGGGGGAAAGAAGCAAAACAAAGCACCGCTCAGTCTTGAGCCATCTTTACAGGTGTTCTTCTGAGTCCATCTTTGCCTCTGAGAGCATTCTGCCAGTTCCTGGAGCCTTCTTTTTCCCTAGTGCCTTTAGTTCAGCTTGCATGTCTTCCTTCAGTACCATTGGTTCCTGATCATATGCTGTCATGTGGTTGAATATGATTGATATGATGAGTGTGCATTCTTTCTTTATTCTCTTATGCTCTCTGAATTACTTAAGAGTTTGCCCTGTTGTTGTTGTTAAGTACTCTCAAGTCAGTTCTGACCCATACCAACCCAATGCACAACAGAAAGAAACACTACCGGGTCCTGTGCTATCCTTACACTTGTTCCTAAGTCACCTGAGCACATTGTTGCAGCCACTGTGTCAGTCCATCTCCTGAGGGCCTTCCTCTTTTTTGCTGCCCCTCCACGTGACTAAGCATGATGTCCTTCTTCAGGGGCTGGTCTCTCTTAACAACATGTCTGAGGTTCGTAAGATAAAAGTCATGCCATCCTTTCCTATAAGAAGCACCCTGGCCATATTTCTTCCAAGACATTTGTTTGTCCGTTTGGCGGTCCGTGGTACTTTCAGTCGTCTCCAGCACCACCATCCAAGTGCATCCATTCTTCTTTGCCTTCCTTATTCAGTAGCCAACGTTCACGTGCCCATTGTATCTTTTCATATTGCAGCTTGAGGCTTGCCTTGTTCTCCAGTGCTTTCAGCGTGATGTATGTTTAGCATGTCCTTCCTTTTTGATTTTCTAACCCAAGGCTTTTGCACATTTCATTCTAATATTTTTCTTTGTCTCTTCAAGTTGCACTTTGAAAATTTCTGTTCAGCTCATTTACTTCATCACTTCGCCCATTAACTTTACAATCAAAAGCAAGTTTAAGAGTCTCTTTGGACATCTACTTTTATCTTTTGATCATCCTATTTTTTAAATAATCTTTTAAAATTATATTCATTATATCATCCCACAGTTTATCAACTCTTCTGTCATTATTAGTATTTAGTGAGTTGAATCTATTCTTGAAATGTTCTTTAAATTCAGGTGAAATGTGCTCCTGGTCATATTTTGGCTCTTCTGAACTTGTTTTAATTTTCTTTAACTTCAACCTGAACTTACATATGCACTATAGATGGTTAGGTCCATAGTCAGGTCCTGACCTCAATTTAGCATCTGATATTGAGTTTCTTCATCGTCTCTTCCCACAGATGTTGTCAATTTGATTTCTGTGTATTCCGTCTAGAGAAGTCCGTATGTATAGTCATTGTGTACGTTGCTGATAAAAAGGGTTTTGAGATGAAAAAGTCAATGATCTTGTAAAATTCTACATCGCAATTTCCAGCTTTGTTTCTGTCGTCAAAGCTATATTTTCCAACTATGCTCTTTTCCTCTTTGTTTCAAACTTTTATATCCCAATCTCCAAGAATTATCAATGCATCTTTATTGCATGTCTGATCAATTTCAGACTGACAACCTTAGTAGAAATCCTCAAATTCTTCACTAGCTTTAGTGGTCAGTCAGGAGATAAATGTGAATAATAGCTCTATTGTTGAATTTTCTTGTATATGGATAGATACTGCCCTATCACAGACAACATTTTACTTCAAGATAGATCTTGAAATGCACTTTTTCACTATGAATGCAACTCCATTCCTCTTGAACTTGGTAACGCTAGCATAGCAAATCATATAATTGTCTCATTCTAAATGGTGAATACCAGTCCATCTCAACTCACCAGTGCCTAGAATATCAATCTTTATGTGTTCATTTCATTTTTTTTTCTCTTAAGGAAGGACCCTACTACATGGCCCAATTTCTTTTGTTTGTTTGTTTCTTTTTATTTATTTTATTTTTTTTTATTTTTAACTGCTTTGTTTGCCAAGATTCTTACTTTATTCCAAGTTGCAATTATTAATAGATGTTTTCAGCTATTTCTTCTCATTTTGAGTTGTGCTGTATTAGCAAATGAAGTTCCTGGAAGCCTTAGTCTCTCCACAGCATTACTCTTCCTCGGGCATGTTCTGAGTAGAGATTCAAAATAATCTCATCTTTTAAAAAATCATTTTATTAAGGGCTCATACTCTTATCACAGCCTTATCACTCTTATCAACTCTTATCACAATCCATACATACATCAATTGTGTAAAGCACATTTGTACATTCATTGCCCTCATCATTCTCAAAATATCCGCTCTCCACCCCTCCCTCTCCACTCTTCCCCTCCCTCATGAACCCTTGATAATTTATAAATTATTTTGTCATATCTTGCCCTGTCCGATGTCTCCCTTCACCCACTTTTATGTTGTCTGTTCCCCAGGGAGGAGGTCACATGTAGATCCTTGTAATCGGTCCCCCCTTTCCAGCCTACCCTTCCCATGTCCTCCCAGTATTGCCATTCAGACCACTGGCCCTGAGGGGATCATCCGCCCTGTATTCCGTTTTTTTCCAGTTCCCATCTGTACCAGTGTACATCCTCTGGTCTAGACAGACTTGCAAGGTAGGATTCGGATCGTGATAGTGGGAGTGGGAGAGGAAGCATTTAGGAACCAGAGGAAACTTGTATTTTTCATTGTTGCTACATGGCACCCTGACTGGCTTGTCTCCTCCCTGAGACCCTTCTGTAAGGGGATGTCCAGTGGCCGACAAATGGGCTTTGGGTCTCCACTCCGCACCCCCCCACCCCCATTCACTATGGTAAGATTTTTGTTTTGTTCTGATGATGCCTTATACCTGATCCCTTTAACACCTCGTGATCACACAGGCTGGTGTGCTTCTTCCATGTTGCTTCTAAGCTAAATGGCCGCTTGTTTACCTTCAAGCCTTTAGGATCCCAGACGCTATCTATACCTTTTGATAGCTGGGCACCATCAGCTTTCTTCGCCACATTTGCTTATGTACCCATTTGTCCTCAGCAATCATATCATGGAAGGTGTGCACCCAATGATGTGATTTTTTGTTCTTTGATGCCTGATAACTGATCCCTTTGACACCTTGTGATCACACAGGCTGGTGTGTTCTTCCTTGTGGGCTTTGTTGTTTCTGAGCTAGATGTCCGCTTGTTTACCCTCAAGCTTTTAAGACTCCAGACGCTATATCTTTTGATAGCCAAGCACCATCAGCTTTCTTCACCACATTTGCTTATTCACCCACTTTGTCTTCAGTGGTTGTGTTGGGAAGGTGAGCATCACAGAATGCCAATTTAATAGAAGAAAGTATTCTTGCATTGAGGGAGCACTTGAGTGGAGGCCCAATGTCCTTCTGCTACCTTAATACTAAACCTATAAATGTAGGCACATAGACATATTTCCCCATCCTCATTTATAAATATATTTGCATCTGTACATGTCTTTATCTAGACCTCTATAAATGCCCTTTGCCTCCCAGCTCTTTCCTCTATTTCCCTTGACTTTCCTCCTGTCCTACTATCATGCTGAGTCCCCACCTGGGTTTCAGCAATACCTCTTCATTACATTAACCTTGATCATGCCTTACCAGGCCTCCCACACCCACCTCACCACCAATTTGGACAAGATTCCATCCTTATCTCTCTTCTCTGCCCTCCACTTCCTCCCACTCCATGTACTTTTGTGTAGTCTCTTTGGGGGAATAACTGCATCTATGACCTGTATATAGATCAAAATGAACTTCAAGGGAATAAACTTATTCTGAGAGAATTGGGATCTAACGAAAGTATGAATTGCAAAAGCAGAGTTAAAACTGTCTTCGAAAATCTTTAAAATGTTATCTAAATTACTGTATACAAGGCTTTGAATGTATGTAGTATCAATCAGGAAATCAAACAGAGCCAGTTTTCCAACAGTATTGGAACAGAAGGTTGTTTCTTCATTTTAACACCAGATGATGATGCTGGCTTGCATTTAGAGGCCATGTTATAAGAAAAAAATGTGTTTTTGTTTTTTGCCAAGCACATATTTTAGAATTCATACAAGTTGCTTATGGAGATAATTCCACTGTATTTATTTTCACCTGACCTCTTTCATTAGCTTCAGACTCATATACCAAACCACCAACTAGACGTCTCCTTAATATTTCAACACAGATTCTTGTAATTAGATTTCTGAAAGCTGAAGACATGAGAAAATTCATATTCTACTTAGCAGAGGCATTGATTGAAAAGATACAATGATGTGACAATGGTACGGCTTACATGTGGTATGTTCTCATAGCCTGCTTGACGATCTTATTCTGGGCAGATATTCTCCAGCACTGTGCAGTTGCCTACACTCAACTTCAAATAGGTGAAAACTCTTGGCTAAGGCAGTATTGTTGAGCTTTCCTGAGGCTACTAGAATTCTTAAGTATCTAGGAAGACATGGAGACATTTTATTCATTCTGTCAAGTGCCGTAGCTCATCCATGAGCTGGTTTGTCCCCCTATAGACAACCCCGGGAAGGCATGAGAAACCAGTCCAGTAAACTCCCAGCACTTGCCTATTGACCAGACTGAAGATGTGCTGTGCATAATCAACAAGTCTGTGTGGTCAAGACACTTCGCCTTCTATTTATTGCATCCTCCAAATAGTATAAATAATGAGAAGCATGATAAAACAGAGTAGTCAAACATTATATTGGAAATGTGACAATGCTTCACAGCTGTTTCGCTTCATATGTCAACAGTGGGAATGAACGGTTTCCATGAGACCCTTTTTCTTCCTGCCATTCTTCATGCTCTACAGTGGGTTTTAATAGGCCTTGACTTTATATAGAAGGTCACCCTGTTTCACTTTTCTCCTACATATTCTTCTATATATGTAGCCCTTCAGCTGAGGAAGACTTAACCCCACATTCTCTATAGTTAGTCCCTGGTTGCCGAGGTAGCAAACTTTGCATATCATTTATATCCTTTTATTCTTTGCTGGCTGCAGCATTTTTGTTTTTTGTTTTTCCTTTTGAAGATGACCTCTTTTTCTCCATTGTTATTCCCTTTACAAAACAACAGGGTACAATTCATACCCAGATAGCATTTATTTCCTTTTGCCAAGAACATATTCAGTGAAGTTAAGAGTATAAACTATTTTCTTCCATTTAAGCACATTTATATCAATTATAATTCTGTCACTGTTTATTTTCATCATAAAAGTAATACATTATTTTTTTCCTTAAATCTGAAATAAAAAATGGGAAGGCAAAAATTCATCTACAATCTTCTTACCCATTGTCCTACTTTGGGTTCTCGAAAGGAGTAAAATTCAAGAGAGAAAGAGATTAATTTCAAGGTAAAGGCTCATGCAGTTGTGAAAATTGGCAAGTTCCAAACCTGTGTTTAGGCATCAGGTGTTCTGCTGTTCTAGAGTCATGTGGTGGCGGAGGCTGATGGATCCAAAATCGATAGGCTAAGTAGTAGATTTCTGACCCATGGGACTGTAGGAACTGGTGAATATAAAACTCTGTAAGTCAGGCAGTGGGCTACGGCTCATTTTCTAAGAACTGGAGGTCAGGTGATGTCAGATGAAGGATCAAGAGGGAAAAGTCGTTGCGAGAGTACCCATCTATAGCAGAGGTAGCCCACACCTTCAAGGAAATTCACCTTACATTAGATCACACGCAAAAAAGGATAATAATTTCAAAAGAGTAAAACTCTTTTGAGATATAAAACAGGTTTTAAAAGAGATGGGGGAACAGCGATACCAAGCTATGTGACAATTGCCCAAGAGCAGACTCTGAGAAAAAATTAACTTTACCCATAACTGAGAAAGACAAAAAAAGTTCTCCTAGAGCCAGCATCCTGAGTTTAGATGTCTAGGCCCCAAAACTGTTAGAAAAATTATTTCTCTTAGTTAATGCCATCCACTTCTGGTATTTCTGCTGTAGCAGTATTAGATAACTAACAGAATTTGGTACTAGGAGTTGGGTGCTGCTTTAATAGATACAAACAATGTGGAAGTGGTTCTGAAATTGGTGAATGCATCCATTCTTTCTCAGACTTCCTCATTCATCGCTCAACTTCCACATGCCTGTGAGGCACTTGAAAGTACCACATCTTTAAAAAAAAAAAAAAAAGAAGAAAGTACCACATCTTGGGTCAGGTGCACCTTAGTCTTCAAAGTGACATCCTTGATTTTCAACATTTAAAAGAGGCCTTATGCAGCAGATGTACTAAATGCAATGCATTCTTTGATTTCTAGACTGCTTCTCTTATGAGCACTGGTTGTGGATCCAAGCAAGATAAAATCCTTGACAATTTCCATTTTCAATTTTTTGAAACTTTTCACTTATCATGAGGTTGCCTATTGATCCTGCTGTGAGTGTTTTAAAAAAAAACAACATATTCAGTGCAAATCAATCCATACTGATGTCTAAGGTCCTGATTTTCCTCATCAATTGCCTCAAGACCTTCTCATTTTCATCAAGCAAGTTTGTGCCATCTGCATATTGTAGGTTGTTGATACTAAAACCTTCCTCCCATCCTTTAAAATTTAAAAAAAAAAACATTTTATTAGGGGCTCATACAACTCTTATCCTCCCATCCTAATGCCATTTGTTTCTTCGTTCATTCAAGCTTCTCAGATGATTTGCTTAGCATACAGATTGGGTAAGTATGGTGATAGGATGCCACGCTGGCACACACTTTTCCTGATTTAAGCCGGGTGGTTTTCTCTTGTTCTGTTTAAATGAGTCCCTCTTGATCCATGTACAGGTTCTGCATGAGCACAAGGAAGTTTTCAGCAATTTCCCATTCTTCTTAATGTTATTCATAGTTTTCTATGATCCACACAGACCAATGTCTTTCCATAGTCAATAAAACACAATGAACATCTTTCTGTTTTTCTCTGCTCTCAGCCAAGGTACATCAAACATCAGAAACAATATAGGGATATTGGAATATCTCTTCTAAATTTGACTTAAATTTCAGGTAGCTCCCTCTTGATGTAGTGCTGCAACCATTTTTGAATTATCTTCAGAAAATTTTACTTGTATGTGATGTTAATAATATTATTCAATAGTTTCTGCATTCCGTTAAGTCACCTTCTTTAGAATGGGCACAAATATCAATCTCTAACAGTTGGATGACAATGCAAAGGCCTTCAGCTCTGTGGCTCATAATCAATTACGGATAGCTTTGAGAAGAATGGGAATTACAGGGTACTTCATTATGCCCAAACAGAACCTATTTCTGAATTAAGAGGCAGTTGTGCGAATATAACAAGGAACTACAGCATGGTTTAATATGAAGAAAGCTGTTCATCAGGGTTGTACCCTCTCATCATACTTATTCAGTCTATATGCTGAGCAAATAATCAGAAAATCTGGGCTATATGAAGAATAATATGGCATCAGGTTTGGAGGAAAATATATTAATCAATTTCAAAATGCAGATGACACAACCTTGCTTGATGAAAGTAAGGATTTAAAGTCCTTGCTGATGAAGATCAAGGATTACAGCCTTCAATGTGGATTACAACTAGAGAAAACCAAAATCTTCATTACATCAATAGGTAATATCATGATAAATGGAGAGCAAATAGGAGTTGTCAAGGATTTAATCTTGCTTGAATCCACCACCAATGCGCATGGAAGCAGCATTCAAGAAATCAAATGATACATTGCATTGCATAAATCTGTTGAACAAGATCACTTTAAAGTGCTGAAAATCAAGGATGTCATTTGGAAGACTAAGGTGAACCTGGCCAAAATATATTTTCCATTGCCTCATAAGTATGTGAAAGTTGAACATTGAAAAAGGAATACTGACAAAGAATCAATGCATTTGAAATATGGTGCTGACAAAGAATATCGAAAGTGCCATGGACTTCCAAAAGAACAAACAAATGTGCCTCAGAAGGATTATAGTCACAATGATCCTCAGAAGCAAAGATGGCTATATTTTGGCTCATGTACTTTGAACATGTAATAAAAAGAAACTAGTCCTTGGAGAAGGACATGGTCCTTGGAAAGGTAGAGGGACAGTGAAAAAGAGAGGCTAGTAATGAGGTGAATTGGCACAGTGGCTTCAACAATGGGCTCAACCATAAGAACAATTGTGAGACTGGCCCAGGACTAGGGGTGTTTTGTTCTATTGTACATGGGGTTGCTATGAAGTGGAAGTGACTTTATGGCACCTAACACACACACGTGAAGCTGATTGGATTCCCGTGTATTTTGTCTGATGAGGTTCATATGTACAGATTTATTTATGTTGTTGAAAAAAGGTATTTGCAACAAACACGTAGTTGATCTTGCCATATTCTCGCATATGATCTCAGCTTCATTTCCACTACCAAGGCCTTATTTTCTGAAACTCTTTGTTTCCAACTTATCCAATCCAATAGCCAATAATTATCAATAGATTTTGATTGCATGTTTGGCCAATTTTAGACTGAAGAAGTTGGTCAGATTCTTTAATTTCTTCATCACTAGCTATAGTGCTTGGCACAAAAATTTGAATAACAGTTGTATTAAATGAATTTCCTTACAAGGGTAAAGATGCTATCACAGACAGCATTGTACTTTAAGGCAATGCTTTAAATGTTCTTTTTGATGATTAATGTGATTCCATTTCTCTTTAATTTGTCATTCCTAGTGTAGTAAACCATATGATTTTGTCAGATTCAAAATGGTTAATACCAGTCCATTTCAGCTCACTATTTCCTGGATTTCTATCTTACTTTATGCATACCATTTCATTTCCGATGACTTCCAATTTTCCTAGAATCATACCTCGTACATTCAACATTCAGGTTATTAATGCATGTTTGCACATCTTTCTTCTCATTTTGAAATTCTGAGGACTCTACTCCATCCATACCACTATGGTTGACTCTACTTTTGAGTAGGAAGCTCCTTCACAGTCGTATTTCAGTGCCTTCCCACCTGAGGGACTCCGCTTTCAGAACTTTATCCCAGTGTTCTGCTGCTATTCACACAACTCCTAGTGGCTAATCCCACAGCAGGAGTGAGCAGTCCATTCTGTGGTAATAATTTCTTTTGTAAGAATTAGTACCCGAATAGTTACAAGGAATTTGAAGATTGAAGATGTTTCAAGTATCCAATTCTTCCAAGAAATGGCCTTGTCCATCCACCCCCTACTCCTCCCTTGAAACTATTCAGTCACATCCCACGGTTCTCCAATTCACTGCAACACCCCACAGAATCCCATCACACTTTGAGGAAATATCCCGCACGGTGGTGGGTGCTCCAGTTGAAATCCTGAAAGTCGGGCAGTTGTGAGGTACCAACAAGTCAATTACAACCCATGGCAACCCTGTGCCCGATAGAATAAAACCCTGCCCAATCTGGGTCATCAGTACAATTGCTCCTCTGCCTGGGCTCATTGCTGGAGCCCATGTGTCTATCCATCTCCCGGAAGGCCTGCCTCTTTCTCTCCACTTGACCGAGTATGGTGTCCTTCTCTAGAGCCTGGTCTCCCGGAACAACATGTCCAAAGTACGTGAGACAAAGTTCTGCCACCCTCGCCTCTAAGGAGCAGCCTGGTCTTACTTCTTGCAAGTCAGATTGTGCGTCTTTGTAGCAGTTCTGGTACTTTTGATATTCTTCTCCAGCACCGCAATGCAAATAAGTCCATTCTCCTTCAGTCTTCCTCAGTCAAAGTGCAATTTTCACAGATACATGAGGCAATGGACAATACCATGGCTCGGACCAGGCATACCTTAGTCTTCAAAGTAACATCCTTGCTTTCAATGCCCTAAAAACGTCTTGGGCAGCAGATTTACCTAATGCAACACATTTTTAAAAATCTCTTGACTGCTGATTCCATGAGAATTGATTGTGGTTCAAGCAAAGTCTTTGACAACTTCCACCTTTTCTCCATTATCATGATATTACCTATTGACCACTTGTGAGGATTTTGTATTCTTTATACTGCATTGAAATCCATTCTCAAGGCTGCAATCCTTGATCTTCATCAGCAAGGACTTCAAGCACTCCTCCCTTTCAGCAAGCAAGGTTGTGTCATCTGCATATTGAAATTTAGTAATAAGTTGTTCTCAGATATTGATGGCACATTCTTCATATAATCCAGCTTTTCTGATTATTTGCTCAGCATAGAGATTGAACAAATGTGGTGAGAGGACACGGTCCTGACATGCAGCTTTCCTGAAGCTAAACGACAGAGTACTCCCCTGCTCTGTTTGCACACCTGCCTCTTGACCCATGCACAGGTCCCTCAGGAGCACAATGAAGTGTTCTGGAATTCTCGTTGTGCTCAGGTTTAACCACAGTTTGTTTAGATCCATGCAGTCAATGCCTTGGCATAGTCAATAAAACACAAGTAAGCATATTTCTGGAATTCTATATTTTCAGCCAAGATCCATCTGACATTAGCAATGATATCCCTTGTTCCATATTTTCTTTTGAATCTGTCCTGAACCTCTAGCAGCTCCCTGACAATGTGCTGTTACAACCGTTGTTGGATGACATTCAGAAAAATTTTACTTACATGTGATATAAATGATATTGTTCTATAATTTAAGCATTCTGTTGGGTCACCTTTCTTTGGAATGGATATAAAACTAGATCTCTTCAAGTCAGTTGGCCAACTACCTGTTTTCCAAATTTTTTTTGCATACACAAATGAGTGCTTCCAGTGCTTCTTCAGCTTGTAGAAACATTTCAGTGGTGTTCCATCAATTCCTGGAACTTTGCTTTTGGCTACTGCTTTCGGAGCATCATAAACGTCTTCCTTCAACACTCTTGGTTCTTGCTCATATCACTGAAATGGTGGTTTGTTGACGAGTCACTTTTCGTACAATGGTGCTATGTATTCTTTCCATCTTTTGGGATGCTTCCTGCATCACATAATACTTTTCCCTTAGAATCTTTCATGATTACATCCTGAGGCTTGATTTTTCTTCTTGGGTTCTTTCAGTTTAAGATATGCTGAGAGTGTTCTTCCTTTTTGGTTTACTAGTTCTAGGTCTTTACCCGTTTCATTATCATATTTGACTTTGTCGTCTCCAGCTGTCTTTGACATTTTCTTTTCAGTTCTTTGACGTCATCATTCCTTCAGTTTGCCCTAACCGAATCCCTGTGGGTCAACTTTCAGCTAAACAATGGATAGGCCTCTAATGCAAACAATAACATAACACCAGGGCGGTATGGCTCCTTAACTATATAAGCCGAAAGGCGAGCATTTGACCAGGGCAAAGATCAGAAGACAGGAAGTGCCAGGAAAACAGGGCGGCTTAGAAAATACGGACACAGGAGGCGATTTCACTGTTGTAACATTGTGAGGGTTGCAATCAATACCATGAAACAAAATGCGTATGAATTGCTGAATGGAAAATTAATTTGGTCTGTAAACCATGCTGAAAAGTTTTAAAAAGAAGACAATGGTTTAATTAAAAAATACCAACATAACTTTATAATATTTTCCAAAGCATTTCTAATACCTAAGGAACACATAAAAGTTTAATGTCAATGCCACCTACACGCAAGATAGAAGACTTCCCAGAAGATTTCTAAACATTATTAGAGAAGTTAAAAACCCTATCGGTGGTATCTTGGAAGCACTGGCCTTTTAGCCAAAAGCTCGGTGGTTCAAACCCATCAGTCACTCTAAGGGGGAAAGATAAGACTATCTGGAATGGTTTACAGCCTCAAAAACCCTATATAGATTTGCTATGACTTAGAATCAGCCGGATGGCAGAGGGGTTGGGTTTATTATAGAAATACACCCTGCATGTCAAATGAGAGGAACCATGAAAAGAATAAGTGAGAACTACATGTCATTTACATGTAAAATCATTATTTCTCTTGGCAATAATATTTTCAATCACAATCAACAAAGTTCAGAGTGAAACATTGAACCATTTAGATTCATTGTCAGAAAAGTTTCTTAAATTCCGGGTCTACATGTATTAGTAGTTCTCTATTAAATGATCAAAGCAAAACCAAACCCATGGTTATCAAGTTGATTCTGACTCAAAGCATCCCTCTTTAGGGTTTCTGAGGCTTTGTAATTTTTTTTATTAACAGATCATTTTATTGGGGTCTTTTACAACTCTTATTACAATGCATTCATCAGTTGTATCAGGCATATTTGTACATATGTTGCTATCATTCTTTTCTAGACATTTATTTTCTATTGAGCCCTTGGGGTCAGCTCTTCCTCACCACCTCCTGGTGACCCCATGATAGGTTATAAATTATTATTATTTTCATATCTCACACTGACCCGACCACTGTCTCCCTTCCCTCATGGTTTCTGTTGTTCTTCCTCCCGGAGGGGGTGGGTGTGGTTATGTGTCAATCATTGTGATTGGTTCCCCCTTCCTCTCTTCCTCTTCCCCACTTCCCCCTATCATTTGGATATCGCTAGTCCCACTCCTGTTCCTGTATTCTGTGTGTCATGAGCTCTTGTCCTTTATCTGTACCTGTGTACTTGCTCTGGTCTAGCCCAAAGTGAGAGGCAGCTCTGGGGTCATGATAGCGTGGGATGAGAAAGCCTCAAGGAACCAGGGGAATATTGTGTGTTTTGTCGGGGTTTTACTGCACCCTAGTTGACTCATCCCTTTCCTGTGACCTCTTTTTTTGGGGATGTCCCATTGTCTACACATGGGCTTTGGGTTTCTGCTCCAACCCCCCTCGTTCTCAACAATGTATTTTTGTTTGTTTGGGGTCTTCTCATGCCTGTTACCTGTTCCCGATGACTCCTCGTTATCACACAGGCTGGTGTGCTTCTTCCATGTGGGCTTGTTGCTTCTCTGAGAGATGGCCGGTTGTTTAAGATCCCAGATGCTATATCTTTTAATAGCTTGGTACTATCGCTTTTTCACTACATTTGCTTATGCACCCATTTTGTCTCCAGTGATTGTGCTGGTCGGGTGAGCATCACAGAATGCCAGGTTGTTAGAACAAAGTGTTCTTGTGTTGAGGGAGGGCTTGAGCAGCAGCCCGAAGTCCGTCCCCTACCTCAGTGCATTGCCACCTAAATATATGCACATAGGCCGATACCTCTATTTTTATGAATTAATTAATGTATATACATATGTTCATTTACATAATGTATATACTATGCTTAGACCACTATCCATAGTTTTGCTTCGTAGATCATTCCTCTGTTTCCTTTTACCTTCCTTCTGCCCCATCCTCACGCTTGCCCTACTTTCACCTCTTAGTAATTCCTCTCAGCTAGATTGCTGTTGCTCCAACTCCCTCAGGAGCTCGACATCCTCCTTGTTGTTGGTATCAATGCCCTAGTTGTTCCCTTGTCTATGGCGTTGTTTGCTCACCACTCCCTTCCCTCGCCACCTTCTTCCCCCAAGTCCCTCCAGGACCGTTGGCCCTGTTGCTTCTCCTTGAGTTTGCTTCCAATGCCTAGCTTACATAGGTAGGCAAGCCAACAGTGACATAAACCAAATAAAAGGCAAACAAAAGATTGAATTAAAAAAGAGAAAAACATACACAATTCCAGGTCTGACTGCTGACCTTTATGACTGTCTCCTCACTGTCCTGGGTGAATCCCTGGAACTGCCCCTCCTAGCATGAGGTCTATTTTGGGTGCTCTTCAGAGGCTTTGTGGCTTGGCTTTGCTTTAGTTGCTGACCTGTTTGCCCCATGTGGGGTAGTTCAGACCGCACTACCTCCCTGCTGTGTGTCTCCAGTATCGCCCTCTGTCGCAGTATGCTCCAGTAAGGAGACAACCTGTCATGAGCTGTTGCCGGCCCTGCAGTCCTCTCCGTGAGGCTTTGTACAATTGTAAAGGAGCCGACAACCTCATCATTCTCCTTCAGCGGAGCTGCTGGGTTTGAACTTACACACTGGCAGTTCGCAGTCCCACACCTAGCCCATAGTGCCACCACAATAGTATCGAGGAAACATAATGTATATTAACAATGCCACTTTACCCGCGATAAAACCTCTTCGACATATGTGTAACACAATCTTGAGATCTAAATTAAAAATGAGATGAACCAAATATATCAGAGCCTTTACATTTGTGCGGTGAGGAAAGAAGAACAGAAAGGAAGTGGACAGAAGACGTTCACATTCTGCCCATGTTTCTCGAGCCCGAGCACAGTCAGCCCTCAGATCCGAAGCCGGTAGTTCTTTAGAGCCTTCACAGGGACCCTCACAACCTGAGGCTTGAGCATAAGCTTTTAGGGCTAAGGAAAGCCTTTGGGAGGCTTGCCACCTCCGGGTTCACTGTGGATCGAGCTCAGTAAACAAACACCAGGCTGAAATACAGCTAACCTTCCCTGCGGAGAGGGATTTAGCTTAGGGCTTTCAATCCTCTGCTTGTTTCCCCAGCCTCCACATGGCTGTACCAGGAGCCCACTGCCTTCCTGCCATACTGCAAATTCCCCTGTGGGATCACCTGTGGCCAAGAACATACACATCCCAGACCATGTTAATGATTATTTAATCAAGTAACTTTCTCTGGCATTTTAAGGAAAATCAAAGATATGCTCCCACAGAAGACAATCTTGGGAGGATTGTAAAACTGGATAGCTTCTCACTCACTCAGCAGCTATTTACTGAATACCTACGAAATGAACTCAACACACTTTGTACAAAGCAGCACAAAGAGGAGGTTCTCAGTCACAAACCATAGAAGCAAGCTGTTGGTGCAGGGGTTAAGCATTTGGCTTCTCACTGGAAGTTCAGGGGCTCTGTCCCCACAGGAGACAGACGTGCCAATCCTCTTTCCTTACGATTTATGACCTCAGGAACCCTACAAGGCAGTTCTACTCCGTCATCCTAAAGAGTTGCCATGAGTCCAAATTAACTTGGGAGCCATGGGTTTGCTTTATGGTTTGCAGAAAATTTTAGCAGGAAATGAATTTATTGGCAGAATATTAAGTAGTTCCTAAAATCAAACAGAAAGATAGCGAACAAGACTGAGGAAACAAGTAGTGATCAAGAGTGATCAAAATAGGAGCCGCAAGGTCAGAGCTCAGTTAGTTTTGATGCTTCTGTTGATTCCACCTCCATCTCCCCCACCTATCCCCAACCTTGCCCCAGCTAGATGAACATCTCTTAGACACAGTGCTGGAGCCACTGACCGCTGGGAGTCTATTTTAACCATCTTTCCCTATTTGCAGGACTCATTTCAGAGTTCAAGTTCCAAGTGCGTTTGACCACATCTAGGCTTCATGTTCATGTTCTAGTTGCTGACTAAGTTGGCTTTGGGAACACAAGTTAGAGCCCCAGCACCTGCAAGTGTCATAACATGCAGGATTATCTCCAAAGACTCGAGGTGGCTTGGCTGCTCAAGGTCTAAAAACTGCGTTGGCCACCCAGTAAATACCCGTCCCTCTTACTTGCCTCCACAAGTTGTACAATCATCACTTCTGCAACTTATCAGAATGTCATATATATGTATTTAATCCTCTCGTACTCTACCTAATTCAAGTTCTCCTTGTCCTCAGCTTAAACAATCTTCCGTGACTGTTTTATCACTGGGCTGTTTAATAAAATTTTCTTCCCTACCTCCATTATATTGAGCATTCTTATTTTCCCTTGACAATTTAGAACCAGGTATCCTAACCAAGACTGCAATCTTCTTTCTGTTTGGCCCATTTTCCCGTAGTGAGAAGAAGCGAAAACAGCCTGGTGGGAGTCTCGGTTTCTAATTCCAGAGAGGCTGTTGTGTCCTTCGGAGACAGCTTTGCTCATCTTCTTCTTTTTTAAAATCATTTTATTGGGGGCTCATACAATTCTTATCACAATCCATCCATCCATCCATCCATTGTGTCAAAACATATGTACATTTGTTGCCATCATCATTCTCAAAACATTTGCCTTCTACTTGAGCCCTTAATATCTGCTGCTCATTTCCCCCTCCCCCCACCTCGTGAACCCTTAATCATTCATATATTATTATTGTTTTGTCATATATTACACTGTCTGGTGTCTCCCCCTGCCCTCTTCTCTGCTGTCCCTCCCCCAGGGAGGAGGCTATATGTCGATTCTTGTAATCAGTTCCTCCTTTCTACCCCACATTCTCTCCACCATCCAGGCATCTGTCCTGAATTCCCTGTGTTTCCAGTTGCTATCTGTACCAATGTACACCCTCTGGTCTAGCCAGATTTGCAAGGTAGTATTGGGATCATGATAGTAGGGGGGAGGAAGTATTTAAGAACTAGAGGAAAGTTATATGTTTCATTGTTGCTACCCTGCACACTGCCTGGTTCATCTCCTCCCCACAGCCCTTCAGTAAGGGGTGTCCGGTTGGCTACCTTTGGGCTTTGAGTCTCCACTCTGCATTCACCCACCTTTTCAGTGATATGATTTTATGTTCCTTGATGCTTAATCCCTGATCCCTTCGACAGCTTGTGGTCACACAGGCTGGTGTGTTTCTTCTTTTAAACCAGAAATATCTGGGAATGAGGGAACAGAAACTCTCAAACTCAAGCAAACATACCCCCAAAAATAAGCTTCACTGCCATCAAGTCGATTATGAGTCATAGCAACTCTACAAGACAGTAGACCTGCCCTGGTGGATTTTTTCTTTTTCCTTACTGAGAGTAGAAAGAGTTCTCATCTTGGAAACCCACAGCCAAGTTCTATCCTGCCTTCACGACAGGGTTGCTATGAATTGGAATATACTTGACGGCAGTGAGTGTGTGTTTTTGTTTTGTTTTAGTTTGAAGATTTTCTGGTTCTTTCATCTCCAGATACTTTTGGTTTAAAACAAGATGAGTAAAGCTTCCACCAGCAGACACGATAATAGCTCCACTGAAATTAGAAATTGAACCTAATATGACTGGACATAAGTAGTGATCAAGAGATGCTTCGTGTCCCTTTAAAACTTTTATTGTCTTAGGGAGAAGTACTTGCTGGGTCAGAAAGTACTTTAGAAGAACACCCAAACTTATAAGACTTTTCCTTCCAGTTGGAGTCGTAACTGAAAAGAGATTATTCATGTTCTAGAGCATGTTTCATGCTTCTGGGGAAGGGTTGTGTCATAAGACTAAGAAATCCTGAGTCGTCAGCACATCACCTTGTTCTTTTTCTCTGTAGTGTGAGTTCCTTTGTCAGTAATGAATGGGAATCCATCAGAGTGTTTAAGGCACTCAGGAAGTGTACACTATTGGTGCTGGCAGAGATGTATGAGGCAAGCAAAATCCAGGATAGTTGTCTATTCCAATGAAAACACCAGTGCTTCCTCCCTGATAGACGGCAATGTAGTCATCTTGCCACCAGGTAGCCTTCTGAATACCTCTTCCCCTCTATAACCCCAGAACCACCAAAATTATAGCCACTCCTCCCCCCCCCCATGGAATTGGATTGGTATCTGTTGTTGACAAATAACCACAATAATTAAGTCAGGCTTGGTGAGAGGAATTCTGTTATTGAGACAAAGCATCATCCCCATCCCTGCCATCAATAGACTATTCAGCCAGAATAGTGTGATCATGCGTTAGATGTTTGGCTGATAACCACAGATTGCTAGTTCAAAGGTTGGTGGTTCAATCCCCTCAGTCATTCTACTGATGAAAGATGAAGTTGTCTGTTCCTGTAAATATTTCCAGTTGTAGGATCCTAACATGGAGTGGTTTTATGAGTTGGGATGCACTTAATGGCAGTGGGTTGGTTTGGTGTTTTGTCTTTGGTAGGCCAACTGGAAATGGACTCAAGTGATGCAGCAGTTTAGCATGCAGGTACCAACTGTAACACAGGAGTGAGAACCCACCCAGCAACTTCACTGCAGAACGACCTGGTGAGCTATTCTGGTCAACTACAGACTTGGAGACAAGTCTACTCTCTACATGGGATCACTGAGAGTTGAGATCCACTTGCTGGCCTGCAGCAATAACAGTCCAACTGAGGAGAGAGGTATCAGGTACTCTTAGAACAAGTCGTCCTAACCTTATTTGGTGGGGATCTTCTGGTAACGTCCACATGGGGTAGAAACAACATATCTGACAAATACATATCTGAACACATTTCAAAAGTTCCAGGCATACATTGTGTGAGACTTAAATACATGCCTATGGCATTATGATAAGTTGCAGAAGTGATGGTTGTGCGAGGTGTTGAGGCAAGTAAGAGGGACGGGTATTCACTGGGTGGCCAAAGCTATGGACAGTCACACATTTTCCCCGCCTTGTTCCTAATCATAAAATTCCTGACCAAACAAACGATGAAACTTTATCTTAGCTCATTTCTTCATTCAAGTAAAATAGACAGGAAGAGGCAGGGACTTCCCTTCACTATATTTCAGAACAACTCAAGAGGCTAGTGCCAACCGCAGTCTGCTTCCAGGGTATGCCAGCGTATCGGGCACAGCAATTTGTAAACCAGGCTGCATTTCTTTCTTCCTTAACTAGCTCCTCATGAGGCAACTCCTCATGAGCACACAGATGAGGGGAGAGAAAGAGAGCCATGCAAATATCACCATGGGAATTTAAGTGACCTGTTCAATAAACTTACTTATACCGTCATCACTTATTCTGGCGTGCTGCTGGGTGATATGGGTTAGCACATCTGAGAAATATTTCTTGCAATAGGCACTTGAAGTCACCTAATAAGGTTCTTTCATTCTAACACAACCATTAGCAAACTAAGAGTCATTTTTCAAGAGGAGAAAGGCCAAGGAGCACGCATCATTCCCCCCCTCAAATCTGAGGGAGTTCCATTGTGACCTTTTGGTATTGTCCTACAAATTCTCTGTAGTTTTTCAATCTGCAGGTCACTGATTCATGTAGCAGAGTCTCCCTTTGTTGTGAGTTCCAGTACGTCTCAGAACCTTGGGGAGACATGGCGCCCTGCTGGTACTGCCAGGTAACATTGGACTGGTAACCTCATGGTGAGTGGTTCAAACCCACAAGCCACTCTGAGGGAGAAAGAGGAGGCTATCTGCTCCCATTGAATTAGACAGCTCCAGAAACCCAATATACGGCTGTGACGAGTCTGCGTCAACTTGATAGCAGTGGGGGTGGGGGGGGGGAATTGAGGGCATAACATAGAGCAGCATTGCCTTCATTTTAGAATGATGTGGCAGATTGTATTTCCCAAAACGGCCACAACAAGAGTCCACATGCTCTAGTCCTGTTCCTCCCTCACAGTGTTGAGATCGGAGCTCATCACGGCAGCCACTGTAAAGAGTTAGTCTCTGAAACCTTAAGGAGCAATTCAACTATTACTATAGGGCCACCGGGAGTCAGAACCCACTGGATGGCAATGAGTGAGTGACCTAATCTCCTCTGATGGAAATACGGTGCTCTACTACTGAGAGGTAGGGTCTCTTCCCTCCCCTTTGAAACCAGACGACGAGAGAGTACTGATACCTGACTTCCAAGGCTGAGCCATAAAGGCACTAGAGTTTCCATTCGATTCTGTCACAATATGAACTCTTAGACTCTGACGGCCACGAAAGTCCCCTGTCCCCCAAATCAGAGTGCCAATACTCCAAAACTTCTAGAAAAACAAGCAAGCAAAGGAAGAGACAAGACTCCTGGTTGGCTGCCTCCATCATTGAAGAGGTTAGGTGATGTAAATCGTCCTCAGTTTCTCCTTTTTAAAAAAAAAATAAATGGGCGAGTTCTGTATTTTGTTTGTTTGTTTAATCATTTTATTGGAAGCTCTTACAGTTCTTATCACAGTCCATACATCCATCCATTGTGTCAAGCACATTTGTACATATGTTACCCTCATCATTCTCAAAACATTTTCTTTCTACTTGAGCCCTTGGTATCAACTCCTCATTTTTTCCCTCCTTCCCCCACCCTCCCCCCCTCCCTCCCTCCCTCCCTCCCTCCCTTATGAACCTTGATAATTTATAAATCATTGTGTTTTTCATGTCTTACACTGACCACTGTCTCCTTCACCCACTTTTCTGTAGTTCATCCTCCCCCTGGGAGAGGGTTATATATCGATCATTGTGATCAGTTCTCCATCTCTCCCCCCACCTTACTCTTACCCTTCTTCTTTTTCTACTCTCATTATTGGTCCTAAGGGGTTTCTATGTCCTGGATTCCCTGCATTTCGAGCTCTGATCTGTGCCAGTGTACATACTCTGGTCTAGCTGGATTTTAAAGGTAGAATTGGGGTCATGAGAGTGGAGGGTGGGAAGCATTAAAGAACTAGAGGAAAGTTGTATGTTTTGTCAGTGCTATTTTGCACCCTGATTGGCTCCTCTCTGCCTTGTGACCTTTGTGAGGGGATGTCCAATTATCTGCAGATGGGCTTTGGGTCTCGACTCCACCTTTCCCCTCATTCACATCAATATGATTTTTTTGTTCTGGGTCTTTGGTATCTGAAACCTGATCCCATTGATCATGATGGCACAGGCTGGTGTACTTCCATGTGGGCTTTGTTGCTTCTCACATAGATGGCCGCTTGTTTATCTTCAAGCCTTTAAGACTCCAGACACTATATCTTTTGATAGCTGGGCACACCACTTTCTTCACCACGTTTGCTTATGTACCCATTTTGTCTTCGGCAATCGTGTCAGGGAGGGTGAGAATCACAGAAAGCTGGGTTAATAGAACAAAGTGTTCTTGCATTGAGGGAGGACTTGAGTAGAGGCCCAATGTCTGTCTGCTACCTCAATACTTAACCTAAATAGGTGTACATAGATCTATTTCCCTATCATTATATATAAATATATTTACATATGTACATGCCTGTATTTAGACCTCTATAAATGTCCTTTGCCTCCTAGTTCTTTCCTCTATTTCCTTTTGTCTCACTATGATGTTTGGCCTTCATTTGGGTTTCAGTAATTCCACTTGGTTACATTGCACTTGATCAAGCCCCAGCAGGCATCCTACGCCCTCTTTGGCATCAATTTTAGATCACTTGTTGTTCCCTTGTTCCTGAGTTTATTGGCACCCCCTCCCTTTCCCTCGCCAACCCCAGTTTCCTCCCTTATAAATTATTTTCTGTTCTCTATAGAGACAATTCTTACTGGTCTGGATTTTGAGGTAGTATTAGCACACACTGTCTACTTTAGAACCAAATTGGGGTGCAGAGGTTTAATAATGTGTTCATGCACCTTGTAGTGAAACGTTTAATACAGAAGCACAATTCTTTGGAGGTGATACCAATGAAAATAGTGACACTTCTGGGAAAGGCAAGTCTAAAGCATGCAACAGACGAGGAGGAAAGGCTGCTGGTACTGACACTGTGCTGGAACTGAAAAGACAATGAAGATGCTGTCCTGGCCCTCCAAGAGCATAGACTATACCAGTAAAAGAAGCATTTGAACAAACTCGTTGGAATGCACTGTGAAAAGTACACTGAAAGAAATACAAGAAGGCTTCCAAAAGTCCAAGACAAAGATTACATTATCTTTCAATTCACTTTTTCCGTGAACTTTGTGGAAGTCCCCTTGTCTACGCAGGGCTCTGCGAACGCATACAGAAAGGGCACTAATCTCTCCTGTGGCGGGCAGAGTGATGGGGTGGCACTGGAGGATGCAAAAGCCTGACAACTTGAGCTGCCTTCTGAAGGATGAGTAGGAGTTAGCTTCTATCTTCTGTGCATATTTTATAATCAAGCGCAATAAATCACTCAGACAGCAGTTAGGTTCCATTTTTATTGAGAACAGTTCCAATGGTGCCCTTTCTTTCACCTATCATAACACTTATCGTGCTGTATTGTAATCACCTGTTCTCTTGTCTGTCTCCCCACCTACCTTTCAGTGGTGTGGTGACGGAGACCACGACAGGCTCGGTTATCATTGTAGCCTCGGTGTCTAGGACAATACTTGGCACGGGAGGATCGATAAATGTTTGCTAAAGGAAAAAGCAGCATGAACATATTTCACACATGACCATTAGAAAGAACTGTTAAAAAAACACTCATCACAAATTAGTTAAAATACTGACAGTTTTAAAGGCAGCTTATATAGACCTAATTTCTAGTTACTTCTTTTGATCGTGCAGCCATAAAACTAGGGTTACATCTCTGATCGCCTATAAAAGACCCCAACCTTCAACTATTGCTTATTATAGAGAAATGAAAGAGATGAAGAATAATGGATCTAATCTTTTTTTATTTTAAAGAATAAGACTTACTTTCCAAATTTCTGCATTTCCCCACTATGTTAAATGGCAGTCACTCCTTAAAAATCCCAGATGCTTACAAGGCAGCACTACACCATAAAACACGCTCGGCAGGAGAGGTTGAAGGGGAAGCAAATACACCTGTTATAACAAGAGAAACAGTAAACTTCAGCTTGAGGGACAATGCTCTCTGATGTATGAATGTTTACTGAGGTCACAAGGGCAACAAAACTCCGCTATATGAAGGATAAGCTAAATTCTGAATAGACTGTAGTTTGGTTATCAACTGTCGGGGATAGCAGAATTAACGGAGAGCTTTGTTAAATTGCTGGGCTCCACCCTCTAGAAATTTAACACACCCGGGATGGGGGGTCAACTATTTGTGTCTTTAACAAATGTCTTTAACAAAGGTGGTACTGAGCCTGCTTTCTGGAGACTGCTTATTGAAAACAGCCAGATTTCAGAAATCCCTCAACTTTGACCACAACTCTTGTGATTTATTGGATCACTATATCCATCCACTCCTCATTCAAATTTAAACATCTCTCTTCATCTCAAAAATTCACAATTTCTTTCTATAAACTTTTGTACTTGGGAATCCCTTAATGATAAGCAGTCAGGAATCTGCAATAAACACACATTTGATTGCATCCTCTGAATAATAGGATGGGAACAGTAAAAAAGATCAGAACTCTTAGGGCATGATGAGATATGTTAAAATCAAGACTTGTGATTTTCTTTACTGACAACATGATAGTCCAAATAACCAGAAAATTGTACCACTAGATTGTTAGAAATATTGGAGGGAAAGGATTCATTTTAATCCACAGTTCAGACACAATGTTTTATAGTGATTAAAAGACAGATCTTAGAATAATAATGGCTGGATTTGAATTCTAATTCTGCCACTTACCTGTTATGTGATTTTAGGCAAGTGACTTCACTTTCTGAGTTTCCTCATCTGAAAAGTTGGAGAAGCAGAATTACATGTCTTGTAGAGGGTTTCATTAAGACTAAAGGTAAAAGAGGAGTCCTCATATGGCATAAATGATTGAGTGCTGGACTGCTCATTGAGAGGTTGGTGATTCTAATGCACTCAGATGCACCTCAGAAGAAAGGCTGGGAAATCAATCTACTACTGGTCCTTCTGAAGGCTCAACGCCAGGAAACGCCCTGCTGAGCACGGTTCTACTCTGACACGCAAGGGCTTGGGATGAGTGTGATGGACTCCAGGGTAACTGGTTTCAGCATCAAATGCTTAGAACAATCTCTGGCCCATTGTCTGCTGATTCTAAGTGTTAGCACTTATTCTTGTTCTTCTTATTATTACTCATTATCTCGCAAGAGTATAAGGCTGTAGAACAGAAGTCCAGGGACTGTGGTGTCCTGGACTCAGTCATTTAAAGATTTGAGTTTTAGTGTTCACACAGGAATTTCTGCCTATGGCCTTAGTAGTGGGACACCAAGGAAGTTTGTCTACGTTGGTCTGAATTATGGGAAGGGAAAAAGTCTCCCTCAAAATCCATGCTCAGGAGTCTCTGACTCCCTGAATTACAGAGTTCGAGTTGACGGTACTTCTTGTTACTGGGACCCTTCAGATTGAGAAATTCATTCAACAATTCTGGTCCACCGATCTATCGAGGGCATCTGGGAGAAAAGTATAAAAATCCATTTTATAAAACCACAAGACTTTCTACAAAGCTGCATCTCAAACAGGGTTTCTGAAGTTAAAAAGTCACTGAAAATAGGATCAAAATACCAAATTACAAACAATATGAAAACAATCCACAATGAATTAGATATCAAAAATTATGAGACATAGTCTCTAAGAATTTTCAGTAATAGAAAAATCTAGTTTTGAAAATGATGCTGGCAACAAATGTACAAATGTGCTTGGCAGAATGGATGGGGTGTGGATTGTGATAAGAGTTGTATGAATCCCCAAATAAAATTATTTTAAAAGAGAAAAGTCTAATGAAGATTGTAAAATAAAATATGATCAAATAAAAAATATATCAAATTCAATTTAAAAATTGGAAACTATGAAAAAGTAAAAAGTTGGTTGTAAAATTATATCAAATAGAATTTTTAAATCATTTTATTGGGGACTCATATAACTCCTATCACAATCCATACATACATCAATTGTGTCTAGCACATTTGTAAATTTGTTACTCTCATTCTCAAAAGATTTTCTCTCCACTTAAGCCCTTGGCATCAGTTCCTCATTTTCCCCCTCCCTCCCCGCTCGCCCTTCCCTCATGAACACTTGATAATTTATAAAGCATTATTTTGCCAACTTATACTGTCCAATGGCTCCCTTCACCCACTTTTCTGTTGTCCATCCCCCAGGGAGAAGGCTATATGTAGATCCCTGTAATTGGTTCCCCCTTTCTATTCCACCTGCCCTCTACACTCCCAGTATCGCCACTCTCACCACTGTTCCCGAAGGAATCATTCATCCTGGATTCCCTGTGTTTCCAGTTCCTATCTGTACCAGTGCACATCCTCTGGTCTAGCCAGACTTGTAGGTAGAATTGGGATCATGATAGTGGGGGTGGAGGAAGCATTTAAGAACTAGAGGAAAGTTGTATGTTTCATCACTGCTAAACTGCACCCTGTTTGGCTCGTCTCCTCCCCGCCCTGGCAGATAATCTTTGTGGGAGCAGAGTCCCTGGTCTTTTCTGCAGCAGAGCCACTGGTGGGTGCAAACCACTGACCTTTTTGTCAGCTGCCAAATTCTTAATAATAAAAGTGCTCACTAGGGCACCTTATTCATAACAGACCCAACTAAGTGCATTTCCCAGAACTCCTCAAAACGCATCCTCTACTCCTTTAGCCAATTGCCTCCTGCTCTTTTCCTATGCCCTTGCTTCCTCTAGGAAGCATCCTCACCTTTCCTTGCCTTTCCTTAATTTATGCAATGGCATTCTCATCCAGCCCAAGCCACCTCTTGAGATTTCTGAATTCAACCTGAGATAATCAAAAAGAAAAAAAAAGGAAAAAATGCAATTAAAATGATCAAATTATTTAGAGAGATGTGAAACGCTGGTGAGCTTAGGCAGCAAGGACAAAAAGGTGCATTTAAAAAAAAGAACAAAACGGAAACTTGGTTAAAAGAAGATTTTAAGACTCTAATCTCTTTCACTAATGAGATTTGGTAACATCCCTATGGAGGGCAATCTGGCAATAGCTATCAAATGTGAAATGCACACATACTTTAACCCAGAAATCCCACTTGTAGAAATGTATCCCACACTTCTGCGCATGCATAAAACGGCATACACACAAGGTTATAAATGACATAATTGCTATACAAGCAAAAGATTAGAAGTAAACTTTCTAGTAATACGGTCTGCTTTTATGGTCTATCCAGCGGAAGGTTATTCGTACAGATTTACTAAAAGGGACTCTTTCTCTAGTTTCACAAAGAAAAGACAGCCAAAATATGTTACAGGTAGGCCGATTTCCCACATATTTGAGTTATGGCCAACTATATTTCTGGCAGTCTGGTTTTTGTTTGTTGTTGTTGGTTGTGTTGATCTTCTTTTTCCTTTTTGGCTCATCTAATCATTAGTGATGTGGTCTATGCACTGTGTTGCTGCATGTAATTTGCTGATGTCATCATTCTCAGGTGTTCGCTCATGGGTGTTCAGTGTTATGGTTTATAAAGGTACTGATAATCAAAGGCAATAATAAGAGGAAAAATTTAAATGAGATTTGACTTATGTCAAAATGATAGAAGCATCAGAACGGAACACTGTAGGAAATCAGGGACAATCTGTGTTAAGCAACACGAGGAAGGTGCAGAATACTGTGTCTAGTATTCTATTTGCATACAATGGATAGGGGAAATACAAATAGATGATCATAGTTGATTGTGTGAACATGAGTCCAAGTGTATTGCTACTGGGATTCAAGTTCATCTATGCGTGGGCTTATTTCTAATAGAGTGCTTTAAAACATGTCTCTGTAAACAATGATGGCTGCAGACAAGCTCTGTCAGTAATAGATTTAGTCTTTCTGGAGTCTTTGGAAGAAAGATTAATTTTTGGTGTCAATTTTGAGGTCAGGACTAATATCAATACTCTTTGAAACCTCTGGACATCTTCCCAAATCATTGAAGCTTTACAAAAGCTTATAGGAATGCTGCTCAATATAAAACAACAGTTTTTTTAGATGAATCAAGTATTTTAATGAAGGCCAGGAAAGATGAATTTCAGAAAAAGATGTAAGCTTAGAAGTTTATGGTGACTACTTTTGAGATTCTAAAATGGTAATCTTGGTAGATTTCTAAAAAATCATTTTATTGGGGGCTCCTACAGCTTTTATCACAATCCATACATCCATCCATTGTGTCAAGCACATTTGTACATTAATTGCCCTCATCATCCTCAAAACATTTGCTTTCTACTTGAGCCCTTGGTATCAGCTCTTCATCCCCCCCCACCCCCTCCTTCATGAACCCTTGATAATTTTTAAATTATTATTTTGTCATGTCTTATACTGTCCGACATCTCCCTTCACCCACTTTTATGTTTCTGTCCCCCAGGGAGGAGTTTACATGTAGATCCTTGTAATCAGTTCTCCCGTTCTCCCTCACCTTCCCTCCACCCTTCCAATATCGCCACTCTCACCACTGGTCCTGAGGGGTTCATCTGTCCTGGATTCCCTGTGTTTCCAGTTCCTATCTGTACCAGTGCACATCATCTGGTCTAGCCAGATTTGTAAGGTAGAATTGGGATCATGATAGTGGGGGGAGGAAGCATTTAAGAACTAGAGGAAAGTTGCATGTTTCATTGTTGCTACACTGTATCCTGACTTGTTCATCTCATCCATGTGACTCTTCTGTAAGGAGAGGTCCAGTTGCCTACAGATGGGTTTGGGGTCTCCACTCTGCACTCTCTCTCATTCACAATGATATGATTTTTTTAAATTTGATGCTTGATACCTGATCCCTTTAACACCTTGTGATCACACAGGCTGGTGTGCTTCTTCCAAGTCAGCTTTGTTGCTTCTGAACTAGATGAATGCTTATTTACCTTCAAGCCTTTAAAACCCTAGATGCTATATCTTTTGATAGCTGGGCACCATCAGCTTTCTTCACCATATTTTCTTATGCACCCATTTGTCTTCAGTGATCGTCTTAGGAAGGTGAGCATCATGCAACGCCAGTTTAATAGAACAAAGTATTCTTGCATTGAGGGAGTAGTTGAGTCTAGGCCTAATGTCCATCTCGGTAGATTTTTCTTAAAGGACAGAGTCCAATCTTACTATGGGGCTTATTATGAAGAAGTTTGGAAAAAGTTGAAAATTGTCCTGGTGACTAAAAAGCCTAGGAAGTTGAGCCTAGGATTTTGCCCCATCAGAAGAATGCATCTGCTCATTCTTTGAGGATAACAGAGGATGCCCTAAGAGATTGTTATTGGGAAACCTTGCCCTATCCACACTACAGCCTTGATCTTACCACTTCTGGCCTTTTTGTGCTCCCAGAACTCAAGAAATATGTAAAAAGAACACTGTTTGAGTCCTTTGAGGATGCCACTGTGTCTTGGTGTAAACTGGAAGACTGCAGAATTTTTTGGAAAGAGATTACAAAAGACAAAAACAGTGCTTTAGAGGATATGTCAAGAAACAATAGCTTCAAATTTTGATCATTTTGTTTGATAAAGGTTTATCTGATTTTCATGGAGCCCTTGTGGTACTGTCCTCTAGGAGCCCTGGTGGAATAGTGGTTATGTATTGGGCTGCTTACTGCAAAGTAAGGAGTTTGAAACCACCAGCAGCTCCACTGGAGAAAGACAATGCTTTCTACTCCAGTAAAGATAACAGTCTCAGAAACCCACTGGGGTAGTTCTACTCTGTCCAATAGGGTTACTGTGAGTTGGAATTGACTCAATGACAATGAGTTGAGTTGAGCTGAGTTTTATTGGTGGCACTTTCCAGTAAGTATCATTCCACTTAACAGCAAGATTGGTGGCTCAAATCTACCAAGTCATTCCTCAGGAAAAAGATGAAACTATCTGTTCCCAAAAGAATTTCAGCATCAGCACCCCTGTGTAGGAGTTCCCCTGGTATTTACATTAAGAAATACTTGAAAGATATACAAGAAGCAAATAAAATCGGTTACTTATTATAGGTAGGGTGAAAACATGGCAGATTAGGAACGAAAGTCACTGCATAGATTTGCGTTGTCATTAATTTCGAATTACATGAATAGATTACCTCTCAAAACTTTTAGTGATAGGTAAGCAAGTAATGTAGCCTATAAGATACACATACTGTAGTGGCAGAAAAAACATTATTTTTCTTACATACTGGCTAATTCATGCTTTAAATAATTTTCCTTTTGAGAGGTTTTATGGTTTGACTTAATTTTGTGGCTGTTATGAAAATACAGGCAGTAAAATGCACACTAATTCAACAGTCTACATGTACAATTCAATGGCATTATGTTCTTCAGTCTTCTAAATTGTTTCTCTTCCACTAATATGAACTCACTGTCCTCTAAGGGCCCTATCTAGCCTTTCTATTTGCTGCTGTTTACTTGATCCCATAGTGAAAACTCTTTAAAAGAGCACAAGGTTCAAAACAGACATTTTCTCCCCCTAATTTAGCAAAACTAAAGAGTTAGAATCTCTGAAACTCCCAGGGGCAGTTCTGCCTGGTCCCATGTGGTCACTCTGAGTTGGAGCCCACTCGATGGGAGTGAGTTTGTTCTTTGGTTGTGATGGCACACCAGTTAAACATTGGACTGCTTCTAAAAAATAGGCAGTTCAGACCCATCAGCTCTTCTTCAGAATAAAGGTGCGGCAGCCTGCTTCTGTGGAGGTTTACCACCTTGGAAGCCCTATGGGGGCAATTCCACTTTGTCCTGTAGAATCGCTAAGAGGCAGAATCTAAACTGTAACGACTGTGTTTATTTGTATTGTTTGATTTGAAGAAGACACCAGGGGATGTATATGATTTTTGGTTCAAGGTCTAAGGATGATCTCAAGATGACAGTTTTAGAAATTCATCCAGCCTTCGTGGCTCCCATGAGAACTTGAAATTCCGTTAGGGTTTTTTTCTTTCTCTTTTTAATCAGGATTCTTCTGTAGAATTTTAAGTGGAAACATTCAGTAATGGAGAATGTCTTACCATTAATGGGACACCTACTGCATGGAACATGAAATACACTCACAAAAGCTGTTTTGTCATACAATTTGTCATATAAAATATAGGTGTATCCATACCTGTGTGTGTATATTATTGATATAAGTTAATGACTCTTTTAATAACTACTACTTATTAGTGCTAACGTGGAATTCCTTTAATGATTCCATTGTTGCTGGCCTACTTGTTCAAGTATACTTTTGGAAAATTATTGCTTCACATTTCATAAAAAGGTATTATATAATGTTCAATGAGTCCCTCATTGGTGACAATTGAGATTCTAAAAAGTTTAAGCCATTTGATCTACAGTTTGAATTTAATAAAAGTATGCAACCCTTAGGATCTTTATTTATATACCTGCCAAACCATCTATAGCCAATTCTTCCCAAACACTAGCTGATTAAAAATAGGAATGTTCCTTATAGCATTTTTTCAAGAATGACTTGCTTGTTATGAAAATTTGACATCAATATTGCCAGGATCCCAAAGCAAAACCAATTGTACTGCCATCCAGTTGATTTCAATTTAAAGCAACCATTTGGACAGAGTGGAACTTCCCCCTTGGGTTTCTGAGACTTTAAATCTTTGCAGAACAGACGGCCTCATTTTTCTCTCTCAGAGCAGCCGATGGGTTCAAACTGTTCACCTTGTGATTAGCAGCTAACTGGTAGTAGCCCACTACACCACCAGGGCTTCTTTATATACTTAAATACTACCCTTAATGTCCAACACTGTATGAATTATGTGACAAATTATTTAATGTCTATGTGATTAGACTAAGTGAAAAGAGGGGTTCAGGATATAGCACTGGGGAGAATGACCTTGTTCTCCACAGGGATGAGTATTGGCCACTGGGCAGATCTGGATAATCTGCTCCTCTCTTATCCTCTCGATCCCCCTGTTGCTTTGGTCCCTGGATCTAGAAACAGAAAGGACTTCTCTCTCTACCCATACCACCTCATAGAGGTGCTGTGAGGTGGGATCAAGTCGATGGCAGTGAGTTGGTGGCCTCAGCCAAGACATGCGAGGACAAGATGATGTCTTCATGCCAAAAACCTCTGTGAAATACCTGTAAGGCACAGAAGTTTCTGGAATGTGAAGTCACTTAAGCATGCTCAGCTGCTAAATGAAAGGGTGAATGCTTGAGTTTACCCTTAGGAGGGAGGGTAGCAAATCTAATTCAAAAAAAAAAATCAGCCACTGACAATCCTAGGATGCACAGTTATACTGAGACACACATGGAATTTCCATGCTTGGAATCAACTAGACACAACTTAGGTTTGGGATTTTTTTTCCTTTTGGGTATGTTATGACTTGTGGTACTTACGCCCTAGATTTGACATGTTTACACCTAAAAACAGTGACCAAGGAACCCATCTGTAATATTAATCCTGATGTCAAGTATGAAATTTGGCATTTCAAAATCTGACTTAGGACAATGGGAAGGTTAGCCAAATAATCACCAAACCTTAATTACTCCCAAAGGCTAAGGAAAGATGCTGCTGCTTATGACCTGGGAAGATGAGTAAAACATCAAAGCAGCTTAAACTGAGTACGCACTTGATTGCCTATGTGGAGCCACCATGGCTCGCTACCTGGCCGTTGGCTGAGTTGTTAGATCTTTGGGCATTCTCCTTGCTGAGCAGTAAGTAGCTCGGCCTGGGAAGAAGGGAAGACTAGCACTCTCCAGTGAGCAGTGACACCCTTGTCCGGTGACAAAGGACAAGGTAGGAAGAGGTCTGAGTCACTGGAGATAAATGAATGATTCCTGTCTGCAGTGACAGCTGACCCACTGATTGTCAGAAGGAGCTTTAGGTCGTAATGCTGACTCGTAAGAGAGAGGCTACCACGGGGACTTAAACACAGCGATGTGTTTTCTTACTGTGTGGAAATGTGCACCAGAGGGTTACAGTTAACACGACAGAAAATGAAGTCTTCTGCAGCTTGGATTTCTCTTTCAGTTCTGAAATGGGGTGGCCTTTACATCCAGATAGGGATGTTTTTGGGGTTCACTGCCCTGTATGAGAGCCACTACCCACAGATGGTTATTGAGCACCTGGAATGTGCTTAGTAAGCGTTGAGATGTGCTGTGTGTGTAAAATGCACATCACATTTTAAAGACTTTAAAAAAGAACAATATTAAGTGTATCATCAGTATTTTAAATTATTGATCACATGTAGGAATAATATTCAGATTTAAATAAGATATATTGGAAAAATTAAACTCATTAAATTCATTTTCATTATTATACACAGCTATTGGAAAAACTGATATTGTACATACAGATTGAATTACAGTTTTATTGGACAGCACTGTTTTAGATATAACTGTATTTACAGATAATAACTTGGAACCCTATTGGTATAGTGAACTAGGCATTGAACTGCTAACCACAAGGTTAGTGGTTCTAACTCAACAGTCACTCCTTGGGAAAAAGAAGAGATTATCTGCTTCTTTAAATATTTATTCTCAGAAGGGCAATGCCACTCTGTCCATTGTCTCTTCCTTATGAGTTGAAATGGACCCAATGGCGGTAGGTTTGTTTGTTTTGTTTTAAACGTTTTATTAGGGGCTCATACAACTCTTTGTTTGTTTTTTAACTCAAAACCAGCTCTTTTACATTTTGATGTAATGTCCATTAATATTGTTTTCAACAGACTTACTGTCACAAGCAAATGTCACTGTGCCCAGTGTTTATTAAAGCCAACAAACAATAACTTGCACCATAGAAAAAACACATTATGTTAATGCCCCAAAATTCAAAAGAAAGTGCTCTACCAAACAAGAACACCTATAAACAGCATAATGCCTCATAGCAACAGACTGTTCATCCGATAGAGTCAGCCAAGGGAGCTACATAAACAGTTACTTCACAGCGACTCTATGTTCCCAACAAGATCATACAACCATGTAGAGTTAATAGCATTTGGACCAATTGTGAAGAAGAAACACAGCTTAGAAATAAAGAGCGTAATTGTGAGCTTCTAGGGAGTCCCCAGGGGCCCACATAGTTCACGAACTTGCTGCTACCTGAAAGGCTACGGGTTTGAGCCCACCCATGAGCACCTAGAGTTGAAAGGCTGGAGAACTTCTGGAGTTGGAACTTGTGTTGGTCAGGGTTGACTAGAGAAATTAATTCACAGACACCCATATGTGTATAAGAAAGAGCTTTATATCAAGTAATTGCATATTAAGAAAACATCCCAGCCCAGTCCAGATCAAGTCCATAAGTCTGATATTGCCCATATGTCAAACACCAGTCAATATGCAAAGCATGCAGTGACACCAAATGCAGGAAAATCACAGGCCAGTAGGTGGAAAGTCTTGTGGATCCAGTGGTGGTGGAAGCATCTCAGTGCTGGCAGGGGTCTCCATGTGGCTCCTCCAGCTCCAGGCCTCTGTCTGTATCAGTGTAGTTTCATGTGGCTTGTCAACAGGACATGAGGCAGAGAGTACATGTGTCTGGCCTCCAATGAGCTATTTATCTCGTGGCATGTCCAAATGAAGTCATCAACCTGCGACCTGATTGACAGGCTAACCTCCACCCTTTCACTCTTACTAGTTTTAAGTAGACACCAGATTATGTAACTCCCACAGAAGTCAATGCCCTGTAACTACTCTCAAAGAGATTCTGCAGGAAGGTTTTATAAAACCACCACAGTGGGTGTTTCACTGCCTCCCTGCATGGCTTTTGTGGCTCCACAGAAAGAAACGTGTCCTAGCAATGACACTGCATGGTTAAAGAAGCACACAACACGCCCACAGGATCAGGAATGATCTCCATTCCCGAGATGATATATTTTGAAATTGCCAAACTACTGGGAAAAGATTGCTGAGATAGCTATACATGCCACAGGACTTCCAAAATTTTTTTCTTGATGAGAAGGACCTCAGAAATTTAAAGAAAAACACAGTCTTAACAGTAGTTGTCATTCCAATAAATACCAGAGACTTTTATTTTATTCCTTAATCTTGTATTCTAGCTAGCCCTTAAATTAATACACCCTCACCTAAGTATCTCTCATTAATAAGAATATCTCTAAAATCAGACCATTATCTATGCTAAATTAATGTAGTAGAACATTTATTTTAACTTTACTGGCATTAAAAATCATTTGTGGAGCTTTGTAGAACTATAGGTTCTGGGTTGCCAAGTCTGAAGGATTTTAATTGGGGACGGGGGAAGGAATATCTAGGATGAAATTCAGAAACTTCATATTTAAAGCTTGATGTAGGCAAGCTTTAAAAAATTCATTTGTTTTTTAAAAGAACGAATATTCTTATATAAAAATGGAAACATACTTATTGTTTCCTATACACTTAATATGGGTGTAATTTTTCCAGGGAATGTATTTGGATCCACAGTTTTTCCCTCTCAGTGATATCTGCAACCATGACAATTTTATTGAAAAAGGCTATGTGTGTTAACCTCATTCACTACTTTACACACAAAGTGTGTGCTAAGAAGCATGTCAGCTCTCCATCTAGAGGGGACACTCTTCTAGAGGTGCAAAAAATGTTTGCATTCCACAATAAGTTTTGATCTGAAATGCATACTAAAAGGAAAGAAGGAAATATATTAATGCATGCAATAAGTACCTCTTAGAATGACACTAGTAAAACTTTTAATATATATTTGTGTGCCATCGAATCAATTCCAACACATGGCAACACTTTAGGACAAAGAAGCACTTAGAAAATATTACCTGGCTGCTAATTAGGGCTACACACACACACACACACACACACACACACATACACACACACTCCTTGGTATCAATGTGAGTCAGGTGTTGGGCGGCTAATAGAAAGGTTGAGGGGTCAAACTCATCAACTACTCCTGCTGCGAGTGAGGTGAGGCTGTCTGCTGCTGTAAAGATTTAGAGTCTCAGATAAGTTTGCTATGAGTCAGAATTAAATTGAAAGCAGGGATATAAATATATATATATAATGTAAATATAAACACACATATATATGTAATTTATGTTTAAACTATATGTTATGCGATGGAGTGCAGGTGCCTAGTGGGTTCCTAGCAGTTTGAAACCACCAGCCACCTTGTGCAAAATTGATGAGGCCATTGGCTCATGTAAGAACTTAGGGCCACAGAAACCAACAGGGGCAGGTTGGTTTAGCCACATAAGGTCACTGTGAGTCGGCATGGACTTGATGGTGATAAATGTGAGTGAGTGACATTCTGCTAACAGTATCGGAGAGATAAAAATGCCTAAAAGAGACATCTCTCCTCAAGAGGCTTATAATCTGAGAAGTAAGGCATGGACATAGATGATTGACACAGAACCAGCGCTGTTAGGTGTCATCAAAACAAGAACTAAAACACTGACGGTCCTGTGCCATCCCCACAATTGTTCCTATGCATGAGCGATTGGATGTAATCAGCTGGTGTCGATCTAGCTCATTGAGGACTGCCTCTTTTTGCTGCCTCTCCATGTCACCAAACATGATGTACATCTCCAGGGACTGGTCTCTCCTGATAATATGCCCAAAACATGTAAGGTGAAGCCCTGCCATTCTTGATTCTAAGGAGCAGCCTTTTTAGCGAAGCACAGTACTCCATTGTATGTATGTACCACAGTTTTTTAATCCAATCGTCAGTTGATGGAAATTTGGCTTGTTTCCAACTCCTTGCAATTGTGAACTGTGCTGCCATGAACACTGGAGCACAGATGTCTGGCCGTGGTTTGTTTCTTGCCTCTTCTGGGTATACGCCCAGTAGGGGGATTGCTGGCTCGTAGGGTAGCTCAATTTCCATCTGTTTTAGGTATCGCCAGATCCATTTCCATAGTGGCTGTACATACCTACAGGTTCACTGGCAGTGGATGAGAGGTCCTGTCTCCCCACAGTCCCTCCAACACATGTTGCTTTCTGATTTTTTTAATTGGGCTACCTTTGAGGGTATTAGGTGGTATCTCAGAGTTGTTTTAATTTGCATTTCTCTAATGGCTAATAATTGCGAACATTTTCTTATATGTTTATTGGCCATTCGAATTTCTGCCTTTGTGAAACTTCTGTTCAGGTCCTTTGCCCACCTCCTCAGTGGACAATTAGTTTTTTCTTTTTGGAAGCTAGCAGAGAATTGTAGATTTTAGTAATAAGGCCTTTGTCTGATGTGTCATTGCTGAAGACGTTTCCCCAGTCCATGGGCTCTCCTATTACTCTCTTGGTGAATTCTTTCAATGTACACAGGCTTATTATCTTCAGTTTATCCCACTTGTCAATTTGTGACTCATCTGTATTTGTGTCCTTCCCTATTTATGATAGCCTATGTATTCCCTGTGCTAAAGTTCTCAGGTTTGCCCCAATTCCCTCATTGATGGCCCTAAGAGTTGGGGAGTTTACATTGAGGTCTGTGATCTACCTTGAATTTATTCTTGTGCATCGGGTGAGATAGGGGTCTGGTTTCATAGTTCTGCAGGTAGATATCCATTTTTTCCAGCACCACTTGTTGAAGAGGGCACTCACTTCCCATTGGATATTTTTGGGGCCCTTATCAGAGATCATTTGTCTGTATGCTGATGATTTTACTTCTGGGTTTTCCATTCTTTTCCATTGGTCTGAGTATCTGTCATTGTACCAATACCATGCGGTTTTGACCACTGTGGCTGTATAGTATGTGGCAAAGTCAGGGAAAGCAAGCCCTTCCACTGTGTCCTTCTTCTTGAGGAGTTCTCTGCTAATTCTGGGCTTCTTCCCTCTCCATATGAAGTTGGTAATCAGTTTTTCCATTTCTTTGAAGAAAGATGAGGGTAATTGTATCGGGATGGCATTAAACGTATAGTACCTTGGGCAGAACTGCCATCTTTACTATATTGAGCCTACCCATCCATGAGTATGGGATATTCTTCCATCTGTTGAGGTCACTCAGTTTCTTGTAATAGTGTTCTGTAGTTTTCTTCATATAGATCTTTGTTCTTTTAGTCAGGTATATCTCTAGATATTTCAATTTGTGCTTGGCTGTTGTGAAGGGTACCACCTTTTTTATCTCCTTTGCTGTGATCTTATCTGATCTATATAGAAGTCCGATAGACTCCTGTTTGTTGACCTTGTATCCTGCCACTCTGCCATATTCCCACAGTTCATGTATATATGGATTGTGATAAGAGTTGTTTGAGGGCCCAATAAAATTATTTTTAAAAATCATATAAAATATCATATCATCTGTGAATAATGATAGTCTCCCTGGGAGACAGACAACAGAAAAATGGGTGAAGGGAGATGTTGGACAGTGTAACACATGACAAAATATTAATAATTTATAAATTATCAAGGGTTCATGAGAGAGAGGAGAGCAGAGAGGGAAGGGGAAAAATGAGGAGCTGATACCAAGGGCTTAAGTGGAGAGCAAATATTTTGAGAATGATCGGGGCAATGAATGTACAAATGCGCTTGACACAATTGGTGTATGTATGGATTGTGATAGGAGTTGTATGAGCCCCCAATTAAATGAGTTTAAAAAATCATATCATCTGTGAATAGCGATAGTTTACCCTCTTTTTTCCCCAGACAAATACATTTTATGTCTTATCTTTGCCTTATACGCTTAGCTAAGATCTTCAGTACGATGTTAAATAATAGTGGGGACAAGGGGCATCCTTGCCTGTACCCCTTTTTCAATGGGATTGTTTTTGGATTTTATGCATTGAGTACTACGTTGGCTGTTGGTTTTTCATATACTGCTTGCATTATCTTGAGGAATTTTCCTTCCATTCCCATCTTCTTAAGTGTCTTAAACAGGAAATGGTGTTGCATATTGTCAAATGCTTTTGATGCATCTTTCCATATGATCATGTGGTTCTTATAATTTTTCATGTCACTGTGGTGAATAATACTAATGGTCTTTCATATGTTGAACCACCCCTGTATCCCTGGTCTGAATCCCACTTCTGGTGAATTATGTGTTTTATATACTTTTGTATTCTATTGGCCATTATTTTGTTAAGGATTTTTGCATGGATGTTCATTAGGGATATTGTTCTGTAGTTCTCCAATCTTGTAGGATCCTTGTCTGGTTTTGGTATCAGAGTTTTAGTAGCTTCAAAGAAACACTTTGGGTGTTTGCTGTCTTTTTCTATGCTTTGGAAGAGTTTGTGTAGGACTGGTGTCAGTTCTTCCCGGAATGCTTGGTAGAATTCTCCTGTGAAGCCAACTGATGCAGGGGACTTTTGTTGGTAATCCCTTGATAACCTGGTCTATTTCTTCTATTGCTATGGGTCTATTGAGATTCTTAACATCCATCTGGGATAGTCTAGGGGAGGATTGTTTGTCCAAGAATTTGTCCTGTCTTCCAAGTTGTTGAATTCATTGGAGTACAGTCCTTCATAGTCCTGTGTAATTTTCCTTTTGCTTTCATTGGGGTTTGTTGTAATGTCCTGTTTCATCCCTCATCCTCGGTAATGAAATTTGTTCTTTCCTTTCTTTGGTTGGGTTTATCCTTTCAAAGAACCAACTTATAACAGCATTCATCCCCCCCCCCCATAGTTTTCTTATTTTCCCTTTCCTGAATCTCAGCCCTGATTTTTATTATTTCTTTCTTTTGCTCTTAGTAGGATTGTCCTGTGGACTCTGCTCTAGTTGCTGTACATTTTGTGCCAGCATATCAATCATAAGTCACTCTCCCTTTTTCATGTGTGCATGTAGAGCTATGAAACTTCCTCTGATGACTGTCTTTGCTGTGTCCTGTAAGTTTTGTTATGTCATGTTTTCGTTCTCTTGGTTTCTAGAAATTTCCTAATTTCATCTCTGATCTGGGCCATTACACACTCCTGTTGCAATAGAAAGTTATTTATCCTCCAAATGTTTGTCCTTGTTTTCTTCATCTTCCTTTTGTGATTTCAGCCTGATGGCAAAGTGGACAGGTCAAATTGTCTAATTGTAGTGTTTAGATCTCCAGCCTCCTTGCTGTGTTTCTTTCCCTGTGATCAATCTTTCATAGCGAGTGATGTATTAAAGTCACCTACTATAATTGAGCCTGTGATTTCATTTTTCATCTTTTGGAGCATTTGATTGATGTATTCAGTGATCTCTCATTTGGGGAATATATGTTAAAATGTTTAATGTCTACCGTGCCCTTGAGCATTATGTACTGTCCCTCTTTATCTCTTTTTAAGGTTTGCACTCTGAGGTCAATTTTATCTGAGATTAGGATTGCAACCCCTACTTTTTTTACATGCTGTTTGTTTGGTATGTTTTTTTCCGGTCTTTGATTCTCAGTTTATTTTTTTCTGTAATCCTGAGATGTGTCTATTGCAGCAGCAGATTGATGGATTGTGTTTTCTAAGCCAGTCTGCTAAACTCAGCCTTTTAATGCCTGAGTTTTGTTCTTTGATATTCAGGGTTCTTACATTCATCTGTGGAATTTGTGATGTCATCTTGTACCTTTTGTGTTAGGTGTTTTCCTAACCCCCTTTCTTATCAGTGGTGTGTGTGTTTCGTTCTTGATGTCTTTCTACTCTTAAGCCAATGCTATCTTGGGGGCTGTTTTCTTTGTTGCCCTCTGGGTGGGGTTGTTCTATGTAACGGTCTCTTATTTATGCTTGGTGAATGTTGTTCTTCTGCCCATACTGTGTCAGCAAGGATCTTTTGTAGGGCTGGGTTTCTTTTAACATGTTCTTTGAGTTTTTCCTTGTCTGGGGAAGAGTCTTACTTCTCCATCTATCTTGATAGGTAAATTGACTGGGCTGCGTATTCTTGGGGTTGTGCTATTTTCCTTCAATTTTTGGAATATGTTGCTCCACTCTGTCCTCTTCTTCATAGTGTCCACTGATAGGTCTGAGCATACTCTTATTTGGGAACCTTTATATGTGACTGCTTGCTTTTCCCTCACTGCTTTCATCAACTTCTCCATTTCCTCAAAGTTGGATAGATTAACTATTATGTGCCTTGGTGACTTCTGCTTGGGATTCAGTCTAGCTGGTGTTCTTTCAGCCTCCTGAATGGTTGCCTGGTTTTCATTCATTAAGCTGGGGAAGTTTTCCTCCAAGAATTCTCTCACTATTGTTGCAGATGGTGCCTTCGGTATCAGCCCCTCATTTTTAACCTCCCTTCCTGCTCCCCCCTCCTTCATGAACCCTTGATAACTTATAAATTTTCATTATTTGGTCATATCTTATACTGTCTGACGTCCCCCTTCACCCACTTCTCCACTGTCCACCCCCCCCCCCCCCGGGGAGGAGATTATATGTAGGTACTTGTAATCTGTTCCCTCTTTCTCCCTCACTTTCCTTCCACCCTCCCAGTGTTGCCACTCTCACCACTGGTCCTGAGGGGTTCATCTGTCTTGAATTCCCTGTGTTTCCAGTTCCTATCTACACCAGTGTAAATCCTCTGGTCCAGCCAGATTTGTAAGGTAGAATTGGGATCATGATAATTGGGAGAGGGGGTGAGGAAGCATTCAAGAACTAGAGGAAAATTATATGTTTCATCATTGCTACACTGCACCCTCACTGGCTCGTCTCCTCCCCGCAACCCTTCTGCAAGGGGATGTGCAGTTGCCCAGAGAAGGTGCCTGGGTCCCCACTCTAAACCCCCCTCATTTAAAATGCTGTGATTTTTTGTTCTTTAATGCCTGATACCTGATCCCTTCGATGCCTTGTGATCTCACAGGCTGGTGTGTTTCTTCCATGTGGGTTTTGTTGTTTCTCAGCTAGATGGCTGCTGTTTATCTTCAGGCCTTTAAGACCCAAGATGCTATATCTTTTGATAGCCAGGCACCATCAGCTTTTTTCACCACATTTGCTTAGGTACCCATTGTCTTCAGTGATTGTGCCAGGAAGGTGAGCATCTCAGACTGCCAAATTATTCAAAAAAAGTATCCTTGTGTTGACTTTTGTTTATGTTTGTTAGTCTGCTTGGCTATCCCCTAGGCCACTGGTGCTGTTCTTTGCTTCATCCAGTTGGTTGGCGAAATCTGTGAGTTTGCAATTTTTTTGTGTGGTTATTTTGTCCCTAAGCTTTTGTATTTTCCTTTGGTGGATGATCTTTATCTCCTCTTTCCATTTCATCCTTTTTCTTTATTGTTTACTTTATATCCTGTATGACTCCAAGCAGCATTTTGAAAATTTCTTTCTGTGGCAGATCGTCTGTTTATTCTATGCATGTCATTAGGTTAGGGCATCTTATGCCACTGCATTTTGTTTCTCCTGTTTTTCGTCGAGGTCATTAGGGGTGATTTCTGTGTGCATTACGTTGTTTTAGAGGAGGTCTGGTGCCATTTTCCAGAGAGTCAGAGTACTGGACACTCTGTGGGAGACTCGTAGGAATGCTTCTTAGAAATACCTGCAGCTAATTGCAGTATGGGATTGGCCTACCACTTTATCCTCCTGTGGCTTTACTTTTTCCTTAGTCAAGCAATATTCTGATATTTGGAGGGCAAGTTGCATGGTCCTCTCAGGGGATGCTGGTTGGGTGGTTGTTAACCCATGAGGATGGTGCTGCACTTGGTGAACTGACAAGATGCTGTGATGGAGTGGTCCATGACAATTTGGGGCACTGCAGAGAGTGTGCAGGGTTGCCTGTTCCAATGGGTGTACCTCAGAGGGCAGGTGGGTGAGGCTGCTTTGGTTTAGAGCACCTTGGATGGTGGGCAGAATTTCCCTGGTCTACTAGATAACCACAGAGGTGGGCAGAGGTTCTTGCAGCAGTGTGGAACACTGGAGAGTGTTGGTTGAGCTGCCTTAGGCATGTGAGGCTCTACGGCAGGCAGAAGGAAGTTCCCTCAGTCAAGTGGGACCATAGAGGATGGGCAAGAGCTCCCTAAGCAATGCAGGCAGGACTTCTCCAGGAAGAATGTGGGCATGATTTCCCCTGGAGGAAAGTGGGTCCATTTTCCCTAGCCTAGTGTTATGCTACAGAGGGTAGAGCTCCCGCTGCTGGGTGGAGGGCAGGTGTAAATGCCCTAGGCTAAGAGGAGTGGCCTAAAGGTCAGCAGTGGTGGGTGAGAGGAAAGCGTATAAAAAGAAAAAAAAGAGAAAAAAAAACCCTGAACCCACTGAGACTGTGAGATGGAAGAGAAGAGAGGGAAACAAAAGTAGCATTATAGCTGAGCCACGGTCCCTGACTATGGGACTGGAGGGGTTGAAATCCTGCCCTGAGGCAGCAGCGAGCTGTGGCTGTTTTGAAATAAAGTCCTTGGGCCAGTCAAAGGATCCCGGCTCCGGCTGAGATGGTGGTGGGGCTAAGGTTAAACCCTAGCCGTCCTCCACAGTGGTAAGCCAAAATCCCACAGCTCCTAGTAGCTCTGTGTCTACTTATCTTTATGATGCTCCTCCTGTGACCCAGCAGTGTGGAATTTACCTCTTAGTGGCTCTCCTGAGATGATTTCTGCAGAGTGCTTTTGGTATGTGTTACTCAGTCACCATCTTGCCGAAGTCCTCCACATCTTTTGATTTCTTGACTGCTGCTTCCATGAAAATTAATTGTGGATCCAGAATCCTTGATAACTTCCGCATTTTTTCCATTTATCATGAAGTTACCTATGGTTCAGTTGTGAGAATTTTCATATTTGTTACATTGGGTTGTAATACACAATGAAGGCTACAATCATTGATCTTCAACATCAAGTGTTTCAAATCCTTCTCCATTTCAGCAAGCAAGGTCATGTCATCTGCATTCTGCAAGGCTGTGAATAAATCTTCCTCCAATCCTGATGCTGCACTCTTCTTCATAGACTCCAACTGCTCACATGATTTGCTCAGCACACAGACTGAACAAGTATGGTGACAGGATACAACCCTGATGCACACCTTTCTTAATTTTAAACGATGTAGTATTCCTTTGTTCTGGTCTCACAGCTATCTCTTGATCAATGTACAAGTTCTGAATGAGCACAATGAAGTGTTCTGGAATTCCTATTGCTTTCAGAGTTAGCCACAGTTTATTATGGTTAACACAGTTGACTGACTTTGCATAGTCAATAAAACACAAGTAAACATATCTTTAGTTCTCTGCGTGGAGCCAAGATTCATCTGACTTCAGCAATAGTATCTCTTGTTCTGCATCCTCTTTTGAATCCAGCCTGCACTTCTGGCAGCTCCCTGTCAATGTACTGTTGCAACCATTGTTGGGTGATCTTAAGCAAAATTTTACTTGTGTGTGATAGGAATGATATCATTTCATAGTTTGAGCATTCTGTTGAGTCACCTTTCTTTGAAATGAGCACAATTATGAATCTCTTCCAGTCAGTTGGCCAGGTATCTGTCTTCCAAATGTCCTGGCATAGACAAGTGTGTGCTTCCAGTGCTTTTTCAGCTTTCTGAAACATTTCAGTGGTTATTCCATCAATTCCTGGAGCCTTGTCTTGGGCTAATGCATTCAGTGAAGTTTGAACCTCTTCCTTCAGCACCATTGATTCTTACTCATATGCTACCTCCTGAAATGGTGATCAATCCATGAGTTCTTTTTGGTATAATGACTCTGAATTCTTTACATCTTCTCTTGATGCTTACTGGATCATTCAACATTTTTCCTTTAGAATCTTTCAAAATTATAATTCAAGGCTTGAATTTTTTTGAGTTCTTTCTGTCTCAGCTATTGCATCAGTCTAGGTACTTTAGAGAAACAAATCCACAGAAATTTGTATGTATAAGAGGGGTCTTTGGAGTAGCCTTGGTAGTGGTATTGGATAAGCATTAAGCTGCTAACCAAATGGTAACCAAGAGAGGAAGATGAATATATGTTCTGTACTTATTAACAAACTCACAAACCTTAGGTAGAGTTGCTATGAGTCCATTGATGACAGTAGGTTGATTTGGGTAAGGGATTTAGAAGGAAACCTGGTGACATAGAGGTTCAATTTAGTTAGCTGCTCTGTGGGAGAAAAGACCAGGATTTTGCTCCCATAAAGATTACAGCCTAGGAACCACTATGGGGCAGCTTAATTTTATCCTGTAGGATTGCCGGTAGGCTTCTCTCCTTTTATACAGGAGCCCTAGTTAGATTCATGTGTAAGTAACGCCCGTTTTCAGTGAGGGCTTTCATATTGTTATGATGCTGAACAGATTGAGCAGAGCTTCTAGACTAGGGCAGATAAGGAATAATCAGCCGATGGAAACCCTATGGATCTGATTGTGGGTAGGTGCTACCAATAGTGGAGATGATACATGGCTGAGTAGTGTTTCCTTCATTGTGCATGGAGTCACCATGAGTTGAGGACAACAGCTAACAACAACAACAAAGGATTGGATGTTTATTCTAAGAGGTATGGAAACTACTGGAAGATATTAAAGAGTGTAACAGGCATTCATTTTCTCAGTAATATCTGAACACTTGCTTCATGCCCAGTACTAAGTGAAGCTACCTATCAGCAGTCCTCGCTCAGACCTACTAAATAAGAATTTCTAGGACTGATGAGTAATACTGTGTTTTAAAACCCTCCCATTGATTCTTATTCACACCAGTAGACAACTATTGAGTGGTGTATTAAAAGAAACAAAAATATATGAGGAGCCCTAGTGACATAAGGGGTTACAAGTTGGATTGTTAGCCCCAAATTCAGAATATTGAAACCACCATCCACTCTGCAGGTGGAAGATGAGGCGTTCTATCCCTGTAAATATTTACCATCTCAAAACTACAGGGATAGTTCACCTACTTTGTGTGTAGGGTTGTTATCATTAGGAATTGACTGAAAGGCAATAATTGAGTTTATGTATCTGTATGGGAGCTTCAAAAATATCGTGCAAATAATGGAATGAAAAGATATCACAACCCGACAACACAAAGTTTTTCACTAGGTGTTTTGATTTGGGGGCCTGTTTCTGGGGTTATTTGGGGTGCTAATTCATAAAATTGCATTAAATAGACTATATCAGTACTAGTTTCTTAGATATGGTTTTCCACTATATTTTCAATGCATAATCAACTGGCCACTATGGGTTCATATACAGCTTCCCCGAGAAATCCCTTAAAATCTATCTATCATCTATCTATCTACTTATTATCCTAGTTTTAAATATGAAAATAATTCAGATTCACAAATTACAGTACAATATGAAAAGAGGTAAGAAATGTTTGAAATATATTTGTATACGACGAGGGGGAAATAGATCGATGTACATATATTTATAGGTTTAGTATTAAGTAAGCAGATGGACAGTGGGCCCATGCTCAAGTACCCCCTCAACACAAGAACACTTTGTTCTAACAATTCAGCAGTCTGAAATGCTCACCTTCCTGGCACGATCACTGAAGACAATGGGTGCAAAAGCAAATGTGGTGAAGAAAGCTGATGGTGCCCGGCTACCAAAAGATATAGCATCTGGGGTCTTAAAGACCACCTAGCTGAGAAACAACAAAACCCACATGGAAGAAGCACACCAGCCTATCCTGACTTGATCACTGAGGACAAGTGTGTGCATAAGCAAAAGTGGTGAAGAAAGCTAATGGTACCCAGCTATCAAAAGATATAGCATCTGGGGTCTTAAAGGCTTGAAGATAAATTAGCATCTATCTAGCTGAAAAACACCAAAGCCCACATGGAAGAAGAACATCAGCCTACCCTTACACGATCACTGAAGATAAAGCAGGTGCATAAGCAAAAGTGGTGAAGAAACCTGATGGAGCCCGGCTGTCAAAACATATAGAATCTGGGGTCCTATAGGCTGGAAGATAAACAAGGGACCATCTAACTGAGAAACAACAAAGCCCACATGGAAGAAGCACACCAGCCTGTGTGATCACAGGACCAGGCATCAAAAAGAAAAAAAAAATCATAGCATTGTGAATGAGGGGGAGTGCGGAGTGGGGACCCAGGGCCCATCTTTGGAAAATTGGACATCCCCTTGCAGAAGGGCTGTGGGGAGGAGACAAGGCAGTCAGGCTGCAGTGTAGCAATGATGAAACATACAACTTATCTCCAGTTCTTGAATGCTTCCTCCCCACCACTATCATGATCCCAATTCTACCTTACAAATCCAGCTGGACCAGAGGATGCACACTGGTACCGAAAGGAACTGGAAACACAGGGAATCCAGGACAGATGAACCCGTCAGGGCCAGTGGTGAGAGTGGCAATACTAGGAGGGTGGTGGGAAGGTGAGGGAGAAAAAGGGAACAGATTACAAGGATCTACATATAACCTCCTCCCTGGGAGACAAACAGCAGAGAAGTGGGTGAAGGGAGACATCGGATGGTGTAAGATATGATAAAATAATAATAATTTATAAATTATCAAGGTTTCATTGGGGAGGGGAGAGCAGGAAGGGAAGGAAAAAATGCGGGCTGATAACAAGGGCTCAAATGGAAAGCAAATGCTTTGAGAATGGTGATGGCAACATATGTAGAAATGTGCTTGACACAATGGATGGATGTATGGATTGTGATAAGAGTTATATGAGCCCCCAATAAAATGATTTAAAAAAAACTTACCAAAAAAAAAAAAGAATTAGGTATTAAGGTACTTTCAAAGGACGCTGTCTATGTACCCATAGTGGCAAGTTTGTTACTTACTCATTGAACTGCCGATCATAATAAGGTCAATGGTTCATACTCACCAGTCACTCTGCATCCTTTAAAGGAAGGAAAGGTTTGGAAACCAAAAGGGGCCATACTTCACTGTCCTATAGGGTCTCTATGAGTGAGAATGGATTCGATGGCAGTGGGTTTTTCTTTTTGGTATGGGAGGCTGTACAATACATACAGAGACTAAAAGTTGGATATGTATAGCAAAACCAGAATATAGCTTCAGAAGATTGGAAAATAAAAAACAAAATTGAAAAGGCGCATATATGAAAGGTATGGGGAAATTCAGAGTGTCAAAAATATCAGACTTCAAGGCAATTTTAATAAATGTTTAGACAATCTAATTTTTTTCTTCTTCAAATTATGGAGCAAATATTTCAGAGCATGTTCTAATATTTAGAAGTCAATGAATCATTCATGTTCAATGTTTCAGAGATAAGACTGTCTCCAAGCTTCTTTATAAGAAAAATTCTAACTTTTTTTTGAATAGTTACTGGTAGAGAAGTTGTACCATTTTATAACAAGACTGAAACATTTTAATTTTAATGAAGGAGTTTGAAATCTGATAGACTCATTTTCAGTTTCAGAATATTTGAATTTATTTATACTCTACCAGACTCACTACCAGTCAGTCAATTACACCTAATAGCAAGCCTATAGAACATAGTGAAACTTCTCCTGTGGGATTCTGTGGCTGTAAATCTTCATGGAAGCATGAAGCCTCATCTTTCTCTAGCAAAGCAGTTTCTGGGTTTGGATAGCTGATTACATGGTTAGCAAACACAATCCACCACATTATCAAGGCTCATTATTGATTGGATCGTAACTATTATTCTGTTTCGAAGAAAACAAATTGGAACTGCCTGTTGTTCAGTTCCTAATAAAGGTGAAATAGTACTTGGGGAAATTTCCAAGTTCATATAATTTGCACTGTTCAACTATAACTTTGGATCAAAGGACACCATGTGAAGTATCACTTGAGCTAAATATTTAGTACAAAACAAACTGCTAACTCAGCATGCACTTCCTCTATCTCAGACTAGTTACCACTACATTAACATATCCTGATTTTTTAATATGGGAAACCAGAGTGAAGAATGCTAGATGACATATATTCTTTATCTCAAAAATTAAACCTGATAAAGGAAAACTGGTGCCATTTTTTTAATCAGCAGGTCAAATATAAGCGGAAACAAGTCTAATTTTTGAGGCACAAAATGTGTGTTGCCCAGTGTAATGGATAAAATTAAAATAAGATTGAATTATAAGAATAAAATAATGTTAGTATATTTGGTATGATATACTATAATACTAATGTTCCATTATATTTTCCTAGTTTTCGACAAACTTTTTCAAGCCCTTTCATTTGGATGGATAGATAAAAGTTATACGCTACTGTTAGGTGCCTCAAATGGATTTCAACTAATAGTGACCCGATGTACAATGGAAGCAAATATTGCCTGGTCCTACACAAGGCTCACAATAGCTATTATGTCTGAAGCCATTGTTACACACACTATCAATCCATCTTGCTATCGATCTCCTCCTCCTTCACTGACTCTCCACTTTACCAATTCTAGTGCCTCTTTCCAGGTACTGGTCTGGAATGATAACATGGCCAAAGTACGTGATAGGCAGTCTCACCATCCTTATTTCTTTTTTAAAAAATCATTTTACTGGGGGCTCATACAACTCTTATTACAATTCATACATACATCAATTGTGTCAAGCACATTTGTACATTCGTTGCCATCATCATTCTTAAAATACTTGCTTTCCACTTAAGCCTTTGGTATCAGCTCATTTTACCCCCTCCCTCCTTGCTCCCCACTCCCTCATGAACCCTTGATAACTTACACTGTCCGATGTCTCCCTTCACCCACTTTTCTTTTGTCTGTCCCCCAGGGAGGAGGTTATATGTAGATCCTTGTACTCAGTTCCTCCTTTCTACCCCATCTTCCCTCAACCCTTCAGTATCGCCACTCTCACCACTGGTCCTGAAGGAGTCATCTGTCCTGGATTCCCTGGTTTCCAGTTGCTATCTGTACCAATGTACATCCTCTGGTCTAGCCAGATTTGTAAGGTAGAATTGGGATCATGATAGTGGAGGGGAGGAAGCATTTAAAAATTACAGGAAAGTTGTGTGTTTCATTGTTGTTACACTGCATGCTGACTGGCTTGTCCCTTCCCAGCGACTCTTCTGTAAAGGGGTGTCTCATTACCTACAGATGTACTTTGGGCCTCCACTCTGCACTCCCCCTCATTTACCATGATATGATTTTTTGTTCTTTAATGTCTGATACCTGATCTCTTTGATACCTCGTGATCACACAGGCTCATGTGCTTCTTCCATGTGGGCTTTGTTGCTTCTGAGCTAGATGGCTGCTTGTTTACCTTCAAGCCTTTAAGACCCCACATGCTATCTCTTTTGCTAGCCAGGCACCATCAGTTTTCTTCACTACATTTGCTTATGCACATGTTTGTCTTCAGCAATCACCTCAATAAGGTGGGCACACAATGATATGATTTTTTGTTCTTTGATGCCTATTTCTAGGGAGTATTCTAGCTGTTCTTATTCCAAGGCTAATTTTTTCATTCTCCTAGCAGTCCATGGCACTTTCAATATATATTTTTTGCCATTTCATGATTCAAATACATAAATCTCTCTGTGGTCTTCCTTATTCATTGTCCAACCTTTACATTCATGTGAGGTGACTGAAAATACTATGACTCTGATCATGCGCATCTGTGTCCTTTGCTCTTCCACACTCTGAAAGAGTCTTGTGCAACAGATTTGCTTGACTTCTTGACTGCTTCTTCCACGAGCAAAACAAAATTCTTGATAACTTCAAACTTTTCTTCATTTTTCGTGATATTTCCTCTTGGTAAACTTGTGTTTGGGTTTTATGTACACTAAATTGTAATCTGTACTGAAGACTGTAGCCCTTAATCTTCATCAGTAAGTGCTTAAAGTCTTTGTAACTTTGAGCACGTAAGGTTGTTTTGTCTGCACATTGTAGGTTGTATTAAGGGTCTCGGAGTCTTCCTCTATATTGGAATCTCTATTTTGGAATCTTTCTCCAATCCCAATGCTGGATTCTTCTTCATATGGTTCAGCTTCTCAGATTATTTGCTTAAGATACCAATAGAATAAATATGCATCATACTACATCAGCAAATGAAGGTCCCAAAGGCTTTACCCCTTAAGGCTTTACTTCATCCACTTCATTGTGGTTGCCTCTACTTTGAGAAGGCAACTGCTCCTTAGCCATATTTTGAGTTCATTCTGACCTGAGAGACTCATCTTCTAGCACTCTCTCTGACAGTGTTCTGCTTCTATTCATTGGTTTTGAGTAACTGACAATGTTTGAATGGTATCCATAAGGTTTTCAGTGGCGAATTCCTTGACAGTGAACAGACTGTTCCTTCTTCAGAGTTTGTTCTTAGTCTGGAAGCTCTGCTGAAAACTGTTCACTTTGGGTGACCCCGCTAGTATTTGAAATACCAGTGACACAGACTTCACATCACAGCAACACACACGCCATCTTAATACGAGTGGGGATTTCACCTTAGCATAAAGAAATAAAAAATCCTCACTACTAGATCAGTTAGTAAAATCACAATAAATGGAGAAAGGATTGAAGAGGTTAAAGATTTCATTTTGCTTGAATTCACAATCAACGCCCTTAGAAGTAACCTTTAGGAAATCAAATGAGATATTACATTGGGTAAATTGCTACAAAGGACCACTTTAAAGTGTTAAGGAGAAAGGATATCACTTTGAAGGCTATTGTGTGTCTGGCTCAACCCATGATATTTTCAGTACCTTCTGATGCACGTGAATGCTGGAAACTGAACAAGAAATACAGAAAAAGCATTTAGAATTAGGGTGTTAGCAAAGAATGCTAAACATGTCATGGAATGCCAAAAGAATGAGCAAACTGTGCTGAAAGAAGTATAGTCAGAAATTTCCTTCAAAGTGAGGAGGAGGAGGAGGAGGAGGAGGAGGAGATTTCCTCTTATACCCTTCGGTCATATTATCAGGAGGGACCAGACCCTGGAGAAGCACATCATGAATGCTTGGGAATAAGAGGGACAGCAGGTAAAAGGAAAGACCTCAAGGAAATGGACTGACACACTAGTTGATTGTGTGGGCACCACATGACTGGGCAGTATTTTGTTTCGTTGCAAGAGGGTCACTCGGAGTTGGAAATGACTCAATGACATCTAACAGCAGCAGGCACCTCATGTGCAGCTACCATACATCTGTCGGTGATGACATTCATAGTATTCTGATGATGTATTGGGTTGAGCAATTCTGCAACCAAATACCTATTGAAAGTGTTACAAATCCAGATTCCACCTTAAGGACTAGGCTGCACCTGACCTAAGCCATTGTATTTTTTTTAAACGTTTTATTAGGGACTCATACAACTCTTATCACAGTCCATACATATACATACATCAATTGTATAAAGCACATCTGTACATTTTTTGCCCTAATCATTTTCTTTTCTTTCTTTCTTTTTTTTCCCCTTTTCTTTTTTTACATTTTATTAGGGACTCATACAACTCTTATCACAATCCATACATATACATACATCAATTGTATAAAGCACATCCATACATTCCCCGCCCCAATCATTCTCAAAGCATTTGCTCTCCACTTAACCCCTTTGCATCAGGTCCTCTTTTTTCCCCCCTCCCTCCCCGCTCTCCCCTCCCTCATATGCCCTTTGTAATTTATACATCGTTATTTTGTCATATCTTGCTCTATCCGGAGTCTCCCTTCCCCCGCTTCTCTGCCGTCCCTCTCTCAGGGAGGAGGTCACATGTGGATCCTTGTAATCAGTTCCCCCTTTCCAATCCACTCACCCTACACTCTCCCAGCATCGCCCCTCACACCCTTGGTCCTGAAGGTATCATCCACCCTGGATTCCCTGTGGCTCCAGCCCTTATATGTACCAGTGTACAACCTCTGCCCTATCCAGCCCTGCAAGGTAGAATTCGGATCATGGTAGTTGGGGGGAGGAAGCATCCAGGATCTGGGGAAAAGCTGTGCTCTTCGTCGGTACTACCTTGCACCCTGACTGACCCATCTCCTCTCCTAAACCCCTCTATGAGGGAATCTCCAGTGGCTGACACTTGGGCCTTGGGTCTCCACTCCGCTCTTCCCCCTTCATTCAATGTGGTATATATATATATATATATATATATATATATATATATATATATATATATATATATATATATATATATATATATATATATTATATACACACACACACATATTCTTTTTTTTTTTTTTTGCATGATGCCTTATACCTGGTCCTTTGGCACCTCATGATCGCACTGGCTGGTGTGCTTCTTCCATGTGGGCTTTTTTGCTTCTAAGCTAGATGGCCGCTTGTTTATCTTCAAGCCTTTAAGACCCCAGACACTATCTCTTTTGATTGCCGGGCACCATCAGCTTTCTTCGCCACATTTGCTTATGCACCCATCTGTCTTCAGTGATCCTATCTTGGAGGTGTGCAGCCAATGATATGATGATTTTTTGTTCTTTGATGCCTGATAACTAATCCCTTTGGGATCACTCGCTCACTCAGGCTGGTGTGTTCTTCCATGTGGGCTTTGTTGCTTCTGAGCTAGATGGCCGGTTGTTTATCTTCAAGCCTTTAAGACCCCAGTCACTATCTCTTTTGATAGCCGGGCACCATCAGCTTTCTTCACCACATTTACTTGTTCACCCACTTTGGCTTCAGCAGTTGTGTCGGGAGAATGAGCATCATAGAGTACCAATTTAATAAACGAAAGTATTCATGCATTGAGGGAGTGCTTGAGTAGAGGCGCAAGGTCCTTCCGCCACCTTAATATTAAACCTATAAATGTAGACACTTAGATCTATTTCCCCATCCTCATATATATGTTTGCATGTACACGTCTTTGTCTCAACCTCCATAAATGCCCCTTGACTCCCAGCTCCTTCCTCCCTCTCCCTTGACTTTCCTCCTGCCCCACCACCATGCTCCGTCCCCACCTGGGCTACAGCTATACCTTTTCTCTACGCAACCTTACCCTTGATCGTTCCCCATCAGGCCTGTCACTCCCCCCTCACTACCATTTTGGGTCCCATGTTGTTCCCTTGTCCCTGTGTTTATTAACACCACTTCCTTACCCTCCTCCCCCTCCCCCACCCGGATCTGTCTGTCCCCCCGGAACTGTCGGTCCCATTGTTTTTCCTCCAGATAGTTCATCCAGCCTGTCCTATTCAGACAGACCTGTGGAGACACTAACATGCACGAAAACAAGACAGAGGAAAACAAAGCAACAGTATACAACCAGACAATGAAACAACAAAAACAAACCACTGACAAAGAACAAAACAAAACACTTCACAAAACAAAGGTTTGTAGTTCGTTCAAGGATCGTTTGCTGGCCCTTAGGAGCGTTTTCCAGTCCAGTCTGTTGGGGCACCACGCCCTGGCCCCAAAGTCCACTTTCAGCATTCCCTGGGGACCTTGCCACTCCATTCCCTTGCTGTTCCACTGCGCTCCCCCAGTGCTTTGCCTCGGTGTGGTGGGATCAGGTCAGGTGCAATTCCCACACTGTGTCTCCGGTGCTGTCCCCTTTATTGCCCTTAGTCACTGAGGGGCATCATGTCTCATAGTGGGGCCAGCCATGTTGTTCTCTCTGTGGACTGGCTGCTCTACTCAGGAACATCATTCTCACGGCCTCGTGGGCCAGGCTGTGTTCCACTGTCTCCTCCTGCCCCTTCATTTGCTCCTGTGTGCTCTGATCAGATATGTCCATCTCCCGGAGCTGCAGAATCAATGTCATCCTTTGAAACAAATTCTTTTTGGGGGAGGGGCAGGAATCCACTTAATTTTTGGTGCTGGGCCCTACTCCACGCCGGGATATTGCATTCACACCTTGCGGGGCAGTTCCCAGATCTTAAGCAGTCACAGACTGCTAGGATTAAAAACCCTAAGTAGCATCAACTCCTCTATGGGAGCTACTTCCAACTGGTCTGATTTAATTTTAAACACCTGACACATCTACACAATATTGGAAACGTAAAAGTCTGTTTTTGTTATACATAGAAAACAAGCAGGAAATCATAGGATGAGATCTATGGTGAGCTGACCCTTCCTCAACTGTGTGTGCCCCACTTTGTACCATAGGAGAGAGACCCAATTACATCTCAAAGTGGATCCACTTACCCTTCCCAAAAACAATGCTCATTCTTACATCAGTAGGAGATGCAGTGGCTCAGGTGTGAGCAGGTACACCAAGGTTCAGATGCCGGGTTTATGTCATCACTTCAGGTATTTGCAAACACAGTCTGGCTGTGCTTATACTCTCTCTCTAGGTCTCTGCCTCCTTATTGACTGATTCAGCTCTTAATCAGCAGTTTTGAGATAGTTCTGGGCTAGCCCCTGCTCTAGGGCAGCATCAGAACAACTCTCAAAACAGAACTTCCCTTGGGAGGTTCTGCTGTGCTTCAGTACCACACATACTGTACCTCACGTACCAATCATAGTAATTGTTATGGTTAAATGATCACCTTTTATCAACTGTTTCTGTATGCCAGGCGATGCTATACACACTGTGCATCTCAATGCGTTTAATCTTCATAACACCCCTGTTGCTGGATTCCTAGGAACCAATATCATCCCGCCTTCACAAAGGAGGAAACTGAAGTACAGGGAGGCTAAAGCTTAGTTACCAGGCAACTGTGGTAGCTACACAATCTGGTGTCAATTTGGACCTTGAAAGGATTAAGAGTGAAGGGGTGGAGTCTAGTCTGTCAATCAGGTGATAGCCAATGTGGCCTCTGTGTGGGCCTGGCCTTCTCCTGAGGATTCGGGGAATTCCTATATTTCCTCCTTGGAGGCAGGAGACAGTCTCTCTCTGCTCACTCCCTGAGAGGTGCTCTACTGACAAGATACATGGCACTACACTGATAGACCTCATGTCCTGGGAACTGAAGGAACCACATGGAGACCCCTGCCAGCACTGAGATGCTTCTACTGCACTGGATCCACAAGACATCGTACCCACTGGCATGTGATCTTTCTGCATTCTGTGTCATTGCATGTGTTTCGTGACTCGGAAGAGGACTTTATAGATTAGTATTGGACATCTGGGCTAATGTTAGACTTAGGGAATTGATCTGGGCTGGGCTGAGATGTTTTCTCAACATTCAGCCGCTCTTGTATATAAAGCTCTCGCTTATATACATGTGAGTGTCCCTGGATTTGTTTCTCTAGTCAACCCAGACTAACACAGCAAGTAAGTGGCAGTGCCATCTGTACAGTGACAAGACTTGACCTGGCATAGGAGGACATTCCTAGCCCTATCTCCATTTTAAGGCATGAAAAACAGATGTCCACTTGTTACCTTCAAAGATGTTTTAAAAACAGACTTGGCCGTGTAAATGCATGATGCTAATGAGAGAGAAACATGTTTGTTGGGGAGAAAAACTGTTTTAGGAGAGCAAAAGGATGGTGAGCATTAAAAGCAACATGGCCACATGAAGGTCGTTGTAAGAGATAGGGCCTAGGTATATTGTTGCCTGAGGGAAAAGGCCACTGATGAGGAAGGGATTGACCCTGCTGGAAACTGGGCAAAACTGATGAAGCAAGACTCCAGAGAAGACAGGTTATTCTTGAAAAGAGACCGGACAACAGATAGCATGGAGACCAATATTTAGAGGCAGAGAGCAGCAAAGTTGAGAAAAATCCATGTCTTTAAAAAATAATCAGTAGGAAATTTTTTAAATAATAGAAAAATCCTGCCTTTAGAAAATAGCAACAAAACAATCGAATCCAAGTTATACATAGGTCTCAAGGGAATTTTTCCCCATTCTTTTCTATATATATGACTTAAATACAATATATATGAACGACTTAAATATAATATATATTATAGATTTAAATATTATATGTATTATAAACTTAAAATGTCTACATCAAAGGAAATGTGGGGGAGAAAAGTAGCAAACATCACCTTGGGGAATATTTGGTTCAAGTAAACAAAAGTGACCACAGAGTGCATTTCCTTTCAGAAAGTTTGGCACTTAGCCGCACTTCACATATAAACATCAGCAATTCTAGTTATTACTTGATTCTCGTGAATCTCCTTTTAAAGCACATTTAAAAGTTTTACTAATGGATATTCCATAACCATGCCCCACACTTGAGAGACTTACACTTTGTTACTACTTTATAAATAAAGCTTCATTGAACATCTTGGCACAAAACCCTGTCATCAGAATCACTTTGAAAGATGTTGTGGTTGTTTTTTTGTTAGGTGATATCAAGTCAGCTCTGACTTAGAGCAACCTCGTGTCTAATAGAACAAAACACTGCCCGGTCCTGCACCAACTTCACAATCGTTGCTGTATTCGTCTTCCGACTGGTGTCCATTCGTCTCATTGAGAACCTTCCTCTTTTTACAGCTCCTCCCCTTTACCAAACACGATGTTCTTTTCAGGGACTCGTCCCTCCTGAGAGCACATCCCAAGTGCGAGACCAAGTCTCTCCATCCAGTCCAGCTGTACTTCTTCCACCTCAGATTGGATTGTTCTTCTGCAATCTTCTTTGCTAACACCTTGTTTCAAAGGCATCAATTCTTCTTGGGTCTTTCTTACTCATTCTCCAGCATCTTGCTTTTAAAAGTTTTAAGATGTTTGAAGTTCTGTGCCTTCAATCATCTGCGCTGAATGCATCACATCCATTCTTGACGAGATCTCTAAGTTCAGGTGGGATATCGTCAGGCCGCCTTCTGCCTCCCATGGATGGGTTTTCATTTTCCTCATCCTCAATTTCAACTTGCATATGAGCAATTGATGGTCTATTTTGTGATTTGTTGGCCTCTATCCTTGTGCTGGATGATACTATTGAGCTTCTCCAGGCTCTCTGTGCTTAATCGGGCAGGGTTCATCACGTGTCTCGAGAGTCATCATGAATGTTGCTGAAAAATGGGAGTTGCAATCAATAAGCTACTCTCTTGAAAAACGCTATCACAGTCTCCAGTGGTCACTTCTGTCACCAAGGTCTATTTGCCAACTACTGATTCCTTTTTGTTTCGAGCTTCTGCATTCTGGTCACCGTTCCTCTTCAGTTTGCCATTCCTAGCATGGTAGACCAAAGGACTGTCCGACTTAAAATGGCCCTTTCTGCTCACTAACGCCTAGAGGTCGATCTGTATAATTTTGGACAACTTATAATTTTTCCTAGGTTCATACTTCCTGCATTCCATATGCTGATTATCAATGGATGTTCACCCCTGTCTCTTCTCATGGTGAGCCCTGTCATATCAACAAATGAAGGTCTTAAGCTTTGCAAAATATTGCAATAATTGTGAAAATGATGAAGAACCAAATAGTGTTCCATTCTCTGATCTATATGGTTGCTGTAAGCCAGAATGGACTCAATGGCAACTAACAACATCTCTCCGTGTCTTTAAAAAAAATCATTTTATTGGGGCTCATACATCTCTTATCACAATACATACATACATCCATTGTGTAAAGCACATTTGTATATTCATTGCCCTCATCATTCTCAAAACATTTGCTCTCCACTTAAGCCCCTGGCACCAGCTCCTCACTTTCCCCCTCCTTCCCAGCTCCCCCCTCCCTCATGAACCCTTGATAATTTATAAATTATTATTATTTTTGTCATGTCTTACGCTGTCCGATGTCTCCCTTCATCCACTTTTCTTTTGTCCATCCCCCAGGGAGGAGGTTATATGTAGATCCTTGTAATTGGTTCCCCCTTTGCACCCCACCCTCTCTCCACCCTCCTGGTATCGCTACTCTCACCACTGGTCCTGAAGGGATCATCTGTCCTGGATTCCCTGTGTTTCCAGTTCCTATCTGTACCTGTGTATATCCTCTAGTCTAGCCAGATTTTTAAGGTAGAATTGAGATCATGATAGTGGTGGGGAGGAAGCATTTAGGAACTAGAGGAAAGTTGTATGTTTCATTGTTGCTTCACTGCAAGCTGACAGGCTCATCTCCTCCCCTTGACCCTTCCTTAAGGGGATGTCCAGTTGCCTACAGATGGGCTTTGAGTCTCCACCCCGCTCTCCCCTCATTCACAATTATGTGATTTTTGTTTTTTTGATGCCTGATACCTGATCCCTTCAACATCTCATGATCACACAGGCTGATGTGCTTCTTCCATGTGGGCTTTGTTGCTTCTGAGATAGATGGCCGCTTGTTTACCTTTAAGCCTTTAAGACACGAGATGTTATATCTTTCGATAGCCAGGCACCATCAGTTCTCTTCACCACATTTGCTTATGCACCTGCTTTGTCTTCAGCGATTGTGTCAGGAAGGTGAACATTATGGAATGCCAGTTCAATACAACAAAGTGTTCTTGCATTGAGGGAGTGAGTGAAGACTCAATGTCCACCTGCTACCTTAACACTAAACCTATACATATATGCATATAGATCTATTTCCCCATCCTCATATGTAAATATATTTACTATGTACATGCCTTTGTTTAGACCTCTATAAATTCCCTTTGCCTCCTAGTTCTTTCTTCCATTTCCGTTCACCTTCTTGTCCCACTATCTCTCTGTGTCTTTATACAGGTCTTCAAGGGTAACTTTATTTTGAGGAGCCAGTTATATTTTGATATTTTCCCCAAAACAAATAAAGCAAAATGATTCAATGTTTTTTTCCAGAGTTGACCACAAAGTCCTTCTTTCTAGTCTGACTTAATCTGGAAACTCCACTGAAACTGGTCCATAATGGATGATCCTTCTGGTGTATCAAATAGCATCACACTACATGTGAGGCACCACAGTACAAAAGACTAACAGACAGGGCTTAGACTCTTGAGGGACATTGACTCTTTAATCCCTTCCTAGGCTCTATTCCTTGGCTTTTCTGTTAACTTTAAGATATTCATTATTTTCTCTTTGACATCCTACTCAATTCATGATACTATTCAATTCCTCTATATCCTTTGATAATTTTTCTTCTGTTCCCTATAGTTTTCCTAGCGTGAAAGCCCAGACTTGTGCTGCTCTCCTGAGTTGCTCTCTGTCCTTCTTCTTACCTCCCCTGACTTTATTTTTTCCTCTCCATGTAGCAGCTCCATGTCTTACAAGGGGTTAAGCTTCGTACAAATTGAGGAGGTATGGTTCCTATCCTAGTCTATGGGTATAGCAGCTCTGGAACCATGCAGTGTACAGTCTGAGTGTCTGTATGCTATTACCTTGACCATGACTTATTTCCTAGATTCCTATCCCATATGTCTCCTGGATTCCTATCCAATATGTCATACTGCACATTGGGCATTTCCATGATGCTCAATGTCACCTCGAATTTTCTGTGTGGAAAGTGATCGTCTCACTTTACCATGAAGGCAAATGACCTTTCCTTGCTTTATTTCCACTTTTAGATACTCCATTCTCCCAATCATTTGCATCCTAAACCCCAGGACCACATCTTCCTCCTAATTCCTTATCCTTCATGCCTGGGCAATCTGTCAGGTAACTGACTTCTTTTCTTGATAGCAGCACAACTCTAGAAAGAATGTTGGTCACAGGAGCCTGGGCTAAGACTGGCGTCCTGGAGAAGAGGTTGAGCTGGGTGAGGCAAACAGCTTTGACAAGGGGAACAGTGGGAACTGTAGTGGGGGAAAGAGTGGGGGAGAGTGATGAGGTGAAAACTGCAGGAGCAGTACCAGTGTCAGGGAAAAGCATGACAGGGACGATGCACAGATAATGGATGCAAAGGATGGTCACTGAGGGAGCAGGCCAGAACATAGAGAGTAAGGTTGAATGAAGACAGGGTGAGAGAGGGCTGGGTCTATTCCTGTAAAGTGCTATCAAGTGCATGGGTGCATGGGAGCACTTCAAAAGGTCCTTTAAAAAATGCTTTACATTGGTGCCTGCCTGTTCCCACTACCATCACCTTGATTCACAGCCCTGGTTCATTTCTTCCTAGCCTCTCCCCACTAGGTTACTTTTCTGAATTCTCTGCTCTGATCATCCAGTGAACGTATGCCAGAGCACATCAACCCAGAAGACATGGATGGCCTTGCTATGTGGATGAAATGAGGCCTGGGAGCAGAGTGAGTGGTTATGCACTTGCATGCTATCCAGAAGGTTGGCTGTTAGAAATCCCATTGTGGGGGGAAGATGCGATAGTCTTCTACCATAATTACTACAACCTAGGAGACCGTACCGGACAATTTCACTCTGTCCACTAGGATCTCTGTGAGGTAGAATCAACTGGATAGCAAGGGTATGTGGATGAGGGTAGTGTATTATTCTTCGTCTGACTTTGTTTGGCTTGTGGACCACAGTAGCCTAGAAAGCCACTGGGATCCTCACTGAGTGGCCATTTAAAAAAGAGGTCCAAGTCATCCCAGATAGGAATCTGAAGACAAAACCAAGCAATGGTTCTGAGGGTTTATTCAGCGAGAAGCCAGGCAGAAGCATTGATATCCCAGAGAGGAACAGTGTTTCATGGGACAGTGAGGCTAAGGAAGCTCTAGGCATGGCGGTGATGAAGGATTCAAGGGCATTGTTGCCGTTACTGTCTCAGCTGGTTAGTGTGGTCACCTCTAGTCACACAGTGCCCTCCAATGTGATGACATCTATGTATGTACCTTACACTAATGAGATTCAAAAGCAAGCAGTTTGAGGAATTTTGTGCAGGGTTCTTAGCCTTTCCCCCCGTAGGCAACTGACTGATATCCCCATCCACAGGAGGTGTGCTCGTGCAGGTCAGGATCTGATTCGTTTATGTCATTATGAGGCATATGGAAGAAGCAGTATCATCACTGTACAGATGATGCTTTGTTATGTGCTTCTTTTTCACCAGGTCCCTGTAGTGTAGTTTCCTGCCTTGGACAGTTCCTAGCCAAATTGGGGACCTGGCTGGAAGCCAAGCAGCTGAGGCTGAGCCTAGGTAAGATGGAAGGTGGTGTTGCTCCGGGGAAAACAACTGGCTAATGTTATTCAGTCTCTCCTGTCTACTTCACCTGGGTTAAAAGGACTTGGAATTTTCCACTACTATCAAATGCATGGATGGGGCTTTTCAATATCTGAGATTGCTTTTGGGGTCTCAAATGATGGCTCAAAGGCCAAGAAAGTGATGCCATTATGAGGGTTGATATTAGAAACAACACATGCATGATCTTACACAGACAAGAAAACCACAGTGTCTGTGTGTGTGTGTTTGTGCGTGCATGCACGTGTGTGTGTAGAGAGAGAATTGTGTGTATAGAAACTCACAGAATGGATTTTCTGAAAAATTTCCCTTTCAAAGTGGGAGGACTGGCCTCCAAATTAGGTAGGGGTGGGGTAGGCTACAGGAGGATAGAGGATGAATAAAAATACTTTTAAAGAATGTTTGGAAACTGATTATAGTAGCAATTGTACAATACTACTTGGTGTGATTGAACTATGGAATGATATTTGTATGAGCTCCCAATTTAAAATAAATTTTTTAAAGTTTTTGAAACAAACAAACAAAAATTCTTTTAAGGACCCTAAGAGGGGAGTATCCTTGGCAATATGCACTGAAAAGCCAAATTGGTCTGAGTTTCTGGGTACAGCCTGGGGACCCAGGCCACTGGGACATTGAATCCGAGATCTTGAAGACACACAGCATGCTTCAAAAGCTGCCTCGGTGAACTCCCATGTGGAAACTCTGCCTCAAACCCTCTTGTAACCTGAGGACTTAAGACTGAAAATTCATGGTGTTTAAAAAAGCAGAAGGCAGCTTTACCAAGAGTATCAAACTGTCAGTAGGTACAATCATTGACTTACTACATCAATGCCCTATATGCCACATTAGTGTGCATGTGTATATATATATATATATAATTTTGGCCAACCTGTGACTGACACTATCAATGAATATTATTGTACATTTTCCCTGACAACCAATTCCCATTGTTTGTGTAAATAGTGTCCAGCCACGAAATGATTGATTCTGTACAAGTGAATAATTCAAGTATTGCCATATGGAGTTAGTCTACATAGGTCCCAAATCCCTCTCTTAACAGTGCTATAAAAAATTAGTACCAGGGGCTAATTAAAAACAATATTAATGGAATATCTTTATGCCCCAGGGGAATGGTCAACAAGACTCTATCATAAATTAACAAGGAGATCTCTAAAGCAATCCAAAGTCAGATAAAAAACACACATAGATCCAGAAATGGGCTTTGGGTTTGTACTAACTCCTAGCTCCAATTTAAGAATAGTTAGTTCTTACAATATGATACTTACCACCAGGAAAGGATCACAGAAGATATGCTATGGCAAAGTTTGGTAAAGGAATTAGATGGTGCCAAGATATCAGATAAAATAGCACTTGGGGTCTTAAAGTCTTGTTTCCAAACAAGCAACCATCCAAATGAGGTGCCAACTAAATCCACATGGAAGAAGCACACCAACATCAGTGACCAAAGGATTATAATCATATAATCCAAAGACACAGGAAGGAATAATGTCAGAGCCTCAATTGTGAGATTATGATTTGCAAAAGGCTATAGATGGCAGTGGAAGCCCAAGATACATTTGTGAATTCTGTATAAGTAATAAATCTCCGATGATTTCCTCTAACCATAATCGAGGGATGGGAAGAAACAGTTACCAGACTATTGGAGAGATGACTACAGAAGATTAAAATGATAAACCTGACTTGAATGGTTAAACTTAGTCAATTGATTTCCCCCTCTGATGCAAGTTGGGCCTGATCTGGTTTTCAACATTTTCTTTCTTCTTCTTTTTTTAATCATTGTATTGAGGGCTCATACAACTCTTATCACAATCCATCCGTCCATCCATCCATCCATCCATCCATCCATCCATCCATCCATCCATCCATCATCCATTGTGTCAAGCACATTTGTACATTTGTTGCCATCATCACTCTCAAAATATTTTCTTTCTACTTGAGCCCTTGGAATCAACTCCTCATTTTCCCCCTCCCTCCCTGAACCTCACCCTCCAAATCCTCATAATTTATAAATTATTTTTATTTTGTCATGTCTTACTCTGTCCAATGTCTCCCTTCACCCACTTTTCTGGGGCTTCAATATTTTTTGTGTTTTGTTGTTGTTGGGTTTTTTGCTCATATTGGGGTTTATCTCAGATGTATTTTGTCATTGGGGGTGACCCTCTTGAATTTTTGATATATGTTTTTTCCATTTTTCAGTATATGAAACCCAGGGTTAATGATCCTTTAGAACAGCAACCATCAACCTGTGGGCCACGACACCCGATTTATAACAATTTCAAGATTATAGTTATGAAGTAGCAACAGAAATAATTTTACAGTTGGGGGGTCACTACAACATGAGGAACCGTGTTAAAGGACCATGGCATTTGGAAGGTTGGAGAACCACTGCTTTAGAGACAGCAAACAGAATAAGGGTTTCTGGGGACAAGGGGGAGGGAGTGGGTAAAAGGGAACTAATGTCATCTAGAAGTTCAAGAAGGAAGAGAATGTTTTGAAACTGATTATGGTAGCAAATGGACAATACTGCTTGATGTGATTGAACTAAGGAATGAAATGGCATCTGCAGTAGCGCCCAATAAAATGGTTTTGGAAAAAAATATTATTTTCTTTTTTTTTGAAACATTTTATTAGGGGCTCATACAACTCTTATCACAATCCATACATATACATACATCAATTGTATAAAGCACATCCGTACATTCTTTGCCCTTATCATTTTCAAAGCATTTGCTCTCCTCTTAAGCCCTTTGCATCAGGTCCTCTTTTTTTCCCCTCCCTCCCCGCTCCCCACTCCCTCATGAACCCTTGATAATTTATAGATTGTTGTTTTGTGATATCTTGCCCTATACGGAGTCTCCCTTCCCCCCCTTCTCTGCCGTCCATCTCCCAGGGAGGAGGTCACATGTGGATCCTTGTAATCAGTTCCCCCTTTCCAACCGACTCACCCTCTACTCTCCCAGTATCACCCCTCACACCCCTGCTCCTGAAGGTATCATCCACCCTGGATTCCCTGTGCCTCCAGCTCCCATATGCACCAGTGTACAACCTCTGCCCTATCCAGTCCTGCAAGGTAGAATTCGGATCATGGTAGTTGGGGGGAGGAAGCATCCAGGATCTGGGAGAAAGCTGTGTTCTTCATCGGTACTACATCGCACCCTGACTGATCCATCTCCTCTCCTAAACCCCTCTATGAGGGAATCTCCAGTGGCCGACAAATGGGCCTTGGGTCTCCACTCTGCACTTCCCCCTTCATTCAATATGGTATATATATACATATATATTCTTTTTTTTTTCATGATGCCTTATACCTGGTCCCTTTGGCACCTCGTGATTGCACAGGCTGGTGTGCTTCTTCCATGTGGGCTTTATTGCTTCTGAGCTAGATGGCCGCTTGTTCACCTTCAAGCCTTTAAGACCCCAGACACTATCTCTTTCGGTAGCCGGGCACCATCAGCTTTCTTCACCACATTTGCTTATGCACCCGTTTGTCTTCGGCGATCATATCATAGAGGTGTGCAGCCAATGATATGATTTTTTGTTCTTTGATGCCTGATAACTGATCCCTTCGGGACCACGCGATCACACAAGCTGGTGTGTTCTTCCATGTGGGCTTTGTTGCTTCTGAGCTAGATGGCCACTTGTTTATCTTCAATCCTTTAAGACCCCAGACACTATGTCTTTTGATAGCTGGGCATCATCAGCTTTCCTCACCACCTTTACTTGTTTACCTGCTTTAGCTTCAGCAGTTGTGTCGGGAGTGTGAGCATCGTAGAGTGCCAATTTAATAAAAGAAAGTATTCATGCATTGAGGGAGTGCCTGAGTAGAGGCCCAAGGTCCTTCCGCCACCTTAATATTAAACCTATAAATATAGGCACATAGATCTATTTCCCCATCCTCATATATATGTTTGCATGTACATGTCTTTGTCTATGCCTCCATAAATGCCCCTTGACTCCTAGCTCCTTCCTCCATCTCCCTTGACTTTCCTCCTGCCCCACTACCATTCTCCGTCCCCACCTGGGCTACAGCTATACCTCTTCTCTACGCAACCTTACCCTTGATCATTCCCCACCAGGCCTGCCACTCCCCCCTCACTACCATTTTGGGTCCCATGTTGTTCCCTTGTCCCTGTGTTTGTTAACACCACTTCCTTAACCCCCTACCTCCCCCGACCCCAAGTCCCCCCGGAACTGTCTGTCCCATTGTTTTTCCTCCAGATAGTTCATCCAGCCTGTCCTATTCAGACAGACCTGTGGAGACACTAACATGCACGAAAACAAGACAGAGGAAAACAAAGCCACAGTATACAACCAGACAATAGAACTACAAAAACAAACCACTGACAAAGAACAAAACAAAACACTTCACGAAAGAAAAAACATTCTTTTCAAGGACAACAAAATTACTAAAAGGTGATCAGAATAGACTGAAAGATGAAGGCTGGAGAGCTGTAACAGTAGAGACAGCACAAACTGTGAGAAGAAATGGCAGAGAAACCATCCCGTCCAGTAGAACCCAGAGGTGAACATGAGATGGCACAGGGGCAGGCCCATAGAGCAAGAGAGCTCAGAATCTTTGGGAAAAAATCTTCCTAGTGCAGGAGGGTGACCCTGGGCACCCTTATTGATAGAGCTAAAAAACTTTGTAACTCCTGCCCAAGCAGAGAAGAAATGGTCTGAGCCAACAGGCTTGACGAGGCCCAGGAAACAAAAGCTGAAGAGCCAAGACGCACAGGAAGCAGAACAGCCTCCGTCTCACGGAGATGGGCCATGACCACTGGGGTCTCCTTTAAGACTATATGTTAGGCTATAGCCGATGGAGCTTCAAAGAGGGGGTCTATGACTTCCTAGGTTCATAGATAACTAAAACAGAAGTCAGTGTTGAAAGAGTGGGGTGCTATTTGAATAGATACCTAAAGTGTGAGAGATATTGTAGAATTAGGTAATAGGTAAGGACTGGAAGAGTTTTAATGTCCTTAATAGCAAAAGTTTGGATGACCTCGAAGAGGCTGTTGATAGAATTATGGAAGTCAACGGTGATTCTGATAAGGGTTCAAAAGGAAATGAGGGGCCCTATAGAGAAAGTCTCTATTTCTGCTGAGAACCTCCAAGACTCAGAGGAGGGTCAAGACCTCCAAGGAATTCTGGGATCACAGATGTTGAAATGGATAATGACCTTACTTCAGAGCCATCACAGAGAGAAACACTTCCTCTATTTATGTCTCCATGAATTTGAACTTCTAGAAGGTAAACAAGCGGCCACCTAGCTCAGAAGCAACACAGACCACATGGAAGAAGCACACCAGCCTGTGCGTGTGATCAAGAGGTGTCAAAGGGATCAGGTATCAGGCATCATCAGAACAAAAAAACTTATCATAGTGAATGAGGAGGGAGTGCGGAGTGGAGATCTAAAGCACATTTGTAGGTCACTGAATATCCCCTTACAGAAGGGTCTCGGGGAGGAGACAAGCCAGTCAGGGTGCGATGTAGCAATGATGGAAAATACAACTTTCCTCTGGTTCCTAAATGTTACCCGCCCCCCCCCGATACCCCCCCCCACTATCATGATCCCTATTCTACCTTGCAAGTCTGGCTAGACCAGAGGATGTACACTGGTACAGACAGGAACTGGAAACACAGGGAATCCAGGGCAGATGATCCCTTCACGACCAGTGGTATGAGTGGTGATACTGGGAGGGTAGAGGGAGGGTGGATTGGAAAGGGGAAACTGATTACAATGATCTACATGTAACCTCCTCCCTGGGGGACGGACCACAGAAAAGTGGGTGAAGGGAGACGTCAGACAGGGCAAGATATTTCAAAATAATAATTTATAAATTATCAAGGATTTGTGAGGGAGGGGTTAATGGGGAGGGAGGGGAAAAATGGGGAGCTGATGCCAGGGGCTTAGGTGGAGAGCAAATGTTTTCAGAATGAGGGCAATGAATGTACAAATGTGCTTTACACAATTGATGTACGTATGGATTGTGATAAGAGTTGTATGAGTCCCTAATAAAATGATTTTTTAAAAAGCAAAGGAAAGAAAAAGCTAATAAATGTAAATAATATACTCACTTCCTTAATGAACCTGAAGCTGTGTATAGATTACTTAGTACTAATAATCTGTTAAAAATGTATCACTTCAATGGATGGATGGATGGATTGTGATAAGAGTTGCATGAGCCCCAAATAAAATGATTGGGAAAAAAATCAGGAAGAAAAAAAGTTTTAATGGTATATAATTCATATATCACACAATTCAAAAGTTCAATAATGAAATTAATTGAAATTTTTTTTTTTGCTTAAAAAGGGCAACAAATTGCCTGGTGGATGTTTGTTAATAATGCAAATTTCAAGGCCCATCTCAGTAGGCTGAGGTGAAATCCAGAAATCTGAATTTTAAAGTTAACGTGCCAAATAAATTTAATGCAGTTAGTCCTAAGGCCCTGGTTTGGGAAATGATGGAAAAATACTTGTTCCAGCATCATTATTAGCCCATGATAAGCCTTGATGAGAATTGGAAAAAAGACAGATTTCCATCTGTCAGAAATGAAACATTCAAACCCAAGGACGTGAACAGCACTTCCATGGCCGTGCAGTGCGCAGCCTGCACACATGTACATGACCTTGTTTTCTTTCAAGCTTGCAGTTGAAAAGTGAAGTGTGCTTTGTGCACAAGAAGGACCAGAGAGCGAGGGCATCTGTCCCTGGCAGGAGGCCCTGGCAAGGCTTCTTATTCCTTTTCACCCTTGTTATAATAACTGGATTCCTGCCAAAGCCTGGACATGAGGACAAGCACCTACACTACGGAGGATATATGGGGAAGAGAAACATGGAGATTTTTAATTTACATAACAGAACGAATGAATAGCAATATATACTATGTATAGTGAAAAACTTATAGTGAACTTTAAAATAAAATACTAATAAGACTAGAGGCCTGAGATTTATTTTCTGAACTATAAACACCAAGTCTGAGTAAAAAACAAATTGCAACTTTTTGGTGGGTATATTTTATAATATTGTTCTTTTTTGCTTTAATTGCCCACCTACAAAATGGTAATATGCAGAGTAATTTCAAATACCTCATATTCCAAGTATTTTTACAAAAAAAATCCTGGCAGCTTGCACTTCTAAAAGGCAACTATTGTATTAACCTTGTCCCCATTTGCACTGCCTTATTTCCTTCTCCCCATTCTCCTAATTCATGTTTTTGTTTTCTCCCATCGGCAACACACTTACAAACTGTGGCAGGTTGTAGTTTCCATGCACAGTCGTTAAGTTTCACACACTTTGCTTATCTTTTCAGCTGTCGACCTCAGCCAAGTTTCACAATTCTAGGTGCAGACTCCGGTGTTCAACTCTCCAGTGTCTTTGCTTCTAGTTTCCTCTAAGTTCCTCTGACAGAATAATTTCCTTAGATTAGTTTTCCGGTGTCATTTTCTTGTTTAAGAATTAATCTAACCCAGGTGGGGATGGAGCATGATAGTGGGACAGGAGGAAAGTCAAGGGAAATAGAGGAAAGAGCTGAGAGGCAAAGGGCATTTATAGAGGTCTAGACAAAGACATGTACATACAAATATATGTATGAGGATGGGGAAATAGATCTATGTGCCTATATTTATAGGTTTAGTATTAAAGTGGCGGAAGGACCTTGGACCTCTACTCAAGTGTCAGGGGAAGCCAGCCCCTAAAACATCATTATGGGTCCGGTAGGTGCAATTGTACAGCGATAATAAGTAAAGATCATAGTAAAGTTATAGAGAGCATGAGAGATAGAAGTATTGAAATAAATGGAGTCAGACACGATTCATGGTAGGATGCTCACCTCTGCCCCACTTGATGGTCCAGGTGGAGGGAGAGAGAGCTCTTTAATGCTAGCCCAGGCTTTTTATATTCTCTGGGGATCTGCAAGCCCCCTAGTTACAGTTGAGGACATATGTCACAGGAAGGGGCTGTCCTATAAGTAATACATTAATGAGAAGGGGTGATCTAGGGACATATACACAATAGGAAGAGGAGGGATTGGGGATATACATGTGACAAGATGGGCAGATCCTAGATTTAGGATGGCAGCTTAACTTTGACCTGTTCTCTGGGTCTCCACAGGAACCATTATCAGTAGGGAGTAAACCCCACCTACTGGAACCAAATAGATGACTGCAGGTGTCCATTGTCTTTAACAGCAGGAAGTGGGGCCTACTGCAGTCTGGCAACTGATCGCCCTCAGGGAGGATGCCTGTGAGCATCTGACCTCCCCCCACACTCAAGCACTCCCTCAATGCATGAATACTTTCTTCTATTATATTGGCATTCTATGATGCTCACCCTCCCCACACAACTGCTGAAGCCAAAACGGGTGAATAAGCAAACGTGGTGAAGAAAGGTGATGGTGCCCAGCTATCAAAAGAGATAGTGTCTGGGGTCTTAAAGGCTTGAAGGTAAACAAGCTGCCATCTAGCTCAGAAGCAACAAAGCCCACATGGAAGAAGCACACCAGTCTGAGTGAAGAATACATCTTTCCTCCAGTTCCTAAATGCTTCCTCCCCCCACCCCACCCCCACGAACTACCATGATCAGAATTTTACCTTGCAAGTCTGGATAGAGCAGAGGATGTACACTGGTGCAGATAGGAGCTGGAGGCACAGGGAATCCAGGGTGAATGATACCTTCAGGACCAGGGGTGTGAAGGGCAATACTGGGAGGGTAGAGGGTGAGTGGGTTGGAAAGAGGAAACCGATTACAGGATCTACATGTGACCTCCTCCCTGGGGAACGAACAACAGAAGAGGGAGTGAAGGGAGATGTCAGACAGGGTAAGATATGACAAAATAACAATCTATAAATTATCAAGGGCTCATGAGGGAGGGGGGAGCAGGGGGGGAGGGGAAAAGAGAGGACTTGATGCAAAGGGCTTAAGTGGAGAGCAAATGCTTTGAAAATGATGAGGGCAAAGAATGTACAGATGTGCTTTATACAATTGATGTATGTATGGATTGTGATAAGAGTTGTATGAGTCCCCAATAAAATGTATTTTTAAAAAAGAATTAATCTATACAATCTGCTGATTCTACCTTATCTATCTAACTTTTCTCTTATTGTCTCTTATCCCATCAATCTCAGTAACAACACACTAAGCTAACTCATTTCCTTTGCTCAAAAGGCTCTCCTACAGAGACACCTTAGGGCAAAGATATGCATATCAAATCACCCACTGTCACTCAGTCCATTCCAATGCATAGCAACTCTATAGGAGACAATAGGTTTGACAGTTATATAAGCTGTCCTGTAGGGTTTCCAAGGCTGTGAATTGTATCGAAGTAGACTCTCATGGAGTAGTTCTCTCATGGAGTAGCTGGGGACTTTAAACTACCATTCAATTAGCAGCCACATGTTAGACTGCTGTATCAACAGACCTCTCCCCTCTTTTCTCTCTGTCTGTATAAGAGGACATCAATGGTTTATGAAAATTTTCCATAATCTTCTGAAGCTCTCTTGTGTGTGTGCGTGCTTGTGCACAAGCGTGTGTCCACATCAGTTTGTTCTACAGTAGTAGCTGACCTGTTGCTGTGGTACTAGGAGTTATGCCAACAATATTTCCTATACCAGCAGAAGCATACATAGTAGATAGGTTTCAGAGGAGCTTCCAAACTAAAAAGATTAAGAAGAAGAAAAGATGGTCCACGGCTTAAGTGGAGAGCAAATGCTTTGAAAATGATTAGGGCAAAGAATGTACAGATGTGCTTTATACAATTGATGTATGTGTATGTATGGATTGTGATAAGAGTTGTATGAGTCCCTAATAAAATGTAAAAAAAAGAAAAAAGATGGTCCACATTTGAGGAACTAACCATGGGAAACAGTATGAACAGGAGCAGAATACTGTTTGATATAGTACCAGAAGTTGAGCCTCTCAGGTTAGGAGGCACTCACATACAAACGGACAGGGGCCGCCTCTCCTCTACTCAGAGTGGAGCCAGCCTTACTGATGTGGGTGGTGCAAAGCATTCCGGACCTTCTGTGATTAATGGGATATGATTTAAAATGAGAATAAATATCTGCAAACCTCCGTGAATAATCAGGACATGGATTATATAAAATATGAATCTAGGAAGATTGAAAATTATAAAAAATGAAATGGAACTCATAAGAATTGAAATATTTGGCATTGAGGAGAGGAAAAGGATTAGAATTGGACACTTTGAATCAGACAATCATATGGTTTGCTACGCCGGGGTTGGCACAATCAAGAGCTTTGCATTCATCATCAAAAAGGACATTTCAAGATCAATCTTGAAGTACAATGATTTCTATGATAGGATAATCCCTAACTGCATACTGGGAAATCCGATCAATACAAAAATTATTAAAGTTTGTAACCATAAAAACTAGAGTTCAAGAAGTTGAATAATTCTACTAAAATACTCAGTCGGAAATTGATAAAGCATGCAATCCAGAAGCATTGATAATTATTGGTGATTGGAATGTAAAAATTGGAAACAATGAGAAAGGAATGGTACTTGGAAAATAGGGTCTTGGTGATAGAAATGAGGCTGGAGACCGCATGAAAGAATTTTGCAAAACCAATTATTTGTTGATAGCAAATAGCTTTTTTCAACAACACAAAAGGCAACTATATGCCTGGACTGCTTCAGATGGAATATACACTGATGCAGAGCTTAAGTGGAGAGCAAATGCTTTGAAAATGATGAGGGCAAAGAATGTACAGATGTGCTTTATACAATTGATGTATGTATGGATTGTGATAAGAGTTGTATGAGTCCCTAATGAAATGTTTTTTTTTTAAGAAACCAAATTGATGACATCTATGGGAAAATACTATGACATCTATGGGAAGTCAATATGAATAGCTAAAACCACGCCAGGGGCCAACTATAGAAGAGTGCTCATTTGTAAGTTCAAGATAAAGCTGAAGAAAATGACAGCAAGTCTACAAGAACCAAAATACGACCTTGAGTCTATAGCACTTAAATTCTAAGACCCTCTTAAGAAGAGATTTGATGCATTGAACGAACACTAATGACGGAAGACTTGATGAGGACATCAACACCATCATTCATGAAGAAAGCGAAAGACGAGAAAGAAAGAAGAATGAAAGAAAAGATTAAAGTGGGTGTTAGATGAGATTCTGAAACTTGCTCTTAATCAAAGACTAGTTAAGGTAAATGGAAGAAATTGAACAGAAAATTTCAAAGGGAAACTCAGGAAGGAAAAGTCAAATATTATGATGAAATATGTTGGAACACTAAAAAGGAAGAACATGCTCAGTAGATCTGAAATTGAAAGAAATCAAGAACAAATTCAAGACTTGAGTTTCAATGGTGATAAATGCAATGAGCAAAATATTGTGTGATGTAGGAAGCATAAAAGAAATGGAAAGACTAAAAAGGGTCACGACCATGTAGCTGAGAAACAACAAAGCCCACATGGAAGAAGCACACCAACCTGAGCGATCACAAGGTGTCAAAGAGATCAGGTATCACACATCAAAGAACAAAAAAATCAAATCTTTGTGAATGAGGGAGAGTACAGATTGGGGAACAAAGACCCATCTGTAGATAACGGAATATCCTCTTCACAGAAGGGTTGCGGGGAGAAGAGCCAGTCAGGGTGCAGTGTAGCAGTAATGAAACATAAACCTTTCTTCTAGTTCCGAGATGCTCCCCCCCACACACACACTCTCATGATCCCAATTCTACCTTACAAGTCTGGCTAGACCAAAGGATGTACACTAGTACAGATTCCCTGTGGAAACACAGGGAATCCAGGGCAGATGATCCCTTCAGGACCAATGGTGAGAGTGGTGATACCAGGAGGGTGGAGGGAGGGTGGGGTGGAAAGGAGGAACCGATTAGAAGGATCTACATATAACCTCCTCCCTGGGGGACGGACTACAGAAAAGTGGTTGAAGGGAGATGTCAGACAGTGTAAGATATGACAAAATAATAATAATTTATAAATTATTAAGGGTTCATGAGAGAGGAGGGAGTGGGAAGGGAGGGGAAAAAGTGAAGAGCTGATACCAAGGGCTCAAGTAGAAAGTAAATGTTTTGAGAATGATGATGGCAACAAATGTACAAATGTGCTTGACACAATGGATAGATGGATGGATTGTGCTAAGAGTTGTACGAGCCCCCAATAAAATGATTTTTAAAAAAGAATAAAAAGGGTTGCTGTACCAAAGTAACTCGGCAACATTCCACCATTTAAAAAAGTAGCATATAAACAAGTGCTAAAGGTACTGAAGGAAGAAGTCCAAGTTGTACTGAAAGCATTAGCCAAAAACAAGGCTTTAGGAATTGATGGAATTTCAATTAACAAGCTGAGGAAGCACTGGAAGCCATCCCTCCTCTCTGCCAGGAAATTTGGAAGACAGAATCTACATGGCCAACTGACTGGAAGAGATCCGTATTTGGGCCCAATCCAAAGAAATATGACCCAAGAGAATGCTCAAATTATAGAACAATATAATTTTTATCACACGCAAGTAAAATTTTTCTGAAGATCATTCAAAAAAGGTTGCACCAGTACATTCACAAGGAGCTGCCAGAGATTCAGGGCAGATTCAGAAGAGGACATGGACCAAGAGATATCATTCCTGATGTAACATGAATCTTGGCTGAGAGCAGAGAATAACAGAGAGATATGTTCACGTGTGTTTCATTGACTATGCTAAGGCACATCATTGTGTGGATCATAACAAGCTATAGATAGCCTTCAGAAAAATTGGAATTTCAGAACACTTCACTGTGCACACGCAGAGCTTGTACTTGGATCAAGAGGTAGTTGTACAAATAGAACAAGGGCATACTGCATGGTTTAAAATCAGGAAAGGTGTGTATCAGGGAAGTATCCTTTCTCCATATTTATTCAATCTGTATGCAGTGTAAAAAAATCCCCAGAGAATCTTCATTGTATAGAGAGGAATGCAATATCAAGATTGAAAGATGGCTTATTATGAACAGGCAATATGCAGATGACACACCCTTGCTTGATGAGGAGGACTTGGAACACTTGTTGATGAAAATCAATGGTTGCAGTATGTACTATACATCAATATCCACCACTTGTCTGTCAGTTTGTTCCACTGTGTGTTGCTGCCAGCTGGAAGCTATGTTGCTGGTCTTTCAAATGCCAGCAAGGTCACCCAAAGTGAACAGGTGTCAGCGAAGTTTCCAAACAACAAAGGACTTGGTTCCCCACTTTGAAGGGAGAAGCTGCTGAAAACCTTATGCATAGCTTGGAAATACTGTCTGATACTGAAGGCCTGAAAATGGAAACAGACACTGTAGGAGATAGTGCCAGAGGATGGGCCCCTCGGGTCTGAGGACACTCTTAATTGCTACTGAGGAGTTGCTGATTTCTCTGAGTGGAGTCACATGATGATGTGAGTCAGTTAAAGCTTGTAGGGGTGGAGCCTTTGGGATCTCCATTTGCTGATTGTGGCCTACTCAAGGTAAAGAGAAACAGTGGTACAAATCTTCTAATGAATGTAACTCAGATTGTGCAAAGTATGAATCCAGGGAAATTGGAAGTCGTCAAAAATGAAATAGAACCAACCCATCAAGATCAATATCCTAGGCACTAGTGAGCTTGCATGAACTATTGGCTATTTTGAATCAGAAAATCATATGGTTTATAGTAAAATGGTGCCAGGAAGAAGAGTGGTGTGGCATTCATTGTTAGAAAGGATCATGTTAAATTCATCATAAAGTACAATGCTGTCTGTAAGAGGAGTATATCTATCCACCTTCAAGGAAACCTGATCAATATAACTATTATTCAGACTTATGTACCAACCATAAAAGCTAGTGATGCAGAAATTGAAGAATTACACTAATGACTTCAGTTGGAAATTGACCAACCATGCAGTCCAGAAGCATTGATAATTATTGGTGATTGGAATGCAAAAGTTGGAAACAAAGAGGAAGGAACAATAGTTAGAAAATACTCACTTGGTGATAGAAAGGAAGCTGGAAACCTCATGATAGAATTTTGCAATACTAGTGACTTATTGATAGAAAATAGCTTTTTTTCAACAACACAAAAGGCAACTATACTTGGACTTCCCCAGATTGAATTCACAGAAATAAAATTGACTACATTTGTATAAAGACACAATGGAGAAACTCAATGTCAGCAGCTACAATTAGACCAGAGGCTGACTGTACAACAGACCACCCATTGCTCATATGTAAGTTCAACCACCCCCCAAATCAGGCTTTTAGAAATATAGATAAATCATTTTATTGGGGGCTCTTACAGGTCTTACATTCACTGTGACCAGAGAGAACTTCACAAGTGATGCCACTGGGTGCACTAACTCAGAGCAAGTTGCTAGATGCTTGCCTACCAGGAAAAATGTGCACTACAAAAGCTCCATCAAGTAGAGATTTTTCCCATTTTTGTTTGGGGAATATATATATGATAGAAATTTTTTTACAATTACAACCAAAATTTAACTAAACTAAACACACTACCATCAAATTTGGGTTTTTTTCCCCCCTCCAACTTATGGAGACCCTATAGGATAGAGTAGAATTACTCCTTTGCATTTCTCAACCTATAAAACTTTACAGGAGCAGAAAGCCTCATCTATCTCCAGAGAAATGGTGGATTTGAACTGCTGACCTCATGGTTAACATCCCAACATGCGACCTACCACACCACCAGGGCTCCTTTACACAGTGGTTAATTTAACACTTTGTTTGCTTAGGGCAGACTAGACTTTAGAGTGAAATAGAGTATGGAGCCAAAACTAGGTAAACGTGTAAATAATTCACCATAGGGTGGCAATCCACACTAATGGGGAAAGCAATGAGTTTTTCAATTAATTGGAGTTTGGAACGGTTGCTGCATTATGTGCAAGATCCTGCAGTCCACTAGCTTTACTCTGCCCTTGCTGCCCGCTCGCTCTCTGCCACATTTGGTGGCCTTCTCCTTCTCCACTCCAGTATACCAGCAGAGTCCTTCTTTTCTTTTTTAGATCTACCTTATTTAGGGTGAACTTTAAATTTTAACTCTCCAAAAATGAGCTCTAATTTTTCCTTTGCAGCTCTTATGTAGTTCCTATGTCCTAGTGCCACATGGGAAACTGCCGACTAGACATTCTATTTCAGATATTTAAAGCAACGTTTTCAAGAACAGAACAAGTAAATCCCCCCTCCACTGCTACCTTCCATAGCCTTTAAGTATGTATACCAGAGCTACATTATAGTTTCCCTCATATTTCCCATCTGTTAAATTCACCATGTTGCTCAGATCAAAATTTAAGTCCTGTTCGCTTCTCCACTTCCTTCATTCTCTTACATTCCCTCTTCAGTGTGCTCACTATTTTGGCTTATTCGTTTTTTGTTTTGTCATTTCAGGAATTTATTTCTTCTGGTCAGTTTTTGTTCTTTTCCCTCCCTGAGATATTTTATTTTTTTAATCATTTTAATGGGGGCTCCTACAGCTCTTACAACACTCCATACAACAATTGTGTCAAGCACATTTGTACGTATGTTGCCATCACCATTTTTCTTTCTATTTGAGCTCTTGGCATCAGCTCCTCTTTTTCCCTCCCCACTCTACTACACTCTCACCCTCATGAACCCTTGATAAATTATAAATTATTATTACTTTCATATATTACACTGTTTGCTGTCTCTCTTCATCAATGTTTCTATTATTCGTTCCCCTTAGGGAGTTCCTATATATCAATCATTGTGATCAGTTCCCCCTCTCTCCCCCTATGCCCCCCACTTTCCCCCTACCCTGATGGTATCACTACTCCCATTACTGTTCCTGAGGGGTTTATCTGTCCTGGATTCCATGTGTTGAGAACTCTTATCTGTACCAGTGTACATGCTCTGATCTAGCCAGATTTGTAAGCTAGAACTGACGTCATAATAGTTGGAGGGGTGGGGGTAGGGATTAAAGAAATAGAAGAATGTTGCATGTTTTGTCAGTGCTACACTGCACCCTGGCTAACCCATCCCTTCTTTGTGACCCTTCTGTGAGGGTATGTCCAGTTGCCTACAGATTTGGCTTTGGGCCTCTACTTCTATCCCCCTCATTCACATAAACACGATTGTTTGTTTTGGGTCTTCTGATGCCTGATAACTGATTTCATTGACACCTCATGATCACACTGTCTGGTGCACTTCTTCCACGTGGGCTTCGTTGCTTCCTAGCTAGATGGCTGCTTGTTTAACTTCAAGATTTTAAAACCCAGATACTATATCTTGTAATAGCCTGGTATCATCAGCTTTCTTCACCACATTTCCTTATGTACCCATTTTGTTTTCAGCAATTGTGTTGGGAAGGTGAGCATCACAGAAAGCCAGTTATTAGAACACAGTGTTCTTGCATTGAGGGAGGACAGGAGTAGAGGCCCAATGTCTGTCTGCTACCTTAATATTTAACATATAAATATATGCACATAGACCTATATCCCTATCATTATATATTAATATATTTACATCTATAATGTATATAATTACACCTCTATAAATGTCCTTTGCCTCCTCGTTCTTTCCTCTATTTCCTTTTATTTTCCTCCTGTTCCATCATCATGTTTGACCCTCATTCACCTTGCAGTAATTCCTTTCGGCTACATTGAACTTGATCAAACGCCACCAGGTATTCTATGCTCTCCTCACCATCAATTTTAAGTCCCTTCTGGTTCCTTTGTCCCTGGGTTGGCTCCCACCTCCCTTTCCCTCACATCCTCTTCTCCCATGCCCCCCAGAATCATCGGTCCTGTTATTTTCTTCTCAGGGTTGTAGACGATCCTGCCTATCTTATATAGATCAACATGGGGGAGGGGGAGCCCATAAATAGTTCCAGGTTTGTCTGCTGACCCTTGTGAGTGTTTTCTGATTGGGTTTGGTGAGGTGCCAAGCCCTGACCCCCAAGTCAAAAGTCTATTTTTTGGATCCCTCAGGAACTTCGTTGCTTTGCTCCCTTTGCTGTTCTGTTGTGCTGCCTTCATGTTTTGACCAGGAGTTCTGCTTATTCTTATTGTTAAGTGCCATTGTGTTCATTTTGACACCTGGGAACCCTATGTACAACATACACCAGCTTCATAATTGTTGTTACGTTTGATGCCTTTGTTGCAGCCACTGCATGAATCGATCTCCTTGAGAGTCTTCCTCTCTTTGCCCGATCCTCTAACAAGCATGATGTTCTTTTGGAGGGACTAGTCCCTCCTTGTACTACTGCTTGAGAGGGAGTGTAACTGGATGGTTACGAATATGAGTCCTAATCAGACATCAAAGATTTAAAAATCCTATCAATGGGTGCCCACTTCCCTGGTACAATCAATAAAGACAAACGTGTGCATAAGCAAATGTGAAGAAAGCTGATGGTGCCCAACTATCAAAATATATAGCGTCTGGGGTCTTAAAGGCTAGAAGGTAAACAAGTGGCCATCTAGCTCAGGAGCAACAAAGGCCACATGGAAGAAACACACCAGCCTGTGTGACCATGAGCTGTCGAAGGGATCAGGTATCAAGCATCAGGGAACAAAAAATCATATCGTTGAAAATGTGGGTGAGTGCAGAGTGGCGACTCAAAGCCAAATGGCAGCCAAGTGGACAACCCTTACTGAAGGGTTGTGGCGAGGAGATGAACCAGGCAGGGTTCAGCGTAACAATGATGAAATATATAACTTTCCTCTAGTTCCTAAATATTTCCTCTCCCCCCCCTCCCACCACTATCATGATCCCAATTCTACCTTACAAATCTGGCTAGACCAGAGGATGTACATTGGTACAGATAGCAACTGGAAACACAGGGAATCTAGGACAGATGACTCCTCCAGGACCAGTGGTGAGAGTGGTGATGCCTGGAGGGTGGAGAGAAAGTGGAGTAGAAAGGGGGAACTGATTACAGGAATCAACATATAGCCTCATCCTGGGGGGAGGGACAGCAGAGAAGAACATGGGGAGATACGTTGGACAGTGTAATATATGACAAAATAATAATAATTTATAAATGATGAAGGGTTCATGAGGTAGGGAGGAGTGGGGAGGGAGGGGGAAATGAGCAGCAGATATTAAGGGCTCAAGTAGAAGGCAAATGTTTTGAGAATGATGATGGCAACAAATGAACAAGTGTGCATATGTTCTAGACACAATGTATGTATGTATGGATTGTGATAAGAATTGTATGAGCCCCCAATAAAATTATTTTAAAAAAAAGAATATGAGTCCTGGATCCAGATGCTCTAATCTTGTGCAAGTAACTTATGCTACATCAAGTTGTCTCATCTTTGAAGAATTCAATCCATTTCATAATGTAACAAAACCCCAACCCAACCCATTGCCATTGAGTGAATTCTGATTCCCAGCAACCCTATATAAGGTTCCCCAAGTTACAGATCTTTGGGAACAGTTGAACACACCTTTTCCCACATAACAGTTGGTGGGCTTGAACCACTGACTTGCACTTAGCAGTCCAATTCAGCCAAGGTTCCTTGCATTGAGAAAGAGTGGTGATTAAACAAGTTATTGAGAGATGTGGGCAGTAGCTGATACATATTTTATGTTTGGTGAATGTCAGTCAACGTCTTTTAAACTAAACAAAACAAAACCCAATTTGTTATCAAGTCAATTCTGACTCATAATGATCCTATAGGATAGATTAGAACTGACCTTAGGGGTTTCTAAGTCTCTAAACCTTTACAGAAAAAAAGAACCTCATCGTTCATCCAAGGAGCAACTAGTAGGTTTACACTGCTGACCTTGAGGCCAACAGCCCAATTTATAAGCCACCAGGAATCCTCCGCTGCTATCATTGTCCTCAATTATATCCTAATCCATGAATTTCTCTCCTTCGTGTGCACCACCTTAGTGCAAGTCATTATAATTTCATTCTCCACCAAGCAATTAAAGGCACCCATTAAATACATAGATTGGATGAGATGCTTTCTTGCTTTGAAAGTTCCATTGGCTTCTTTAATGTGACCTGAAAGTCCCCGAATTATCTGGTCCCAATCCAACTCACTGCCCTTACCTACTTCTACTCTCTCCGTCTCCTTCTCTTACTCCACCACAGCAGCTTTCTTTCCGTGGCTTGAACACACCAACCTTGCTCCTACCTCAGAGATTTTGCCTGTGCTGGCACCTCTGCCCAGAATGTTCTAGTCTTGGCTCCTCATTTAACTGAATTCCCATTGTTATGGGTTCAATGTAAATATATCATCTTAGAAGAGGCTTTTCCTGGTCATCGTATCTAATAAACTTCTATTAGTCTGTATGTTATCTTTTTTTAATTTGCTCACTTTTTTGCTTTATGTATCTTCTATGTAAGCTTTGATATAACAGTAGAGAATTCACTTGCTTTTTTTCACAGTTGTATTTATGATGTTTAGACTAGTGCTTAGCACTTAGTAGTCATTTAATAATTATAGTGGATAAATTTCAATAGATTGAATTGATGAGTGAATTCAGAAAATCATGATGCTGGGTCATTTACCCTATACTTTACATAAAAAGTCTTAGTTGATTAAATCTTTATATATATCTTTATACATAAAAGATCATATTAAGTGAAAGAGTGGCAAAGTCCTATGATCTTAGTATAAGAAAGGTATTTTTCAGTAAGAAAAACTATTGTGAAAAAAACAAAAAAAATTATGAAACCATAGGAAAGTACTAACCAGTTTGATTACATAACTCTAGAAACATTGTCCAGTGGAAGACACTATGGGCACAATTAGAAGGAGAAAAAGACTGAGAGAAAATATCTAACAGTTAAAGGGATTTTTAAAATATCAAAACAAAAATCCTTAATAAAATACTAGCAAACTGAATCTAGTAACATTAAAAAATAAGATGTATTATGACCAAGTAAAATCTATCCCAGGAATGAAGGATTGCTTTAACATGCAAAAATAAAACAACATAATACCCTTTATAATAGAATACAAGATTAAATCAAATGATCATCTCTGAACAGATTAAAAAATATCCTTTTATGATAAAACATTTTAAAAACTTACAATAGAAGAAAACTTGCTCAGCCCAAAAAAGCCATCCTTGGAAGAACCACAGCTAACATCTACTCACTGGTGAAAGATCGATTTCTGCAACTGCCGCCATAATTAATTTTATTAAAATGTTATCATCTCAAAAAGAAGGCCATTTGTTCCACAATTGCTTTTACAATGCTTAGAATGGTACTTAGCCCTTAGTGGCCATTTAATAAGTGTATTAGCTTTCAAGAAGAAAACCCACCCTGGACAACTAGTAATCTACGTTCTCTTTGTATAGATTTGCTTATTCTTACATTGCTTGTGATTTTGGTATCATATCTTGGAAACTATTGCCTAATCCAAGATCATGAAGATCTAGTTTTATGTCTCACACTCTGAATTCTGACATTTATGTCTATCATTCTTTTTGGTTTAATTTTTGCATATGGTGTGAGGTAGGAGTCCAACAATTTCATTCTTTCTCATGTGCACAGTCAGCTGTCCCTGAACCATTGGTGAAAACCCCATTTTTTCTCTCATTTAAATGTATTGGCACATTTGTTGAAAAATACCTCAACTTTAAAAAATCTGATATTTTGTTCTGATAAGAAGTCATAGATTAGAATGGGTGTCCTGTGAGGTCTTAATTGATTTCTTATATGCTGTTTAGCAGTTGTTACCAACTGCATATGGTTGGTAAACAACTGTTTATCAGTTTTTATCAACCTGTTGCTAACAGGTATCATTGGTATCTGTAGATGGATCCCATACAGAGAAATGTCTAATCCCATAACTCCTGGCTCTCAGACAAGAGTTGCCTTTATGGTAATTAACAAAAAGACACCAGCACTATGTAGATGAAATTATAATAAGGCAGTTCTGGTACATTCTATGGCCAAGGAAGCAAGGGATGATTTTCAGCCTTTTCTCAGCCCCTTAAAAGGAATTTTTGTGTAGAGTACCGATTGCAAACTCATCTGTGACAATCCTGAAGCTCACTTAAAGCGGCATTCCAAAGTGAGCTGTGGGGTTGGTCATCTAAGCAGGACTTACGTAATAACGGCTCTCCCTTACCCCACCCCCACCCCGACAAAAAAAAAAGTTGGCCAAACCCAGACAGCAGGTATCTTTGGAGAGTATCGTGCTGTGAGTCTGGGAATAGAGGGAGATACTTCCTCTTCTCCTCTGAAGGTGGTATCTTTTTTTTTTTTTTTTGAAGGTGGTATCTTTTGGGACCTCTCAGAGAAAGTCTATGTGTTCTTTATAGTATAGGGACTACATGTCTGATACAAACCTAAAAATATACTAGCTCAGTCTACTTGGAGCCACAGAGCAGAGTATTACCTATAGTATCACTCATAGTCAGCATTTTTTAAAAAACATTTTATTAGGGGCTCATACAACTCTTATCATAATCCATACATATACATACATCAATTGTATAAAGCACATCTGTACATTCTTTGCCCTAATCATTTTCTTTTTCTCTCTTTTTTTACATTTTATTAGGGCCTTATACAACTCTTATCACAATCCACACATATACATACATTAATTGTATAAAGCACATCCATACATTCTTTACCCTAATCACTCTCAAAGCATTTGCTCTCCACTTAAGCCCTCTGCATCAGGTCCTCTTTTTTTTCCCCCTCCCTCCCCGCTCTCCCCTCCCTCATGAGCCCTTGATAATCCACAGATTGTTATTTTGTCATATCCTGCCCTATCTGGAGTCTTCCTTCCCCACTTCTCTGCCCTCCATCTCCCAGGGAGGAGGTCACATGTGGATCCCTGTAATCAGTTCCCTCTTTCCAACCCACTCACCCTCCACTCTCCCAACCTTGCCCCTCACACCCCTGGTCCTGAAGGTATCGTCCACCCTGGATTCCCTGTGCCTCCAGCTCCCATATGCACCAGTGTACAATCTCTGCCCTATACAGTCCTGCAAGGTAGAATTCGGATCACAGTAGTTGGGGGGAGGAAGCATCCAGGATCCTGGGGGAAAGCTGTGTTCTTCATCGGTACTACATCGCACCCTGACTGACCCATCTCCTCTCTTAAACCCCTCTATGAGGGGATCTCCAGTGGCTGACACTTGGGCCCTGGGTCTCCACTCTGCACTTCCCCCTTCATTCACTATGGTATATATATATGTATATACATATATACATACACACACATATATTTTATGGGTCAGATTGAGCCAGGAAGGAGCAAATCAGGCCAGAATTGCCTATGATTCAATTTATAAAGACTACCTGAAAGAGACCTTAGCATATAAGGTAGACGTGTTTTGCTAGACGTGCAGGGATAATAGATAGAGGAATCTGAAAAGATGCACGGCAAAAAACGAAAATCCACAGATATGCCGATGAGAGATGTGGATTATAAAGAGACTTTTCCCCAGATTTGTCTCCCCCAAAGACATGCCAAACATTGGGGCTTTTTGCCAGCATGTGGGGGGAGGTCAGATACTTAGAGACATCCTCCCTGAAGGCAGTCAGTTGCCAGAAAGGGCCTCTCTCTGCTGTTAAGGACAATGGGTTACTTAACCCTAAAGACTTGCGACCATTAGTTTGGTTCCTGTAGGTGGGGTTTACATCCTACTGATAATGGTTTCTATGGAGAGCCAGAGAACAGATCAAACCAGCTCAGTGACATCCAAAGTTAGGCTGCCATCCTGAATCTAGGATCCGCCCATCTTGCCACGTGTATACACCCAATCCCTCCTCTTCCTATTGCATGTATACCCCTAGGTCGCCCACCTCCCTGTATTACCTATAGCACAACCCTTTGCTGTGACATATGTCTTCACCTGTAATTGGGGGGCTTGCATGTCTCCAGAGAATATAAAAGCATTGGTTAGCATTAAAAATAGCTCTCGCTCTCTCTCCACATGGACCATCAAGTGAGGCTGTGGTGAACATTCTACCATGAAATGTCTGACTCCATTATTTGAATCTCTCTTCTATCTCTCATGCTCTCTATGACTTCACTATAATCTTGACTTATTATCGCTGTACAATTGCACCTACCAGACCCGTGATGATGTGGTAGGGGCTGGATTTCCCTCAGTGGGAAAGGGTATATCTGAAAAGTTACCAGATCTGAAAAATCCCAACACCAGCATGGAAAAGCACCCATCATTCCTGGCAAGTCCCTTGTTTCCTTAGCCCCTGGTTTTCCCTCATCCGCACCCTGTTTCTGGAGGAAAGTCATGACTAGTAAGTGCTAGGGATGAGTAAGGAGCGAAGCACTCAATCTCTCCCCCTTTCCCACGGGAGGCCCAAGGTGGGAAAAAAAAAAAACAAGTTAGTTCACATCAGTATCTCAAGTTTTAACTCGTACATGGGGTCAGACATTTCAATTGCTGATATAAGTTTCTTTTTATGACTGAATGCATCCAACAACCTTTTCATTAGTTAAATCTATGCACGTATGCAATATTCCCTGCCCCAAGTCAGAGGAAGAGCGAATTCCACAGAGTGAATTTGCACCAGCAGCACGTGTATGTGTAAGACTCAAACTCAAACCCACTGCCTTTCAATCAACTCCAGGCCACATTGAGCGACCTTGTCGGTCGGGGTAGTACTGCCTCTGTTTGTTTCTGAGACTGTAAATCCCGTACACGAGTAGAAAGCCTTCTCTTTCCTCTTTCTCCCATGACACCATCAGGGTTCCTGTGTACGTGTAGAGGGACATAGAATTGCATTGTATTTTGGCTACACTCTAATCAGAACCATTACCACCAGCACCAGTTGCTGTCAGGTCCATTTTGACTCATGGTAGCCATGTGTGTCAGAGTGTGACTCTGCTTCACAGGATTTTCAATGGCGGCTTTTTCATAAGCGGATCATCGGGCTTTCTGCCTAGACACCTTGAGGTGGGCTCTAACCACCAACCCTTAGGTCAATAGCGGAGTGATTTAGCCTTTTTTACAAACTCCAGGGACTCCCAGCACTCAAGCAGTGCTCCTCATTCAATGTGTCCGTTCCTGGACTATCAAAACCAAGACGAAGTAGCCACGTCTCTTTAAATCAGATCATCTCATTTAGAGAATCTTCTTTAAATTAACTTTATTCAATTCAAATAATACTTTGAGTAGTTCCCTAAAGAAACAAGTGATGGTTCTGTAATTTGGGCATTGCTAGCTTCAACACCGTTTCAGCACAGCTTCACTCCTTCCGTCTTGATTCCGTTGTGACCCATTGCGCCCGGTGTGTGCTGCTTTGATGATCTGCCAATGGGGGTTGTTTGAGCTCATTTTCAGGGAGTCAACAGTGAACGAAATGGACTCAGCCGAGGGATATGTTTTCAAAAGATTCTCCACATACTTGGAAACCATCTTATATAATTCCATCACACATGACTATCACCTAAAGAGAAACAGGACAAAACAAGCTAATCACGGCATACAAGCAACGTCATGTCAAATAATGCCCATGAATGAGCCAATATAGTAAACTGTGAATCTACTTGGACATCCATAAAGGAGCCTTAGCAACAACAGTATTCCCTCTGCCAGGTAAACCCTCAGAGGAGCTGGGTCTCAGTTCAATAATGAAAGAGAAGGGAAAGGGCTGATAATTATTCTGTCTAAACAGTGTTTTGCGGCCTAACATTGATTGTGTGTTGAAATCTCCTTTGGGAATGGAGCAGGCAGCCTTTCCTTTGCTTTCACAAACCTCATGCAAATTATTTAAACATTTTTGCAATTATTTTCCGAAACTGAGTTTTGGCTCAATGCCTAGAAACTGAAAAGTGACATCACAGTGCACCCAAGAAACCAGAGATGCAGGTTCCAAAAAAATTCTCTGGGGATCCAAACAACTCACTGTCTTGGAGGCTGATTTCCATATCACCATATAAACATGCGAGTCTATTGGTGCTTCTGCCTTTAAAGAAGCTTCAGATAAGGACCCCATAAGTAAGCAAATGTCTGGGCAATTTAATTCTGGTTATCTTGCTATAACGTGACTGCATGTGCAGTCTCTTTTAATGTCCTTTTTAACTATCGGTGTAGAAAATGTTTCTGTAGACACTTTCTCCAATCCTTGATGAGTCTATGGCCCCTCTTTCAAATGTGAACCACAGACAGAAGCCTGTCCCCTCTCCTCTGTGTCTCGGACCTTACTTGTAGCTAGTTGTTCACAAGGATAATTTTATCATTCATGCAAATGACTGGCCTAAAAATGATGACCCTTTTTTGTACTATTACTTCATGCTGAGGACAAAGAGGATACAGGAAAATTACTCCTTGGCCCAGGAAGTTTATTAAAATGCTAAATGAAGGTCTGGCGGCAGCTCAAAGAACTTTAAATAACCTTGTGGTGGAAAACCTCCAAAACCTCTTTTTACCATCAGCTGAAACTAGGCTGGCTGTGACAAAGAGTCAGAAAATAAGTAGTTTCAAGAGTGCAAACACACATCTAGTTTTAAAAGGTAGGTCTGTCCAATGGTCGCAGGCATTGGACACAGCTTCTCAAGGAATGATGGTGATAATTTATGGTGAGGCGATTGTTCACCAGGTCCACAGCCAGTCCTTAGCCAGTCTGCAGCCAATTCAATATGTCCCTCATGGTTGTGGGTGAACGGTGGAACCTTAATTATTTTATGGCCAATGTAGTGCTACCTCCTGTTTGTCAATACAAAACTTGCCATCGACTCATTCTTGCAAATGATATTCTTTTTTTTAAAATCATTTTATCAGGGGCTCATACAACTCTTATCACAATCCATACATGCATCCATGGCATCAAGCACATTTGTACATTTGTTTTGCCCTCATCATTCTCAAAACAGCAAATGATATTCTTGTGGCTAAATTTCCATGGAATTACTTTTCAAAAGTTACATGAAGGAGAATTTTTATTTCTTGTGTTTCATGATGCTTACTCCTTATGTGGTTTTGGACTCTCTAGTTGTTCATGCTTGGTGGGTTGCCTGTTATCAGGCCAAAAGCTATGCCACTGGTGTTTAACGTACCAGTCGGGTCACCTACGGTGGACAAGTTCCAGTGGAGCTTCCAGACTAAGACAGACTAGGAAGAAAAGCTTGGTAATCTATTTCGAAAAAGTGGTCAATGAAAACCCGAGGAATGGCAACAGAGTATTGCCTGACACAGAGCTAGAAGGCGAGCCCCGGGGGGTTAGAAGGCATCAGAGGGGGGCTATCCTTAGGGCCTGCAGCAAATGAGCAACTGTGAAGAGTGTGCAGCACCAGGCAACGTTTCTTTCCATTGTGTGTGGGATCACCATAAGTCAGAGCAAACTCAACAGTAACTAACAACAACCACAGGAAAAACAAAAGATATATATCTGCAGTTTTAGCAGGGCCAACAGAGACTAGCTAGATGGAAAGTTTTCCTCAGAGCCTTTCTATGGAATTCTTCTGTTCGACTCTGTATCTCTCTGCCTTTTCTTCCCAGGCTGACTTCTTGACACCCAGATAGACAACCTTAGCTAATAGATTTTTCTCTCCCATGACCTTATTACCAGTCCCTCAAGCTGTCTTCACTGAGGGTCCCTGGGCCCCATCTCCAGTTATTCTGTCAATCTATCTCCTGTAGCTCATCTCCCCAGGCCCAGCCTTATTTAGGAAGAATTTAAGGAAATTGAGGCTGGTATTCAGTACCATGCTGTTGACCAGTCTGAACGTAGTGTGGATTTTAGTTCTGAGGCCTGGACTTGCATGATCTGCTCGTTCTTTACCTCAAAGGCTACTCCAGAGCCCTAGAACAAGGACTGATGCTCATTCTTGGCATGCCAACAACTTGAGGACCCTTTGTTAGTCATCATGTTCCAATAGTGAACGTCTACTGGCTGGACTACGGCTATTCTGAACCACTCGACTGCATTCCCTTCCAGTCGTGCCTGTCCACCTGGGAGACAAAGACAGCTCCTCATCCTGCCCTTTCCAGTCCATCCTGCCTCGCTCGGGTCATGAGTCCCTCTCAGGCAGGGCCCCAGTAAAGGAGGGCCCGAGCTCATGTGGCTCACTTTCCCCTGCCCTTTGCTGACTGAAGCTGAGCACACAAGTCAGATCATCTTGCACTAATAATCCATGATTTTACTTCTGTTGATGCCGTGCTTCTCAAGCTAATATCACACATGTTATGCACGGATGAAACTAAGAGCCATTGGAAATCTCACTTTTGTAAAGTACTGCATGCATTAGGAACATAGTTAGGACTTAATGTTTCAGCAACAAGCAGTTCAGGAAGCTATATAAAGCATTATGATTACATTGTGGCAAGCATCATCCAGGAATTTGCTATTCAGCATCTAGCTCTCTTCCCAAGTTTGGGGACTTTCCCACCATGTTTTCTACAGACCTGCCCTACCTTTACAGAGGCAAGAAATTCAGAGATTCTTCATGACCACTCCCTTACAGCTTGGCGAGCATGTGACCTGGGTTTCACCTCACCAAGTACTCAGACCCCCTGACTTAAAGTTGGGACTCACAGAAGCAAAGGGCGCGAGTTATTATCTTATAATGATACGTATTTAATGACACTATTACTATAAGGCAAAACCAGAGACAAATAAAAGTAGTTTTTCCACCTGAAGAAAAGACTTTGAAGCCAGGAATGGGAGCGGGGACAGGAGAGGGTAGGGGTAGGAAATTATAGAGGGGAGGAGGAAGGATGGGGATAAAGAGAGAGAGAACCACAATGGGATATTGTCAGTGATTTCATTTGTTGAGATGGGCTATGCAACTATATAGCATATGCTTCTTTACCAACCAAGCAAACCCAGATCAACAAGTGAGAGGGAAGACTCACAGCCTCTCACAGCCTCTGTCTCACTTACCCTGGGCCCGAGGGCTCCAAAAGGAGGAAAAGCAAAGCCAAAGAGGACTTAGAATCTAGTGACATACAAGCTCACTTCAAATATATGAGGGGGAGGGGGAAGGGGAGAGAAGAAGAAGAAGCAGAGCAGAAGAAGAAGAAGAAGAAGAGGAGGAGGAGGAGGAGGAGGAGGAGGAGACCATGGAAAAGCCATTCCATAAGAGAGGAGCACACAGTTTAGGAGCGACAGACAACAGGGCTGACAGTGATGTAAGCTTTGGTGAAAAGTGCTTCTTGCAGCACCTGTGATTTGGTGATGCGATCTGACTTGTGGTTCTGTCTTCCCAGTCCCCCTGTATTACCCCAACTCCTATTTTATTAGATTAGTCTCCTGTGGATTCCTGAGATACAAAATATCATTCACTTAATAGAACAGTGGCCCTTTCGTTGCTTGCAACTATGAATCCTGACGGGGATAATGTTGAAAACACAAAATGCTCTTATGCCACATGTTAATAACTGTTATTAATAGGTGCGGAGGATGACAGATAATGGCACTTGATTTCATTTTTTCTTATGTGAATTTTCTAAAAATATTAGCAAAAATCGTTTTTCCTTTGTACTCAGGACAAAACAAGTTTTTAAATGTGAGATTGTTTTGGATTCCTTGTATCTTAATAGTTGAAAAGCAATGACTTGACTACTCAAAGAATCCATTTTGCTTGCATCAGAATGAAGTATTGACTTTGACTTTATTCGGAGCCAGTCATAGGTATGAAAGTAAGAGCAGAATCATTATAATTTATTAAAAATCCTGAGACTGACTTTTACCTAACAATCCTAATCTACATACATTTAAAAATTGTTTTAGGGCTTGATAATTCTTTGAAGAATGGCTTGTGGCAATTAAATTTTGTTGGAAGCTTACATGCCCTCTGAAACATTGGAGAACTTATTCTTAGCATCGATGCTCATAAATGTGTGAGCAAACACACAGGAAGGTTGCTCTTTGGGTTCTTTGTTGGTTTATCTTAACCAGACATCCCAATAGTTCTGTGAATGTGAATAATAACCCATCAGTGGTGCATGCAGTTGGCCTGAGTGGGTGCCAGGAGGGTCTGAGTAGCACAGAGTAGAATGTATAAAGCTTCTTTCCTTGCAGCGACCAAGAAAATGTCCACCATTGTCAGAAAGTAGCTAAGGCCTTATTCTTCTCTGTGATGGTACCAGGTTTGAGGTGCTCCACCCTCACAGGAAACTGCCTGCTTTTGATCATGGGTGAGAGATCAAAATTACATGGGTTAATGGTTTCCTGCCACTCCAGCAATACTACTCAAAGAGAAGTCAAGAAAGTGCCATAAATCCCCATCAGTTTTGCTTACCAGGTTGCTACAACTGTCGGAGTGTTAGGGCCACATTGTCCATGCCAACAGAGAAAGCATAGCATCTTACAGCAGAAGAAGGCTGATTCTGACAGACTTGGCATTAGATTAAAATGTAACCAGCAATAGCTGCTTGATTTGCAGAAGTTACTTGATCTCTCTGAGTCTTAGTTTCAAGACCCACAGAATGCAGACAAAAGACACAACTCATGGAGTTCAAGGAGATAATGGGTGTAAAAGCTGCCAGCCCTGTCCTTTACTTACACAGTAAATGCAGGACCCCATCCATCCTTACTTTTCTGGGAAAATCTTTATCTTTTAGGAAGATTAATGTCACATACCATTTTTCCCCTCCATCTATCATGTTACTATTTATTGGTCCAGTTGTGAGGATTTTGGTCTTCTTTTTTTTTTTTTTTAACATTTTATTAGGGACTCATACAACTCTTATCACAATCCATACATACATCAATTGTATAAAGCACATCTGTACATTCTTTGCCCTCATCATTTTCAAAGCATTTGCTCTCCATTAAACCCTTTGCATCAGGTCCCCCCTTTTTTTTTCAGATACTATTTTTGCAATAAGATACTTTCTTTAAGTCTCTCAAATCTGGTAAAAGGCTGTCGTTACCTTCTCATTATTCTCCAGAGAGATGCATTGCTAAAACCATGAAAATTTGTGGATAAAGATTCTCAGATAGCTGAGCAAATGCTTTATGTTAATACTGCATATGGCAAACAGGTGTCCATTTACCATGCAGGAATCAGAATGAAAATAGAGGGAAAATGCATTAGTGTTCATGGAATTGCATAATAGTTCAGCAATAACGATAGGATTGACAGTTTTGTGTGTGAGCATGCCAAACTTTCAGGAATAATCAACACTGTTTTCTGCTTATTGAACAAGAGAAATGCTTCACTTTGAGGGGAAATGCCTTCATCGATTGTTTGGATGTGGATAATCAGTTTGGACATTAAGCTACAGCTTCCCACATCTTTCCCGATAGTATTGTGTTCATGCCAATGTGTACGTGGGGCTCCAGACTCTGAGAAGGTGACACCAGGATCTACGTAAAAGAAGGAAAATCAAAGTGGAAAAGAAGCTCTATCATAAAAAATCAGTAATTTCACTACTGAGAAATTGCCACCAGCCTTAAGCAAGAAGGGGTGGACAGGTCAGACCAAGCCAACTTGTGTGATAAATGAGTTTATAAAGTTGCCTGCATCAGGAGACTAATTTAATTGGCTACTTTAAGTGTGACAATACACTATGCTTCCTACAATTTTTCCTTTATTAAAATCTTAAGATTAAGCTGTGTGTAAGGCATATCATGTCCACTGTAATGTCACAAACATCACCAATCGCTACCAGGCATAACAAAATTCATTATTATTATTACTACTCTCTGCCAAAAATATTAAAAACAAAATGAGATATGTTTTTCTTCTTGACATTTGGCCAATCACAAGTCATAGAAGGAGAAAGAAAAAATAATTTTGTTCTACCACAACCTGGGATATTTGAGCCCTCATTGTTGCTCCCAAATGACAAGCCAAATAGCCAAGTTGAGATTTTAATTAAGGAGCTGTGACATTTACAAACACATAGATATGTGTTCTCTGGGTTAAAACTCAGTTTCTCTCATCTATATTAGCTGCATATTATCAATAGAGTTCATGATCCTGTTGTTTTCAATGTTAAGAAAACGATGATTTTAACATAGATTTTTACCCACCATCCTAATGTCAAGAAGAAAAAATATCTTTCTGATTAGTACATAAAATATCTCAGGATTAGGAACACAGGTTGAAAAAAACAACTATAAACCAATATAGCACAAATAACATTTGCCTCCTAATATACTACGAAAACTGATAAAAACCAGTGCAATGTAAAATGTTTCAATTTGGAACTCACCTGAAGAATGACGTTTGACCCGAAGAGGTCCTGCTCTTTGCACTGCACAGCTAACATCTACGTGTCAAAGAAAGGTTTTGGAAAATGTGGAAAGGATCCAACACAGTATTAGATTGTGCATTTTTATGATATTGATAGGAATGATTATAGATGTTCTAGCAAACTGCCACGCAAAATAAAAACATTCTAGGGTCAAATAAGGTTAGAAAATTCCATGTTAAACAAGGTGAAACCGGTTTTTGTCCTGTTTCATTTTTAAAATTGCAATAATCCTTCAAACTTCTAATAAATAAAGGTGAATATAAATGTTCCAAAGGGTAGTAACGAGTCCTTCTGATGCTAGAAAATAGAGACTCCCATAATAAGGCGCATCATTGTTATGTTGTTAGATGTCATTGAGTTGATTGTGACTCCCTGTAACAAAGTACTACAAGATGCTGAGCCGGCCACACAATTGCTTTGTTTATGTTTATTGTTGCAGCCATTGAGTCAATCCATCTCTTAGAGGATCATTCCTTTTATCGCTGACCCTTTACTTCCCAAGCATTTTCTTTTGCAGGAAATGACCTTAAAGTACACGGAACAGAGTCTCACTGTCCTCACTTCTAAAAAGCACGCAGGCTTTAGGTTCTCCCAGATAGGCTTGTTTGCTTTTCTGACAGGTCATGGTCTAGTAAATACTCTTTGCCAACACCATCCTCCAAGCGCACCAATTCTTCTGTTGTCTTCTGTATGCGCTGTCCAGCTTGCCCATGCATATGATGGTATAGAAGATACCACGGTGTAGGGCAATGTGCTTTAGTGCTCAAAGTGACATCTTTGCTTACAACTCAAAGGCATCCTCTTTAGTGCTCACAGGAACCAAGTCAAAGGCATCTAGTAGCAACAAGCACTCCCCATAACCAGTATTATTTTAGCCTGATTTTATAGCAAATATATATGACCCCATGCTTAATATCTTTTTTTTCCACCCAGGATATAATCTCCTTGAGAACTGGGTTCTAATTTGGCTGCTTCCACAGGTCTTGGAAATATGTATAACTCATAGAAGGTGCTCAGTAAATATTTAAAGGGACCAGGGAATGGGATGCTTATTGTGTCTTAAATAGGACACAATGCTACCATCTTGATCCTCAACAAGGACTTGTCAGCTATCTGTCAGCTTTACTTCACAACCAAGGAAAGTTAGATTTAGAGAGGTTAGTCACTTCTCCAAAGTATCACCCTTAGTCATTCCCTGTATATCATACCAATAACATGCTGCAGAAAAGATAGCTCCAAAAGTTTTACTCCATAATCCCCCCAATTTGGAACAATGTTAACTATTTACCCAACCCTTAATTATTCCAACAACTTATGTAGTTTAAAAAAATTATTATTGTAAAAGAATACAAACATTTTATTTATTAATCACTTATGTGTTGTAAGTGGCTTTTCCAGATAGCTAAAGCTTACCTGTTGAAAGTCAAAATTCCATTTATTTACATCACATCTGGTAAGATGTTTCTGAAATGTGTATTTCTCATTCTTCTGAAAAGGAAATATCTAGCCAAAGTTAGTGTTTTCTGAATAATAAGACCATTTTAGAAATGTCAGTTATTATTCTGAATAAAAAGAATTTTCTATTCACCATGATGGGATGGGCGACATAATTCAGAAGACCCAGTGCAAAACGAAAATGCAGTTTCTTTTAAATGATGTCTTTTCTCAAATTTGGAAAGGTTTTGGCAATTATATCTTTACATATTTCCAGTGTTCTTCCCCCCCACGGTGCCCTTTTGTTTTCTTCTGCTGTTGTTGCTGTTACATGTGCTCCAGTTGGTTCTGACCCACAAAACACAGAACGAACCACTGCCTGGTCCCCACCCCCACCCCCATCCTCACATTTGTCCCCATGGTTTAGTCACTCTGTCAATCCATCACCTGAACAGATCTTTTCTTTTTGGCTGCCCCTCAACTTTACTAAGCATGATGTCCTTTTCCACGGATCTGTCCCTCTTGACAATATGTCCAAAATATGCAAGATGGGGTCGCTCAGGAGCCCTCTGACTGTACTTATTCCAAGACAGATTGCTTTGTCCTTTTAGCAATCCGTGGCACTTTCACTAGTCTTCTCCAGCACCACAGTTGCAGTGTATCGCTTCTTCTTCAGTCTTTCTTATTCCCGGTCCCTCCTTCTGCGACTCCTTTGAGGAGTATATCGGCATGCTAGGTCCTGACGCTCTGTTCCGCTCCTCTCCTCAGGCTGGTTAATTTCAGTTGGTGTATCTTTATGTTCGCTTATTTTTCTGCTTGCCGGAATCTGTTAACTTCTTTAGTAAAATTTTAATTCAGCCTTGTTTTTCAGCTACAGAAATTCTATTTTTTCCTTTCTATGATTTCTATCTCTTTTTTATATTCCCTCCTTTTTATACATTGTTTACCTGATTTCCTTTATATCTCTGTCCAGGGTTTCCTTTAGCTCTCGGAGCACATTACAGGTAGTTGAGTGTTGTGATTTAGTACGTCCATTGTCCCTTAGGGATGGCTTTGTCAATTTCCTTTTCCCATTTGAATTGGCAATATTTCTGTTCCTTTAGATGGCTCATGTAACTTTTTACTGAGAGCTATTTTGAATATTTCAACATGGTAATTTTAGAAATAAAATATTCCCCACTTACAAGGATTAGTAGTAGTAGTATTTGACCAATGTTCTAGTCTGCCATATGTTTAGTGATTTTTCCATACAAATTTTCAAATTTTTCAGTGAATATATTCCTTGTGTGTAATCAGTGAAGTCTCTTTTCGAATCTCTCTTTTGTCAGGCAGTGACATGGCAAAAGTATTGTCTGGTTCCAACAACAAAAGAACATTTGCTTTAAGGTTGTAGTTAGGTACTAGTGAACCGGTTCTCGCTCATTGTGCCCCTTGATCATAGAGTGAAACATTGTCCCAGTCCTGTGTCATTGTCTCAGTTGTTGCTATGTTTGAGCCCATTGCTCCAACTGATGTTTCAATCCACCTAGCTGAGGTTCCACATCACTTTTTGCTGGTCCTTTTTTTTTTTTTAATCAAACATGACACTCTTCTCAGGGGATTGGTCCTTCTTGATAACATGTCCGAAGTACATGAGATAGTATCTCATAGCCCTCTCTTCTAAGGTGCATCTGGCTGTAAGAGGGGGCTTTTTAAACTTTGTAGAAAAAGTCAATGATCTTTCTATTCCATTTTCTCCACAAACATTTTGAAGTCTCCTTGTACTTCTTGCAAGAAAGATGTGTTTGTTCTCTGGAATTCCATGGTACAGTCAATATTATTCATTCAATACCATCATTCAAATACATTGAGCCTTCTTTCAGGCATCTCCACTGATTGTCCAGCTTTTATATGCATCTAAGGTGATTGAAAATGCCATGGCTTGAATCAGGGCACCTTACTCCTCAGAGTGGTGTTTTTTACCCATAACACATCAAGAGGTCTTTTTTGGAGACCTATGCATTGCAACCCATTATTTGATTTCTTGACTGCTGCTTTCATGGGAATTCATTACACATCCAAGAAAAATAACATCCTTCATCACTTCAATCGTGTCTTCATTTATCATGAGGTTGCTTATTGGTCCAATTGTTTGATGTTTGTTTTGTGTTGAGGTATAACCCATACAAAAGGCTGAGTCTTTGAAAGTTCATCATCATGTGTTCCAAGCCCTTTTCATTTTTCAGAAAGCGAAGCTGTCTTTAATCTGCATGCCACACGTTATTAATGAGTCTTCCTCCTTTTTGATGTTATGTTTTTCTTTATAGAGACCAGCTTCTTGAATTATTTTTAGCATAAAAATTATAATAAAAACATATACTTTACACACACCTTTCCTGCTTATAAACCATGCAATATCCCTGGTCTACTTGTATTTTTTTCTTTTCTTTTTTATTAGGGGCTCATATAACTCTTATCAAAGTACATACATACACCAATTGTGTAAAGCACATTTGTACATTCATTGCCCTCATCATTCTCAAAATATTTGATGTCCACTTAAGTCTCTGGCATCAGGTCCTCATCTTTTCCCCTCCCTCCCCACTCCCCCTTACCTCATGAACCCTTGATAAGTTATAAATAAATTATTATTTTGTTATATCTTTTCTTGTCTGACGTCTCTCTTCACCCACTTTTCTGTTGTCCATCCCCAAGGGAGGAGGTCACATGCAGACCCTTGTAATCAGTTCCCCCTTTCCAACCAACTCTTCCTTGACCTTCCCAGTATCACCACTCACACCATTGGTCTTGAAGGGATCATCCACCCTGGATTCCCTTGTTTCCAATTCCTATCTGTATCAGTGTACATCCTCTGGTCTAGTTAGACTTGCAAGACACAATTGGGATCATGATAGTGGGGGGTGGCGGGGGAAACATTTAGGAACTAGACTGTGTTGGACAGGGTTCTCTAGAGAGACAAACCAGATTGCTAGTAATTATATATAAATATATTTATAAAGATAGATATATAATACAAGTAATGAACCATTACATTATATACAGATAGATGATACAAGAGATTAACAGTTAATTTATAAAGCAGTGAGACACTAGCAGTCCTTTAAGGCTTGAGAGCCGCCAGTTGCCAGTCCCCTTCTGTAGAGGAATGGTCCCATATCTTGGACTTAATATTGGTTTCTGTTGCTGGCAAATGAGACACTCAGCAGTGGCAGTGGCCAAGTCAGCCTTGGTGAGTGGAAGTCCATGTTGCTGTGCCCAAGCATAACCTCCATCCCTGCCGCCATGTCCACTTTGTTCATGTGCCCATTGGGCGATAACAGGAGTGGCAGAGGAAAGAGGAGGACCAGTCTCCACAGCGCGTGTCATCTTATCCACTTGATTATTAAAGTCCTCCTCTTCAGAGGTAATCCTTTGGTGAGCGTTCACGTGAGATACAATTAACTTTACTTTCTTGGCCCAGTCAGAGAGGTCTATCCACATACCTCTTCCCCACACCTCCTTGTCACCAATTTTCTAGTCATGGTCCTTCCAATTCCCTGACCATCCAGCCAAGCCATTAGTCACAGCCCATGAATCAATATATAGTCTCACATCTGTCCATTTTTCCTTATATGCAAACTGAACGGCCAGGTGCACTGCTCTAAGTTCTGCCCATTGGGAAGATTTCCCTTCACCACTGTCCTTTAGGGAGATCCCAGAAAGGGGCTGTAGTGCTGCTGCTGTCCATTTACGAGTGGCACCTGCGTGTCGTGCAGAGCCATCCATAAACCAAGCATGACTTTTTTTGTCTTCACTTAAAGTATGGTAAGGAACTCCCCAGGAGGCCATAGGTACAGACTGGGAGAAAGGAGGCAATGTGATAGGAGTGGAGTCTGTGGGCATTTGGGCCACTTCTTCATGCAGCTTACTTGTTCCTTTAGGTCCTGCTTTGGCCCGATCTCGTATATACCACTTCCATTTAGCAATGGAGTGTTGCTGCGCACGTCCAACTTTATGATTACGTGGGTCAGACAATACCCAGTTCATGATGGGTAGCTCAGGCCTCATGGTGACTTGGTGGCCCATGGTGAGGGGTTCAGTCTCCACCAAGGCCCAGTAACAGGCCAAAAGCTGTTTTTCAAAGGGGGAGTAGTTGTTTGCAGAGGATGGCAAGCCTTTACTCCAAAATCCCAATGGTCTATGCTATAATTCACCAATAGGGGTCTGCCAAAGACTCCACACTGCATCTTTATCTACAACTGACACCTCTAGCACCATTGGTCAGCTGGATCATATGGTCCCAGTGGCAAAGCAGCTTGCTCGGCAGCCTGAACTTGTTGAAGAGCCTTTTCTTGTTCTGAGCTCCACTCAAAAATGGAGGCTTTTCGTGTCACTTGATAAATAGGTTGAAGTAGAACACCCAAGTGAGGAATATGTTGCCTCCAAAATCCGAAGATGCCCACTAGGCGTTGTGCCTCTTTTTTAGTCATTGGGGGCGCTAAATGCAATAACTTATCCTTCACTTTAGTAGGAATATATTGACATGCCCCACACCACTGAACCCCTAGAAATTTTACTGATGTTGAGGGTACCAGAATCTTTGTTGGGTTAATTTCCCAACCCCTTGTACACAGATATTGTACCAATGAATCTAGAATCTTTGATACATCCTCCTTAGTGGATCCAGTCAGCATAATGTCATCAATATAATTGACCAGTATGACATTTTGTGGAATAGACAGGTGGTCAAGGTCCCTTCGGACTAAATTATGGCACAGGGCAGAAGAGTTGATGTACCCCTGGGGGAGAGTTGTGAAAGTATATTGTTGCCCCTGCCAGGTGAAGGCAAACTGCTTCTGGTGGTCCTTTGAGACTGGTATTGAGAAGAAGGCATTAGCCAGATCAATAGCTGCATACCACGTACCAGGAGAAGTATTAATTTGCTCAAGCAATGTAATCACATCTGGGACAGCAGCTGCAATTGGAGTCACCACCTGGTTAAGTTTACGATAATCCACTGTCATTCTCCAGGATCCATCTGTCCTCTTTACAGGCCAAATTGGTGAGTTAAATGGGGATGTAGTAGGAATCACCACCCCTGCATCTTTCAAGTCTTTGATGGTGGCACTGATCTCGGCAATCCCTCCAGGAATGCGGTACTGCTTTTGGTTTACTATTTTCCTAGGTAATGGCAATTCTAATTGTGTCCACTTGGCCTTTCCTACCATGATAGCCCTTTTTCCACATTTTAGGGATCTGATATGGGGGTTCTGCCAGTTACTAAGTATGTCTATTCCAATGATGCATTCTGGAACTGGGGAAATAACCACAGGATGGGTCCAGGGGCCCAGTGGACCCACAGTGAGTCGTACTTGAGCTAAAACTCCATTGATAACTTGACCTCCATAAGCCCCCACTTTGATTGGTGGGCCTTCGAAACATTTTGGGTCTCCTGGAATTAGTGTCAGTTCTGAGCCGGTGTCTAGTAATCCCCGAAAAGTTTGATTATTTCCTTTCCCCCAAATGAACAGTCACTCTTGTGAAAGGCCGCAGGTCCCTTTGGGGAAGGCTAGAAGAAAGACTAACAGTATAAACCTTCAGTGATGTAGCAGCGTCCTCCTTACAAGGGACCCGGCCTCCCCTTCATTCAAGGGGCTGTGGATCTGTAAACTGGCTCAAGTCTGGGAATTGATTGAGCGATTGTGACTGTCTATTCTGCTGTTCACCTGATCTACCATTCTTTCACCTGTACAGATCATGTAAATATTTAGTAGGCTTCCCATCTATTTCATTCCTAGGGACACCATGGCTAAGTAGCCAATGCCATAATTCCACATGAGACAGGTTGCTTTGATTATTATTGAAAACGTGTTGTCTATTAGAACCACACCCACCCTGTCTCTGTTGATTCAGTGCTGACACCTGCCCTCTACCATTACGGGGACCAATCAGCCCCATTGTGGGCAAATGTCGGAGTTCGCTTAGGGCAGTGCCCACTGTTAATCCTGGTGCAAATGAAATAGCAATTATAGGAGTCTTAAGAGATGCTGGGGCCCACTTCACAAACTTGTTCCTTATGGTTGTGGTAAAGGGTATGTCCTCAGGACACCCCCTTTTTGGGTCTATGGGAATATCTTGATAGATCCATTCTAACATACCAATTTCTCTAAGCTTTTGGATGCCTTCCTCTACAGTGTACCAAGGTAGGTCAGGTACTTCAAGTTGGTCTAATCTAGGCCATCTGGCAGTCCATGCTTCATTGAACCAACCAAATAAAGACTTAGATCCTTTTTTAGCCTGTCTCGCAGAGACATTGAAAGAAGAGTCTGTGCTTAGGAGTCCCATATCCAGAAACTCAGACCGGTCTAATATTACATTTCGTGCACCAGTATCCCACATCCTTAGTAACCATTCCCAGGGATATTCTCCAGGCTTTTGCTTGTATGTATTTGAGAACTCGAGCAGGTCTTTATGTGTGTAGCGCGCTTCTTCTTGGATAATCATCTCAATCTCACCTTTAGGAGGTTTCTGAGACTTAAATTTCATGACAGGTCTAGTGGAAATTATGGGTGGTGAGGGTGTTTCCTGGGTGCTCTCATCAATATCTCATGAGGCATCCTCCTCAGGTAATGCTACTGAGGCAGCCCCACCTGGCATATCAACTTGAATAGTTTGGCTAATCTGCTCAGGTGTTTCTAAGGGCTCAATATCCTCTTCTTCTGGATCATCAGCCCATATGTTTCAGGATCCCAACTTTTCCCAATTAATGCCCTCACTTTGGTTTCAAACACTACTCTAGATCTGCAATTCAGCTGCCGTTGTAATTCAGCCATTCATATAATGAGACTCTGGACCTGGTTCTCAGCAATGTCAGCTCTTTTACTAGAGGAGAGAAGGCTCTCCTTTGTAGCACAGATGGAAGTTTTCAAATCTGTTAGTGTGCACCTGAGGCGTGCTTTTGAGGCTCTGAGATTATCCCTCTCCTTAATCACACTTTCCATTGTACGAAGGACCAGCCAACCAGCTTCCCTATACTTGTCATTATCACAAAGCTCCTGGAAAATATCGAACATCGTCTATGAGATAGAGCATCTCCTTTGTCCAGCACGTCATCTACCAGTGGTGCTACTTTAGGTATTATATTTGCTATTTCACACCATGGATTAGTAAGGGTAGCAGACATATCCACGTCAAGACTAAATAGGTTGGAAAACCAATTTGAGAAACCCATATTTATGGTTTATTTCTCTAGAAGCACTCCTGATACCAAAATGTGTTGGACAGGGTTCTCTAGAGAGACAAACCAGATTGCTAGCAATTATATATAAATATATTTATAAAGATAGATATAGAATACAAGAAATGAACCATTAAATTATATACAGATAGATGATACAAGAAATTAACAGTTAAATTATAAAGCAGTGAGACACTAGCAGTCCTTTAAGGCTTGAGAGCCGCCAGTTGCCAGTCCCCTTCTGTAGAGAGAGCTGGGCTATATATATCCAGGCAGCAAACAGCAAGGCAGTTCACCAACTGTCACCAAGTGTTGGTCCCCAGCTCCAGAGATGAACATTCCAATCCTGTGGGATTGGAGGGACCTCAACTTACAGCGACACAGTCCACAGGCTAGGCATCCCACAGGTAGTGTACCCCTCTAAATTGAGCCACAGAACAAGCAAGGCGAGGCTCACCGAGCCATTTATCCCTCTGCCCTTCAATTAATCCTACTTGTGTTTATCGGCCAGGCTGGCAAAATAAACTATCGCATAGACGAAAGTTGTATTTTTCATCGTTGCTACATCACACCGTGACTTGCTCGTCTCCTCCACGAAATCCTTCTGTAAGGGGTGTCCAGTGGCCTATAAATGGGCTTTGAGTCTTCACTCTGCATCCCCCCACTCATACACTATGGTAAGTGGCTGGCCGGATAAAGCCAGCTCCTAGCACCAAGTGAACTTGAATCTCCACCACCCATGTGGAGCTGATCAGAGCTGGCTGAAACAACTAGCAGCGAGTGACCTTGAATCTCCCACACACACCTGCGGAGCTGACCAGAGCTGGCTAATGATTTGCTATATTCTTGACCCGCCATTCTGCACCCTGCATGGCCTGTTTGGCTCAGTGCCTGCTTTGTTCTTGGCCTGCCGCTCTGCACCCTGCACGAATACACCCGGAACCAGGAAGACACCTTACATTCCAGAAACCTGGACACACCTGTATCTCCCAATCTCTGACTACTTTACCTTATATGGAACCTTATACCTCAAGACAGCCCAGTCACATGTTCCCTGGCCATATAAGCACCACCACTGTAGCCTGGGGCGCAACGGCCTCGGCCCGGACGCTGTGGACCATGGGACTTTGCCCAGGCTGTCCCCCACTCCCCCAATAAAGCCTGTTTGCTCAAATTCGACTGATTTGGTCTCTGGCGCCTCTTGACTACCTTACATTAAGATATTTTGTTCTGGTGATGCCTGATACCTGATCCCTTCAACACCTTGTGATCGCATAGACTGGCGTGCTTCTTCCATGTGGGCTTTGTTGCTTCTGAGCTAGATGGCCTCTTGTTTACCTTCACGCCTTTAAGACCCCAGATGCTATATCTTTTGATAGCCAGTGATCATCAGCTTTCTTCGCCACATTTGCTTATGCACTCATTTGTCTTCAGTGATTGTATCATGGAGGTGAGGACACAATGATATGATTTTTCTTTCTGTGATGGCTGATAACTGATCCCTTTGGCACCTCGTGATCACACAGGCTGGTGTGTTCTTCCAATGTGGCTTTGTTGCTTCTGAGCTAGATGGCTGCTTGTTTATCTTCAAGCCTTTAAGACCCTAGACACGATATCTTTTGATAGCAGGGCACCATCAGCCTTCTTCACCACATTTAAGTATTCACCTGCTTTGTCTTCAGTAGTTTTGTCAGGAAGGTAAGCATCATAGAATGCCAATTTATTTTTTTCTTTATTTTTTAAATGTTTTATTTGGGGCTCATACAACTCTTATCACAATCCATACATACATCAGTTGTGTAAAGCACATCTGTACATTCATTGCCCTCATCATTTTCAAAGCGTTTGCTCTCCACTTAAGGCCTTGGTATCAGGTCCTCTTTTTTCCCTCCCCTTCCTCCTGCTCCCCCTCCCTCATGAGCCCTTGATAATTTATAAATTATTATTTTGTCATATCTTGCCCTGTCCAACGTCTCCCTTCACTCCCTTTTCTGTTGTCCGTCCCCCAGAGAGGAGGTCACATGTAGATCCTTGTAATCGGTTCCCTCTTTCCAACCCACTCTCCCTCTATCCTCCCAGTAACGCCACTCACACCACTGGTCCTGTAGGTATCATCCGCCCTGGATTCCCTGTGCCTCTAGCTCCTATCTGCACCAGTGTACATCCTCTTTTCTAGCCAGACTTTCAAGACAGAATTCAGATCATGATAGTGTGTGTGTGAGGGGAGAAAGCATTTATGAACTAGAGGAAAGCTGTATTCTTCATTGGTGCTACATCACACCCTGACTGACTCATCTCCTCCCCTAGACCCCTCTGTGAGGGGATCTCCAGTGACCGACAAATTGGCTTTGGGTCTCCACTCTGCACTTCCCCCTTCATTCACTATGGTAAGATTTTTTTGTTCTGATGATGCCTTATACCTCATCCCTTCAACACCTCGTGATCGCACAGGCTGCTGTGCTTCTTCCATGTGGGCTTTGTTGTTTCTGAGATGGCCTCTTGTTTACCTTCAAGCCTTTAAGACTCCAGATGCTGTACCTTTTGATAGCTAGACACCATTAGCTTTCTTCACCACATTTGCTTATGCACCCATTTGTCCTCAGCAATCGTATAATGGAAGTGTTCACCCAATGATATGATTTTTTTGTTCTTTGATGCCTGATAACTGATCCCTTTGGAACCTCTTGATCACACAGGTTGGTGTGTTCTTCCATGTGTGCTTTTTGCTTTTGAGCTAGATGGCCGCTTGTTTATCTTCAAGCCTTTAAGACGCCAGACGCTATATCTTTTGATAGCCGGGCACCATCAGCTTTCTTCACCACATTTGCTTATTCACCCGCTTTGTCTTCAGCAGTTGTGTTGGGAAGGTGAGCATCATAGAATGCCAATTAATAGAAGAAAGTATTCTTGCATTGAGGAAGTACTTGAGTGGAGGCCTAATGTTCTCCTGCTACCTTTATGCTAAACCTATAAATATATGCACATAGATCTATTTCCACATCCTCATGTATAAATATATTTACATATGTACATGTCTTTATCTAGACCTCTATAAATGCCCTTTCCCTCCCAGCTCTTTCCTCTATTTCCTTTGACTTTCCTCCGGTCCCACTATCATGCTCAGTCCCCACCAGGGTTTTAGCAATTCCTCTTGGTTACATTCATACCAAATCACACCCTACCAGACCTCCTACACCCTCCTCACCATCGATTTGGGCTGCCTGTTGTTTCCTTGGCCCTGGGTTTGTTAACACCACTACCTTTCCTCCCACCTTCCCCTTTCCCAGGTCCCTCCAAAACTGTTGGTCCCATTGTTTACTCCTCCAGATTGTTCCTCCAGCCTGTCTTATTTAGACAGACCTATGGAGATAATAACATGCACAAAAACAAGACAGAGTCAAACCAAGCAACAATATATAGCAAAACAACAACAACAAACCAAATGACAAAAAACAAAACATAATACAGCAAGAAAGGAAAGCTCAAGGATTATTTGTTGGCCTTTAGGAGTGTTTTCCAGTCCAGTCTGTTGGGGCACCACGCCCTGGCCCCAAAGTCCACCTTCAGCATTCAATGGGGACCTCGCTGCTCCATTCCCTTGCTGTTTTGTTGCATCCCCTTAGGATTTTGCCTCTGTCAATGTATTTTCTTTTTATGTGCTTATTGCATATCTTCCCTTTGTTCAGGTATGATATATCAGATACAATTGGACTCAGTGTGTTTTCATTTATATCTATGATAGATGATTGATGATAAGTATAAGTGTGATTTCATCAATGTCCAGAAATTATATAAGTATATATGACTGAAGAATTGTGTACAGGTGCCAAATTGACAAGGAGTGGATTGAGACAGTTAGTTTATTGTGCCAGCCTGGCCAATAAGCAGAGTGGGATTAATTGAAGGGCGGAGAGATAAATGGCTCGATGAGCCTCACCTTTCTTGTCTCGCGCTCTTTAATCATCGGACCAGTGTGCGGCTGCCTTGCTTGTTCTGTGCCTCAATTTATAGGGTACACTACCTGTGGGATGCCTAGCCTGTGGACTGTGTCGCTGTAAGTTGATGTCCCTTTAAGACCACATGATTGGAATTTACACCTCTGGATCTGGGGACTGACAGTTAGTGACCCGGCTGACAGCTGGTGACCTGCCTTGCTGTTTTGCTGCCTGTGCTGGGATAGCCTAGCTCTCTCTCTCTCTACAGAGGACTACATAATGGACTTCAAGGACTGCTAGTGTTTCAGAACTCTCTCACGGGAGTGAGTTGCACTGAGCCATTTGTACTGCTTTATAATGTAACAGTTCATTTCTTGTGTTATATATCTATCTTTATAAATATATATGTAAATTATCAGCAATCTGGTTTTATCTCTCTAGAGAACCCTGTCTAATACAGCCTCCGTGTGGCAGGATCAGATCAGGTGCAATTCCCACACTGTGTCTCTGGTGTTGTCCCCTGTAGGGCTTTGGGTCAGTGCGAGGCGTAATGTTTCCTAGTGGGACCGGCCATGTCGTCCTCTCTGTGGACTGGCTGCTGTAATTGGGAACATCATCCTTACTGCCTGGAGGGCCAGGATGTGCTCCACTGTCTCATCCTCCCCCTTCATCTGCTCCAGTGTGCTACAATCAGATATGTCCCTCTCCCAGAGCTGCAGATTCAATGCCGTCCTTTGAAATAAATTATTCTGGGAGGAGGGAAAGGTGTCCACTTAGTAGTTGGGATTGGAGCCGGCCCCCAGTTCCTGGTCTACTTGTATGTTCTTCATGAGCATAACTAAAATTTTCATTCTTTTCAATGTAGTGATTCCTAGTTTAGTGTCTTTGCGGAGTGGGTAAAACACAGGTAAATATCTTTCTGGTATTTTCTGCTTTCATCTAACATCTTTCATTTCATGTCCTCTTCTGCATTCAGTTCAAATTTCTGAAATTCTCTGCCAATGTACTAATGCAACCATTGTTTTAAATTATTTTCAGCAAAATTTTACTTGTGTGTAATAACAATCAGATTGCTTGATAATTCCCATATTCTGTTGGATCACCTTTGTTTTGAATGGACACAAATATGGATCTCTACCAGTTGGTTGACCAGTTAGCTGTCTCCCAATTTCTTAGCACAGATGAGTGGAGAACTTACCTCATTACATATGTTTGTTGAAATATCTCAATTGCTATGCCATCGGTTTCTGGAGCCCAGTGATACTATTGTGTAAACAGTGGACTACTAACCAAATGGTCAGTGGTTCAAATCCACCAGTTGTTCCATTTGAGAAGGATGAGGTTGTCTGCTACCACAAAGATTTACAGACTCAGAAACCTTATATATGGTTACTGTGAGTTGTTAGTGAGTTTGTTTTGTTTTATTTTGCTTGGGCGCTGTTTACAGGGCAGCTTATATTTCTTTCTTTGGAACCATTGATTGTTACACATATGCAACTGCTTGAAATGACTGAACACTGGCCTGCTTCTTTTGGGTAGAATCCATTTGTATATTCCTTTCATCTCCTCGTGATGCTCTTGCATGGTTCATCATTTTGCACCTAGACTCCTTCAACATTGCAACTCAAGACTTGAAGTTTTTCTCTAGTTCTTTCAGCTTGAGAAATTTGAGTGTGTTCTTCCTTTTCTAATTCTAGGTGTTTGTATATTTCATCTTAATGCTTTACTTTGTCTTTTCAAACAACCCTTTAAAATCTTCTATTTGGTTCTTTAACTCTTCATCTCACACATCATTTTTGCGCTTTGATTTCTTTCCTATCTTCTTGAAAAAAGGCGGTTCTGTCTTTTAAATTTACCTGGTTTGAAATGCCAAGGAAACCATTTCTACCAAAATGAGAAACAAAAAACTTACTGCTATTGAGTAAATGCTGACTCAGGGAAACCCTATAGGACAGTGTAGAACTGCCCCTGTGAGTTTCTGAGATTGTCATTTTTTACAGGAGTCAAAAGCCCTGTCTGTCTCGTGTGGAGTGGCTGGTGGTTGGAACTGACCTTGCCATCAACGACCCAACAGGTAACCACTCTGCAGCCAGGGCTCCTTTATTACTCCCAGAGATGTTTGAAATGTGAGCTTCTGTGCTGGCTTCCAACCATTAAATGCTTGTGATCCAAATCATAGCTCTAAATTTTGAAGAACAAGTTCTGCTACCTTAATACTAAACCTATAAATATATGCACATTGATCTATTTCCTCCTCATCATATATAAACGTATTTCCATAGGTACATGCCTGTATTTAGACCGCTATAAATACTCTTTGCCTCCTAGTTCTTTTCTCCATTTCCTTTTACTTTCCTCTTGTTCCACTATCATGTTCAGTCTTCATTTGTGTTTCAGTAATTCCTCAGTTACATTGCCTTTGATCAAGCCCTACCAGGCCTCCTACAGCCTCCTCATCATCAATTTTGGATCACTTGATCCCTTGTTCCTGGGTTTGTTAACATCCACATCCTTTCCCCCACCTCCCCCACTCCCATGCCCCCCTCAAACTGTTGGTCCCTTTGTTTTCTCCTCCAGATTATTTATCTCGCCTATCTAATGTAGATGCACCTGCAGAGATAATAACATGTACAAAAAATGAGACAGAGTAAAACAAAGCAACAAAAGAAAACAACAATAACATCAACAAACCAACCACAAAAAGAGAGAAAAGCCTATAAATAGTTCAAGGTCTGTTTGTTGACCTTTTGGAGTGTTTTCTGGTCAAGTCTGATGGAATGCTACACCCTGGCCCCAAAGTCTTTTTTTGGTATTCCATGGGAATTTCGTTGCTCTGTTCCCCGAGCTATTCTGTTGCACACCCTTAGTGTTTCGCCTCAGTGTGGTGGGATCAGATAGCGTGCAATTACTGCACTGTGTCTCCAGTGTTGTCCCCTGTAGCACTATGGGTCAGCATGGGACATCGTGTCTTGTGGTGGGGCTGGCCCTATGGTCCTCTCTGTGCTTTGACTGCCCTGAGCAGGGATATTGTCCTCAAGACTTGCTGGGCTAGGATGTGCTTCAGTCTCTCTTCTTTCCCCCTTCATTTGCTCCTGTGTGCTCTGATCAGACATGTCCCTCTCCCTGAGCTGTAGCTTCAGTGCTGTCCTCTGAAGTAAATTCTTCTGCAGGGAGGGGGCTGTCCACCTAGTTGAGGTTGGGGCCGGCCCCTCAGATGTCTCTATTCAGGCAGGGATTTCCAATGTGCCCCACCGGTGGCCCCTTTTCGACTCTGACCCTTGGAATTCTCTGTTTCTGCTCTTAGATGGCTCATCTTTATAGCCAGGGGAGTGGTAACTAAAATGGACTAATCCCTTCCGTTTCTGTTACACATGAACTATATGCATAGGCCCTCCTACTAATTTAGTGATATTTACAGAGGCATGGATGGAAGAGATAAATAAAGAAATTTTATTTCACTACAGTAGCCTACTTGCAAAAATATATAAAATTTACCAAGAATTTTCTCTTTCTCCATCAAGCATTCTGATAGACACCAACATTGAAAAAGTAATGTTTCTAGTAGCTCTGACCAGCTCAGTAGTCATTTGGAGGGAAGGCCTGATTCTTGGAGCTTCCTACTCCACCATCTTCCATGACATCATGGACCACATTCTGGAAATGTTTGATCACTTAGAGGTATTGTAGCTCAAATTCTGTTTACTAAATATATGCAGTTGATTATGTAATTGAATGAGTGGGCCCTAGATACATGAGCTCTTTAAAAAAGAAACCAGAAAAATTAGGCTCACAGTACAAGGTCTCTAAGAAGAGAAGACAAAGGCTGAGAAAGATGTTTTCGTTAGGAGTTTATATATCTCCTTCCCTGAGAAACCCCTGCTGACCTTCCAACATCCAAGAATTCAATTTGAGAGACACTGGACACATCTGTTTGTTGTAGACAAGATAATGTGTCTCAGAGCTTCATATTTAACCTGAAGGAACTATAACTGGTCATCTGAAAGTCTGAGAAAGGGCTTAGAGCTATTTGATACTCTTGTCAAAGACCTAGTGATGGAGAGAGAGAGATGTGTTGAAGAAATCTAATTATCTCGAGGTGTTAAATGATTTTGTAGACAGACGTCTTGGTTCTGTACTTTGAAAATGAAAGCACTCACAGTCATTCATAAGGTTCATATTGAGGAACCTGAAAAACCTGCAGCAGCGTGGTAGTGCTGGAGCCTATAGCGCATTATAAAATATAAAAGCTCAAAGAAATGACATATTCCAGGAAAAAGTTCAGAAAATAGCATTTCTTCTTATGATAATAAGCTTATACATCTGAGTTATTTTATTGTGCCAACTTGGCTAATAAGCACATGTGGGGTTCATTGAAGGGCGAAGAAATTAATGGCTCGGTGAGCCTCGCCTTTCTAGTTCTTGGGTCTCTTGCTTTCTGATAGTTGGACTAGGGTGCAGCCGCCTTAGCCAGTTTCCTGCTTTAGCTGGCAAGGCTCACTTCCTGTAAGACATCCCTGAGGAGAAGCCGCATGGATCTATCCTGATGCAGCCCTGGGTGCTGGAGCAGCCGTATGGAGACCCCTGCTAGAGTCGAGATGCTTACACATTCATTGACTCGGCTTTTCTCCTGTGGTCAGCATCATTGAGTCTGTTTTTGTGAGATGGAGGAGGACTTTGTGGATTGGTGTTGGACATATAGGTTAATGTTGGACTTGTGGGCTTGGGCAGCACAGGGTTTGGATTTTTTCTTGATGTGCACTTAACCTTTATGTCAAACTCTCTCTTATACATGAGTTTCTGTGGATTTGTTTCTCTAAAGTACCCAGAATAACTCAGCATCAAAACCGAGTTCAGTGGCAGAGGGCTCTGTCTTCAAGAGAGTATGTGTTGTCTCAAAACAGAAGACTTTTTCAGGAGGCTTACTTCAGGCATCCCAGGAGAGAAATGATTCTGATATGGAATACTCTTGGGTTTTATTTCTTTTGTTAAAACAAATTTGAATTAGGCCACTTTGAAATCACATGATAAAAATAGATGTAAAGTATTTTCATGCAGAAAAAAAAAACAAAGAACATTAATTCTAAAACTGCATGTAAACTCATCAGTAGTCTCAATTTCAAAGTGGTATGTAACCTATTTATAAATTTGACTTATGACAGTGCTCTGGCAGTACCACTTTTAGGTGATAAGTAAAAATACCTGCCTGTTTTGTATGATTACACCCCAAACCATTGTCATTGATCTGGAGCTGTAATATTTATGGGAGCAGATAGCCTCATTTTTATTCCATGGAGAAAGTGGATCTCAACCACTGAACCTACAGTTAGTAGCCCAACGTTTATGTGAAAATAACCATGATGTATCATCTACTATTTTCTATTTTAATTTCTTTTTAAAATTTTTAATTTCTTTAAAATGTACAAACACTGTCATCAATCAATTTCAACTCATTGTGACCCCGGAGGACAAAGTAGAACTGCTCCTGTGGGTTACTGAGACTGTAACTCTTCATGGGAGTAGAAAGCCTCATCTCCCATTGAAGGGGCCAGTGGCTCTGAACTGCCGACATTAGGGTTCACAGCACAACCCACAACCAACCCACTATGCCTCCTGGGCTCTATTGTTAAAAGAAAGTAAAAAAGTGTTAAAGACACTAGCTGGGCAACATGCAGAATATATCTAGAATTTTATTATTTCTTTTCCATTTTTACCATTTCCCAATAACTTAACCATTGTTGGAGGAATCTTTTTAAAATATCCAATTATATTTTCACAGAAACAACCCTTTGCACTCATATTGCTTGTTTCTTGTTGTATTGTTGTTAGGTGCTATTGAATCGATTCCAACCCTATTTCTACTCTCTTTCACAATAGAGTGACACACTCCCTGGTCCTGTGCCATCCTCATGAATGTTATGTTTGAGCCCCTAGCTGCAGTCATTGGGTCAGTCCATCGTGTTTTGCTGTCCTACTTTACCAAGCATGACCTCTTTTCCCAGAGCCTGTTCTCTCCTGATAGCTTGCCCAAAATATGTGAGATAGAGTCTTGCCATCCTTGCTTCTAAGGAACATTCTGGCTGTACCGCATAGTTATGCAATATTTAATTTAATTTGTGTGATGGTTATATAATTGTCAATTTGAGAGGATTATGAGTGAAGGGTTGGAGTCTAGTCTGTCATTCAGATCATAGTCAATAAGGCTTCTGTGTGGGCATGGCCTTCCCCCTGAGAATTCTGGGAAATTTGGGATTTTCCTTCTTGGAGGTGGGAGACTCTCTGCTCATACCTTGGGAGACATAGCAGTTGACAAGACACATGGATGCACCCTGATTCAGAGACCCCTGCCAGCACTGAGATGTTTCCAATGACACTGGATCCAAAGACTTTCTACCTACTGACCTGTGATCTTCTACAGTTGACATCATTGCATGTGTTTAGTGATTCTGAAGTGGATTTTATAGATTGGTATCAGACATATGGGCTAATATCAGACCTATGGACTTGATCTGGACTGGGCTGGGATGTTTTCTCAGTGTTCAATTGCTCTTGTATATAAATCTCTTTCTTATACATATGTGTATCCATGGATTTGTTTCTCTAGTATGCCCAGACTAACAAAATTTGTTAATAATAAAAATTTCTTTAATAACACCAAAAAAAGCTTGGAAAAAAATTTTGGGTATTAATAAATAAAAAAACATTCAACTATTGATTGGGCAAGTATATGTGGGTTCTAGAGAATAATTTTCCTATTGTGAGTACTTAAATAGTACTGAATTTTGTTTTCATTTGGTGGGTATGTTAGATAGTCTAGAGAAACAAAACCAGGACACTTATGATTATATATATTATATTGTAAATGATATAATTTATATAATTATACAACATAATTATATATATGAATAGATAGATAGATAGATAGATAGATAGATAGATGCAGCATGAAGGAATATAACAGCTAATTAGTCCACACAGCAGTGCGGACAGCAGTTAAACTCACTTTCATGGAACAGTTAATATACTGGAAGCCCTTCAACTCATAAGGGCTGTTGGGTCCAAGGTCAAGGAAGCAGACAGCTGAGTCTTCCCAAGAACAAGGCAAGCAGTCTGGTCACAGGCAGCAAACAGCAGGGTGGGTCACCAACAGAAAGCAGCTCAGGAGCTTAGTGAAGCAGGCCCTAATGTGATATCGAACTCAAGCAATACAACCCGACAGGATCCGACAGCCTCAAGCTCAAGCGATGTCTACACCAGCAGCATTGTGAAGGAGGTCTCAAAGGAACCTCAAGCTCTAACTGCACAATCCACGGGTTGGCTGTTCCAAAAGTAGTGTAGCTCACAAGTTGAGGCAGAGAACTAGCTAAAGCAGCCACAGGCTGATCGGGATAACCACAGAGCAAGAGTGAGAGGGGAAGGGATTGCTATGCCATTTATCTCTTTCCCTCCAATAAAACTGTGACCTTATTAATCCCACAGGTTCCTATTGACCAGATTGGTACAATAAACCTACCTATCACAGTGAGTTTCCCTGAAATATTAAGTAAGCTCTCAGCTTTGTGTCTCAAGGCCAATTAGAGTTTCTCTATATCACCAAATATGCACAGCCTTACTGCCTCTCTCTTCCTCCCTGGTGAACATTCACTTGCAAACGAAGGTCTCTCAAGCCTCTTGGCTACTTATGGTGGTCAGGCTACCTCTACCTTGTTCAGTGCCTCCTATTCTTCAGTGCACTCTGAGTGAATGACAGCTTGTCTCCATAGACTGGTCATCAGTACGGTATTGTGATAGTATTATATTGTGTCTATATATACAATGTTAAGGAGTTATTCTCTACTTCCTACTTGTAAAGCAGCATGGTGCTATAGCATGTAAAAAGGTGACCCCCAAACCAAGATGTTAGATCCAGATGGAGCAACTTGCTGTAAGCAGTGTTTGCTGCTATGTAACATGATTTAATTGGCATTTTAGGATGACATGTTATTGCTGTTGTTGTTATTAGGTGCCATCAAGTAGTCGGCTTTGACCCATGATGTCCTTATGCACAAAAGAACAAAACATTGACTAGCCCCATGCCAGTCAATCATCTCCTTGAGGGCCGTCCTCTTTTCCATTGTTTCTCCTCTTTACCAAGCTTGATGTTCCTCTCCAGGGACTTGTCTCTCTTGACAATATGTCCAAAGTATGTCAGATGAAGTCTGGCCATTCTTGCCTCTCTGGAACACTCTGACCTTACTTCTTCCAAGATAGGTTAGTTTGTCCTTTTAGCAGCTCATGGTATTTTCAATATTCTTCTCAGACACCACAATTCAAATACATTGATTCTTCTTCTGTCTTCCTTATTCAATGACCAACTTTCACATGCATATGAGGCAATGGAAAGTACATGGTATGGAGTAAATAATGAGAGAAAAGTCCCTATTTGGGTGTTTCCTTCAAAATAGGAAAATTCATGTCTTAGATTACTGACTTCCACCATCATGTTAAGGCATGTGTTCAGTGGGACTAGAAGAGACCTTAGATGCATACCAACTGAGTAATTACAGACATACTTGACATCATTGCTTACATCTGTTGAAGCCTATATCCTTAAACTTAAAGGGTCTAATGTATATAGACAGAGGATATGGCCTTGATCGTGTTGAATATTGCTTTCTTTCCCGTTCAAATCAAATTGTTAGCTACCTTGGACTTGGAAAATGGCAGAGAAAATAATTTGATTTTTGAAAGATTTAATGTGAAAAGTGAGGGAAATGGGAATCCCAAGACTATGTCAGGGTGGACATATTCTTGATTACTACCAACATTAAAAATGAAACTAAAATGATCTGTGAATAGTTAAAATGGGTCCCAAACTACCAAGTTATACAGTTCAAATGAGGAATAACAAACTTTCAGAAAATGAAATCACATGGAAAACATACACAAAAGAGTGAAACTGAAAACATAGGTCTGCTGAGTGGTGAAATAAGTCTATAAAAAGACACAGGAAATCTAGAAAATGGGTCCAGAGGGATCCGTGCTGTATTATGACAGAAAGGGAACAGGTTCCAGGTCATAATTTAAGATTGCATTTCCAGGATTCCAGGTTTTTCATGTTTTCCCTTTGCCATCTTTATCACACCATTTTCAAATTACATTGTGATTTGTAGATAATCCCAAGAGAGGTAGCACCTTACATTGGCTTTCTACTCATACACACAGCTCATGTGACAGCGAGGCTACCTCCCAATTGCTTAGATATTTGTCCACTTTGAGGAGAAATTATTTCTTCTATATAATTTTGAATCAAACTAACTACAAACATCCTAGACTGGTAACTAGGAACCAAGTGAAGATACCACTTTTGTCTCGGAGTGAAATTCTTCCACACGCACTTCCTCATAAGAACTTCCCCACTAGCCCACCTCTAACTAGACTGTATTCTTTGGTGTGAGCTGGGATTGTCATAAGCCTCCATCACCTCGTATACTTCTTTGACACACTCTAGCCAAACCACCTCCATTTCCCATCTGGATCCTAACAAAACAAAACCAACTAGTTGCTGCCAAGTTGCTTCCTACTTATGGCGCCCTGTTATGGTTCAGAGTAGGACTGTGATCTAGGGGCTTTCAGTGGTTGACTAACTTGAAGTAGATCATCAGGCCTTTTCCCTAAAGTCTCTGGGGAGAGTTGAACTGCCCTCTAGCTGACTGACAACCAAGCACAGTCAATGGAGATGGAGATGCCATCTGAATTATAGATGCTTTTATTTTCTCCATCCATTCTATAACCCAGATAGCAGCTTAACTTTTCTCTACATGGGCTAACTTGTTGTTGGGTGCCACGGCATTGCTTTTGGCTCAGAGTGACCTCACGTGACAGAGTCGAACTGGCCGACACTCGGTTCTACTGCAGCAATCTATTTCCGTTGGGCTACTGGGTTTTGTCATCTTTCAGCCTCCATCTTTAGAGACCTCCCTATCTTAATCTCATTCCTAACTGTCAAAAATGAGGGGGCTTCAAAAAATTTCTGGGGAAATTCCGTGATTTTTTTTATTCCAGTTTCCACAAACTCTTTGGAAGCACCCTGATATTGCCACCTTAATATATGGCTACCTTAATGGGGAAAAGATGTGACAGTCTGCTTGCATGAAAATTACCTGTCCCGAGCGAGGAGGGAGGGGAAGAAAAAAAAAAGAGGACCTGATGCAAAGGGGTTAAGTGGAGAGCAAATGCTTTGAGAATGATTGGGGCAGGGAATGTATGGATGTGATTTATACAATTGATGTATGTATTTGTATGGATTGTGATAAGAGTTGTATGAGTCCCTAATAAAATGTAAAAAAAGAAAAGAGGAGAAAAAAAAGAAAATGATTAGGGCAAAGAATGTACAGATGTGCTTTATACAACTGATGTATGTATATGTTTGGACAGTGATAAGAGCTGTATGAGCCCCTAATAAATTGTTTAAAAAAAATAAAAACAGAAAAAAAAGAAAATTACTTGCCCCCCCCCCCAAACCCACTAAATCCACTGCCTTCAAGTTGATTCCAATTCATAGTGACTCAAAGGCACAGCATTGGAAACTGTATGAGGCAGTTCTACTCTGTTCTGTAGGGCCCCCTGTGAGTCAGAAGCAACTCATCAGCAACAGATATTTTGCTTTGTTTTGTGTTTTAATCCTTACAAAAGTCAATTGCCAGGCCTTTGTCCCTTGGAGCCGCTAGATGGTTTCGTACTGCCGGCCTCTCTGTTCACAGCTAAGTGTTTAACTGTGGCACTACCGGAGCTCCTTTGTGTTAACTCAGCACCTGCTGTATTGATGCACCACTCATTCCCTTCCTAGTTAGCTTCCGGGAACCTAGGTACATGGGTGAGATTGTGTGGTTTTACTGCTGATTTGGTCATTGGAAATTCACATCTTAGGGGCCATGTTAGCCCTGAAGGGTTATCGCTGGACTGATCACTGCAAAGTCAGCCATTCATACCCACCAATCTCTCCTTGGGAGAAAGTTGAGGCTGTCTGCCGCCATAAAGATTTACAGCCCTCGAAACTCAGAATCAACTCCGTGGCAGGGGGCTGGTTTGGTTTGGGGTTTGGAAATCACACCTTACCAGAGACACCCCCATTAGACATCATCTCTTGCAACATTTCCACACTGGCAGCCACCGGATAGCCCTCCTCCTCAGACTCCTTTCCCGGCTTCCCCTACTGTGCAAAGGCACTTACTTTTCCAGTGGAAAGCCAGACACTGATGCTGCTTTCAATGTCCTTTGCCCCCTCAGCTGTCCCCACCTCCAAAGGCTTATAAACACATCTTCCCACAAAACCAAGCCTCTCCCGATGGAAAGGCTCTCCTAGCAGCTATTCCCTCTATGAGCTAGGCTTGGGCTACTAACCTCCAGGTAGCTAGTTCAAGCCTACCAGCTGTCTATGCCTGTACAGATTTAGAGTCTTGGAAATGCTATATGGGAGCTCACAATCAGTAGGAATCGACTCAGTACCAGTGACTTAGCAACTATTTCCAGGAGAAAATTGACGACTTTGTTTAGTTCCAGCAGGTTATATCAGCCCGTACCTCTGACTCATGCTGGTAAGCCAACTCCTGGGTTTTCCTCAGAGTGGAAAAAAAGAACATTGATTTTTAAGAGTTGAGTTTTACCTTGTTCCCTTATACTGGGTCTACTGCTCTTCAGCCACAGCAACTGCCTTCTCTGTAGAATTCTGATTTGGGGCAGCATTGGGTTCCCACCTTGGCAGACCCATCGCAACCTCAGGCCCAACTGCCATACACTGCCATGGCGTCAAAGCACTTTCTGATAAAGGTTATCAGCAGTAAAAACCATCACTGAACTAGAAGACAGCGAAATGACTTTGTTCTTTTTTTCCCCTTTCAAATAATTTTGTCCTTGGTACAAAAGAGACTAGGGGTTACATTTACTTTGCAATACTTATTTCTCCCCCTCCACCATTACCCAGGTTATCTCTAGTGCTCTCCACACGTTGTATCCTGCCATGGCCTCGTGTTCTGGATTGCATCCCAGTTATCTTGCTAACCACTAACCTTCTGTCAGTTTGTGGTATTATGATGGCTTCCATATTGCTATGAGACTGAAAACTATGCTATGAGAATTTCAAGTACCGGAAGGGTCACTTATGATTGACAGGTTTTAGCACAGCTTCCAGACAAAGACTATGAAGAAAGTCCTGGCAATCTACTTCCCAAAATTAGCTGATGAAAACTCTATAGATAACAAGAGAGTATTGATTGACATAGTGCTAGAATATGAGCCTCCAACATTAAAAAAGACAAACTACACAGAAGCTCAAACCCATGAGCTGGCTGGCATCCACTCAGTGACAACTGGTTGATAGTTTAGTGCTCGGTAGAGAGCTGGTGAAGTGAATCCTTCTCTACTCACATCCATACTTTGTGAGTTCAAGGACTCAACATTGCAGGACTCTATGGGTAAGATATTGAACAACGCTAGAAGCACCAAAAAAGATGGAAAGAATGCGCAGGATCATTGTGCCCTCACATTGACTGGTATTTACTCATTTAAGGAAGTAGCCTGTAATCCAGAAATGATGGCAATGGAGCAAGAAGCCCCGGCTGCACTGAAGACACTGGACTCAAGCTTGCCAATGATGGTGAAGGTGACACCAAGATCAGGTAACAGTGCCTTTGGGCAATGCTGCAGGTGGGGTTGACATGAGTCAAAGCGGAACTGAAGGCAACTCACAATAAAATCTTGTTCAATTCTTTACCTCGGGTTCAATGAATCCTTGATCATTGCTTTAGCTCTAAGGGAACACATATGCAATCATTCTTCACCTTTAAGCTACTTAAGAATTCCTGGAGAACCTACTTAAAAGGCACACTTCCAGACCCTCTTCTCCAAATATTGGTTCCCAGTAGCTCTCTGGTGGGACGCAGGAACCTACCCTTTCAATAAGCATATGATTGATTCTGAAGCCAGTGACAGGAAAACCATAATCTTCCCAAAGTGGGCTACTCATACTGCGGTGGCCCAAGCCCATGCATTCCGCAGCTGGATAAGGAAGCAAAAAGGCTGAATTTAAATGACGGTGTTGCGCAAGAAGATTGAAAGTGCCGTGGACGGCCAGAAGAACGGACCAGGCTCCTTGGAAGCAAGAGTGGCAAGGCTTCACCTCATATCCTTTGAATCTTTCATCAGGACGACGAGTCCCTGGACAAGAACATCACGCTTGGCAAAATAGAGGAGTAAGAACAAAGAGGAAGACTCTCAATGAGATGGATTTGTCACAGTGTGGCCACAATGGGCTGCAACATAGCAACCACTGTGAGAATGTTCTAGGACCAGACAATGTTTCATTCTCTTGTTCATAGGACTGCTATGAAATGGAAATTTTTCAATGGTACCTAACAATAACAACAGCATGCAGTTTTTGAAATTTTGCATTAAAAATGGTCTCTAGGAAAACCAGGACTTCATAAATGTTACTTAGGAGATTAGGTTAAAATAACGAGTCAATATTAGTAGAGGGATCTGCTTCCTTGAATATTTGATGTACCATATATATTTCTCATTTGAGATAGTTAAGGTTTATTATGCCAACCTGGCCGATAAACACATGTGGGATCAACTGACAGGCGGAGAGATAAATGGCTCCGTGAGCCTCTCCTTTCCAGTTCTCAGGTCTTTTGCTTTCTGTTGGTTGAACCAGGGTGCAGCTGCCTTAGCAGTTCCCTGCTTCAGCTGGCAAGGCTCACTTCCTGCAAGACATCCCTGAGAAGTCACATGGACCTATCCCAATGCAGCCCTGGGTGCTGGAGCAGCTGTGTGGAGACCCCTGCCAGCGCTGAGATGCTTACACATTCACTGATTCGGCTTTCCTCCTGCAGTCGGTGTCTTTGGGTGTGTTTTCTGAGATTGAGGAGGACTTTGTAGATTGGTGTCGGACATATGCCCTATATACTGAGTCTTTCAGCACAAAAACTGTACTGAAAAACTTGGGTTTGGTTAATACATGGGTCAGTGATACCCCAGTGAGGTGTAACATCTCGCTGCCCTCCCCCCCCCCCTCCGAGGTAACAGGACGAGCGCCCGTTATCTGGCGGGTGATTGCCATTTCTCCGCTGTTCATTCAAAGCCCCACTGACACTGCAGGCCTTTGAATGTTTGTTTTCTCACATCTAACCAATCAGAGCTGTCCTATGACATGTATCTTTGAATAAGCCTTTTAAAGACCGTGTGCGAAGGATGTGGCATGAATGGATGTCATCCGGTCAAGCCCAACTAACAAAAGGAGGAAATCTCATGAAGCCTGACATAGAGTTAATAGCAAAGTGGGTTCGAGATGCATGGGAAGACATTCCAGAAGACATGTTGTGATGTGCCTACCAGAAATGTAGTATTAGTAATGCTATGGATGGCAATGAAGACTGCGCTCTGTATGAAAATGACAGCAGTGATGGTGATGACGGCAATCTCAGTGAGGACAACGTCTATGATGACCTCACACTAGCTGAAGCTCTGCATTAGGATACGGATGATGATGAGGAATCCAGTTTTGAAGGATTTTAACTCCTTACATTTTAGCTTGGTTGCTGGTTGAGCTCAGGGAATAGTACTCTTAATTAAGGTATCATTGTTGATACCTTATTGTTTTTATTGAATCTATTTTCCACTTACTGTGCTGGTTTACTAATGTTAAATGACTTGTTGCCCTTTTCTCTTATTTATATTTTTTATTTAAAATAAATATTTAAATACATTACCCCACTGATGTCTCAATTTTTAGTAATTTTCTTTTCTTTTCTTTTTTTATTATTGAAACTCACCAATAGCTTCTGCATTTTCCACCCAAGGCTTATACTCAAGTCAACTAGTTTTTTCTGGCTTCCCACGTGATAATTAGGTACCTCGGCTTATCCTTGGGTCGGCTTATATTCAAGTATATACGGTAGGCTAATGTTGATTTATGGGCCTGGGCAGCACTGGGTTGGGATGCTTTCTTAATGTACACTTACCTTTTATATAAAACTCTCTCTTATACATATGAATTTCTGTGGATTTGTTTCCCTAGTTTACCCAGACTAACACATCATTATAAAAATATATAATATATTATAATTATATATATTTCTCATTATAAAAGCTACATTCTATTGTAGTAAACTTTTTAAGTTCAAAAAGTAGGAAGAAGAACTTTGGGTCTCAGATGGACTTTGGGTCTCTGCTTTGGCCCCCCTCATTCTCAACAATATGGTTAGTTGGTTTGTCTGACAGTGCTTCCTCATTGAAAGGTTACCTCCGTAACATCTTGTAAATTGCTTCCCAATCGTGTTCCTTGGTTGGGCTTACTCACACTTGCTTTTGCACTCTTCACACTTTTAACATTGGGAGCCTGTCGTACATACCAATTTGTTACTTTTTCTTTGTAGCACTTCACCATGTTATTAACTAATCTCCAAAAAGATGATTTATAATGGGATAATGACATTCCAGCTTCTCCACCACTTCTCTGGTTCAAAAACCTCTTTTCTGGAATGAGGCAGTTCAGGAGACAGAAATTTCAGGGCCCAAAGGACTTGCTCCACTTATGGATATTCTTTCATGATGGTCCTGCTTCTGCTTCTGAGATGGCTCATTTTAAACCTGGTGGGATAGAAAACTGACCAGTCCTTATTAGAGTTTTGTACACACTAGTTGCACATTTCTACCAATTCAGAGAAAGACAAGGCTGTCTACTGTAAAATGTGACAGTCTCGGAAAGCAGTCATGTTGCATCATTCTAAAAGTTGTACGTCCATTCTTGTTAACGTTTCCCTGATTACCCACCACTGTCAACAGAAATGCAATAACCACTAAGCAAACATTTCTTCTCCTATATTTTTGGTTATTTTAAATACTTCAGTCTTTGAATGTTTGTGATTCCTGATTCAACAATCAGAAATTCCATGTATAACAACTATGTGGGATAACAGCTCTAGGCTCATTAATTCCTAAGGCCTATCTAATTTGGCGTTTTCTTTTCCACATTTCTGCCAACACTGACTTTTAGTTCAAAATACTTTCTCATTGCAGACAACTACAATCGGGCTCAAGCAAATAAGACCATTCTCCTGAGAGGTGGGCTTCCATAGCCTTCATGCTGTTGTTCTTGAGAGATGATCTAGTCGGTCCCAACCCATAGCAACCGTATTCACAACAGCACGACACACGCTGCATTCTGTTTCAATCGTTCCTGTGCTTAAGCCCATTGTTGCAGCCGCTGTGTTGGGAGTCGTCTTGTGGAGGGCCTTCCTTCCTCTGTTGCTGCCTTTTAAGGACAAGGGTGGCAAAACTTCATCTTACAAGCTTTGGACATGTCTTCAGGAGAGATTAGCCTGTGGTGAAAGACACCATTTTCATAGAGTCCTGTTTTTGTTATAATCCTTTTATCACAGACCACCACCATTTAATACAAAACGAAAATCCAAAGCTGTTGCTGTCAGGTTGAGTCAGACTCATGCGTTTCAAAGTAGAACGATGCTCCCTAAGGCTTTCGATGGCGTGGTTTGTGGTAATTGGATGCTCATATCTTCATTTGCCGTACCTGGATGGGTTCAAACCGCCTAGGATGCTGAACAGTGTAAGCCACTCAGGAACTCCTGCCACTAACATGGGTGGAGATTGTTCTCTTTGATATAATTTATTGACTACTTCTTTATTTTCACTACTGTCAAGGCAAGTTTTTCAGATCTTTACTTTTAAAGAAAGGGGAATTATTAAGTACAAATTGTGCCAATCTCTAGGCCTGACTCTTAGCTTTGTGGCTCAGATATGCTGATGAAGGATTGGATGTGTCTTCATCAACCCTGTAGGAATAAAGTCTGCCTTGAGCAGTCCGTTATGCTTTCTCCTGGTGTGCGCTCTCTGATCTGTTAATTTGGGGTACTCCCTACTAGCTTCCCATGCTGGGACTCTTTTTGTTATATTCTCTTCCACAGCTTTTGCTGACCAGGACCATTTATTTGTTACATGAGTATAAAAAAACACCTACTCTCTCTTTAATAGAGACCAAATTTTCCCTGGTGGTAAAATCCTATCATACGCACAGCAGTTACACCTTGTTATTTTAGTTGGTGAGGGGCCAACTGACCCTCTTGCTCTTGCTCAGTGGACTCTCCACTGGGAAACTTCCAGCTGAATAAGCTCTTGCTCCATTTGGCCTTTTGGCCTCTTGAGTCAGAGACCTTCTGATGAACTTTATATTTTAATTGGCTCGATGGTGACGTGTATCACATGATTGCCACTTACCTGATTTTCTCTGGTAATTCTCATGTCAGCTTTTTGGCCTGTTTATATTTCTTAGCTTTCTCTGTAACGTAGTATTTCAGTTGCTATACTGCAAAGGGAACCCTCGTGACCGGTGTAATATTCCACGTGGTTAGTGGGCTTCGATCAAGTACACTCGAGGCCCTTTCAGGAGTTTAGCTCTTTGCTCTTTGTTCTTCGGCCACGAAGTGTCCTTAAGATCTGCACAGAACTCATTTCAGTCTGCTGAGGCGGCTTCTGCTTCACTCTGCAGGAGGACATCCTCAGTCATGCAGGTGGTGGTTGTGGGAGTGATTACGCACCACAAAATAAATCCATTTCTGAGTAAGCACGTGGAAGGCCATTTTGCCAACCTACACAGAACAGCCCAACTCTCACAGGTCGGTGTAATTGTAAATTTAGAAGAGGTATAGAGAATCTTTATTTCCTATAGCTTTATTTTGAAAACAAATAAATTATTATTTTGTAATACCAACTTGTCACGTTTGTATTCTTTCAGATACATATGAATATGTATGCATGTATGCATACATACTCACTATTTTAATATTATCATTATTATTACTACCATAATATTGCTGACATCTCACTCCTAAAAACAATGATTTTTTTGCATAGCCATCAAAGACTGGAAATATAACACTGATGTGATAATATTATGTAATATATAAGCCATATTTCAAATTTTCCAGTAATATCGTTAGTCTCTTCTAACCTAGTTCCGTTCCCAGCCTTTCTTGTTCTTTGGTCACAGTTATACACTATTTTGTTATTGATGAGCAATCAGCATAGGGGGTAAAATGGTGAACTGCATTGGTCACTAACCAATATTGTGAGTTGACATTCATCCTTTGAGACCCCGCCACAGGCAGACCTGACACGCTGCTTCTGCAACCCAGCCCTTGAGGACTGTAAATAATAAAATCCTAAACAGAAAGGCGGAATGGTTACAGCGCTTCAGTTGTGAATACCCGATTGGCTGAAGGCTAGGGATAACGGTGGGGGTCAAAAAAACTCCAGTTGCAGGATCCACGCATACACCAGGCCTCCTGTGAAATCCCTCTGACCGTCCTCCAGACAGAACGTATTCTAGAGATGATTCGAATAGAGTGGGCTGTGATCTGCACGGTCAGCATTTCGAAACCACCGGCAGCTCCGTGGGAGAAAGACCGGTCTTCCTACTTTCTTAAACAGTTACAGTCTCGGAAACCCAGAGTCACGGCACTGCCAGTCAGGATTGCCTTGAGGGCAGCCAGTTCATTAGCGTATAGCAGATATAGTTAGGTTAAAATATAACACATTATTTGATTCCCCCTTGGACCCATTTAAGAGTTATATCAGCTTTAATAAAAAGTCCAGGGAAAAGACCTGTGGATTAAGCTTTTAGTGAATCCCCTCTGAATATAACCACGGGATGGGGTGGCAGATGTAATTAGGTTAAAATTTAACGTCTCATCATTGGATCTCCTTTTGACTCATTTTCAAGTTCTTCTGATTTTTAATATTTTCTGCTTTCCTTTCGAGAGGTTTTTCCCTGTTTTATTGTGTTCCTCTTGTTAGCATTTTTTTGTTTGTTAGTTGTGTGTGTGTGTTTGTATGTTTTTGGTAATGAAATCCAGGGAGCGTGAATCCATGAAGACAGTAACTGGATGCATGGTTTCTTGGGGGCATGGCAGTATAGGTTGAGAGGAAGTGGGGAGCTAATAACAAGGAGAACATGAAAAAAGAAAATGTTCTTAAATCGATTGTGGTGATGATTGTACAACTCTTCTTGATGCTATTGAATGATTGACTTGTATGATATGTAGAGTATGTCCCAATAAAACAGTTTTTTTTAAATCAGGGTGAAGGGATACATTGGTTGGTGTAAGACATGAAAAAAATTATAAATTATCAAGGGTTCATGAGGGAGAGGAATGGGAAAATGAGAAGCTGATACCAAGGGCTCAAGTAGAAAGAAAATGTTTTGAAAATGCTGATGGCAACAAGTGTACAAATGTGCTTGGCACAATGGATGAATGGATTGTGATAAGAGTTGTATGAACTCCTAATAAAATGATTTTAAAAAATCAGTCATAGTGAAAACACTATGGGCAATATGGTTCTACTCTGACACACTTGTCATGACTTAGTCAACTTAGAGGTAACTGGCTGGTGATTAATGATAATGCCATACTGTTTGGCAGCATATTCCTCAGCTTGTGTTGGTTCTCTTGTATTCTCATGATTAGAATAAGGTTAAATTATGGAGAGGGGTAGTAGTCAGAAATGCTGCATAGATGACATTGTGTGCATGAGCATAGGGATTATGATATTAGTTGACAATTCATTGGTGTTGCTAAGTTTGGTCAGTTGATGAAGGTGTCTTCATTGTTAAAAGTATGTTTCCCTTTCTAATAAATCAAGGCACGAAGAGGCAGGTGAACGTGCAGGAACATCCTTTATCTCAGCGTTCCTTCTCATCAATGATTCCTGACTGACTAAGTGCTTATGACGATGGTTGTAAAATGATGACACTCTATGTCTATTTTTCCTTCCACATCTATTACTTAGTATTCCTTTATAAGGAAGTGTTTTATTTCTCCATCTCCTCTTTAAATGTATCTCTATCGGTATGAATTCATAGAATTAGAAAGCAATAAAATACATTTCTATCATTATTCATTTTGACACTCATTTTTCCAAATTTGGAACAACTTCAAGCTGGAATCCCTTCAAGTTGGTCAACATATTTTTAATGAAGACTTTGTGTTCAGACTCTGAACTCTGGGTCATTGCACTCAAACGGGAAGTGGATATTGTTGCTGTCAAAGGAGCCCTGGTGGCAGAGTGGCTGTGAGTTGGGCTGCTAACTGCAAGGTCAGCCCTTGAAACCACCAGCCACCCTACTCTCCTAAAGAGTTACAATCTCGAATATCGACAGGGGCCGTTCTACCCTGTCCTATTGGGTAACTATGAGTTGGCATGGACTCAATGGTAGCGGGTTTGGTTTGGGGTTGGTTGTTGATAGTGCCGTTGTGTTGATGCCAGCACGGGCCCCAAATACTTCCTGGTCTTGTGCCGTCCTCAGGATTGCTTTCATATGTGAGCCATGGTTAGAGCCACTGTGTCAATCCCTCTTTTAGGGTCTTCCTCTTATTCACTGACCCTTTACCAGGCATGATGTCCTTTTCCAAGGACTAGTTGCTCCTGCTAACATGTCCAGGTAGCTGAGAGGAAGTCTCACTATCCTCACTTCCAAGGAGCATGCCAACTGTCCTTCCTCCAAGACAGGTGTGTTGCTCTTCTCGCAGCCTGTGGAAAACTCAATATTCTTCTCCAGCCCGTGAGACTTTCAGTATTGTTTGGCAATGTCATAATTCAAAGGCATACAATTTTCTCCAGTCTTCCTTACTTGTTGCCAGCTTTCATGTCCGTATGAAGAGATTGAAAGTACAATGACGTGGGTTAGACACACTTTGGGGCACAGAGTGACATCTTTACTCGTTAATGCTCTCAAGAGGTCTTTTGCAGTTAATTTTCTCAAGACAATACATCACTTGATTTCCTGACTGATGTTTCCATGAACTTGGGTTGTGGATCCAAGTAAAATGAAATTCTTGACAGCTTAAATATTTTAGCCATTTATCATGATGTTTTTTATTTGACCACTTGTGATGATTTTTGTTTTCTTTGCATCTAGTTGTACTACATGCTGAAGCTGACTGCCTTTGATCTTTTGCCAGCTTTGACCAGCAAGTAGGTCCAGTCCTCATCAGTTTCAGCAAGCACACATATTGCAGGTGGTTAGTGGGATTTCTGCCAAGTCTTATGTTGCATTCTTCTTTACAGTCTAGTGTCTTGGCTTATTTGGTCATCTGACAGATCGAATACGGATGATGAAAAGATACAACCCTGATACCCACCCCTTCTGATCTGAAACCATGAATTTTCTGTTTGAATGACTGCCTCTTATTCTATATACAGATTCTGTATGAGCACAATAAAGTGTTCTAGATTCTCATGCTTCATAATATTATCTCTATTCTGTTATGACCCACACAGTTGATTGGCTTCTTATAGTCAATAAGGCACAAGTGAACAGAAGTGGCATTCTGCTTTCAGCCAAGGCCCCTCTGACACCGGCGAGGATCTCCCTGGTCCGATGTCTTCTTTTGAAGCTGGCCTGACTTTTTGGCAGCCCCCTGTTTGTGCACTGCTTCAACTATTTGTGAATGATCTTCAAAATGTTACATGTGATATTAATGATGTTGTCTAATTATTTCCATGTTCCACTGGGTCACCTTCCTTTGGAATGGGCACAAATATAAGTCTCTCCCAATCAATTGTCTTCCAATTATCTGAATTTCTAGAATTGAGGAGTAAGTGTCTCTGGCACTGTGCCAGCATGTTCAAACATTCCCACTGGTGTTCTGTCCATTCCTGGAGCCTTCAAGGTAGCTTGGACTTCTTTCTTGAGTACCATAGGTTCTTGATTATATGCTACCTCCTTAAATGATTAAGCATCATTCTTTTTATTATTGTTATTATAATGACCCTATGTATTCCTTTTACCTTCTTTTGGTATTTTGCCTGCAAGATTCCTTCAACTTTGAGTCATAACACTCAAAAGGTACGTGGATAGAAAAGGTGAAATTTCTTTGATTCTCTACGAGCACTAAACCGATAAACCAGCTGCCATTAAGTGGATTCCACATCATGTGCATGTCAATGCATCATTTCATGAATTTTAAAATTGGCTTATAAGAAGTATATCATTTACACCTTACTGTAATATTTTAAGATTCTGCAATTAATAGAAAAGTTCTGATACATAGATATTATAGCTTAGCTGAATATTCAGGTAGAACACATAAGAATGTCCATAAACAATGAAAAGAATGCTTCAAGCTGGGCCAGAATCAACAGTTCATTTATCCACTCCAACTAAATCTACTTATTGCTTTTAGTTGCATGTATGTTTAACTAGCAATTTATTAGTAATGGTAAGCCAGAATCACACTGTATATTCTGTGTAGTTGATACAGTAAAAGCTGTCTGTGTGACTTCCTTTAACTAATATTGTGGTAGTTACATAATCTGTTGTCAATTTGAGTCTGTTATGAGTAAAGGGGTGGAGTGTACCTGTTCATCAGGTCGCAGTTTGATGACCTCATTTGAAGGCACTAAAGAGATAAATAGCTCCCTGGAAGAGAACCACACGCATGCTCCCTGTGAGATATTATTGACAATGAGCCTGATGGAGCACGCTGGTGCAGCCAGAGCCCGGGAGCTGGAGGAGCCACATGGAGACTCGCCCCAGCGATGAGATGCTTCTACTGCCACTGGATCCACAAGACTTCCACTCACCAGCCTCTGATTTTCCTGCACTCGGCATCATTGCATGTGTCCAGTGAGTCTGAAGAGGAATTTGTAGATTGGTATCAAACATGTGGGCTAATATCAGACTTATGGGTTGGATCTGGACTGGGCTGGGATATTTCCTCAATATTCACTTGCTCTTATATATAAAGCTTTTTCTTATACACATATACATGTTTATGAATTTGTTTCTCTATGAATGGAGTAGGTAGCTGTACTCCCTTTCCTTTGCTTTGAATGGAATATTCTGATACTCACAGCATGCTGAGCACTCAAGGGCAGTAACTACTCTCCAATATACCCAAAGACTTCTGCTCCTGCTTCTGCTGCTGTTTACAAATTGAGAGTCCATTTTATTTGCTCCCAAACACTGTTTGAGTTAATTAGATTTGTGATGGAAGTACTTTAATTTATGAAATTAAGCATACTTTAATTAAATGTTATGAAAATCAACAAACTAAAACCAAAAAGGAATATAATTGCTATTCTGAAAAGTAAGCTTAATGCCTTTGGAAAGTCTTCTCATATAATGATTTGGGATTATTTGAAGAACCATCTTAAGTACTGTTGAATATATACCCAATAAATGTGGACAAAACAAGGTTAAAACAATGGAAAGGGTTTCATAAAAATACCAGCAGGTTCTGAACTAAGATTGCCTCAGAAAGGCCTGCTTCACTTCAAGTGAGTTGAAACTAGAAAGAAGTTCATTTTGGAATGTGATTTATGAAGAGAAGATTCTAGATCCCTACTTTAAAAACAGAAGGTCTTGCCTCTACGTCAAAATATTATACAATGAGTATGCATTATGTTATTGTTGTCTTAAGAATCTGAGGTTTTAGAAGTATTTTTGGTTCACTGGCCTGCTACTGTGCTAGGTCTCATAAAAATGGAAGGATTCAGCCATTCGTCATCAAGGTTTTTTGTCTTTTATAAAGTCTAATGTTAAGGAGCCTTTTTAAGTACCGTTCAAACTTTATACTAGAATGGCTGGTGGTGTTCTTTGGTACCGTTGTCAAGAGGGAGGATGGGGGCTGTGGCAATTACATAACTTTGTGTCAATTTGAAGACACATACAAGTGTAGGGGTGGTATTCAACCTGTCAAACAGCTCACAGCTGATCGTGCCACCTTTGGGTCTAGGCCTTCTCCTAAGGAGCACCCTGGGTGCCTCATTCTCTCTTTCTCTGCCATCACCTTCGTGCTTGCTGACCTTGCATGCTGCCAGAGCCACTGCCATTGCATTCACATGACTTTGCACCCAGCAGCCCGTGCTCTTCCTGAATTCCGCATCATTTTATGTGCCTGTGGGGCTCTGAAGAGGGCCTTATGGGCTAGGATAGAACTTGCAGACTTGATATGCAATTATTTCTTAATAAAAAGCTCTTTCTTACACATATTTGAGTGTCACTGGATTTATTTCTCCAGTCAATCAGACCCCACACAGAGGCAAATTAGAGAGTGCGTGCAAAGTAAAGTCTCGAGATAGAATGGAAGATGAATACAAAATCATAGATATAAGACGAAAGGTGGTGACTTGATGGAGGTGGGAGTCAAGGTGGAGGGTGGGTAAAAGGATGAACAGTAGAAACTTGATGGAGAAGGCAGATGAAATGATGTGTGGAGACAAGATGAAAGATGGAAACAAGTTGAAGTGTGTAAATATAATGGAAGACAGCGAAAAGATGGAGCATGGAATGGAGCATGGAGATGACCAGTAGGAAATAAGATAAAAGAGAGGTAAGATGGAGGTAGAGATAAGACAGATGGGCATGTAAAATGGAAGTTGAGTACAAGATGAATGGAGAAAGGAGGAGAAAAATGCTCGGTGGATACAAGATGCAAGATGCAGAGTAGATACAGATGGAAAATGGACACACAGTCCTGGGTGGAGACAAGATGGAAGGTTGAGAGAAATATGTGTGTACAAAATGGAGAGTGGACACAAGACGGTAAGTGGATACAAAAGGAAGGGTGGGTATTAGGTAGAGGGTGGAGCCAAGCTGAAGGGTGGATGGATATAATACAGAAGGCAGGTACAAGATGGAAGATCGAGACAAAATGGCGTGCTTTAGTAACTCTGAGACCATACCGCAGAACTGAGGCAGGCTTTCCAAAATTCCGGTGGAGAACTGATGGATTCATGAAACTGCTTCCTCAAGATTGTTTTAGGTTAGGTTATTAATTTGATGTTTTGCTGCTGTTGGTTTTTGTGTGTTTTATTTAGGTGGAAATATGCACAGCAAACACCATTTCGACAATTTATACACGTAGGATTCAATGATGCTGAATTGTATTCTTCAAGTTGTGAAACCATTCACTTTATCTTTTTCCAAATTAGCCAGCCCACATTAACCATCCAGTTCTTCTGACCTCGTGGGAAAGTGAGGCAATTATTTTTAGAGGCAACAGTACATATTCTGATTCTTCTTCTATCTCTGCTACTCCAGAGTACCACATATACTTGAGTATAAGGTGACCCAAATATCCACTGAGGCACTTCGTTTTACCACAAAAACGGCATTAAAACTGTCCCGAAAACTCGGCTTATGCTCAAGTATATACACTAATTGAGATCCATTGTTGCACCTTAAATGGGCACTGGCTAGCTTTTAACCCTAGGCAAGATGTTAAAAACTGAGAAGTAGAGGGGGGAAAATATACGTAGAAACATGATGAGGCCAATTGAGTGGGATGTTCCACAAAACTATGATTCTAACCCTCGAAATGAAGAAATCAAATCCCGTGAGTTGTTTGGTGGTGCTTAAGCATTTTCAGTAGTTGTCTTTCTTTTCTTCTTGGGGGAAAATTATATATATTCAACATATTTGAAGTATCTAATAACAAGCTTTGGTGTCCCCAAATAAAAAAGAGCTGAAGAAATATTTTTATGAGGTATGCAAAGGCAATGAGTCATGGTCTATCTTCTGGGTGCATCATCCCCAGAAATCTGTCTTGAGTTCAAGCTTTTATTTGGCATCTGGCTGTGACTGCAACCTAACCACCAATCAAGAACAGAACAAAATGCCACTGTTCATCTTCTAGTCAAGTAACAAATATTTGTGGATGATGATGTTTCTTCCGTTCTGAAAAATATTCAGGAACTCAAACAATAGCTAAATATCGAGGACATAGAAGCAATCCTCACCAGCTGTACTGCCCCACAGTGGGCAAATGAGCTCTACTGAGCTTTATCCTCTAAGTAAATCTTTAGTGCAGAACCAATCTCTCTCATAAGATCTGGAGATCCATTCTTGCCCTTTCTGTAGGTTATTGTAATTGAGTACAAATTTGAGCATCAGCGCAGAATTACAATGGTGTTGTGTCAGTGCTTGTCACATGAGCTTTGATGGACCTCCACAGATGACTGACTATATCTAGTCCAGACTCCTCAGGCTGACAAGCAAGCCCAACCCATCTTCTAGCTATCATCCACCTAACCTCACATATAGATGCCATGCTCCAGAAAAAGTGGTCCTCTCTTCTCATATTGCCTGATTTGCTTTAACCACCCCATTCAATCCCACAGCCATTTCTGCCTATTAAAATCCTACTGCCCATCCATCAAGGTCGCCCCACATCAAATGCTGCTCTTGTTTCAAGTCTTTCTTGATTTCTCTAACTCATGGTCTTCTCTCCTTCCTTTGAACCCTTAGTGTCTTGAGTATATTCTGATGAGTCATTCTATCGTTGTTTACTGTAGCTCCTTCTGGTCCTGTGGGACAGGCACTCTATTTTACCTAATTTCCATTTTCTTCGGTCTCTTGCTCAGTCAGTATGTTGCATATAGGAGATGTTTTACCTTTAAATAAATGTTTGACAACTTTTAGCTGAATTATTCCACCACACATCTGTCAGTTTGTTGCACTTTCGTGGCTTACACACTGCTGGGATGCTTGACGTGAATACCACAAGGGCCATCTAGAATGAACAGGTTTCAGCAGTGCTTCCAGACTAAGGCAGACCAGGAAGACAGAGAGGCAATCCCTGTCTGAAAAATACGCTACTGGAAATGCACGACTAGCAGCAAATATTGTTAGTGACAGTGCCATAAGCTGAGTCCGTCAGGTTGGAAAGCACTCAAAATAGTTCTGGGAAGAGTTGCCGCCTCAAAGCACAGTCCGCCTTAGTGACATGGAAAGAACAAAGGTTTCAGGGTCTCTATTTGCAGGTGTGGCATCACTCAAAAGTAGAAGAAACTGCAACAAACACCTATTAATAACTGGAATGTGGAAATTACAAAAGATGAATCCAGGAAATTGGAAGTCATCACAAATGTAATGGAACACATAAAGATCAATATTTTAGGCATTAATGAGCTGAAATGGCTATTTTCAATCAGACGATTATGTGATCTACTATGCCAGGAATTGAAGAGGAATGACATCTCAATCATCGTTAAGTAGAATATTTAAAGATTTAGCTTGAAATACAATGCTGTCAGTGAGAGATAAACACACACACACAGAGACGCCACTGCCAACAAGTGGATTCTGACTCACAGTGACCCCATTGGACAGAGCAGATTGCTCCTTTGTTTCCTAGATTTTAAATCTGTACAAGAATAGGCAGCCTCATCTTTTCCCTGTGGAGCAGCTGGTGGGTTTGAACTAATCTTGTGGTTAGCAGCTCAGTACAAAGCCCACTACCCTACCAGAGTTCCTTTGGTATTAGAAGTTGGTGCATACGTTTGAAGAATAGCTGTCTTCCACAGACTCACAAGGATGACCAATTAATAGATCATTATTCAAACTTAGGCAGCAGCTACTCAGACCCCAAAAACGAGGAAATTGAAGACTTTTACCAACTTGTACAGTCTGAAATAGGTCACACATGAAATCAAGGCACAAAGACAAGGCTTGGTGATTAGAACTCAAACGCTGGAAACAAAGAAGGACCCTCGATGACAGAAACACACGGGAGAACCCATGATAGAACTTCTCAAGACCAAGGACCTATACTTTGGAAACACTTTTTCACAACAACACAAATGGGGACTTAATGTGTAGACCTTGCCAGACAGAAGACACAGGAATGAAATGGATTACATTATTTGAATAGACACTCGAGAAGTCTAAACAAGGCGAGGGGCCAAATGTGGAACCGACCAGGAGTTGTTCAAATGGGAGTTCAGATGAAAGTGGAAAAAAATTACAGTCGACCCAGGAGTGCACAAACACCACCTTGAGTCTATTCCGCTTGAATTGAGAGACCATTTCAAGAATAGATTTGACGCACGATACGTTAATGACTAAGACCAGCTTAGTTGTAGAAGGACATGAACGATAACATATGTGAAGAAACCAAAAGATCAATTTTTAAGACAGGAAAGAAAACCAAAATATATGTCAAAATATGTCAAACTTGGCCTTGGATGTAAAGAAGTTAAAGTGACTGGAAGAAATGATGAAACAAAGTAGTTGAACAGAAAATTTCAAAAGGCAGCGCTGGGAGAGGAGCCAGGTGTTATCATGAAATGTACACAGACCTGGAGTTAGAAAACCAACAGAGAAAAACACACTCCGCGTTTCTCAAGTTGAAAGAACTGAAGGAAAATCCACGCCTCTACTTACACAAATGAAGGATTTTACTGACCAACACACAGTAACAATTGTACGGTTAGCGTAGGGCCTGTTGGCTCTGTTGAACCTGGGTCTTCATGTGCCAGAACGGACTCCATGATCCCTAACAGCAGCCACAGGATAGAGGTTATTCCTCTTTTCTTAAAACCTAAAATTCTTGTCTTCGGTATCTTTTGTAACTTACGTTAATTTAATTAATTATTGAAATATCTACAGTGTTACAAAATTATTTGAGAAGGTGCCTACCTTATTTTTGAGGCATTGGCTGGTCAAATATGCAATACGAAAGAGTGAGACTGCAAATAAATACAAGGAATAGTTTATATAAGGCATTCCTATGATTTATTATTGATACATTTTATAATGATACATCTATTTCCTCCTTGCTTTTCTGCCTCAGAGTTGGGTGGCAGGCAGCTGAACAAGCACTAAAGAACTTTCCCTATTAACTGTATTCTGCTGTACAGGATGGATCGTGACATTGACAGCAGTATGGATTTCTCAGCATCCTCTCCTCCCCCTTCTCTTTCCCTAGCACTTTGTTCTCTTGGGACTGAGGGGCATTTGAAGGTGGATTCAGTGCATTAAATATGTGGTCTGACTACAGAACCAGACTGGTGTACACTAATGATCTCATTCCAGATTCTGGTTTCATTTTGGCCTGTTGTGTGTGCAATATGCCCAGGAAGATCATGATCAGCCAGGCACCATCTCCATTTCACTCATCTTGCTTATGTGCTGAAGGATTTCTACATGGGCCACCCAAACCAGTTTATCTCTTAGGTTACAAACCAGTGACCTTTAATGTGGTCATCAAGTGCAGAGTCTGAGCAACTAAAAAGGAAACAAATGGGTTGAACTGCAAAGGCGCAAAAATTACCTTCTCTTGGCTTTGACTTACACGTGGACTTCACTCTCTAATTTCACAATTGCTGGTCCTGAGTGAGAACAGAATGCACGTCCGGGATCTCTGTCCCAAAATCCCTGCCCCTTGGTGGTCTATAAAAAAGGCTTTTTGAGCTGCTCGGACTCAGCACTTTGAGACAGAATGGTATATAAGAGGTGACCGATATTTCTTTTGCTCGGTGCTTTATAGAATTTGGGGAAATTTAGTCTTAAATCCTTCTTTTGTGGCACAGGGGGGTTGTACTATGTCTCAGGGAATACACGAAGGCTATATGTTCTGCCAGGGGCTGGGGTGGCACAGTGGTAACACACTGCACTGAGATCCAGGTCGAAACCACTAGCCACTGCGAAGAAGAAAGTTGGTCTTTCTACTTCCATAAACAGTTACCATCTCAGAAACCTCCACAGAGGCGCTGTGAGTCGGAGCTGACTGAATGGCAGTGAGTTTGGGGTTTGTTTTGTTCTGCCGGGCAGTGTTTCATGCTTTTGTGCATTGGGTCACTATGAATCAGAACCGCCTCAATAGTACTAGACAACAACAACAACATTCCTTCTGCCGAAAACACAACCTCTCCAGAAATGCCCAGGATTTGCTCTTTCTTCTCCTCAGGTCTTAGCTTAAAGGCTCTCCTTCTTAGTGGGAGGTGACACTCTACAGGGGGAAGTGGCGATCCTATTAAAAATGACAGAAATTGGCTCTATTTTCTTTTCCTGTTTTATTTTCTCTGAAGCGCTCATCACCACCTGAACAGCTATACACTTCTGTTTGGGCCTTGTCTCCCTTGACCACTTGAAGCTGCAGGCAGTCAGACATCATAACATATTGGTCCAGTGCTGACTCTCCAGCCTTGAGCAAGATACAGCACAAAGTAAGTACTCAACACTTATGTGCCAGATGAAAACGGAGTGAATTGCCTTTTGCACCTTTCCCATCTTCTTTGTAAAACATACATCTGATCATATTATTCTCATGCTGATAAATTTTCAATACCTCCACATTACCTACAGAATAACATTCAAATGTCTTAGCTGACCATATCAAATTCTGACCCACCTATCCAATCTCTTCTTGTAGAAATTATCTCTTCTCAAAGAAATCATCTCCTCTTCTCAGAGGTTTATCAGGTTTTTTTCTTGTTGTAGGCTTGTGTGTTAGTCTAGGTACTTCAAAGAAACAAATCCACAACAACTTATATGTAAGAGAGAGTTTTATACAAAGGTTAAGTGTGCATCAAGAAAACATCCCAACCCAGTGCTGCCCAAGCCCGCAATCCAACATTAACCCGTATGTCCAACACCAATCCACAACGTCCTCCTCCATCTCACAAAACAGGAACAATGATGCCGACTGCAGGAGGAAAGCCAAATCAGTGAGCCTTTAAGCATCTCAGCGCTGGCAGGGGTTTCCACACGAGTGCTCCAGCACCCAGGGCTGCATCGGAGTAGGTCCATGCAGCTTCTTGGGGATGTCTTGTAGGAAGTCAGCCTTGCAAGCTGAAGCAGGGAACTGCTAAGGCAGCTGCACCCTGGTGCGACCATCACAAAGCAAGAGACCAGAGAACTAGAAAGGCGAGGCTTACTGAGCCATTTATCCCTCCACCCTTCAATTAACCCCACATGTGTTTATTGGCCAGGTTGGCACAATAAACTAACTACCTGAGCTTGTAAGCTACTGTAGATTTTAGTAATTAGTCCTATGTATGTCATTACTATCTTTTCCCAGTCTGTGGGCTTTTACTCTTTTAATGAAGTCCTTCAAGTGTTTTATCTTTTAAAGTTTTTTTCCCAAGTGTTTTATTTTACTACATCTCATTCATCTATTCTCTTCTACAGAGTGTGTTTCCTTTTTTTTCTCTGATAACTCGTGTATTCCCTTCACTAGGGCACTGAGATTAGTCCCAATTTTCTCATTGATTATCCTGATCGTTTTGGACTTTACATTTAGGCCTTTGATCCACCTTGAGTTTGTTTTTGTGCATGTGGTGGTGAGATAAAGGGTCTTGTTTTATTCTTTTGCAGGTGGATATCTACATTTTCCAGCATCATTTACTGAAGAGGACAGTTGTTTCCCATTTATTGCTCTTAGGGCTTTGTTAAAAATCAATTATCTGGATGCAGACATTTTAATTTCTGGGTTTTCCGCACTTACCTATTGGTCCATGTATTGTCACTATGCAGTATCCTGCCTTGCTAACAGCTGTGGCTGCAGAGTAGGCTTTGAGGTCAGCAGTGCAAGATCATCTACTTTGTTCTTGTTGAGGAGTACTTTGCCTGTCCTGGGCTTCTTCCCTCTCTTATGAAGTTGGTGATCAGTTTTTCCATTTCTTTAAAGAATGATGCTGGAATTGGATTGGATTCCATTGAATTTGTAGATTACTTTAGGGAGTATTGATATTTTCACAATATTGAGTCTTCAGATCATAAACACAGGGTATCTTCCATTTATGTAGATCCCTTTTGGTTTCGTGTAGTAGTTTCTTCATACAGGTCTTTTGTTTGTTTGTTTGTTTTGGTTAGGTTTATTTCTAGGTATTTCAGCTTTTGCATGGCTATTGTGAATGGTATTAGCTCCCAATTAATTATAAATTAAAAACAAAAAGCAGATCCAGAAACAGTTTTGGGATTCGCATGAAATCCTAGCTCCTACTTCAGAACAATTAGTTCTTACATCATGGCCCTGCTCAAAACTCTCCCTCAGGAAGGGAACAAAGAAAATATGGATGCTTTACTAAAATGTGGCGAAGAAATCAGATGGTGCCTGGCAATTAGATCAAACTGCATCTGGGGTCCTAAAGGTTTGCCTCCGAACAAGCAGCCATCTAAGCGAGATGTCAACTGAGTCCACATGGAAGAAGCACACCATCATCAGTCACTGAAGGACTGTAAATCATATAACCCAAAGCCGAAGGAGCCTAAATTGTGAGAATCTGGTTTACAGAAGGCTGTGGGTGACAGCAGGAGCCCAAGAGTCATTTGTGGGAACTGCGTAGGAAACAAGCCTCCGGTGAACTCCCTCTCTCCACAGCGGAGGGATGGGCGATAGTGCTTACAGCAGGGAGTGCACCAGACAGAAAGAGCAGAGAAGAAGATCAAAGGCATAAAGCTGACTTGAACAGTTAAAATTTTGTCCGTTGATTCCTCTTCTGATGCAAGCTGGATTGGATCTGGTTTTCCACGTTTTCTGTATTTTTGTTTATGTTTGTTTATATTAGGGTGTATCTCAGAGGCGTTATATCATTGGAGGTCATGCTCTTGACGTTGTGATATATGTTTTTCTATATTTCATTATTTGAAACACAGGATGATGAACCTACAGGGACAGCAAGCGGAATAAGGATTTCTGGGGGGGCAGGTACAGTGGCTGGTAGGGGGAGTAAAAGGGAGACCATGTCAAGGAGCCCAGGAAGGAAAATAATGTTTGGAAACTGGCTGTGGTAGCAATTGTCCCATTCTGCTTGATGTGGTTGAGCTACGGAATGATATGATATATGTACTAACACCTAATTAATAATAAATTTTAAAAATAAGTAAAAATAAATTTTCTCATATGTGTTCAAGCCAGTCACATGGAACAACTCCCTGGTGCCCAAGTCCACTTTGCTCTTCTCGCCACCAAACTGTTGTGCATGCCCATTCTCCCACCTGCCGTGCCCTTCACACCTTGCTTCCTCAGCCCGCTCAGATCAGCCATCAGGGCTCACTTGATGATTGAGCTCCTTTGGGATCTTTTCCTCCCCCATCTCAGGCAAAGTCAGCTTGTAACCTTACTATACCACCAAGGTTATAGGTATTTATGCACCCATTATCCACTGAAGTCTGACACCAACCATTTTTTCCTTTCCCTATCACTAAATAAGATTGTACACACACAGCTTTGCATAGTAGGTACATAGTCTAACTTTTTTCCTAACCAGGCCTCAAAACTGAGTCTGCTCAAGTTATGATATATGAACTCGTCTAGGATTGGAAATGTATACTTACTAACAGCTTAAAAACAGTCTATCAAAAGGAAAGTAAATGGAAATAGAGGGAAGAATCAGGATGCAAATAGGTATTTAGAGAGATCTAAATACAGGCGTCTTCATATGTAAATATATTTTTATATAATGATAGAGAAATAGATGTATATGCATATATTTATATGTTAAGTATTAAGGTAGCAGATGGATTTTGGTCCTCTCCTCAAGTCCTCCCTCAACACAAGAACACTTTGTTCTAATAACCTGGCATTCTGTGATGCTCATCTTCCCAACATGATCACTGAAGAAAAAATTGTTACATAAGCAATTGTGGTGAAGAAGGCTGAGGGTGCCTGGCTATCAAAAAATATAGTGTCTGGGGTCTTAAAGGCTTGAATATGAACAAGTGGCCATCTAGCTGAAAAGCAACAACGTCCACATGGAAGAAGTACACCAGCCTGTGTGATCATGAGGTGTCGATGGGATCAAGTATCAGGCACCAAAGACCCAGAACAAAAAGTCATATAGATGCGAATAAGTGGGAGGGCGGAGTGGAGACCCAAAGCCTATCTTTAGACAATTGGCTGTTCTCTCACAAAAGTGTCACACAGAAGAGATGAGCCAGTCAGGGTGCAGTATAACACTGATGAAAGATACAAATTTCCTCTAGTCCTTTTTAAAAAAAATCATTTTATTGGGGGCTTGTACAACTCTTATCACAATTCATCCATCCACCCATTGTGTCAAACACATTTGTACATTTGTTCTCATCATCACCTCTGGTTCTTTAATGCTTCCTTCCCCCCACCCCCCACTATCATGACCCTAATTCTATCTTACCAATCCAGCTCAACCAGAGCATGTACATGGGTACAGATAAGAGCTGGAAACACAGGCATTCCAGGACAGATAAATCCCTGAGGACCAATATTTAGAGTAGCCATACCAGGAGGGTAAAGGTAAGGTGGGATGGGAAAGGGGGAACCAATCACAATGATCTACATATTACCACCTCACAGGGGACAGACAACAGCAAAGTGGGTGAAGGGAGACATCAGTCAGTGTAAGACATGAAAAAAATAATAATTTATAAATTATTAAGGGTTTATGAAGGAAGAAGGGTGGGGATGGAGGGGGTAAAAATGAGGAGCTTCACCCTCCCGACACAACTGCTGAAGCCAAAGCAGGTGAACAAGTAAATGTGGTGAAGAAAGCTGATGGTGCCCGGCTATCAAAAGAGATAGTGTCTGGGGTCTTAAAGGCTTGAAGATAAACAAGCGGCCATCTAGCTCAAAAGCAATAAAGCCCACATGGAAGAACACACCAGTCTGTGTGATCACGTGGTCCCGAAGGGATCAGTTACCAGGCATCAAAGAACAAAAAAATCATATCATTGACTGCACACCTCCATGATACAATCGCCGAAGACAAACAGGTGCATAAGCAAATGTGGCGAAGAAAGCTGATGGTGCCCGGCTATCAAAAGAGATAGTGTCTGGGGTCCTAAAGACTTGAAGGTGAACAAGCGGCCATCTAGCTCAGAAGCAACAAAGCCCACGTGGAAGAAGCACACCAGCCTGTGCGATCACGAGGTGCCAAAGGGACCAGGTATAAGGCATCGTGCCATATATACCATAGTGAATGAAGGGGGGTGAGCAGAGTGGAGACCCAAGGCTCAAGTGTCGGCCCATGGAGATCCCCTCATAGAGGGGTTTAGGAGAGGAGATGGGTTAGTCAGGGTGCGAGGTAGTACCGATGAAGAACACAGCTTTCCCCCAGATCCTGGATGCTTCCTCCCCCCAACTACCATGATCCGAAATCTACCTTGCAGGACTGGATAGGGCAGAGGTTGTACACTGGTGCATATGGGAGCTGGAGGCACAGGGAATCCAGGGTGGATGATACCTTCAGGACCAGGGGTGAGAGGGGTGATACTAGGAGAGTGGAGGGTGAGTGGGTTGGAAAAGGGGAACTGATTACAAGGATCCACAAGTGACCTCCTCTCTGGGAGGCAGATGGCAGAGAAGGGGATAAGGGAGACTCCGGATAGGGCAAGATATGACAAAATAACAATCTATAAATTATCAAGGGCTCATGAGGGAGGGGGGAGCTGGGAGGGAGGGGGAAAAAAAGAGGACCTGATGCAAAGGGCTTAAGTGGAGAGCAAATGCTTTGAAAATGATTAGGGCAAAGAATGTATGGATGTGCTTTATACAATTGATGTATGTATATGTATGGATTGTGATAAGAGTTGTATGAGCCCCTAATAAAATGTTTTAAAAAAATGAGGAGCCGATATCAAGGGCTCAAGTAGAAAGAAAATGGTTTGAGAATGATGATGGCAACAAATGTAAAGGTGTGCTTGACACAATGGAAGAGCTGTAGGATCCCCATAAAATGATTTTAAAAACAAATAAACAAACAAAAAACTTAGTCTGTTAAGTTGAGTGTGACATATTGTGACTTTCTTCTGTGGAATATAGATGGATGGGTGGGTGGGTAGAAGGGTGAGTGGGAAGATGGATGGATGGATGGAACACAAGAAGTCAAAACTCCAGCCAGTTTCATTCCTCGGACCCTTTTTTTCATGCATAATTGTTTCATTGCCATTCTTTCTTGCATGTACAATTATCCTCTCCTGTGTCCAATTAGATGATTCCATATGATATGGAAGATAAAAATGATTAATTGCAGACCCAAGTGATTAAATTGGGGAACCTAAATTTTATGTGTGAAGAAGAAAAAAGATTCACCTGAGGTTAAGTTGAAAATATGGACAAAAAGTTAAAGGTACTGTGTACAAAACACAGCTGCAATTTTTCATCTTCTGAATGTATTATTCAGTCTTCAGGGAATAAACAATAAGCAAAGAAAGTTAAAGCCGAATTCATTGGAAATTGTATCATCTGCGATTCTAAAAGAGAATGAAAAGGACTTGACATAGAATAGAGCGATTTTATCAAAGTAGAGGACACTGCGGGAGAAAGGTCATAGAACGTAGCTGAATACACCAAGAGTGCTATAAATCATGTCAGCAATCAACACACCCAGTGCTCTCTGCCCACGTGTGAGAGAGAGGTGGCAATCCCTCGTCCAGGGCTAAGTAGTACAATCATGCGCCGCACAAACATTTGTTTCTGAATTCATTCAGGAAGCAGGATCTGCCTTGATGATGAGCCCCATTTTACCCTCGTTATTCAATGTCTGGGATGGAAAGGCACTGGCATCCACAGTACAGGATCTGGTGACAACGGCCTTAGTGCCAGGGCTTTCCATATGGTTGACTCGTCGCCTCTTGGCTCTTCCACCAAGTTTCTCTGAGAATACCTTCTCTACTAAAATCATCCTTTCTTGACATTCTTATTCTACTCCTCCTCCTGTTGAACCCATCCTTTGCCTGGCCTCCAGAACCTCACCTTGGAGAGAAAAGAAGGCAGAATATGCTATTTTACCCCAATATTTCCCCGACATTCTCTGAATAACAGAAGCCACAGGTTTCATCAAGGCCTTTCTAGCTGTTCTCTTAAAGCCTACATTGCCCAGCCTGCCGTGCAACAACTGCGAAAGGCTCAGTCTGATGGGAAAGGAACAAAAGCATCATGTGCAATTTCTGGGTTGTTTCCTTAAAAAGAAACTGCATCAGCGATGAAAGTGCTACAGAGATGAGTTGTTCTGAACCACATGGATGAGGGCTTTATATAGCAAATATTTTTTAAAATACCAAATCAATGGCACTGAGTCATCTCTAACTCATAGTGATGCTATAGGACAGGGTAGAACTACCGCTGGGGGTTTCCAAGTCTGTAACTCATTGTAAGAATAGAAAGTCTCATCTTTCTCCTGCTTGAATGGCTCATGGTTCTGAAAGACTGACCTTGAGGTTGGTGGCCCAACACATGAGCACCGCGCCACCAGGACTCCTCTATAGGGCAAAGTCAGAGGGCAACCGAAGTTCAGGCCTCGAACAATTTCTCCGAGGAGAACCACCCATTCTCTCAGTCTGCAGTTAAGAGAGATATAACTTACTATGTTGATCCCTCTGTTATTTTCTCTCTGTGTCAGGGCAGCCAAGCTTATTGCTTAACTTGTTCAAAGTGGCTTATCCACCTAACACATTTTCCATCCTTGTTATGCAACCGTTTCTGTAACTCTCGCCCCTTGCACTCCGCTCTGTACTCACATGGAATGGCCTACCTCTTGCCAAGCAAATCATTCCCTTTGATAACCCTGTGCATTATCTCCCTCCAGCATCAATAGTTCAGCCTTGAAAGCTTTCACTCACATACAAGACTCACCTCAAATATAACACTATTAATCTTTAATGTTAGCTCTCCGTTTTACCTGTATGTGTTGTATATTCTCTGTGTGGGGCCTCCAGATCTACTCTCTACTCATCTCCACCTTGTTCTGTGTCCCAGAAAAATGGGGACATGTCCAAAACTTGCATAGCCTGCAATACCATGCCTCTGGTTTCCAATTGGAGTTACTCGATGGAATTCAAGAAACTAGAAAATAGGGAGTAAAAAAAAGAGGTCTAGGGAGTTATCTCTCCAACTTCCTGTCTCTGGGGTCACAGATTGTCAGGGTTTGCATTCTTCTACATGAGACCACGCTTCCCTTGGAAGCCCCTTCTAATTCTCCAATAGTTCAGCAGTAGCTCTGACTCCTATATCTTTAGCCTTAGGCAGTAACAGCGTTTTTGCCATTGCTATTCTCTGGGTACTTGACTATGCTTTGTTGTTCTCTTAATCCTACCTATGTATTTTTTTTCCCTTTTCTTTTTTTACATTTTATTAGGGGCTCATACAACTCTTATCACAATCCATACATATACATACATCAATTGTATAAAGCACATCCGCACATTCCCTGCCCCAATCATTCTCAAAGCATTGCTCTCCACTTAAGCCCTTTGCATCAGGTCCTCTTTTTTTTCCCCTCCCTCCCCGCTCCCCCCTCCCTCATGTGCCCTTGGTAATTTATACATTGTTATTTTGTCATATCTTGCCCTATCCGGAGTCTGCCTCATACACACACACACACACACACACACACACACACACACATACACACACATATATACATATATATCTTTTTTTTTTTGCATGCTGCCTTATACCTGGTCCCTTTGGCACCTCGTGATCGCACTGGCTGGTGTGCTTCTTCCATGTGGGCTTTGTTGCTTCTGAGCTAGATGGCCGCTTGTTCACCTTCAAGCCTTAAAACCCCAGACACTATCTCTTTTGATAGCCAGGCACCATCAGCTTTCTTCGCCACATTTGCTTATGCACCTGTTTGTCTTCGGCGATCATATCATAGAGGTGTGCAGCCAATGATATGATTTTTTGTTCTTTGATGCCTGATAACTGATCCCTTCGGGACCACGTGATCACACAGGCTGGTATGTTCTTCCATGTGGGCTTTATTGCTTTTGAGCTAGATGGCCGCTTGTTTATCTTCAAGCCTTTAAGACCTCAGACACTATCTCTTTTGATAGCCGGGCACCATCAGCTTTCTTCACCACATTTACTTGTTCACCTGCTTTGGCTTCAGCAGTTGTGTCGGGAGAGTGAGCATCATAGAGTGCCAATTTAATAAAAGAAAGTACTCATGCATTGAGGCAGTGCTTGAGTAGAGGCCCAAGGTCCTTCTGCCACCTTAACATTAAGCCTATAAATGTAGACACTTAGATCTATTTCCCCATCCTCATATATATGTTTGCATGTACATGTCTTTGTCTAGACCTCCATAAATGCCCCTTGACTCCCAGCTCCTTCCTCCATCTCCCTTGACTTTCCTCCTGCCTCACTACCATGCTCCGTCCCCACCTGGGCTACAGCTATACCTCTTCTCTACGCAACCTTACCCTTGATCATTCCCCACCAGGCCTGCCACTCCCCCCTCACTACCATTTTGGGTCCCATGTTGTTCCCTTGTCCCTGTGTTTGTTAACACCACTTCCTTACCCCCCCTCCCCCCCCCACCCCAAGTCCCCCCCGGAACTGTCTGTCCCATTGTTTTTCTGCCAGATCGTTCATCCAGCCTGTCCTATTCAGACAGACCTGTGGAGACACTAAGATGCAGGAAAACAAGACAGAGGAAAACAAAGCAACAGTATACAACCAGGTAACAAAACAACAAAAACAAACTACTACAAAGAACAAAACAAAACACTTCACAAAAGAAAAGCTAGTTCGTTCAAGGATCGTTTGCTGGCCCTTAGGAGCGTTTTCCAGTCCAGTCTGTAGGGGCACCACGCCCTGGCCCCAAAGTCCACTTTCAGCATTCCCTGGGGACCTTGTCACTCCATTCCCTTGCTGTCCCACTGCACTCCCCCAGTGCTTTGCCTCGGTGTGGTGGGATCACCTATGTATTTTTTTAAATTGCTCTTTCATTAAACTCTCTTTAAACTACCCTTTGAGTGTGCCATCTGATTCCTCCTGGAACCCTAACCCATACAATATTTCATTAGACTGTCACGAGACTATGACAACCTCAGGTGCAAAGAACAAGGTTAGGAAGTTTTTTCATCCACTAGCCTACTTAAGCACCTAGCACAAATTCTTTTCTTTTTTTTAACATTTTATTAAGGGCTCATAAACCTCTTATTACAATCCATACATACATCAGTTGTATAAAACACATCTGTACATTCTTTGTCCTCATCATTTTCAAAGCATTTGCTCTCCACTTAAGCCCTTTGCATCAGGCCCTCTTTTTTTTCCCCTCCCTCCCTGCTCCCTTCTCCCACATGAGCCCTTGATAATTTATAAATTATTATTTTGTCATATCTTGCCTTGTCCGATGTCTCTCTTCACCCCATTTTCTGTTGTCCATCCCCCAGGGAGGCGGTCTCATGTAGATCCTTGTAATCAGTTCTTTCTTTCCAACCCCCTCTCCCTCTACCCTCCCAGTATCGCCACTCACACCCCTGATCCTGAAGGGAATCATCCGCCCTGGATTCCCTGTAGCACAAAATTCTTGCATGATAAATTGCCATAGAGTAAAATGCACTTTTGCTCATTCAAGATCCTTAGTTACTTTCCCCCCCAAAAAAGAGAGTTGTTGATTTGGGGCATAAAGTTTACTTATGTACATCTATATTGTGAATTTAGACTTTCATGTTCAGTTCAAATGAGTTATAACCTTCTATTCTAACAAGCAGTCATGTAGCCACTAACTTTCACTCCATTTCTTTCTCCCAGGTTGTTTCATTTACTTTTCAAATTATCTAGTCACCTGTGTATTCATACAGATATTTTTCAAAAAGTACGGAATCCAGGAATTAGCTAAAGACTGAAATCTATGGGCTTTCACTCACTCACAACTTCATTCTTGTCGCTAGTCAATCAACACTCTTTCAGGACCTTTGCTCCCTTGTTGTGATGAAAATATAAATGGGACTATTTTTTAAATTTCATTTTGGTATTGTTAAAAAATATGTTATTTTTTGGTATATTGATCTTGTATCTTGCAACCTTACTAAACTCAGTCTTAGTTCTAACGTGTGTGTGTGTGTGTGTGTCTGTGTTTCTTTGGACTTGATGGAGCCTTGTTCCATTGCTATAACTCCATCAAATAAATGACATTGCTTCAAAAATAAACAAGAATGAAGGAATGGGAATCTAGTTAAAGATTGGTAAAAGATAGCCATTTGTATGATGTTTAGAGGGGGAAGTAGCTATATGCCTCACTAGTCTTTCACAAATATTTTTCCATTCAGTTACGGTCTTTGTAGAAAGTGCAAAGGATCCTCCAGATGTGATGATTAGCAGTTTAGATGGGACTTTAAAAATCTGGCCAGCTGATAAGGCTCCCATTATGCAGATTATAGTATAAAGAGTGAACTTTATATTTAGAATTTTAGTTCTATTACTTAGCAGCTGTTGACATAATCTTGTTGTTTTGTTGTTAGGTGCTGTCATTTCAGACTCACAGAGATACATCAGTCCTGGGACATCCCCAAATTGTTCTTACATTTGAGCCCATTGTTAGAGTTGATCTATCTTATCGAGAGTCTTCCTCCCTTTTGCTGCCCCTCCACTTTACTAAGCAAGATGTCCTTCTCCAGGGACTCTATTCTTCTGATGACGTGTCCAAGATATGCGAGACACAGTCTCGCCATCCTTGCTTCTAAAGAGCAATCTGACTGTACTTCTTATTTTGTTTGTTTCTTCTTTTGGCAGTCCATGTTACTGCTAATATTTTTCACAAGCACCATAATTCAAATGCATTGATTTTTGTTCAGTCTTCCTGATTCATTGTCCAACTCACATATCCATAATCTTGGTTGTGTATGATTTAACATCTCTTAGTACATTTTCTAATCTGTATAGTAAAGGAAATAGTACCTCTCCTATGGTTATATGAGAGTAAAATCAAGATAATTTACATAAATGAAGTAGAAACCCAGTGCACATTCAAAGTTCAATGCCCTATTTTCCACTTTCATTTCTGAGATCAAAGGATCTTTAATTTACCTTCATACTAAATGAGGTTCCATTGAGAAATGATCCCTAATTTCTTCATAACTCTTAAGAAGGCCTAATTTCTTTCTAACTCCCATCCCTAAATTAAAAACAAGCTCTAAGACTAATTCATTCTCTAAGAAGGGAAATGAACTAGGATCATGTGTTGTCATTAAGAGATCATAGACTCTACCAGGGGTGGGGTGGGCGGAAGCACAATAGACAGCATTCAGGAACTAAAAGTATACAACCTGAATAAATCCCAGAACTCCACGTGGCTCAAGGGGCCCAGGTGATTCTGTCAGGTACGCTCTGAACTGCTTAGCACAAGGTCATTGGTTCCACCAAATTTGTCTCGGAGGAAGTTCCATCAGGTTACTCCTTAGAAGGGAGGATGGTGAGACTTAGTCTCACATCCTTGGCTATGTTGTTGGGAAAAACCAGTCCCTGGAAAAGGGCACCATGCTTGGTAAAGAGTCATCAGAAAAGAAGAATTCCGTCAAGGAGACGGATTGATGCAGTGACGGCAACAATGCCTTCAAAAGACAGTCATTGTGAGGATGGGACAAGATCAGGTCGGATTTCACTCCTGTACGTATGGTCACTATGTTCGGGGCGGGAGGGGGGCACTCAAGGACACCGAGTAACATGTGCTCACCTTTCAACTGATTTCTATTTAAAGAAATCCATCTGGATGCCATAAAAAGTTTAAACTAGTTTCATTTTAGTTTAAATATTTCAGAAGACTCACATGAGTCGACTCTCAATGAGTGGAACAACTCTGTTGAGTTTCTCAGGCTGCTGTGTCTTTCTTCTGAGGAGTGGCTTCTGGGCTCAAATTGCTGACCTTGCAGTTAGCAGCCCAACGCTTAATCCATTGTTTCACCCTAGTTTATTTTTTCTTTCTTCCAATGGAGATAAAATTCTTAATTCATAAGATCATGTCTCCAGATTTTCCATTTCTTCTCCAATTCTCTCATACCCCAATTCTCTCATACCCCAATTCTCTCATACCCCAATTCTCTCATACCCCAATTCTCTCAAAGTTCTAAAGCATTCCTCTCTCCAAATCCTTAACATCGCACTCAATGTAAACTCGCAAAATGTCCTTCCTAATTCAATTTTAATATATATTTTATATGTTATCTATGTGTGTGTATTCATATATGCATATATATGCATGTTAATGAGCTAATGTGAGCTTGATGAGCCAAAAAGTATTTCTACTGAAGTTTCAGTTCTTCAATGCACGGGTTAATTCCAAACAAAAGTTTTTTAAATGTCTTTATTATGAGTGGATGGATGTAGATGAATTATCTTAGTCACTCACTTGACTAAGTGTTGTTAGAATGCCCGCCCCCACAAAACAACAACAGTAGCTGCTGAGGAAATTGGCTGGATCAATTAAATACAAAGCAGAGAGATCACTCAGAAGGCTATGGTGATTGTTTTTGGAGATGCCAAAGGGAGTAATCTTGATAGATTGTCTCAAAAGAAACAGGACAATGGTGTGTGTGGGTGTGGGTGGGGGTGGGAGGTTATTAGGAAAAAGTTCTAAGAAAATTAAAAATTGCCTTGGTGGAGTGGGGGGTGGGGAACACAGGAACCATTCGCCTAGGAGGTTTTGTTTGCATGCACCTTTATAATGCATCTGCTCATTCTTCAAGAGACATGAGAGCCGTCCTACACAGATTTTGTTGGGAAACCTTAGCTCATCTACTTGATAGCTCAGACTTTGCCCTTTCAGACTTCTTTTTGTTCCCCCAAACTCAAAGAATATGGAAGAGGAATATGATTGAAGTCATAGTCAGGGATGCCCACATTCCTGTTTGGTGTGGTGTAAAGCAAAGAGCACTGAGGAGAAAGACAGAAGCCCCATCTTCAGAACAGCATGAACCTAGATAGAGAATGTGTGCAAGAACAATACCTTCATGTTTCTCTATTTTGTTTAGTAAAGGTTCCATTTTTGTAGCCATGTTTTTTTTACTTACTCTCCTCTCTTTAAGGATGCGCTTCTCTTTTACTTCTCCTGTTCTGCCAGGACTTTTCTACCTGTTTCTTCCAGTTCAAATCAAACAGTCCCGAGAAGAAGCAAGCCCTCACACATCAGTAACTCTTGTCCCTTTCATACCATGTGAGATTCTCTTATATATCTCAATTCTATTTTTTTCCCTTTCCTATATGCCCTTAATTAAAATAGGGAATCCAGAGGCTGGTGAGACTTTTTAATTTATCTATTTATTCACTCAAAAACAATTAATGAAGAGAGGTCTATGGGGCTGGCCACAATCCCAGCTAGATGAATCTCCTCCCCAGAAGAATGCACCACAGAGAATAGCGCTGAAAATACAGCTCAGGGAGAGGGGTGGGTCTGCTCAGAACACAGGGGAGCAAACTAAGAGGGAAGGAGAGAGAGAATATCGCATCCTGGCCCACCAAGCCTGGAGGACAATATTACTGCTCAGAGCAGCCAATGTACTGAGAGGACCGCAGGACTGGCCCCACCATGAGATATGATATCCCCTCACTGACCCATATGGGGGACAACAGTGAAGACACAGTGCAGGAAGTGTGCCCGGTTTGATCACACACACACACACACACACACACACACACACACACACACACACCGGGATGAAACACAAGGGCGTGCAACAGCAGAAAGGAGAGCAAAGCAATGAAGTCCCTCAGGAATCCCCAAAATAGAGTTTAACACCTCATCAGACTCAATCAGAAAACATTCATAAAGGTCAACAGACAGACCTGGAGCTACTTATAGGCATCCCCCCCACCCATGTCTATCTGTATAAGATAGGCAGGATAAACAATCCTGAGGAGAAAACAATGGGACCGATTGTTCCAGAGGACATGAGAGACGGGGGTGGGTGGGTGCGAAAGGGAGGGGAAGCCAACAAACCCAGGGACAAGGGAACAACAAGTGATTTAAAATGGATGGTAAAGAGAATAGAATGTCTGGTGGGGTTTGATCAAGTACAATGTAGCAGAGAGGAATTACTGAGAATTGAATGAAGGTCAAACTTGTTAGTGGGACAAGAGGATAGTAAAAGAAAATAGAGGAAAGAACTAGGAGGCAAAGGATATTTATAGAGGTCTAAATACAGGTACATACATATGCAAATATATTTATATATAACAATAGAGATATAGATCTATGTACATATATTTATATGTTAAGTATTAAGGTAGCAGACAGACATTGGGCCTCTATTCAAGTCCTCCCTCAATGCAAGAATACTTTATTCTAATGACCTAGCATTCTGTGATGCTCACATTTCCGACATGATTGCTGAAGACAAAGTAGGTACATAAGAAAATGTGGTGAAGAAAGCTGATGGTTCCCAGTTATCAAAAGACATAGCTTCTGGGGTCTTAAAGGCTTCAAGATAAACAAGCAGCCATCTAGCTGGGAAGCAACAAAGTCCACATGGAATAAGCCCACCAGACTGTATGATCATGAGGTGCTGACAGGATTGGTCATCAGACATCAGAAGACCCCAAACCAATAATCAAATCAACGTGAACAAGGGGGGTTGGAATGGAGACCCAAAGCCCATCTGTAGACAATTGGACATCCCCTCACAGAAGGGTCACAAAGAAGGGATGAGCCAGTCAGGGTGCAGTATAGCAACCCCAAGGAAACACACAACATTCCTCTAGTTCTTTAATGTTTCCCCTCTCCCGCCACTATCATGACCCCAGTTCTACCCTACAAATCTGGCTAGACCAGAGCATGTACACTGGTACAGAAAATAGCTCTTGACACACAGAATCTAGGACAGATAAATTTCTCAGGAACATTAATGGGAGTAGCAGTACCATGAGGGTAGGGGAAAGGTGGGGGGGAGAAAGAGGGAACTGATCGCAGTGATTGGCATATAACTCCCCTCCCCCACGGTGATGAACAACAGAAACATGGTTAAGGGAGACAGCAGATGGTGTGAGATGTTAAAATAAAAATATTTTATAATTTAACAAGTGTTCATGAGGGTGGGAGGGTGGAGAGGGTAGGAAAAAAATGGGGAGCTGATACCAAGGGCTCAAGTAGAAAGAACATGTTTTGAAAAGGTTGATGGCAACAAAGGATGTATGGGTTGTTATAAGAACTGAAAGAGCCCCCAATAAAATGGTTAAAATAAAAAGTAAAGAAATTTTACTCCGTAATATTGTCAGATTACCCTATTATTTCTCTTTAAGATTCTTTTAAAGAGGAGATACATAGTAGATGATCCATTAATGGATGCGAAAGAGGAATTCAACCCCCTCCTGCATTTCAATAGAATTCTTCAACAAAAGATGCATGACTTAAATGGAACCAGAGTATGCTGAAATATATCATTGTTTATGTTATCAATCTACTGAAGATTATAGACAGCAAAGTATTATTATCTATGGCTTAATTTGCTTTAAATTTCTCTTCAAAGCTGTCATTCACTCTCCTTACTTATATATTTTGTTGGTAAGTATAGGTCTTTGTTTATTCTGTTCTGACAGATGCTCTAAGAAAACTTTTAAAAGGCCTAACAGTTAACTTCTCTGCCTCTGGAAGAGCAAAACCAATACATTATATAGACTTGGAAAGTTTGGCACAATCTTAGTAGTTGTTGGTCTTGATTGCATATTAAAATCACCTGGAAAGTTGTGTTTTGTTGGCTTTAATTTCAATGCTGAAGATGTAATCCCATCATCATTTTGGGGAGAAATTCAGGTGTCATCATTTTTAGATTCCCTCAGCTGATTCCAGTGGGTAGCCAGGGTTTACACGGTTACCTGGTGTTTTGAGAAGTGATAGAGACCGTGTCTAGTATTGAGTTGAAAGAAGAAAAGAGCAAGTACTACTTGCTACTACTAGAGTAGGTAACTCTTTAATGTATCTTGCCCCAGAACTTAATCGAAGTCGTTTAATAACCTGCTTGAAAATTTCAAAACTCCCAGCTGGCCAAAATTGCTGTATTTGAATATAAAGTAATTTTGATAACCTTTTATTTACTAACATTGTTGTTTAACCTCTTTCATGAGTAATACAGAAGTGAAATAAATCATTAATATCTTGTAAAGTACAGTACTAAAAACAAATCTGTTGCTACAGTACATTCATTTCAAGACAAAGTGACCCTAAATGGCAGTGTAGACCTTTCCCTATAAGGTTTCTAAGGGGGCAGATCTTGGGCAGAAGCAGAGTGCAGCAACTTTCTCTCACAGAGTAGCCGGTGGGTTCAAACTGCCAACCTTTCTGTTAGTAGCTGGGTGCTTTACTGCTACTGGGCCATCAGGGCACCTCAGCAGCATGCTACACAGATTTTAATTTCCCATTGTCTCAAAAATGCAAAATTTACCCCAAGGAGTAATTTTGGAACCTGGTAGAACTTTTCACTCAATGTTTAAAACACACAGACCATTCTCCTTGGCCCATAGGCCTGAGAAATTTTAAAACCTAGACAGAGAGAGAGAGAAAAAGAGAAAGAATTTTACTGAGGGGAGGGGCAGGGAGAGAGCGATTAAGAGAGGGCCAGAAAGACAGAGAGAGAGAGACTGGCGGAAAGATGGACGGTTATAGCTCTTGAGGGGCCATTAAGGTTCAATTCCCCTGCCACAGCCCTCTCGTCCGTTCACTCAGCCCCATAATGACTCCTCTGACTTGCAAGGAAGGGGAGGGGCTATTCCGTTCCCTTGTATCACTCCCTTACTAATATCTTAAACCAGTCTGAGAGCTGGTATGAGGACAATGGGAGAGGGTAGAGGAGAAGTTGTAATTGTATGAATTTATCCTGGATTTTCTTTTTCCTGATAGGTTCATTTCAACAGCAATCTGGTGTGAACACAAATACGATAGTAATTTATTAAAACTACATGCAAGAATTTTGCTTTGTCTTTTAAGAGCCAAAAGTGCTAAGTCCTAGCTTTGGTGACGTTTAGCCACTTATTAGGGATCCAAAGCCTCCACAGATACACTGTCGCCACCTCCCTACATTGTTCCTCAGCTAATGTTCCTTCTAAAACGAATGCTCTTTCTCAGGAATATTCAGTGGAATCATGAGGTGGTGTGTCTCCAGCTAAACCCAGCAGGGGTTGCAGAGACAGCTTTTATAATAAAGCAATTCGTCACAACTTAAATCTAGCCTCCACAGAACAGGGGATGATGAGATATAATACAAAAAGAGCGCACGCTGTCACAGCCCTCATTTGAGACAGAGAAGAGAGGGTTCTGTTAATGGTTTTTGCTTTTGTGTTTGTGTTTAGTATTATCCAGTCAGCCTGGGTTAGGAACCAGATTTTAAATGGTTTTAGAGAATAGGCCAATTGGTTGACAACAGCGGTACTCCTTGTAATGAATCACAGAATACAGACTTGGATGGATCACAAGTTTGGGGGAAACACTGAAATCAACATGAGTTCAGAAGATGAGGACTTCGCAGGAGAGAGGGCAGCCTCTGCCCTGGGCGGGAGCAGACCTGTTCCAGAAGGCAGGGAGGCGGTTGCTCTTTAACCAGATATTTTTTGGAAACATATAAAATATCTTATTTACTGCCCTAGCTGACTTTCGTTCCTAGAAACTTGTGGTTCAGCCTGTGGATCTTAGAGTCACATTGTTTTCCTTCTTCTTCATGTTTGGTGTAAGGTCTAGATGATTAACTATTTGAACACAGAGACAAGTTATCTCACACATATACCAGTGGACAGAGATCCAACAATCTCCCCCTATTTGCTTTATCCTCCCTATTTGAACCCTGATTTTATTTCACCATAAAACTCCTAGCTCCAGGTAATGAATCATGACCAGTCCGGGGCTTGGACAGCACCACCATATCTCCTGCTGAGAGTTGGTTTCCTGGTCTTCTTCAAAGCCTTGGGGCCATGCGGCTGAGTATAGTTGACACAGGGCTCTGCAGGGGCTTTCAGCATAAGATTTTCCTATCTGATAATAGAAGTATTTAGAGGGGTGGTAGTTACATAATCGGTTGTCAATTTGAGACTTAAGAGTGAAGGGGTGGAGCTTAGCCTGTCAATCAGGTCGCAGCTTGATGACCGCCTTTAGAGGCACTAAGGAGATAAATAGCTCGTTGGAGGTGGGACACACACTCACTCCCTGCCAGACATGCTTGCTGACAAGACACAAGGAGCTACACTAGAGCCCTGGAGCTGAAGGAGCCATGTGGAGACCCCAGCCAGCAGTGAGATGCCTCTACTGCCACCGGATCCACAAAACTTTTCACCCAATCTCCTCTGATCCTCCTGCATTTGGCATCATTGCATGTGTTTTGTGAGTCTGAAGAGGAATTTATAGATTGGTATTGGACATATGGGCTAATATTGGACTTATGGACTTGATATGGATGGGCTGGGATGTTTTCTCAATATTCAGTTGCTCTTGTATATAAAGCTCTTTCTTATCCACATATGAGTGACTCTAGAGTTGTTTCTCTAGTCCACCCGGACCAACTCAGGGTGTTTGCTTGGAGCGTTCCTTTCTTTCTCGCTGCATGCATCGATGAGCCTGCTGTTTGGAGCTGGAGTATGTATCTGTGACTGTCCTTACCTGACGAGTATTATGGGCAGACTAGGTAAAGTCAAAGATGCTGACCCACAGTTCTGAGATTAAGTCAATGAACAAGACTTGCGATATCCTTCAACCAGACTAGTGTTTTAAACTCCTTTCCATTTGCACCATGAGTTGAGTCTTCTGATATGTGCCACTAAGAGCATCCTAACCAATATAATTCTTTTCCTTTCAGGACACAACTCTTTATTATCTTCTCATCTTATCTGGGAGATGAATATCTTCCCATTTATCTTTTTCCTTTGTTAATTCCATTTTATATAATTTGTAAATCACCAGGAGCTTTCTCAAGAATAGAAATAATTTTTCTTCCATAAAAATTCATTTATTACTTTAAAATATTAAGTAGCATCTCAAGAAAAACACTTACTGCCATTGAATAGGCTCCAACTCATAATGACCTTATGTAACTCCTTACAGGAGTAGAAAGCCGTGTCTTTCTCCTGCTGATGGTTTTGAACTATCAACTTTGTAATTACCAGTCCAACACATAATGCACTACACAACCCAGGCTCCTGAAACTGAAACTGAGACTTTAAATTTTTAAGGGAGTAGAGAGCCTCATTTTTCTCCTCTGGAGTTGCTGGTGAATTCAAACTGCAGACTTTGTGGTTAGCAATTCAATGTGCAGACCACTATGCTATCAGAGCTCTTACAAACAATGGAGATGCTGGAGATTGAACCTAGGACCTCATGAGCTCTATCACGGAGCTATATTCCCACCACAACTAGCCCCTAGTGCTATATAACAGAAATATCATAAGTGGCTTGCTTTAACAAATAGGCATTCTCCCACAAATTAAAAGTATTGATGTGCACATACAGGAGGACCAGCTCCAGGAAAGGGCTTTCCTCTCTTTTAGCACTGGATGAATATCCTTGTCTCTTTTCAATATCTGTGGGTCTGGTGTCCCTTGCAGTTCTCCAATATGTCTTAGCGACAGTCTTCTCCCAGGTCTAGCCCAGAGACCCTGGGTCCAAAGAACATGCTTCACACCCAGCTCTTCTTTCATGGTGTCAATAGGTCCCTCTAATCCCTGTTAACTTGTTTAAATTCTTTTATCTCAATGAGACTGACCCAACAGATAACCTAATCCCATAGATGGCAGCCTGCCTCATTAACATAACTGCCTGTAAAGTTACTTTACTAAGAGCATAGAGATGAGGATTTACAACACATCCCCCAACAGGGTTTAATCACACAATCCCGGAATTGATGGATTAGCCAAGTTGACACATATTGTGAGGGACACAGTTTGATGCATTACTCACCACACACACTCTTTGTTTTGTAGCCATTGCACTTCAAGGAACTTGACAAGCATCCTGGATGGGAATGATTGGTACTATCTGTACAGAAATATTATTTTCTGTTGATGAATGGACATTGTGCATTTTCTATAAAGAGTAAATTTTTTTATTGGATTTCAAATTTTGAAGAGTGTCTCCACATGTGGATTTATGGATTCTCAAGACAACCTCAAGAATCAGGTATTGCTGTGACGTATGTCTTTACCTGTAATTAGGAGGCTTGCATGCTCCCCAAAAGATATATAAGCCTTGGTTAGTAATAAATCTCTCTCGTTCCTGCAATTCCCACCTTCCACATCCTCATATGGACCACCAAGCGGGGCTGAGAATGAAGCCCCGCCTCATCCTGCGATAGCTTCATAATTGACAAGCCAATATATATTCAAAAGTCTCCCTGTCACCATTTTTGACTCATGGAGAGGGGGTGACAATATTTCCAGGTTACAATCACATACCGTTATAGGTCGTTTCTCTCTATCCCTTTGGTGCTGTCGGGTGAGCAAACATTGGATTGCTAAGTGGAATGTCTACAGTTCAAACCCATCACCTGTTCCTCCAGGGAAAGATGAAGCGCTTGGCTCCGGTAAAGGTTTACAGCCTCAGAAACACTACCAGAGTCACTATGTCTAAGATATCTGCATTATCATCAAATCAATTCTGACCCATCACAACCTATCTGAGTACCTGAATTGTTGTTTTTCACATCTTATATAAAATATCTGGAGTATAAGAATGAACAAAATGTTCTAAAGCTAATTGTGGTAGGACTCTTCTAATGTGATTGAACTATTGAATTGTGTGATATGTAAATTATATTCCAATAAAACTGTTGAAAAATAAACTTGTATACAACCCCATGTATATGTGCATATATATATTAGTTTAATTTTGATGCAGAACATATATTTAGGTTTTCATTTGTTTTTCACATATTTTTGAAATATCTTTAGTTGACTAATTTAGTGCTTCCTCATTGTCATGAAGTCTCTCATAATTATTAATTTATTGCTTATTCTTAGACCATTCAGTTTCATTGGATTATCTCTTTGTTCTTGGGCCAATGTTTATTAAATTATAGCAGGTTTATCAGGCATGTCACTATGTGCAAGGCTAAGTTACCTCCTAAATAAATATCATTTTCCCTCCAAATATGATTATATTTATTTCTTGATTGTTTGCTTTTAAATGAATATTAGAATAATTTTTGCTAATATGCAAAATATATAACTAAAATTATGATTTAGAGTGTGTTCATCTTATGCCTTCCTTTTAAAAAAAGGAAGTACTAACATTGTTGAAAAGAGACATTTTTTCCCAAAGAGAAATATTATTGATTAAATCTTTTATCTATATCCAAAAAAAAAAAGAATCAGGTATTATGCTTAACTTTGTTTACGTACAAGGTACTAAAACTGAAAAAGCACTGAGTGACATCCTCCTGATAACCCAATTAATAATGGAAAGAGCATGAGGTTAGATCAAAGTCTATGTTATTTCCACACATTATACCATTTATAGTCACTAGTCCATTTCTGAGACTCTTTTTGCCCTCAGCTTAAGCATCTCCAGATTTCATAATGTATTTTCAGTCTATATATTTTTGACTTTATGGTACTTAAATATAGGCAATTCATCTATCATAAACATAATAAACAGCAAGCATAAATAATGAAAATGCTGAAAACATTGGTTGGGTTAGCTTAAAACACAATTGGAAAAGCTCTGAGAGGGCACCAGGGAGATTTTTGGAGGCATTCCTTCTCCTGGGGCTTCCATGGTGTATTCATGACCTGTTTAGTGTTACCTACATCATATGAGAATACATTGATACTAACAGCTTGTTCAGGACAGAGAGCTGTTGATTTTTTTCTATCATAGTGCCCACTCACGTAGTAGGCACTCCATGTATTCCTATTGAACAAATATCTTCTGACAATTATTCAGAGACACAGAAACACTATCATCTATTTCCCCCCCTCTCTTAAACTCATTAGTCAATTGTTTCAGTAAGTTGCTTTGGAGATCCAAAGTTCCCTGCTGTTTCAAGAAAGGACCAGTTTAAGTAGCGGCAAAGGAGGAAATATCCAGAAACAGAGGAGAACAATGAGTTTTCTCAGTAGTAATGGTAGTTGCTAGAAATAGCTTATCCATCTTCCATTGGGATTAGTTTAGAAACATTGGTACCAGAATTAAGTGTGTGCCTTTGGTTTTTGATCTTGTAACTATGCCGCCACAGGTAGGGAAGGAAACGGCCAGATTGAGAAAAGAAAGCAACTACGTCAGTGTCAAAAAAGTGAAATTACAGTTCAAATCAGCTTTAATTTCTGTGAAAGTATTTTTTTAATTTAGGAAAAATCCATATTATTCATTTAAGTCCATTGCTCTACTAAAAGGAAGTAGCTCATAAGTGGAATACACAATGTTTGTGAATTATTACTCTGCAAATTGAGTTCATCCATGGTTAAAGCATCCACTTCAAAAACGATCTTCATACATGAAATCCAATTGCTTAATGGCGTTTAAAAATCAATTTCAGTGACCATATCATTCTTATAAGTAACTCAACCCACTGCCATCGAGCCCAATGCTGATTCACAGTGGCCCCCAGTGGGTTTCCGAGATTGTCCCTGTTTATGGGAGGAAAACGCCCAGTCTTTCTTCTGAGGAGCTGCTGGTGGTTTCAAACTGCTGACCATGCGGATCTCAGCCAAACGTGTAACCAACATTTGGCTTCTTAGTGGAGGAAGGAGAAAATGATCTATGCAAAATATAGGCCATTCCATGATTCAAAGAAGACCAGAGAATTGATGTATATAAATTATAGTGCTAGTGAAGAATATTGAAGGTGTCAAGGACTGCTATAAGATTAAACAAATCTGCCTTAGAAGAAGCATAGCCAGAATGCTCCTTAGAAGAAAGGATGGAGAGGCTGTATTTTATCTATTTTGAACACGTTATCAGGAGAGAACAGTACCTGGAAAAGGAGATCATGTCTGTTAAGTAGAGCGGCAGCACGAAAAGAGGAAGGCCCTTGACCAAACGGGTCGACACACGGTGGCTGCAGAAACGGTTCAAATATAAGAACGATTGTGAGAATTGCACAGGACTGGCCAGGGGGTTGTTCTCACTTGACAGTACCTAACAGCACCATGATCAAAAATGAAAAATAAAAAGGAAGAAGACGAACGTTCACTGTGATGTTAGACACAAGAATCACAGAATCAACATGCAAGTAAACAGGTAAATGTGAGATATTGCTGTTAATGTGAAATTTATCAACATTTGGATTGCTGAGGGAAGAAAATCTTGGAAGGAATGGGGCTGTAGAGATAAACATTCCTGTATGTAGTAGTATGGATCCCATAGGCTTCTGACCATTTACACACAACACATCAGGCTTCTCCCAGGTGAGTGCTAGATGAGCTTAGAGAAGTCTAGACTCGCTTTTTCCTTTTTTTTTTTTACAGTTACAACACATGAAATCCGGGAACAAGAAGGGGAATAGCGATACCAGGAAGGTAGGGGGAAGATGGGGAGGGAAAAGGAGGAAGGGGGAACCGATCGCTAGGATCAACACATTAACGCACACACACACATACACACACATACACCCTGGGGCACGAACAACAGAAACCATGGGGGAAGGGAGACAGTGGTTGGTGTAAGATATGAAAATAGTATTAATTTATAATTTTTCAAGGGGTCAGGAGGATGAGAGGGGCGAAAGGGAGGGTAAAAAGAGGAGCTGACACCAAGGGCTCAAATAGAAAGTAAACGTTTAGAAAATAATGACGGAAAACTATGTACAAATGTGCTTGATACAATTGATGTATGGATTGTTTTAAGAGCTGTATGAACCCCCAGTGAAATGATTTTTAATAATAAAAATATTCCTCTCATGACTCCATCTGTTCATGTTGACATAGCTCAGTGGCAATCCTGGCAAAGCCAAGGAGGAGATTGCTGGTGGGGCCATGCCAAAGAAAGGACTTAATCCAGTGTTATAAATCTGCATCTTTATATATGGAACTATTGATGATGCATCAAATAACAACATAAATAAATATATATGGACTAATCATTTAGAAATCATTTAGAAATTCATATTGAGTAATTGCTACAAGAAAAATTAGCTATCACAATTTTGATGGTATGTAGTTTGGTTTAATATATAAGGGTGTACTCCCCCCAGAATGTAACTTTTTTTCAAAACTATGTATTTAAATTTTTCAACAAAATAACCTTATCACCTTCAAAGTACATATACACTCTATCTACACTGTCTTTTATATATGTTCATATAGAGAACATATATGTATATATAGAGAAAATGTGTGTATGCATATGTATCTATAAACAGAGAACATCTACACTAAACTGAAAGGCTATAAAACTCACACACACAGTCAATAGTAGGAACCCTTCCTCTAATTCAAAAATATGTTATTGCTGTTCTGTGCCATCTAGTCCATTCCCACGCATAGCGACCTTATTTATATGTAATAGAGAGGAATGGTGTGCAGTCTTGTGCCATTCTTACAATTGTTGTGTTTGAGTCCTTTGTTGCAGCCACACTGTCCATCCAGACCATTGAGGATGTTCCTATTTTTACTCACAGTTCACTTTACCAAGCATGATATCCTTTTCCAGCAACTGATCTCTCCTGAAAACATGTCCAAAGTATGAGTACCGGAGACAAACTCTCACAATCCTTGCTTCTAAGGAGTATCCTTACTTCCAGATGCACTTCCCCTCCAAGACAGGTTTGCTCCTGCTTCTGGTAGACCAGGCTGCTTTCAATAGTCTTTACCAGCACTGTAATTCAAATGCATCTGCTCTTCTCGGGTCGTCCTTATTCATCATCCATTTCACATGCATACAAGGTCATTGAAAGTACATGTTACGGGTTAAGGGAACCACAGTTCACTTAATCTCTGGCATCTGCTTTTGAACTTGATAAAGCCGTTTTGTGCATCAGATTTACCCAGTGCAACATGTTTTTTCATTCCTTGACTGCTGCTTCCATGAATGCTAGTTATGGATCCAAGTAACATGAAATCCTTGAGAACTTGAATCTTTTTTCCAGTTTTCATGATGTTGGCTGTCCAGTTGTGAGGATTTTCATTTTTTCTACATTGGAATCCGTTCAAGGCTGTCATTTTTCCTCTTCATCAGTAAGTGCTTCATGGTTATCAGCAAGCAAAGCTGTAACATCTGTTTCCTGCTGTATATTAATAAGTATTCTTCCAATCTTGATGCATGTCCTTCTTCATATAGTCCAGCTTCTTGGATTATTTATTCCGTTTACAGATTGAATACATATGGTTAAAGATGCACATCTTTCCTAAGGGACACCATGCAGTATCCCTTCCTGCTTTCGTAACCATTCCTTCTTATTCTGTGCTTCTCAGTCTGTTTCTTAGTCCACAGGCCCACATGAGCACAATGTAGTGTTCTGGAATTCTCATTCTTCTCGATGTTACCCATAGTTTGCACTGCAAAGTCGAATACTTTTGTGCAGTCAATACAACGCAAGTCAACATTTTTTCTGGTATTATTGGCTTTCATCTGACTTCAACAGTGATCGCCATCATCCCACTTCTCTTCTGATGCCTGCTTGCATTTCCAGCAATTCCCTATCCATGGACTGCTGCAAGCAATTGAAACTTATTTTCAGCAAAATTTTACTTGGATATCATATTGTTATATAATTTCCACAGTTTTGCAGGCACCTTGGTTTGGAATGGGCAAAAATATGGATCTCTTCCAGTTGGTGACTACATTTTACAAATTTTTCATAGTGAATGCTTCCAGGGCTTCCCAGTTCATTGAGACATTGTAATTGGTATTCCATCAATTCCTGGAACCTTGATTTTTACTAATGATTTCAGTGCAGATTGAACTTCTTCTTTGGATCTCATATGTATTCATCATACGCTATCCCTTGAAATGGTATCAAGCATATTTGTACATATGTTGCCATCATCATTTTCTAAATATTCACTTTCTGTTTGAGCCCTTGGTATCAGCTCCTCTTTTTTCTCACCCTCTCCCCTGGTGACCCCTTAATAAATTATAAATTAGTATGGTTTTCACATCTTACATGGACCACTGTCTCCCTTCACCCATGTTTCTGTTGTTGAGTTCCCCTTCCTCCCCTCCTCCCCCTCCTCTTCTGGTATTGCTACTCTCATTTCTGTTCCTGAGAGGCTTATCTGACCTGGATTCCGTGTGTCCTGAGCTCTTATCTGTACCAGTGTACATGCTCCGGTATACCCAGAACTGAAAGGCAGGACTGGGGTCATGATAGTATGGGGTGAGGAAGCCTCAAAGAACCAGAGGAAGATTGTGTGTTTCATTTGCATTATACTGCGCCCTGGTTGAATCATCCCTTTCTTGTGACCCTTCTCTGAAGGGCTGTCCTATTGTCTACAGATGGGTTTTGAGTCTCTGTTCTGACCCACTTCATTCTCAACAATATGTTTTCTGCTGTTGTTTGGGGTCTTTTGGTGCCTGTTACCTTATTCCATTGATGCCTTGTGATCACACAGGCTGGTGTGCGTCTTCCAAGTGGACTTGTTTCTTCTCTGCTAGATAGCTTCTTAACTTCAAACCTTTATAACCCTAGATGCTATACTTTTTGATGGCTGGGAACCATCAGCTTTCTTCATCACATTTGCTTCTGCACCCATTTTGTATTCAGCGATCATGTTGGGGAGGGTGAGCATCATAGAATGCCAGCTTGTTATAACAAAGTGTTCTTGCATTGAGGGACGGATTGAGCAAAGGCCCAAAGTCCATCTTTCCTCAGTGTATTGCCATATAAATATATGTACATAGACCAATGCCTCTATTTTTATGATTTAATATATTTACATGAGTGCATACCTATGCTTGCACCTCTATCCATATATATGCTTCCTATATCTTTCCTTGGTTTCTTTTGCTGTCCTCCTGCTCCACCATCATGCTCGCCCTTCTTCTGCCTCTTAGTAATAATTCCTCTCAGCTCAATTACTTTTGTTTCCTTCCACCTTTTTGGATACTTCTTGCATCATTCAATAATTTGCCCATAGACTCCTTCAATATTTCAACTTGAGAATTGAGTGTTTTCTTGAGTTCTTTCAGTATGAGATATGCTGAGCTTGTTCTTATTTTAGGTTTTCTAACTCCAGGTCTTTGTACACTTCATCATAAACTTGACTTTGTATCCTTGAGTTGTCCATCAGAATTTCCTCTTCAGGTCTTTTCATTCATCATTTTCCCATTTACATTAGTTGTGCAATGATGAAAGTCTCTTTCAGCGTCTATGCTGAGCTTTTCATTCTTTCCTGTGTTGTTAGTGACCTTCTGCTTTCTTCATGTGTGATGTTCTTGCTGTCATTCCACAACTCAAAAGTCTTCCGTGATTGGTACTGAGCTCATCAAGTTTGTTCTTGAGATGGTCTCTAAATTCAGGAACCTTCATATTTAGACTCAGACCTGTTTTCATTTTCCTTAGCTTCAAATCTGACCTTGCATATGTGCAATTGATGATGCATTCCACAGTTGACCCCTGGTCTTGTTAGAGCTGATAATATTGAACTTCTCCATTGTCTCTTCTTACAGATGTTATCAATTTTACTCATGTGCATTTCATCTGGTGAACTCCACATGTATAGACACGAGTATGTTACTAGAAGTATTGCAGTAAGCAAGTTTTGGCATAGGAAAAATCTGTCATGCAATTTCCAGTTTTCTCTCTAAAAGCAAGGCCATATTTCCCAACAATTGACCTTTCCTGTTTCCAACTTTTGCATTCCAATCACCAGTAATTATCAATGCTTCTTGATTGCATGCTTAATCAGATTCAGACTGAAGACATTGGTAGAATTCTTCAGTTTCTTCATAACTGGATTTAGTGTGTTGATTTTATTTGAGTAATAGTTAATTGCCCACTGGTCAGAAGTACACTTGTGTTTTAATCCCAAACAGTGTTGATTTGTCATTAGTTAACTTGTGTTTGTACTAACATTGGTTCATGTAATTTGTAAACCTGATATTGCTAAAGGCCTAGCAATATAGGCCGTTATACGACCCAGCAGCACAGGATAGTTTTGGCTTGAAGTATCCAGGCAATAAAATGTTTAACTAAATACAGATATGTAGGCATATCTATGCTTTCCTATCACATACAATATTATACTTCAGGATAGATCTTCAACCATTCTTTTGGATGCTGAACATAAGGCCATTCTCCTGGACTGGGTCATTCCCAGCTTAGTAAACCATAGGAATGTCCAATCCAAAATGGCCATATCATTCCATATCAGCTTACTAATGTCAAAATATCAATCTCAATGTGTTTCACTCCAGTTTTGACAACTTGCAATTTTTCTAGATTCATACTTTGTATATTCCAAATTCTTAGTGTTAATGGATGTTTGCCACTGCTTCTTTTTATTTTGAATCTTGAATCATATCATATAAGCAAATGAAGGTCCCATAAAGTTTGCTCCATCCATATAATCACTAAGATCAATTTTACTTATAGGAGGCTGTTCATCCTTAGTCATAATTTTAGTCCTCTGCAATGCGAGGGCTCATCAGGACTGTACTAGATAATGCCATACTAGACAGTGTTCGGACGGCACCCATAGTTTTCAGTGGCTAGTTTCTCAGAAATGGATCACGTATCCAATTTTCCTAGTCTGTTCTTCATCAGAAAGCTTCACTGATAACTGTTTACCAAGAGCTAGTCTACTAAAATTTGAAATACCAGAAGCGTAGCATCCAGCATCACAGCAACATGCAAACCATCACAGTACAACAAACTGACAGGTAAATGAGTGGGGAAATCACTAAGAAGTTGCACTATATAAATCACAAAATGTAGTGTGGTTCTGCTTGAAGAAAGTGAAGAATAATCAGTTAGCTGATGTGAGCTTTAGAATCGTATATGCATGATCTTATTGATATTAGGAGCCATCAAGTCGGTTCTGACCCATAGTGACCTTATCTGTGCCCAACAGAACGAAACACTGCCCTGTGCTGTTCCATCTCACAACTATTCCTATGCTTGTGAGCATTGTTGAATATTCTCTAAGAATATGAAAGCTTCCATTACAGCTCCACACAGAAATGTTTTGAGCAAAATGTGAAGAAAAGCGTACAATCCATCTTGTGGGGGACTTTCCTCTCTTTTGCTGCCTGTTTACTTTAACAAGCACGATATCCTTCTCCAGGGTCTGGTCTCTCCTGACAACATGTCCAAAGCACTTGAGACGAAGGCTCGCCATCCTTGCCTATAAGGAGCATTGTGACCATACTTCTTCCAAGACACAGTTGTTTGTCCTTTTAGCAACACTGTGTGGTACTTTCAATATTCTTTGCCAGCACCGTAATTCAAACGCATTGATTTTCATTGATTGGTCCTATCCAATGTCTAACTTTCAAATGCATATGAGGCAATCAAAAATACCATGGCTTTAGTAATAAGGCCTTTGTCTGAGGCGTGATTCCTGAAGATGTTCTCCCATTCAGTGATCTCTCTTATTGCTCTCTTGGTGAATTCTTTTGGTGTACACAGTGTTTTATCTTTACTATATCTCACTTATCAATTTGTGCCTCCTCTGTGTTTGTGTCCGTCCCTATTTCCAATAGCCTATGTATTCCCTGAGTCAAAGTTCTCAGATTTGTTCTAATTCCCTCATTGATAGTCCTAATGGTTTGGGGTTTTACATCTAGATCTGTGATCCACCTTGAGTTTATTCTTGTGCATGGAGTGATGTAAGACTCTTGCTTCATTTTTCTGCAAATATGTATCCATTTTTTTCCAGCAACACGTATTGAAGAGGGAATCTGCTTCCCATTTGATATTTATATTTTGGGCTCTTATCAAAGATCAGTTGTCTATATGCTGATGGTTTTATTTATAGATTTTCAAGCCTTTTCCATTGGTCTGAATAGCTATCATTATACCAATACCACACTGTTTTGACCAATGTGGCTGTGTAGTAGGTGCTAAAGTCCAGTAAAGCAAGCCCTCCAACTTTGTCCTTCTTCTTGAGGAGTTCTCTGCTAATTCTGGTTTCTTCCCTCTCCATATGAAATTAGTAATCTGTTTTTCCAATTCTTTGAAGAAAGTTGTTGGTATTTGGATCGAGATAGCATTGATCTTATATAGTGCATTGGGTAGAACTGTCACCTTTACTATATTGAGTCTTCCAATCCAGGATCATGGGATAGTCTTCCATTTGTTGAGGTCAATCCTGGTTTCTTTAATAGTGCTTTGTAGTTTTCCTTGTACAGATCTTTTGGATATTTCAATATGTAGTTGGCTATTGTGAATTGTACCAGCTTTTTGATCCCCTCTTCTGTGGCCTTGTCCAATATGTATAGTAGTCTGATAGCCTTCAGTTTATTGACCTTGTATCCTGCCACTCTGCCATATTCCTCTATTGCTTCCAGTACTCTTCTTGTGGATCTTTTGGGATTTTCCATATATAAAATCATATCATCTGCAAATAACGATAGTTTCACTCTTCCTTCACCAGACAAACATTTGATTTCTTTTCTTTGCCTTATACTGTTATCTAGGACCTCCATTGTGGTGTTAAATAGGAGTGGGGACAAGGAACATCTTTCTCTAGTCCCCTTTTTCAGAAAAATTGATCTCATCTTTTCTCCACTGCTAGTGGACCTGTAGGTATATACAGCCATTATGGAAATCAATTTGGTGACATCTAAAACAGATGGAAATTGAGCTACCATATGATCCAGCAACCCCCCCCCTACTGGGTATATACCCAGTATAAACAAACAAACAAACAACCAAACCATGGCCAGACATCTGTACTCTAATATTCATCGTGGTGCAGTTCACAATTGCAAGGAATTGGAAATGACCTAAATTTCCATCAACAGACAAATGGATGGAAAAACTGTGATACATACATACAATGGAGTATTACACATCGCTAAAAAGCAGTGATGAACTCATGAAGCACATCACTGCATGGGAAGAACTGGAGGAAATTATGCTGAGTGAAGTAAGCCAAGCACAAAAGGACAAGTACAACATGAGTCCACTGACATAAGCTCAAAAAAATCCAAAAAGGGGTATTGCGGGAAGAAGCTACTGTATACATATATACCTGGGGTGAGGTCCAGGTAATATGGCAGGGGCAAGACTAAGCCAAGAGATACATATGGTAGTCAACTAAAATGGAGGAGAGGGGACATGGGTAGTGGGGGCACAGGGCACTAACCCACCCAAGGAGAAGGTGTTGTTTATATCTCCACAGGGAAAGAGGGACCAGACTTCAACCTAGTGCTCCAAGATAAGAATCCAACACGATGACATGAATCAGAGAATCAATCGAGAGGCCTGAAGGGCCGGCCCCATTACCAACTAAGTGGACAGCCCCATGTCCCCGCAGAAGAATTCATTTCAGAGGACAGCACTGAAACTCTAGCTCAAGGAAAGGGACATGTGTGATCAGAGCACACAGGAGCAAACAAGGGGGGAGGGAGAAAGAGTGAAACATATCCTGGCCCACCAAGCCCTGAGGACAATATTTCTGCTCAGAGCAGCCAATTCACAGAGTGGACCATAGGGCCGGCCTCACCATGAGACATGGCATTCTTCACTGATCCATAGCACCACAGTGGACAACACTGGCAACACACGGTGGGATTTGTGCCTGCCCTGACCCTACCACACCGAGGTGAGATGCTGGGGGTGTGCAACAAAGCAGAAAGAGGAGCAGAGCAATGAAGTTCCCAGGGAACACCAAAAATAGACTGTGGGGCCAGGGTGTGGCACCCCATCAGACTTGATTGGAAAACAAATAGACTTTGAACTATTTATAGACTTTTCTTTCTTTTTTGTTGTTGTTGGCTTTTTGTTGTTGTAGCTATTGTTTTATTTTTTATTGCTGCTTTGTTTTGCTCTGACTTGTGTTTGTGCATATTGCTGTCTCTGCATGTCTTTCTGGATGGGATAGATGAGATAAACAAGCCAGAGGAGAGAACAACAGGATGAGAGTTCCAGGGGGACATGGGAGAGGGGAGGTGGGGAAAGGAAGTGGGTGTTAACAAACTCAGGCACAAGGGAACAACAGTGACCAAAAACCTATGGTGAGGAGGGTGTAGGAGGTCTGGTAGGGCTTGATCAAGGGCAATGTAACCAAGAGGAATGACTGAAACCCAAATGAAGGCTGAACATGAAAGTGGGACAAGGGGAAAGTAAGAGGAAATAGAGGAAAGAGGAGACAAAGGGCATTTATAGAGGTCTAAATACAGGCATGCACATATGGAAATATATTTATATATGACATGGGGAAATAGATTTATGTACATATATTTATAGGTTTAGTATTAAGGAAGCAGATGGACATTGAGCCTCTACTCAAGTACTCCCTCAACACAAGAACACTTTGTTCTAATAACCTGGCATTCTGTGGTGCTCACCTTCCCAACATGATCACTGAAGATAAATTTGGTACACAGAAAATGTGGTGAAGAAAGCGGATGGTGCCTGGCTATCAAAAGATATAGTATCTGGGGTCTTAAAGACTTGAAGATAAACAAGTGGCCATGTAGCTGAGAAGCAACAAAACCCACATGAAAGAAGCACACCAGCCTGTGTGATCATGAGGTGTTGATGGGATCAGATATCAGGCATCAAAGACCTAGAGCAAAAAATCACAATGAATGAGGAGGATAGTGTGAAGTGGAGGCCCAAAGGCAATCTATAATTGGACATCCCGTACAGAAGGATTGTGGTCCGAAACAGACCAGTAAGGATGCAATATAGGACTGTGGAAGCATGCAAAATACAGCTTTCCTCTGGTTATTTAATGCTTCTTCCTCCTCCCCCCGCCCCCGCCACCACTATTATGACTCTAATTCTACCTTACAAATCTGGCTGGACCAGAGAAAGTACATGGGTACAGATAAGAGCTGGAAACACATGGAATATTCAGGACAGATAAACTCCTCAGGACCAATATTGAGAGTAGCCATACCATGAGGGTAAGGGGAAGATGAGAGGAGATAGCGGGAACTGGTCACTGTGACCTATCTATCACCCCCTCCCCCAACCAGGGGAATGGACAACAGACAAGGGGGTAAAGGGAGAAATTGGACAGTGCAAGATATGAAAAAAATAATAATAATTTATCAATTATCAAGCGTTCATAGGGATGGTGGGCGGAAGAGAGGGAGGGAAAAAATGAGGAGCTGATACCAAGGGCTCAAGTAGAAAGAAAATGCTTTGAAAATAATGATGACAACAAATGTACAAATGTACTTGACACAATGGATGGATAGATGGATGGATGGATGGATGGATGGATGGATGGATGGATGGATGGATGGATTGTAATGAGTTGTATGAGCCCAAATAAAATTATTTTTTTAAATACTATGACTTGGGTCAAGTGCACCACAGTTCTCAAAGTAACATCCTTGTTTTTCAATATTCTAAAGAGGTCTGTGCAGCAGATTTACTCAATGCAATTTGTCTTTTGATCTTTTGACTCATGTTAAAGACCTTAAAGTATTGAGGGCTGCAGACATGTGAGGTAACAAATACTTCCTCTAATGTATAATCAGGGTACTTCACCAGAAAGTGCCACAGAACAGCTGAGAAAGTATCCTCTAGATCTGGCACAACAAGCAGAGCTATGTGACTTTTAAAAAGTGAATTTGATTCTTTGATCCAAGGGGAGGGTATTGTTTACATCTCCACAGGGAAAGAGGGAACTGACTTCAACCCAGTGCTCCAAAATGTGAATGCAACATGCTGGCGTGGAGTAGGTAACCAGTGGAGAGGTCTGAGGGGCCTGCCCCCAATACAAACTACATGGACAGCTGCCACTCCCCCAAGAAGAATTTACTTCAGAGGACAGCACTGAAGCTACAGCTCAGGGAGAGGGACATGTCTGATCAGAGCACACGGGAACAAGTGAAGGGGGAAGAAGAGAGTGGAGCACATCCTGGCCCACCAAGCCTTGAGGACGATATTTCCACTCAGAGCAGCCAATCCACAGAGAAGACCACATGGCCGGCCCCACTATGAGACACGACATCCCTCACTGACCCATAGCCCTACAGGGGACAACACTGGAGACACAGTGTAGGAATTCCACCTTTGATCCTACCACACCAAGACAAAATACTAAGGGCATGGAACAGAACAGCAAGGGAAACAGAGCAGGGAAGTCCCCAGGGAATACCTAAAATAGACTTTTGGGCCAGGGCTTGGCACCCCACAGACTCGACTGGAAAACACTCCTAAAGGCCAACAAACAGTCCTGGAACTAACTACAAGTTTTTCCTTCTTGTTGTTGTGTTTTGTTTTGTCATTGGCTTGTATTTGTTGTTGTTGTTTCTTTTCTTTTCTTGCTCAGTTTTGCTCTGTCTTGTTTTGGTGCATGTTATTATCTCCGCAGGTCTGTCTAAATGAGATAGGCTGGATGAACAATCTGGAGGAGAAAACAACAGGACCAACAATTCCCAGGGGGACATGAGAGAGGGGGAGGTGGCGGGGAAAGGAAGTGGTGTTAACAAACCTAGGAACAAGGGAACAACAAGTGATCCAAATCAATGATGAGGACGGTTTAGGAGGCCGGGTAAGGCATAACCAAGGTAACGTAACTGAGAGAAATTACTGAAACCCAAATGAAGGTTTAACATGATAGTGGAACAAGAGTAAAGTAAAAGAAAATATTGGAAACAGCCAGGAGGCAAAGGGCATTTATAGAGGTCTAAACAAAGATATGTACATATCAAATATATACATGAGGATGTGGAAATAGATCAATGTCCATATATTTATAGGCTTAGTATTAAGGTAGCAGATGGACATTGGGCCTCCACTCAAGTACTTCCTTAATGCAAGAATACTTTGTTTTATTAAACTGGCATTCCATGATGCTGACCTTCCCGACACAATCGCTGAAGACAAAGTGGGTGCATAAGCAATGTGGTGAAGAAACCTAATGGTGCCCGGCTATTGAAAGATATAGCATCTGGGGTCGTAAAGACTTGAAGGTAAACAAGTGGCCATCTAGCTCAGAAGCAATAAAGCCCCCATTGAAGAAGGACACCAGCCTTTGCAATCACAAGGTGTCAAAGGGATCCAGTATCAGGCATCAAAGAACAAAAAAATCATATCATTGTGAATGAAGGAGAGTGCGGAGTGAAGACCTAAAGCCCATCTGTAGGCAATTGGACATCCCCTTCAGAAGGGTCTTGGGGAGGAGATGAGACAACTTTCTTCTATTTCCTAAATGCTTCCTCCCCACCCACTATCATGATCCCAATTCTACCTTACTAATCTGACTAGGCAGGAGGATGTACACTGGTACAGATAAGAACTGGAAACACAGGGAATCCAGAGCAGATGATCCCTTCAGGACTAGTGGTGAGAGTAGCGATACCAGCAGGTGGAGGTAGGGTGTGGTGGAAAGGGAGAACTGAATGTAAGGCCTACATATAACCTCCTCCCTGGGGGACAAACAACATAAAAGTGGCTGAAAGGAGACATTGGACAGTGTAAAATATGACAAAATAATAATTTCTAAATTATCAAGGGTTCTGAAGGAAGGGGGAGTGGGGAGAGAGGAGGAAAAATTAGGATCTGATGACAGAGCCTTACGTGGAGAGCAAATGTTTTGAGAATGATGAGGGCAATGAATGTACAAATGTGCTTTACACAATTGATGTATGTATAGATTGGAATAAGAGATGTATGAGCCCCTAATAAAATGATTTAACAACAACAACAACAAATATTGTAGGAAGGCTTGTTAGCAACCTACAGTATGAAGATGACACCATCTTGTTTGTTGAAAGTGATGAGGACTTGAGGCCCATGTTGATGAAGAGCCAGGATCGCAGCCTTCAATGTGGATTACAAGTCAATGTAAAGAAGACCCAACTAGACCAATAGGTAACATCATGATAAATGGAGAAAAAATCATGTAAGTTGCCAAGTATTTTGTCTTACTTAGGTCCATAATCAATGCCCATAAAATAAGCAGGGAAGAGATAAAAATCCATTAGGTAATTCTGCTGCACAAGACCTCTTTAGACGTCTGAAGAGAAAGGATGTTAATTTCAGGACTTAGGTTCATCTGACCCAACCCATAGTATTTTCAATTGCTTCATATGCATGTGAAAGTTAGACATTGAAGAAGGAAGACAGAAGAAGAATTGATGTAGTTGAATTGTGATGTTAGAGACTATGGGAAATGCAATATAGACTGCTGGAAGGACAAACTGGTCTGTATTGGAAGAAGTACGCCCATAGTGCTTCTTGGAGGCATGAATGATAACACCCATCTTACATACTTTGGACATATTGCCAGGGGAGACTGGAGAGGACATATCATGCATGATAAAGTAGAGGGGCAGCGAAAAAGAGGAAAGCCCTCACTGAGATGGATTGCCACCAGAGCTGCAACCATGCTCAAGCACAGGGACCCTTGTAAAGATGGAGCAGGACCAGACTGTTTTATTCTCTCGTACACAGGGTCGCTACGGCTAGGACCGCACTTGGTGACACCTAACAATAAGAACAACACGGGTGGGAAACAACTCAATGACTCGCTGCCATTGAGTTGATGCTGACTCATAGTGACTGCATAGGACAGGATAAAGTTGCCTGTGAGTTTCCTAGATTGTAACTCTTTAAGGGAGTAGAAAGACCCATCTTTCTTCCCCAAGCAGTTGGTGGTTTCGAACTGCTAACCTTATGGTTATCAATCCAATGCATAATCACTACACCACTAGGGCTCCTACTTCAATGACAGTGGTTATTTTTATTTGTTTTAATTACTGCTCTATGATATGGATAATAGTATCACAATACAGCAGATTACAATATAAATAATTGTATTTTTATTTTTTTTACTGTACATTCATTTGCAGTTCTTCAAAAGTTGATCGCTTATCAATTTCTTTAGAGTTAGGCTATATAACTACTGCCACTATGACCTGGAACCAACTGGATGACCACAGCCACATGCTGTAAAGAGTTCAGCATATAAAATTTCCAGTTGATTTTGTTGTTAGATGCAGTCCCGTCTCCTTATAGGGCCTGCATAGGACAGGCGAGAGGTGCCCCTGTGAGTTTCTGAGGCTGTGACTCATAATGCACAGTAGAGTGAAACACTGCCATGTCCTTCCCTAACTTCACAATTGTTGTGATGTTTTAACCCACTGTTGCAGCCTTTGTGTCAATCCATCTTGTCCAGGGACTGCCACTTGTTCACTGATCTCCTTTATTAAGCATGGTATCTTTTTCCAGGGACTGTTCTTTCCTGACAACATGTTCAAAGCATGTCAGATGAAACTTTGACATTATTGCTTCTCAGGAGAATTTTTCTAAAACAGATCTATTTGTTTTTCTGCCAGTCCATGGCACTTTCCATATTCTTTGCCAGCACCATAATTCAAATGTATCAAGTCTTCATCAGTCTTCCTTGTTTATTGTCCAACTTTCACATGTATATGAGGTGATTAAAATGCCGTGCCTTAGATCAGGAGCACCTTAGTCCTCAAAGCTATTTGCTCTTCAACACCTTAAAGAGGTCTTGTGCAGCAGACTTGCTCAATGCGGTGCGTTGTTGGATTTGATGGCTGCTTCCAGGAGTAGTGATCTTTTCTCCATGATGGATCCAAGCAGGTCGAAATCCCTGACAATTTCAGTAACTTCTCCATTGCCGTGATATTGTCTTTTGATTCAGTAGGGAGGATTTGGTTCTTTCACGTTGAGTTGTAATCTCCATCAACGCTGCAGTCCTTGATTTTCGTCAGCAAGTGCTTCAGTCCCCCATGGTTTCACCAAGGTTATGTTATTTACATTTTTCAGGTTGTTAACAAATTTTCCTGAAATCCTGATATTGCATTCTTCATCATACAGTCTCGCTTCTCTATTTTCTCAATATGTAGATTGAATAAGAATGGTGAAAACATAAATTCCTGATGCACATTTTTCCTAATTTTAAGCTATGCTATATTCCCTTGTTCTGTTCTACTAGGTGCCTCTTAATCTCGGTACAGGTACCACATAAGCATCATTAAGTGTTCTGAAATTCCCATTCTTTTAAAAGTTATCCACAGTTTGTTATGGTCCCCACAGTTGAATACCTTTGCTTAACCAATGAAACATAAGTAAACATCTTTCTGGCATTTTCTGCTTTCAACCAAGATCCATTTAATTTCAACAATGATATCTCTCATGCTAAGCCCTCTTCTGGGTCTGACTTGAGCCTCTGGCAGCTCCCGGTCAATGTATTGCTGCAGCCATTATTGCAGTATCTCTAGAAACATTTATTTGAATGTGATGTTAAGGATATTTTTCAATCAAGCCCACCCTTTATTGGGTCACCTCTTTGGGAATGGACACAAATGGGTTTTTTCTGGCCACGTCTTTCTAATTTCTGGGCATAACAGCAACAGTACCTCCAGTGCTTTATCAACTTGTGAAAACATTGCAGTTGGTGTTCTGTCAGTGCCTGGAACCTAGTTTGTTTGTTTTTTTATAATTTCCTCCGCGCAGATTAGAATTCTTCAGCTACAATCATAGGTTCTTGATCATGGGCTACTTCTTGAAATGGTTGAATAGTTCTTTGTGGTACAGTGATTCTGTATTTCTTCCATTTTCTCTTAATGTTTTCTGCATTGTTCAGTATTTTACCAATAGAATTTTGCTTCAATATGGAAAGTTGAGGCTTATTTTTTTCTGCTTCATTTCTTTTAGCTTGCGATTTGAGGAGCATGATCTTTATTTGTGGGGGATACTGCACTGATTTGATCGTCCACAGGCATGTTTGGGTACTCGATGCCATCAAGGCAGACACACCTACATCATTTGATTTTTTTCCACAGCAGTGTCCTACTGTTAAAAAAATGAAAATTGCCTTTGAATAAGTCTAAAAGCTATTTCTAACATATATAAAGGAATATCTCTGGAAGTTAAATATTCCATCTGCATTCCATTATGCTTCAGTTCAGAGAATTTCGTGGGTTAGAGTAAAATAGTTTCCATTCTAAATCTATGTATCTTTTATCTAATAAAAATATTTCCTACACGTTTCCGACATAGCACTATTAGCTATAGAGTTAAGAGCTTTCTCAATTTTGCTATAGTTGCTAGGTGCCATCTAGTCAGTTCTAGCTCATAGCGACATGATATACAACTGATTGAAACACTTCCCTGTCCTGCACCGTCCTCACAATTGTTCTTAGATTTCAGCCACTTGTTGCAGTCTTGAGGGCCTTCGTCTTTTTCGGTGACCTTCTGTTTGACAAAACATAATGTCCTATTCCAGGGATTGGTCCCTCGTGATGGCATGTCCAAAGCACGTGAGATGAGATTTCACCATCCCCATGATTAAGAGACATTCTAACCGCACTTCTTCCAACATAGAGTTGTTCATCTTTTGGCACTCCACAGGCATTTAATATTCCTCACTAACACGATCATTCAAATGCATCCATTCTTCTCCAGTGTGCCTTACACACTGTCCAGCATTTGTGTACATATGACATTATTGAAAATATCATGTTTGGAGAAGGCATACCTCAAGCCTCAAAGTGGCATCTTCTCTTTTAACACTTCATTGTTTGATATCTTGTCCGCTGTTCCAGGGGTGTTTATTGTGAATTTGTAGTAATTTGAAATTACTTACTTGTGGCTCTTCTAGGTGTTTCTCTATAATTCCCCACCAATAAATGGGTGGAACCATTTAAATCGGGTATGTGAAACAGTAAAATAGGGGAGTGGTCAGTTTTGCCATTCCCTTGGGTAGAAGAACATCATCTGAGAAGCAGGCAGGGCGATTCCCAAGACCATCAAGAAAGGAAAGCCACCATCAGATGACAGGGCAGTCATCATCTCAGTTGATGCAAAATGGCAGGCGGGCTTGCTAGTCGTTGGGGGCAGAGGCCACAGGTAGAGACTTAGTTGCTGGGAAAAGACTCTTGCGGTAGACCGAAGACTCTATCCTTAATGATTTCTGATCCTGGCTTGTGGGCTTGCGGTGACCTGAAAATGTCCAAGGAAACCCCCTAATCACGAGCATTTTCTTTGAGTTCTGTGTGGTCCTTGCTAACCATTTATTAAGCCCAGCACAGAAGTAGAGTGTCACAGGAGGAATGGTTGGTTTCAGGATACAGTGAAAGAAGGAAGGAGGGCAGAGACATGTCCGACCTCTGCCTCATGTCAATCAGCCTTGGGCTGGTGTGGAGTTAGATTCTTCTCCCTACTGAAGCTGGAGGAGCTCATGTGTGGCTCCCATGCCATTTGCTCAGAGTCCAAGTAGAATAAAATTCTTCACAATTTCAATTTTCACTCCCTTATTTTGGTGTTGTTTATTGGTTTTGTGCTAAGGATATTTTTTTCTTTATGTTATTGTATAATACATGCTGTAGGTTTTCATCTTTGACTTCATCAGTAAGTAACTCAAGTATACTATTCATGTTCAGCAAGCACAGTTATGAGCCTTCCTCCAAGCCTGGTCCCATGTTCTTCTCCAGAGTCCAGATTACTTGCCCAGTAGAGAGACAGAATAAGTATGGTGAAAGGATATCATCCTGGAGCACATGTCTTCTCATTTTAAATCTTGCGATGTCCCCTTATTCTAGTCGAGTAGTTGCCTTTTGGTCTGTGTACAAGTCCACATGAGCACAATTCAATGTGCTGTAATTACTATTCTTCACAAGCTTATCCACAAGTTCTTATGATCCACATACGTGAAAGCCTCTGCATGGTCAGTGAAATGCAGGTGACATTTTTCTACTGTTTTCAGCCAAGGTCCATTTGCTGTCAGTAAAAATGACCCTGGCTTCAACTCCTCTTCTAAATCCAATCTAAATTTCTGATCGTTTCCTGTCAATGTACTGCTGCAACCATTTTTGAATTATCTTCAGCAAAATTTTACTTGTATGTGATCATAGTGATACTGTTTAGTAATGCCCACATTCTTTCAAGTCATTTTTCTTAGCAGGAGTTTGTTGCTGACCAGGTAGCTGTCTTGCAAATTTCTTGACATAGACCAGCACTTCCAGTACTGGCTCCGTCTGTTGATTGGTATTCCATCAATTCCTTTTTTAAAAAAAAAATCATTTTATTTATGGCCAGCCCCACTATGAGACATGATATCCCTCATTGACCCATAGCCCTACAGGGAATAATACTGGAGACACAGTGTGCAAATTGCACCCGATCTGACACCACCACACTGAGGAAAACACTAAAGGCATGCAACAGAACAGCAAAGGTTGCAGAGCAAGGAAGTTCCGAGGGAGTACCAAAAATAGACTGGGTCCAGGACTTGGCACCCCATCAGACTCGACCAGAAACCACTCCTAAAGGTCAACAAACAGACCTTAAACTATTTACAGGCTTTTCTTTTCTTTTTGGTCATTGTTTTTGTTTTGTTGTTTTGCTCTGTTTTGTTTTTATGCATATTATTATCTCTGCGGTCTATCTTGATAAGATAGGCTGGATAAACAATTAGGAGGAGAAAACAACTTGACCAATGGTTTCAGGGGCACATGGGAGAGAGGGAGGTGGGGAAAAGGAAGTGGTGTTAACAAACCCAGGGAAAAGGGAACAACCAAAATCAGTGGCAAGGAGGGTGTAAGAGGCCTGGTAGGGTTTGGTCAAGGGCAATGTAACAGAGAATTAGTGAAACCCAAATGAAATCTGAGCATGATAGTGGGACAAGAGGAAAGTAAAAGGAAATAGAGGAAAGAACTGGGGGGCAAAGGGCATTGATAGGCATGTTCAAATGTACGTATGTTTATATATGAGCATGGGGAAATAGATCTATGTGCATATATTTATAGGTTTAGTATTAAGGTAGCAGGTGGCCTTTAGGCCTTCACTCAAGTACTCCCTCAATGTAAGAATATTTTGTTCTATTAAATTGGCATTCCATGATGCTCACCTTCCCAATGAGATCGCTAAAGACAAAGCAGGTGCATAAGCAAATGTGGTAAATAAAGCTGATAGTGTCAAGTTATCAAGAGATATAGTGTCTGGGATCTTAAAGGCTAGAAGGTAAACAAGCAGCCGTCTAGCTCAAAAGCTTTCCATGTGATATATACTCTTATAGATTTTTTTCCCCAATTTACTTCAGCTCTAACCTGAATTTGTCTATGAGCAATTGATGGCCCATTTGGCACCAGGCCCTGGCCTTATTCTGATTGATAATAACAAGCTTCTTCATTTGCTCCTTCCACCTATGTAGTCCATTTGATTCTTCTGTTTTCTACCTGGCGAGATCCTCCAGTATAAAGCTCCAGTATCTTCATCTTTGACATTGCATAATTTACATAGAAATTGTATTAACTCATCTTCCTTGTTGCATAACAGAAGGAAACACTGCCCAGCCCCGTGCCACCCTCACAATTTTTCCTCTGCTTAAGCCCATTGGTGCAGCCACTGTGTCAGTCCAGCTCCTCGGGACCTTCCTCTTTTTTGCTGCCCTTCTACTTTACCAAGCACGATGTCCTTCTCCAGGGACTGGTTTCTTCTAATAACACGGCCAAAGTATGTAGGATAAGGTGTTCACATGCTTGTCTCTAAGGAGCACTCTTGGACATTTCTTTCAAGATGGACTTGTTCGTCCTTTTGGCACTCTAAATACTTTCAATATTCATTCTTAGCATCGCAATTTAAGTGCCTCGGTTCTTCTTCAGTCTTCCTTATTCAATGTCCTTGTTAGCAGACAGATATTATCCTATCACTGGCAACATTGTACTTCAGGATAGATCTTGAAATGTTCTTTGCATTGCTTTCATGGTAGAGCATATGACTATCTGATTCAGAATGACAACTAGCAATCTATCTCAGTTCACTAATAACTAGGATATTGATCTTCAAGTATTCCATTTTATTTTTTACAACTTCCAAGAGAAGGGATGTCACTTTGGGAATTAAGGTGCTCTTAACACAAGCCAGGGTATTTTTTGATGATCTCATATACATGTGAAAGTTGGACACTAACTAAGGATGCTTGAAAAATGGATGCATCTGAATTGTGGTGCTGGCAAAGAATATTGAACGTATCATGCATGGACTGCAAGAAGAATGAACAATCTATCTGGGAAGAAATACAGACCGAATGGTCCTTGGCAGTGAGGATGGCATTTACTTTAGACATGTCATCACTAGAGATCAGTCCCTAGAGAAGGACATCATGCCTAGTACAGTAGCAGGGCACTGAGAAAGAGGACGGTCATCATAGAGGTAGAGTGACCCCGGGCTGGAACAATGGGCGCACGCATAACAATTGTGAAGATGGAACAGGACTGAGCAGTGTTTCTTTCTGTTGCCCATAGGGTTTGCTATGAGTCAGAACCATCTTGGCAGCACCTAGCAACACATTTCCTAGATTCATACTTTATACTTTTCCATTTCATATTCCAATTAATATCAAGTGTTTGCAGCTGTTTTATCATGTTGAGTTGGACCACACAGCAAATGAAGGCCTCCAATGCTTTGCTTCATCGGCGTCACTTAGGTCAACTTTGCCGTGAGGACGCAGCTCTCCTCCAGCTGTGCTTCCACTTTGAGGAGCTCATCTCCCAGTGTTATACACGACAGCATGCTGCTGCTGCTCAGCAAATCTTCATGGTCTATCACTTCATAAAGACATCTTCGGGTCCTGCTTTTCGGTCTGCCTTTGTCTGGAACATGTCCACCATGAGTGGCATCTCCACTGGCATTTGAAACACTGGTGGCTGAGTTTCCAGCACTGTGATGCTTATGCAAACCATCACAGAACAACAAATCGACAAGCACGGCATGCACATTGATCAGCTAGAATCAAATGATTCAGGGCACATAGTCTTTAAGGACAAGTAAACCCCCAAATGGTTGGATTTTAAAGATCCTAAAAGTCTTGTCTCTTGATTGGACTGAAATGCTAAGGGGGAGTTTTACTGTGTCCTGCAGAGTTGCTATGAGGTAGAACCGACTCAAGGGAAGTAGATTTGGCTCGGGTTTGATAAAGTCTGTGCTTCATTAGATGGGAAAAATGAGGTCTAAGGAAAATACATGATTTGTTTAAGCTTATCAGACAAGTTTGATAACTCTGAACTTGACTCTAGGTTCATCTCCTTTCTGAATTGCACTGTGCTTTTTTTTTAATCCATTAAACTTTTGTGCAGCTCTGCAAATTAGAAGTTATAGATGCCATTAGATGGCCAAATCTGTATGGACAAAAACAATTGCCGATTTTAGGCAATTGTGCAGACAATTGTTTCCTAAAATCCATAAAACTGTTTGAATGAAAATATCCAGATAATTTAAACCTGATTAATTTAGTTTAAAAAGTTTACCACCACCACCCCTGCCCTGGATAATTTCCTTATTCTCTAATTCACCTTACTAAGTGCTCAATAAATGGAGATATTAGTCTGATTAGTGAGGCTTCCATAATAAATTATTCAATTGATAAGTGTAGGGGGAAAAAGTACTCAAACTTAGCAGCATTAATAATGAGACAACATTTTGATGTTATACATGGACAAGGACACAATACCTCTTATGTAATATTTTTTTCCAAAAATGGTTCTCTTAAATCCAACCATAAGGAAATAATCAGATACATATTATGGGAATTTGTACAAAAGAACAGGTCTCAATGCTTCAAAAATGTTAAGGTCATGAAAGTAAAATGTTTTTTAGATGAGGGAGTGTTTCAGATAAGAAGAGACTAAAACAGCACAACAATTAAATAAAAAAGCATTATTCTTGATAAAATCCAAGGTTAGAGTAAGAACAGTTAAAGAAATCAGAATCAGGACATATATAGAAATTTTAATATAGACTATATATTACATAATTTTATTTAATCAGTGCCAAATTTCTTGAGTATGACAATAATACAGTGGCTGTATAAAAGAATGTCTTCACATGAAAAAAAGTAATTTATAAATTATCAAGGGTCATGAAGAAGAGAAGGTGTGGGACGTGGGGCATGGAATGAGCTGATACCAAGGGCTCAAGTAGAAAGAAAATGTTTTGAAAATGATGATGGCAACATATGCACAAATGTGCTTGACCCAATGGATGAATGTATGAATTATGATAAGAGCTGTAAGAGCCCCCAGTAAAATGATTTTTGTTAAAAAAGGGAATCTTTATTCTTAAAGGATGCATACTAAAATATTAAGGCATGAAGTCATTAAATATGCAATTTATTTACAGATTGTTCAGCAAAAAGAAATGTTTAAAAGCTTGGGTGTGTGTTTTTGTATGGGGAGAATGGGGAAAATATATGAAAAAAGTTCATAACTGGTCATTCTAGGTAAAGACTATGACCAATTTTTCCTCATAATTGAAAAATTTCAAAGTCAAACATTAGGGAAAATTGAGTTGCTATCCTCAATACAAAATACACAAGAGGAAGTAGATAAATTTTGTCTAGCAAATTATGATTTACTGAAGTCAAATAGCTATTTTTTGTTTTGTATATTTGATATTTTTAGATTTTTAAAATCATTTTTATTGGGGGCTCATACAACTCCTATCAAAATACATACATAAATCAATTGTATAAAGCACATTTGTACATTCGTTACCCTCATCATTCTCAAAACATTTGCTCTCCACATAAACCCCTGGCATCAGCTCCTCATTTTTCCCCTCCATTCCCGCTCCCCCTCCCTCATGAATCCTTGATAATTTATAAATTATTATTTTGTCATATCTTACACTGTCTGACATCTCCCTTCAACCACCTTTTGGTTGTCTGTCTCCCAGGGATGGGGTTATATGTAGATCCTTAGAATCAGTTCCCCCTCGCTACCCCACCCTCCCTCCAACCTCCTGGTATCACCACTCTCACCACTGGTCCTGAGGGGATCATCCATCCTGCATTCCCTGTTTCCAGTTCCTATCTGTACCAGTGTACATCCTCTGGTTTAGCCAGATTTGTAAGGTACAATTGGGATCATGATAATGGGTGGGGAGGAAGCATTTAGGAACTAGAGGAAAGTTGTAGGCTTCATTGTTGCTACACTGCACCCTGACTGGCTTGGTTCGTCTCTTCTCCACGACCCTTCCAAAAGGGGATGTCCACTTGCCTACAGATGGGCTTTGTCTCCCCACTCCTCACTCCTCCTCATTCACAATAATATGATTTTTTGTTTTTTGTTACCTGATACCTCATCCCTTCGACACCTCATAATCACACAGGCTGGTATGCTTCTTCTATGTGGGCCTTGTTGCTTCTCAGTTAGATGGCAGCTTGTTTACCTTCTAGCCTTTAAGACCCCAGACGCTATATCTTTTGATAGCTGGGCTCTATCAGCTTTCTTCACCGCATTTGCTTATGCACCCTCTTTATCTTTAGTGATTGTGTCGAGAAGGTGAGCATTATGGAATGCCAGTTTAATAGAACAAAGAATTCTTGAAATGAGGGAGTACTTCAGTGGAGGCCCAATGTCCATCTGCCACCTTAATACTAAACCTATAAATATATGCACATAACTATTTCCCCATCCTCATATATAAACATATTTAAATTGTACATGCCTTTATTTAGACCTCTATAAATGCCCTTTACCTCCTAGCTCTTTCCTGTATGTCCTTTTACTTTCCTCTTGTGCCACTATCATGCTCAGCCTTCGTTTGGGTTTCAGTAATTCCTCTCAGCTACATTACCCTTGGTCACACCCTAGCAGGCCTCCTACACCCTCTTCACCACCAATTTGGATCACTTGTTGTTCCCTTGTCCCTGGGTTTGTTAACATCACTTCCTTTCCCCCCACCTCCCCTCTTCCATGTCCCCTGGAATTGGCAGTCCTGTTGTTTTCTCTGCCAGATTATTCATCCAGCCCATTTTATTTAGACAGACCTGCGGAGATAATAACATGCACACAAAAAAAGACAGAGCAAAAACAAGCAACAAAACAAAACAAAGAACACGCACACACAACAACAACAAGAAAAAAGACCTTGTAGTTAGTTCAAGGACTCTTTGTTGGCCTTCAGGAGTGTTTTCCCATCGAGTCTAATGGGGTGCCAAGACCTGGCCCCAAAGTCTATTTTTTGTATTCCCTGGGGTCTTTGTTGTTCTGTTCCCCTTGCTGTTTTGTTGCATGCCTTTAGTGTTTTGCCTCCATGTGGTGGGATCAGATCGGGTGAAATTCCCACATTGTGTCTCCAGTGTTGTCCCCTGTAGTGCTTTGGGTCAGTGAGGGATGTCGTGTCTCATAGTGGGGCCGGCCATATGGTCTTCTCTGTGGATTGGCTGCTCAGAGCAGGGATATTGTCCGCAAGACTTGGTGGGCCAGGATGTGCTCCACTCTCTTCTTCCCCCTTCACTTGTTCCCGTGTGCTCTGATCAGACATGTCCCTCTCCCTGAGCTGTAGCTTCAGTGCTGTCCTCTGAAATAAATTCTTATTGGGGGAGGGGCATCTGTCCACATAGTTGAGATTGGGGCCGGCCCCCCAGACCACTCCACTGGTTCCCTATTCCACGCCAGCATGTTGTATTCACATCTTGGAGCACTGGATTGAAGTTTGGTCCCTCTTTCCCTGTGGAGATGTAAACAATACCCTCCCCTTGGATGGTTTACTGCCCTGTTTCCCTGCTACCCATTTCTCTTTATTTCCTCCCCCCCCCCCTCATTTTTAGTTGGCTACCATATATACCCTGGATTGAAGTCAAATATCTATTAACAAGGCTCTTAGTCTGGGTTCAAGTAGGAGCAAAACCAGTAAAATGCACATATCGCCTAGAGAGGGATAGGTACTTTGTCGAAAGGAAAGGCTCAAGCAATTGTGAGGATAATGCTCCCACAATTGTGGAGGCTGGCAAGCCCCTCATCTGGGGGCCAATCAGAACTGGAGAGAGAATCTGGCTCCCAGGGTTGCAAGGACTGACTGAACCAGAATCCACAGGCCAAGTTACAGACCATAGACTTCTGCTGGCTTAGGTCCCAAGAAAGGGAAATCAGGGGTCCAAAAGACTGCAGGGTCAAGATAGACTAACACTGTAAATTGTAAACACAAGGTTGATGGAAGACTACGGATGACATTGAAAGCCCCGAATCCATTGCCAGGGTCCCCACATGGATGCAGCCTCCAGTGAATGCCCTCTGAACATAGTCATGGCATGTGACAAAGAGCTGTCAGAAAGCAATGTAAAGGGGATTGTTGAAGATGTAGTTAGGTTAAAATGTAATACCTTATAATTTGATATTCCTTTTGACACATTTTACATGGTTTCAGTTTTTAATATTTTCTGCATTCTTGGTGATTAAAGTTTTTCTATGTTTTGTCTAGTCATTGCTGTTGTTTGTTTGTTTGCTTGCTTCCTATTTACATTTCATATGATTTTCTGTAAATGAAATTCAGGATGGGTAAGCCTATGAGAAGAAATGTTCTGAAATGTATTATGGTGATGACTACATAAGAATTCTTAATATGATTGAATGATTAAATTGTGTGATATGTGAAGTATATATCAATAAAACTGTTTTCAATTAAAAGAGAGAGAAAGACCAAGCTTCCAAGAAAATTTTTTATGTACTGGAAGCAAACGACTTTCCCTAAGGAAACTCCACTTTTAATCGATTGGCCAATAATAGAAGATCATATCATGGGAGGTGGTTACATTTACAAAGCAAAACTATTCCAATTTATTACAACCACTGAAAATCAGAGCCTAGAGAAGTTGATGAGTAACATTAATTAACAAAAGGCACTTTATGAAGAAAACACCTTTAAAAAATGCTAAATCAAGGAAGAGCTTGTTGAGTATGTTTCCCAAGGCAATTTTTCACCAGTTATTTAGGAACTCTACAGCTTTAGTTACCACGTTTCAGAAATTATATATATGTACAATAGATAATCCAACTTCTTTAATTACTGACCACAAAAATTCCTCAACATAACTGGACAGAGATAATGGATGTGGACTTTGGTTTAAAATCCCACTATATTCAATTCCGTCTGCATGTTGTGCATAGCACATGTTTTGTACCCTTTAGGGCTTTGTTGAGAGCCTAACTTGAGAGGAGAGACCAGTCTCTGGAGAAGGACGTGATGCTTGGTAAAGTGAAGGGACGGCAAAAAAGAGAAAAGGCCTCAAGGAGATAGACTGGCACAGTGGCTGCAACAATGGGCTCAGGCAGAGGACCAATTGTGAGGACAGCGTGGACCAGGCAGTGCTTCATTCTGCTGTACTGAGGGTCACTACCGGTTGGAAACAACTCGATGGCACCTAGCAACAACATGAGGTGGTGAGGGACTGAGTGGTGTTTTGTTCTGTTGTACATCGGATCACTGAGTTACACTTGACGGCACCCAACAGCAGCAACTTTAGAAAGATTTAGCATGCAATGTTGTGTGTATATGTGCACGTGCACTCACACAAACACATGTCTATGTATGTATGTGTTTCTTTTACAGAAGGGGGTTTCTAGAACACCTGTGTGTAGTAGGTTCAAGTACTGGCTAGAAAGATTTCCTAGAAAATATAACTCAGCTAGTGGTGGATGGAAAAGGTAATAAGACTTTCCAGAAGGTGGCATCAGAAAGAACAAGGGCAGCCACCAGCTAATTGGCTTATCCAAAATAAGGTCAGATGAAATTTACTGTTTCAGCACTGTGGAGTTTTTAAATCTCCTTCTATTTTATAATAGTGTTGTTTTCATTTTATACATTTACAAGAGCCTACTGGCTGCATCCTTCATGGATGAGTCAAATATGTCTATGTAGATAAATGTTTCAGTTATTCTCTGACATGACAAGAATTACCATGACTGGCTTAGAGCAGACTCCTTAAGGCCCATCCTATGGAGTTTGGGCTGACATGATGCCAATTTTCCCTTCGGCATGCACGCAGCTCTCCAGAATCATGTGGATCCTTGCACAAATTAGGATTTGGCAGCGAGGAAGGCTGTTGGGTAGATGGTCATCCATGCCTCGGACAAGGAGTAAACTGGTTTGTGGCAGATTGGGGATTAAGACAATAATTACTGTTTTAAATAGAGACTTTGAAGTCTCCTTGGATTATCAAGGTATCAACAAACAATAAATATTTTAAACATCAGGTGGAGTACAGGATTGGCTATACAGAGATTTGAGTCACTAATGTGTGATAAAAATGAAAGCCACCGAAAGCATGTAGCATAAGAAGAGCGATGAATCGAAGGCGGGGCACCTACAAGAAGATGGAGAAGACGTGGTCATGGGAGTTTGAGAGAAAGCAGTGTCCTTGGAAACACTCACCAAGATGAAGAACGTTGAGAAGTGACAACGTAAAAGAGAGGCCCAGCTAGTTTGGGCCTGACAATGTCATTGGATTTTCCAGGATGAGATCATTGGTGGCCCAGAGGGAGCCAGAGGAAGTCGGACAGGAAAGCAGTAACCAGAAAAGGGAAGTAAAAGAGTACATAAATGATGTACACTCTGAGTAGTTCGGGTGAAACAAGGGGAACTTCAGAAGGAAAGAGATGGCGTGTTCTAAGCTGAGAGAGGGGAGTGTCTGGAAGACGTCATAAGGAGGAGCCTGGAGCAGAGGGTGGTGTGACAAGTCTAAGAGAAAGGAAGAGACATAGAACAACATCCTGATGGGGCAGAACCCTGCAAACAAAGAAACAATTGCAATGCCTTCCATTCCATCCCTGGCTAAAAGTTAAGGAAGGGGACCTAGCAGTGCTTTGGGTAAGACACTGGGCTGCGAATCTCAAGGTGACAGCTCATCCTCACCACCTGTCCATAGAGAAAGACGAGGCTGCCTGAGCCTGTGAAGATTTTCTCTGGGAGTTTGGAATCAGCAAAGAGCAGTGGGTTTTCTTTGGCTTTGGGTGAAGAGGCAAGGTCTATACGCTAAAACTTACTCTGTTACAAGTAATGGAACCCAAACTCAATTCATTGGATTTTTTTTAAAGGAAATGAGTTGGCTCACATGGCTTAAAGGGATCTACTATTGTCCAGGATAGTCAGGGCTGCATGTTCAAAGGCAGTATCAAGAATCTGTCCTCTTTTGGCTCTGTTGTCCTCTATTGACTTTCTTTTCCTTCAGACAGCCTCTGTCTATGTGCTCACCTCCCCAGTCTCTCACAATGTCGCTGTTGTCATTGTTAGGAGCTGTACATTGGCTCCAGTCCATAGGCAACCCTGGGCACAACAGAAGGAAGCACGGTATGGCCCTGCGTCATCCTCACAACTACTCCTGTGCCTGAGCCCGCTGATGCAGCCACTGAGTCAATTCACCTTGTTGAGAGCCTTCCTCTTTTTCAAATGCCCCTCAACTTGACCAAACACGATGTCCTTCTCCAGGGACTGGTCTCTCCCGACAAAATGTCCAAAGTATATCAGATGAAGGCTTACCATCCTTGCCTCTAGACCATGCGGGCCTTACTTCTTCCAATCCCGATGCATTTGGCCTTTTAGCAGTCCACGGGACTTTCAGTGTTCCTCTCAGCACCGCACTGCAAACGCATCGATTCTGCAAAGGACATCCTATTCAATGTCCAACTTTACATGTAGAAGAGGCTGTGAAAATGCCATGGCTTGGGTGTGGCTCACCTTTGTCCTCATGTTGACATCCTTGCTCTTCCAAACTGTGAAGAGGACTCGTGTTGCAGATTTTCCTAATGCAACGCATCTTTTGATCTGTTGACTGCTCCCTCCATGAGAATTGATTGTGGTTCCAAGTGAGATAAAATCTTTAACAACTTCGGACTGCTCTAAGCAGAGGCCTCTGAGCAGGGCGGACCGTGCACCGGCATCGGATCTCCTATGGGCCTGCTGGGTTCCCGGTGCCGTGCCGCGGGAGCACAGGCCTAGAGTCAGGATCGAGACTACATGATGGCTGACCAGGACCCGGGGGCATTAGCCCCCTCCAACAAATGGTGGCCTCGGGCGCTGGAGCAGTGGTCACCTCTCTCTTCATGACGCCCCTGGACATGGTGAAGGTGCGTCTGCAGTCCCAGCGCCCCTGGTGGCCCCCGAACTGAAGCCGCCCTCTAGCCTCTGGAGCGTCTCCAACACCAAATGGACGTGCCTGCTGTACGGCAACGGTGTCCCGGAGCCCACACGGCGCGCGCTGCGCCACCTGCTTCCATGATCGCACCCGGTTCCCCGGCACCCGAGGCCTCTGTGAAGATCGTGCGGCACGAGGGCGCCAGGACCCTGTGGAGTGGCCTCCCAGCCCCCCTGGTGATGACTGTGCCGGCCACTGCCATCTACTTCACCTCCTATGACCAATTCAAGACCTTCCTGTGTGACCAAGCCTTGACCTCTGACCGCTATGCCCCCATGGTGGCTGGCACTCTGGCCCGCTTGGGCACCGTGACTGTGGTCAGCCCCTTGGAGCTGGTGAGGACGAAGCTGCAGGCTCAGCATGTGTCCTACCGGGAGCTGGGCGCCCCTGTACAGGCCGCAGTGGCTAGGGGCGGCTGGCCTCCCTGTGGCTGGGCTGGGGCCCACTGCCCTGCGGGACGTGCCCTTCTCAGCCCCGTATTGGTTCAACTAGGAGCTGGTGAAGGGCTGGCTGAGTGGGCCCAGGCCAAAGGACCAGACATCTGTGGGCATCAGCTTTGTGGCTGGCGGAATCTCAGGGACGGTGGCAGCCATCCTGACTGCCCTTCCATGTGGTGAAGACTCAGTGCTAGGACGCTCTGGGCACAGTGGAGGCTCTGAGTGAGGCCACCCCTGGTCGACTCCACCTGGGTGCTGCTGCGGAGGATCCAGGCCGAGTCGGGCACCAAGGGGCTCTTTGCAGGCTTCCTGCCCCATCATCAAGGCCACCCCTTCCTGTGCCATTGTGATCTGCACTTACGAGTTCGGCAAAAGCTTCTTCCAGAAGCTCCATCAGCAGCGGCTGCCAGGCCCTTGAAAGGGGCTCAGGGACGCCCATCTCCTGGGGTGGGCTGTGGGCTGAAGCAGACTGGTTGTTATGAAGCTTTCCCCTGATCCTGATGTCACATTCTTCTTCATATAAAGTACCTCAGTCTGATTATTGACCAAGTGTGGTGAGAGGATACAACCTTGACACACACCTTTCCTGACGCAGTATTCCCGTGTTCTGTTTGCACAACTGCCTCTTGAGCCATGTATAGATTCAGCAGAAGCACAATGAAGTGTTCTGGACGTCTTGTGCTTCTCAAAATTATCCACAGTTCCTTGCGGTACATGCAGTCGGGTGCCTTCGCAGAGTCAATGAAAGACAAGGGAACATCTTTCTGGTCTGCTCTGCTTTGAGCCAAGATCCATCTGACATCATCAATGATGTCCCTTGTTCCACTTCCTCTTCTGACTCCAGCCGGAACCTCTGGCAGTTTTCTTTCAATGGACTGCTGCGACCATCGTTGGACGACCTTAAGCAAAATTTTACTTGCATGTGATATCAATGATATTGTTCTATAGTTTCAGCATTCTGTTGGATCACCTTTCTTTGCAATGGCACAAATATGGATCTCTTCCAGTCACTTGGCCAAATAGCCCTCTTCCAATTTCCTGGCATAGGTGAGGGAGTGCTTCCAGTGCTTCTGCAGCTTGTTGAAACATTTCAATTATTATTACATCAATTTCTGGAGCCACGTTTCTCTCTAATGTGTTCAGTGTAGCTTGAACTTCTTCCTTTAGCACCGTGGGTTCTTGTTCATGCGCTACCTCCTGAAATGATGGGATGTCAATTAGTTCTTATGGTACATCTACTGTGTAAGCTTTGCATCTTCTCTTGATGTTTCTTGCATCCTTCAATGCTTTGGTCATAGAATGTTTCAACTTGAGGCTTGAATTGTTTTTTCTTGAGTTCTTTCAGTTTTGGATATACTGAGTGTGTTCTTCCCTTTTGGCTTTCTAATTCTAGGTCTTCCACATTTTATTATAATATTTGGCTTTATCTTCTCAAGCTTCCCTTTGGAATTTTCTATTCAACTGTTTGACTTTATCCTTTCTTCCATTTGCTTTAATTACTCTATGATTAAGAGGAAGTTTCCGAGTCTCTTCTGACATCCACTTTGATTATTTCTTTGTTTCCTATATTTTTTAATGATCTTTTCCTTTCTTCATGAATGATGGTCTTAATGTTCTGCTACAGCTCATCAGATCTCCGGTCATTAGTGTTGAGTGCATCAAACCTGTTCTTGAGGTATTCTCAAAGTTCAGGTGGGATAGACTCAAAGGTGTATTTTTGCTCTAGTGGACGTGTTTTAATTTTCTTCAGCTTTTTCCTGAATTTACATATGATCAATTGATGGCCTGTTCCACAGTCAGCCTCTGGTCTGGTTTCAGCTTCTGATACTGAGTTTCTCCATCATGTCTTCCCACAGATGTAGTCAGTTTGATAGCTGTGTACACCATCTGGGGAAGTTCACCTTTTGTGTTGTTGAAAAAGATATTTGCTATGAATAAGTCATTGGTTTTGCAAAATTATATCATATGATCTCTAGATATATTTCTCTCTCTAAGTCCATATTCCCTAGCTTCTGCCCCGTCCTCTTTGTTTTAAATCTTTGAATTTCAATCGTCAATAATTATCAATGCACTTTGATTACATGTTTGATCAATTTTTGACTAAAGTCATTAGTAGAATTCTAAATTTCTTCATCATTAGTTTTTGTGGTTGGTGTATAAGTGTGAATAACAATTGAATTGTTTGGATTTTCTTGAAGGCAGATAAATATAATTTTATCACAGATAGCATTGTACTTCATGATGAATTTAGCAAGATCCTTTCTGACAATGAATGTCACACCATTCCTCTTGATTACTCTTCCTGGCATAATAAGCCAGATTATTTTCTGATTCAAAATGGCCAATATCAGACCATTTCCGCACATTAATGCCCAGGATATCAGTTTTATGTATTCCATTTCATTTTTTATGACTTCCAATTTTCCTAGATTCATACTTCATACATTCCAAGTTCCAATCATCAGTGGATGTTTGCAGCTGTTTCTCGTTTCTCCTTGCCTCAAATTGTGCCCCATCAGCAAATGAAGATCCTTAAGGTTCCACTTCCACAGGCTTTACCAAGCTGGCATCCTCACTGTCAACTCCACCTTAAGAAATCAGCTCCTCCTCAGCTGTAATTTAAGTGTCCACAGACTTGAGGGGCCCTTCCTAAGGCACCATATTCAACAATGCTCTGCTCCCCAGACCAGTGCTTTTCACCCCTTTCCTGTCAGTTTGTTTTACTGTGATGGCTTGTGTGTTGCTGTGATGCTGGAGGCTACGTCACTGCTATTTTACATGTCAGCAGGGTCACCCCAAGTGAATCGGTTTCAGCGGAGCTTTTAGACTAACAAGAGACAGCAAAGAAGGACTTGGCTCCCCACTTCAGAAGAAGAAGCTGCTGAAAGCCTTATGCACAGCTTCAAAACATCCGAGACTGGACGCCTAAACAAAGGAAGCAGACGTTATCTTTTACACTCTTTAGCAGCCATGATGGCACAGGGAGAGAATGTATTTTATGGTAATGCTTCCAAAGCCTTGGGGGAACACGTGGCTTAGGTCATCTGCCTATTCTTAAACCTACAATTATTGAGCATTAAAGAGCTAGCTGAGGCGAACTAAATGAGCACAGAAAAGAGGAGATGGCCATCTACCCAAACCATGAAAGTGAGCACCATGCCTGTGACTTGTTTTTGCCGGGATAATAGAGGCATGGGTGATGCTGAGCAAGCAGCAACAAGTGCCCACTGCTAAAGGTCAGGGTATTGGGAGCTGAGTAGAAAAATTGTGAGCAAAGGGATTTGAAAGGAAAAAAACCTCATTGCTGTCAAGGGAATTGTAGAACCGTGTCTATGGGTTTCTGAGACTAAAGTTCTAACAGAGTTGAAAGACTCACCTTTCTCACTAGGAGTAGCTGGTGGTTTAAAACTGCTGACCTTGAGGTTAGCAGCCCAATGCATAACCCATTTTACTACCACAACTCAAACTTAGATTCACTGCCACTGAGTTGAAGCCAACTTATATTAACCCTAACAGACCAGGTAGACTTGCTCCTGTGAGTTTTTGAGACTGTAATTCTTTACAGGAGTAGAAAGTTCCCTTGGAGCTGCTGGTGACTTCAAATTGCTCACCTTGCAGTTAGCAGCCCAAGGAGTAACCATTACACTACCAGGGCTCCTACTATACAACCAGGACTCTGAAAATATCTGGGAACTTAAAATGAAAAGGAACAGGCTTGACAGGCAGAAACATTCAAGATCCAGCTAAGGCTAAGTAAATCAACACAGTCAAAATGTCTTCCAATCGTGCTTGGCTACTTGTGGGTAAATAAAAACAATACTACTATGTATGTGCTAGACGTTGTTCCTAGAGGTTTGCATGTAATGACTCATGCTCCTCATAGCAACTCCATGGGGATGATGTGAAGAACAGACTGTGCAGGAGCTGAGAAGACTAACCATGGCACTGAGATTTCACTGATGGTTGCAGTGAAAGTGGAGGGCTATGGGGCTGTTAAGGAAAAGCTACCAGGAGGAGATGGACCTAATAGGGCGGGATCAGGGAATATTTCTCCCGGTGAATTATCCTTGAGCTGAGCATTAGAAGAAATTAACTTGGAAAAGAAACAGAGATGCTCTATAGGCAAAGAAAACAGTCTATGCATTCTCTATAAGATAGAGGAAAAACAGAGCACACGATGCTGGATGATGCTGGAAAGGAAGGTGGTACCACAGCATGCTGGGCTCAGCATCCCCACTAGTCGGGTCATGGCAAAACAAACCATTTGCCTTGACGAGATGCTGGTCTTCATCCACAAGAAACAAAGATCTAGTTCACTTTACTCTTTCATTAATTCCCCACACACCAAGACAAAGAAAACTGCTCTGTGAAGAAAATTTTTAGAGAAAGTTAGGGGTAAGGGATAGGGGTAAAATATGGCATAGTTCAAACTAGGAAACAACTAAAAATAGAATCTAAGACAAGACTGGTTATCAATTTTTCTAAGGCCATTTTTTGCTGGAAACTTGGCTCGGACGTGAACCCACGGTCCTCTGCCCTGGGCATCTCCTCTGAGCAATGCAGTCGCAGCCGTGTTGCTGCTGTCATTTGCTTCTGCTACCCATGTACAGGTCCCATGATCAAGCCTGATTTCCTTCTCTACAGACAAGAGCAGAGCGTACATATGCACTTGAAGAAAGATTCATTTCTTCAAGTTCATTTCTTCCATGACAATAAGTGACCATGAACTCCTGGACTGGTCTGCCGAAAGCCAGTCAAATGGCAGTGTATGATTAAGCTCCACTTAATTTGGTAAAAAAAAAAAAAAAAAAAGCACCTCTGGGTCATTCCCATTTTCCCATTCATGCAACAAGAATTCGTATAGCACTAAAATGTGCCATAACCGAGCTCGTTGCAGACACATAAAGATGCATGCAAATCCCAGCCCTGGCAGCATGAGCTTCCAAGGCACAACACATCCACGAGACATCTCTTAGCGATGCAGAAACTAGATGTGGTTATGCTTTGTGGGAGCATTGAGGAGAGTCATTCTCTCTATAGAGGTTGGATGGAGGACTCCATGCAGAAGTTAACATTTGAGACGTCGTCCTCAAAAATGAAGAATTCCAGGAAGCACAGGAAGAAGGTACAATCCAAGCTCAGGGAACATGGAGGAAGCGACATTGGAAAGTATTGGGAAATGTCGTTGGGCCTATAAGTCAGTTGGAGTAGGTAGATTGATGGTCTTAATAAAGACATGCTGTAACCCAATCAATTTCTTAAAACTGACTGTAAAGCTCTGGAGTCTCCATCGCTACATCACCGCTGCTTATTTCTTTAGGACATTTGCTTTAGATGGAAAAATACTTAGTTTAAAAACAAACATAAAAACTCAGCTAGTTGTCTTGGACATTTAGAAGTGATTTACAGATTTCATCAAGCTTGCCCCTCGATAAACTCAGCAACAGATTGATAGCCTCATGGCTCCTTCACCTCCCCTTTATTGTGGTCTCTTAGACAAAATAAGGATGAACGTAGGTGGGCAGACCCGGTAAAATGCAACTGGTAAATTGATCCAGAAAACCTAGTCAATAACTGGCCATTCCGGTGTGGATTTTCCACTGTTTGGTGCACTCTCTAATCTGATAGTAGTCTCTGCGTACTGGTATAAGCAACTAATGTGCTCTGTTGCTAACCAAAAGGTTGATGGTTTGAGTCCACCCAGAGGTACCCTGGGGAAAAGACTGTGGAGTTCTACTTCTAAAAAACCAGTCATTGAAAGCCGATCGTGCCCAATTCTACTCTGACACACACAGGGTCATCACTAGTGGAACTCAACTTTTAGCTAAGTGTTTTGCTGGTTATCCGGTAGTAAAGAAAGCACTCATTCTCTGAGTGACTATTATGTGTCAGGTGTTTTACATATACAATTATCTCTCATTTTGACACCTTTTTATCATAGCTAGCTAGTTATTGTCCCTGTCTTAGTCCTGAGATTGCTTCCTCAGAACAGCAAACAATACCCTCAAGTCGATTAGGACTCCTTGCCATCCTACAGGACCAGGCAGAACTGCCTCTGTGGGTTTCTGAGATGCTGACTCGTTGAGAGAGCAGAAAGCCTCGCCTTTCTCCCATGGAGCAGCTGGTGGTTTCTAACTGCTGAGCTTGGGGCCAGCAACCCAATGCTCAACCCACTACACTACCAGGGTTCCTCAGTGTGGTGCACAGTAATGGCTACAGTACTAGCTTCCTGAGTTTTGAAGCCTTGCTGGGTCTGGCATGCACCATGACCTTGAGCAAACTGGGCTCCCCATGTCCACGTTTCTGATCATATATTTTCTTCTTTCTTTTCCCTTGTGCTTTTTCTCTGTATTATTTTGTTATTGCTGTTTTTAATGTTGCTATTTTTAATGTTTTTCTGTATATGAAATATAGGATAGGTAAATCTATAGACAGTAACTGGACTAATGGTTTCTTGGGGGAGTAACAGGGGACATTTCAGGAAAATTCTAATAATGATGGACACAAGAACAAAGAAAATGTTCTAAAATTGATTGTGGTGATGAGGCACAACTCTTGATATGACGGGACCATTGAATCGTATGGGTTGTGAGCTATATGCCAACGAAAACAAGGGAAAGAATGAAAGCCTGCATCTAAGTACTTAGAGGAGTGACATTTTTCTCTAGTCATGATGGCCAGAACGCTAGCACTCCATGACCTTCTGCTGCCATGTATTCCCCATGCCAAATCTGCCCTAGCTAAAGTCAACAACAAGGAAAATGTGCTGCGCAGTCGTTCCAGGGCTTCCAAAAATAACAGAGAAATTACTCTAGATGAAGCCTGTCATTCCCTTCATGATGTAGAATGATGCAAAGTCGAGATTCTTCGTAGGCTCTGTGGCTCTCACGAGTCAGCAAGGTGGGGTGGAGGGATGGGAAATCACTTGTGAAACTTGTTACAACGTCGGAGTTCTGGACACGTGTCTCCACTCTCCACCCAAGACCCTGGTTGAGGAGGTCAGAGGTAGCGCTTCGGACCCTCACTGTGAATACGCACCACATACGCTCAGACTCGGAGGCACATTGACCACATCTGAAGAAACCTCACCTCATCTGACTGCTCCTCTGATACAAGGAGTGTTCTTTTACAGGATTACAAGAAAGGCAAGGTCAAGAATTGGTTTCTTAAGATTCTGTCTATTATTATTGCTGGAAATCCTTGAGAAATTATATTTTTAAAGTATATATTTCTGTCTGAAGTGGGAGAAGCCACAGAGATGAGATACATCACAGACTGTGGCAAAGAGACTTAGAGGAGCAGGACCAAGATTATGGGGTACCTTCTCCTCATCTTGCCTGAGACTATGTAACTAGGACAGAGGGATAAGAGGGCTAGCTTCCTGGCCCCTGGTGGCCATAGCTAAGGGACCATGTGGTTGAGAGACCAAGGACTAGAGAGAGAGATTTGGCTGCTGCCTGTGGAGACCAAAGACCATGTCTATATTGTCTGCTGAGCCTGATTCGTAGTAACCTATTAGCTTTCCTTATAAAGGTCATAATTGTGTGGTGGTGTGAGCCTTCTTAATAAGGTTCTTCTACCCTAATCTAACGCCCACCGGATGATTGGTGGGATAATGCCAACAGGGCCTATGTAACCCTTGCTCTTCATCAGAAAGTCGCAAATGGAAGAGATGATGAAGTCAAAGAGCTGAACAGGCATTTTCAAAGGGCAGCTTAAGTAGGCAAAGTCAAATATTATAGTAAAATATTTAAAGAGCTAGAGTTACAACACCAAAGAGTAAAAACATGCTTAGCATATCTTAAAATGAAAGAACTAAAAAACAATTCAAGCTTCAAGTTGCAATATTGAAAGGCTCTGTGGGCAGAATATTGAATGATGCAGGAAACATCAAGAGAACATGGAAAGAACACACACAGTCATTGCACCAAAAAGAACTAGTCAGCAGTCGGCCGTTTCAGGAAGTAACACCTGAGCAAGAACCAGGGGTGCTGAGGAAAGAAGTCCCAGCTGCACAGAAAGCATGAGCCAGAAAATAAGACGCCAGGACTTGATGGAATACCAATCAAAATGTCTCAACAAGCTGATGGAGCCCTGCAGCTCCTCACTGTCTGTGCCAGGAAATTTGGAAGACAGCTACTTGATCAACTGACTGGAAGAGATTCAAATTTGTGCCCATTCCAGAGAGAGGTGACCTAACAGAATGTTCAAACTGTATACCAATATCATTGATATCACATGCAAGTAAATCTTTGCTAAAGATCATCCAACAATGGTTGCAGCAGTACATTGATTGGGAGCTGCCAGAGGCTCAGGTTGGATCCCTTGTTCCAACTAAGAGATATCACTGCTGATATACTAGAAAGATGTTTGTTTTTGTTTTATTGACTAAGTCAAGGCATTTCACTCTGTAAATCATAATCAACTATGGATAGCCTTGAGAAGAATGGGCATAACAGAATACTTCATTATACGTCTGTGAAATTTCATTTGTGTTAATACTACAGGGCTACTGCATGGTTTAAAATCAGGAAAGTGTGTGTCAAGGTTGGAATTTCTCGCCATAGGTTTTCAATCCATATGTATTAACAGATTGAATACAGAACAAGCAATCAGAGAAATTGGCTTATATGAAGAAGTATGCTGCATTAGTATTAGAAAAAGGCTTATTAACAACCTCCTAGACGATAAAAGCTCACTTGTTGAAAGTGAGGAGGATATGAACTCCTTGCTACTGAAGGGCAGGACTGCAGTCTTCAATATGGATTACAACTCAGTGTAAGCAAAACCAGAATCCACACAGCTGAAACAACAGGTAACATCATGATAAGCAGAGAAAATGTTGATATTGTCAAGGATTTTGTCTTGCTTATATACACAATCAATTCTCACAGAAGCAGCAGGCAAAAGATTGTGTTAATCTAGGTTGACTAGAGAAGCAAATCCAGAGACACCCGTATGTGTATAAGAAAGTGCTTTATATAAAAGAGCAATTGTACATTGAGAAAACTTCCCAGCCTAGTCCAGATCGAGTCCATAAGTCTGATATTATCCCATATGTCAATACTAGTCCACAAATTCCTCTTTAGTCTCACACAGTCATGCATGAATGCTGAATGCAGGAGGATCACAGACCAGTGGGTGGAAAGTCTTGTGGATCTAGGGGTAGTGGCAGTATCTCAGCGCTGGCGTGGGTCTCCATGTGGCTCCTCTAGCTCCAGGGCTCTGGCTCCACCAGTGTAGCTCCAGGTGACCTGTCATCAGGGATATGAAGTAGAGAATAAGTGTCAGTTTGGTCACCAGTGAACTATTTATCTCCATAGAACCTCCAAATGAGATCCTCAAGCTGCAACCTGGTTAACAGGCTAAACTCCACCCCTTCACTCTTAATAGTCTCAAGTTAACACCAGATTATGTAGCTATCACAGAGGTCAAAGGAGAAAACACATTGGGCAAATCTGCTGCATCAGATCCTTTCAAAGTATTTCAAAAGCAAGGAAGGTACTTTGAGGACTAAGGCGTGCCTCACCCAAGTCATGATAGTTTCTTTCTTTTTTTAAAAATCATTTTATTGGGGGCTCTTACAGCTGTTATCATAATCCATCCACACATCCAATGTGTCAAGCCTATTTGTACATTTGTTGCCATCATCATTCTCAAAACATTTGCTTTCTACTTGAACTCCTGGTATCAGCTCCTCATTGTTTTCCCCTCCCTCACCCCTCTCTCCTCCCCACTCCCAGTCATGATATTTTCAATTGCCTCATAAACATATGAAAGTTGGGCATTGAAAGTTGGACATTGGAAGACCACTGAAGAATTGATTCATTTGAATTATGGTGCTAAAGAAGAATATTGAAAGTACCATGGATTGCCAAAAAACCCCAAAACAAACAAACAAACAAAAAAACCCCACATCTGTCTTGGAAGAAGTACAACCAGAATGCTCCTCAGAAGCAGGGATGATGCGACAGCATCTTACATACTTTGGACATGTTGTCAGGAGAGACCGGTTCCTCGAGAGGGCCGTCATCCTTGATAAAATAGAGGGGCAGCTAAAAAGAGGAAGGTTCTCAGTGTGGATTGGCACAGTGGCTGCAAGAATGGACTCAACATAAGAACCATTGTGAGGATGGCTCAGGCCCTGGTGGTGTTTCATTCTAGTGCACATAAATTGCAGTGAATTGGACCTGAGTGGCCAGCACCTAACAACAACCACCCTAAGAGAAAGGATCCGTGTTTTTAGTTACCACCGCCCTAGCTATATGAGCCAACTTTGAAGCAGCAGAGAGCGAGAAACTCTGAGGACCTTGAGAGAGCACACGTAGGACGTCTGTCTGAAGTGGCGGAGGCCCCTGAGACGAGGGGCATCAGACTGTGGCACGCAGACTTAGGGGAGCAGAACCAGTTATGGGGTATCTTCTCCTCATCTGGTCTGAGACAATGGAACTAGAAACAGAAGGAGTCCCCTGGAGGCAAAAACCAAGGGACCACGTGGCTTTGAGACTGAGGACCAGAGAGAGACTTGACTCCTGGCTGGGGAGGCCAAGGACTGTGTCCGTATTGTCTGCTGAGTCTGATTTGTAGGAACCTAGTAACGCCCCTTAAAAGCCCATGATTGTTAGTATTATCTGTGAGTTCTGCATAGCCATCGAAATAAATGACTGAGTCCAGCAGTGATGCAGAGAGCACAGGGGAATGTTGGTGTCCGAATAGGTAAAGAAGGTTGGAGCATTCAGACATGTCTGGCACCTGACCTGTGACAAGAGGTCAGATACAGATACCTCCATGCCATTTACTGTAAGTTGCTGTCGAGCTGATGCTGACTCATAGCATTCCCATGTGTGTCACAGAATAAAACTGGACTTGATAGGGTTTTCAATGACTGACTTTTCAGAAGTGGTCACCAGGTCTTTCTTCTGAAGCATCTCTGGGGGGATATGAAATGCCCATCTTTGGGTTAACAGGTTAAGTGGACTGAATTCAAAATGTTCCGTCAGGTGTCCTACAGCATACCAGTATGTCTAGCACATTCCAGCGTTCCAGGAGTGCCAACGTATCAATTCTCCTTGGTCTATGAATTAGCTAGATGCCTTTATGCAAAATTCCTCAGGGGGGTTACCTCCTACTGAAAGCAACCTCATCTACTTAGTGCAGCAGGTTGTTCAAAAGTGACCCCTTTCTTTGCATGCTGTAACTGGGGAAAGGTGGGAAGGTGTTTAGTGAGTACGCTCTGTGCACTGGGTAAGGCAATGGTCAGATGCTAACAACCAGACAAGGGAGTATTGATTCCAGCACTGTGCCTGCTCTCAAAACAAGTGAATGTGCTAAGGGCCCATGATATCCTAGACAGAGTACGGCAGGCTCTAGAGACCAGAGAGGAGGCCTGGTGGTGTAGTGGACTGTGAATGTTAGTAAACACAAAGCCAACGGTCTGAACCTACCAGTTGCTCCATGGCAGAAAGATGAGGCTGTTCTGTAAATGTTTTCAGTCTCAGACACACAAAGGAGCAGTCTTATAGGGCCACTGAGAGTCAGAATTAATTCAGTGGCAGTGAGTTTGAGATACCAGAAGCCAAGGGTGGTGTCTCATCCAGACAGCTGAATCAAATGGGATTGGGCATTAAGTGTGTGTGATTCACCACAGCCATTTTTCTCACTCAGCCACAAACCAAAGAAACCAACCCCATTACCATGGAATCGATTACATGTCATTGCAACCTGTATATGATGGGGATCCACAAAACCAGTTCGTACAACACACACATACACACACACACACTCCAATTCCCACCACTCATACTACCTCAATTCTTCCATTCTGCTCTGCTTTAGCGGCAGTTTGGAGTTTGACTTCAGATGAGTGAAATGCATACAAATCACCAGCATGGAGCCCACAGCGTTACAAAGTAAAATAAGACGGTCTTACCTTACTTTAAAATATGTATTTTAAAAGTTTTTCTACTTTTTTTTGCCTATTCATTACATAAGCCACCAGCTATTACCTGAAGCCCAGGGGAAATGTCTCTCAAACCAAAGTCTCCTTCTCTGTTTTGTGTCTCGAATTCCACCCAATGCCTAGGTTCCCCTAGGTCCAGAATTCTCTGAAATTTAGAACTCATTCACCTTCTTCCAGGAATGGAGAAGTAGAACTGAATTCCCAACTTTTTCCCTGTAAGAACTAGTTAACGGTTAGCACACCAAAAGGAGCACTGTAGGACAAGCATTGGACAACTAACTGCAAGGTCCCCTGGGTCAAAATCACCACCTGCTTCCTCTGAGAAAGATGAAGCTGTTCCCATAAAGACGTCAAACCCCTACAAGGGTATATCCCCCAAACCCGGAATTGTACTGGGAAAAGCGGAATTTTTGTAGCACACGTTTTTCTAGTTAGGCGAGCATCCAGCAATTAGCTCTGAGTTAGTGCACCCAGTGGTGTCACCTGGGAAGGTTCTCTCTGGTCTCACTGAAGCTTTTCATAAAAGCAGTTTCACTCAAACCTCGTTTTTTTTCTGATGGTCAATTTAAGAGAACAGAATATGGCTGTGAAATTTTGTTTCCCACTCAGGAAAAATGCTGCAGAAACTGTTCTGCTATTGAACACAGCTTACAAGGACAGCACTACAGGAAAACCTCAAGTGTACAAGCGGTTTTCTCCTTTCAAAAAGGTGAAATGTCGATTGATGACAAACCTTGTTCCGAACGTCCATCAACTTCCCAAATGGATAAAAATGTCAACATGTGGTGCATTTGGAGTTTATTCCACCTAGTCAGACTGTTAATCCAGCTTTCTGTTTAAAGGTTCTGAAAATATTGTCTAACAGAATGCAACAAAAAAGAAGGCCTGATCTACTCTTTGATACTCACCTTCCCGACATGATTGCTAAAGACAAAATGGGTGCATCAGCAAATGTGGTGAAGAAAGTGGATGGTGCCCGGCTATCAAAAGATATAGCGGCTGGGGTCTTAAAGGCTTGAAGTTTATCAAGCAGCCATCTAGCAGAGAAGCAAATAAACCCACATGGAAGAAGCACACCAGCCTATGTGATCATGAGGTATCAACGGCATCAGGTATCAAAGGATTCAAAACAAATAATTATATCAATAGGAAAGAGTGGGGCTAGATAGTATTAAGGTGGCAAAGGACCTTGGGCCTCTACTCAAGCACTCCCTCAGTGCATGAATACTTTCTTTTATTAAATTGGCACTCTATGATGCTCACCCTCCCGACACAACTGCTGAAACCAAAGCGGGTGAACAAGTAAATGTGGTGAAGAAAGCTGATGGTGCCCGGCTATCAAAAGAGATAGTGACTGGGGTCTTAAAGGCTTGAAGATAAACAAGCGGCCATCTAGCTCAGAAGCAACAAAGCCCACATGGAAGAACACACCAGCCTGTGTGATCACGAGGTCCCGAAGGGACCAGTTATCAGGCATTAAAGAACAAAAAATCATATCATTGACTGCACACCTCCATGATACGATCGCTGAAGACAAACGGGTGCATAAGCAAATGTGGCGAAGAAAGCTGATGGTGCCTGGCTATCAAAAGAGATAGTGTCTGGGGTCTTAAAGGCTTGAAGGTGAACAAGCAGCCATCTAGCTCAGAAGCAACAAAGCCCACATGGAAGAAGCACACCAGCCAGTGCGATCATGAGGTACTAAAGGGACCAGGTATAAGACATCATGCAAAAAAAAATTATATATATACCATAGTGAATGAAGGGGGAAGTTCAGAGTGGAGACCCAAAACCCATTTGTCAGCCACTGGAGATCCCCTCACAGAGGGGTTTAGGAGAGGAGATGGGTCAGTCAGGGTGCGATGTAGTACCGATGAATAACACAGCTTTCCCCCAGATCCTGGATGCTTCCTCCCCCCAACTACCATGATCCGAATTCTACCTTGCAGGACTGGATAGAGCAGAGGTTGTACACTGGTGCATATGGGAGCTGGAGGCACAGGGAATCCACGGTGGATGATACCTTCAGGACCAGGGGTGTGAGGGGTGATACTGGGAGAGTAGAGGGTGAGTGGATTGGAAAGGGGGAACCCATTACAAGGATCCACATGTAACCTCTCCCTGGGAGATGGATAGCAGAGAAGGGGCAGGGGAGGGAGAGTCCGGATAAGGCAAGATATGACAAAATAACAATCTATAAATTATCAAGGGCTCATGAGGGAGGGGGTAGCGGGGAGGGAGAGGGTAAAAAGAGGACCTGATGCAAAGGGCTTAAGTGGAGAGCAAATGCTTTGAAATTGATTAGGGCAAAGAATGTACAGATGTGCTTTATGCAATTGATGTATGTATATGTATGGATTGTGATAAGAGTTGTATGAGCCCCTAATAAAATGTAAAAAAAAAGAGTGGGGCTGGAGTGGAGACCAAAAGCCTCTCTATAGACAATTGGACATGCCCCCATAGAAGGATTACTGGAAGGGACCATTCAACCAGGGTGCAGTATAGCACCAACAAAACATCCAACATTTCTCTAGTTCCTGAATGCTTCCCTCCTATCCCCCAACTACCGTGACCCAGCTCTACCTTATAAATCTAGCTAGGAGCTAGACCAGAGTACACACATTGGTACAGATAAGAGCTGGCAACACATGGAATTTAGGACAGATGAAACCCTCAGGAACAGTAGTTGGAGTAGTGATATCATGAGGGCAGGGGGTGGAAGTAGAGAGAAAAGGGGACCTCATCATAAGGTTGCTTATATAGCCCCCCAGGGGGTGGGAACCAATAACAAAAGTGTGGGTGAAGGGAGACATGGACAGTGTAAGACAAGATAACAAAAATAATATATAATTGATCAAGGATTCACGAGTGTCAGAGGGTGGGGGAGGGAGGGGAAAATAAGAGGAGCTGATACCAAGGGCTCAAATAGAAAGAAAATGTTTTAGAATTGCTGATGGCAATATATGTACAAATATACTTAATACAATGATTCAATTGATGGGCTATTCAATTATTCATTGGATTGTCATCAGATTTGTAAGATCCCCCCAATAAAATGATTAATAAAAAAAATTTAAGCCTGACCCGTGGCAGACGGGGGACTGGTTTTGCCACCAGGACAATGCAGCCACTCCACCAGTTTTGGGCAAAACCCAGCATGCTTCTCTTGCCCCACAAACGTTACCCACCTGCCCTTGCTCCGTGGGACTTCTTTTTATTTTCTCAAATGCAGAGGGACCTGAAAGGACAGAGATTTGATGACACAGAAAAAGTGAAGAAAAAACTGACGGAGGTGCTGTCAGCCATCCAAACAGATGAGTTTGAAAAATGTTTTCAAGAATGGAATCATAGATTGGACAGATGTGTTAAGTGTAATGGAGAGCACTTTGAAGGTGATAAGGTTGTTTTGTAAAAATAAAATACATAGCTTTCAAAAGAGAACTCTGGGGTATTTTTTTGGAGGGGAGAGCAGGGTACCCTCTCTTATGCAGGGTTGTTAAACGTGGACATGGATTAGACTGCCGAGTGGTAACACATCAAAACTATGCTATATGGAAGGAGGGGTTGATCACAGCTTTCTTATGAAATTAGGGTAAGATTTAAAAAGAATACATATATGGATGGAACATTTTGTTCTTTCATTTACCCCTCAAAGAAACTTCTTGACGAGGAAAGGTGAATCTGAGAACGAGAAAGTTCTAACCTTTTACAAAAATTCTGAGTCATTAGACTCAGGGGAGGAAGCCTGTACATAGGCAGAGGGCCGGAGTTCTCCGTGGCTAGGCAATAATTCCTCGCGATGTCATCTAAACACAGCGTCATCAACTCCGGGATGGGCTGTAACATAACACAATCAACTTTGTGAGCAGCTGCCAGGTGTGGTGGCTTCCCCTCACTTGATGAGGTCCCAGCGTGGATGCAACTAGAAGAAACACTCCTTAAGGGTGTCATCTGCTCACCTTTCAGCGGACTACATGCGAATGCTCGCCACTTCTGCGGATGCTGCGACCTTTGTCACCCTCCTGATATATTGCCTGCTCATCCCAGGAGCCATCGGCAGACAGCTGTCCTTGAATCCATTCAACTCTGCATCCACCAGCATGTGGACTTCCTGCTTCCTGGTTCACCAGCTCCCCCACAGCTGCTTGAGTCAGGAGAAGACTCTAGCTTACATCTAACCTCAGGACTTGAACCGGACTGGACTTACCCATTTCCAAAACGGTGTGAGCCATTTATTGATACAAACTCTTTCTCTTACATACACAAATAAATATCACTGGTTTTGCTTCTTTCAAGAGCCCAGCTAACACATTATTACAGCGTTGATGCTGGGAGGGCTCCCAGAGCCCAGGCAGAGTTGACCTGGAAAGGAAGCCCTGAACTGGTAATGGTTTTCTCCACAGCCAGGAAAGCACCTGACCTCTCCTCTGTGGATCCTCCCACGGGGCCCTCCTGATTTTCATACCCCTTCTCTGGCATCCCAGCCAGGAGGAACCCACAATTCTCTCTTTTCTGCATTCCTGCTTGCTCTGGATTAAATTGTGTTGAAAGAGATGTTGAAGTCCTCACCTCTGGTACCTGAGAAGGTGACCCTAATGTGGGTCTTTGAAGATGTTAATATTTGGTCATACTGGAGTAGGACAGGTCTTACTGCACTAAAAGTGATGTCTTTATCAAAGAGGAGAAGAAATGAGAGAGGAAGAGGGAGGGATGAGCATCCTGTGCAGACAGAGGCAGAGACGGAAAGGATCTACAAACAGAGGCTCTCTAGCCCAAACCAAGAGCCTGAAGAGGGGCATGGGACACGGTCCCGTCCCAGACCTCAGAAGGGATCCGTGAGGCGGCCCATACGTTGATTTTAGACTGTCAGCCTGCAGAATTGTGAGACAAGAGATTTCTAGTTTTATTTGCTGTTCTTGCTGTTGTTGAGCCTTTCCCCAGCACGTGGTGACCTTGTGCATAGCAGACCCTTGTGACAGCAGCCCTAGGCAACATATACCGGGCTGAGAAGTGAAAACCTTAGGCCGGGGAGACAATCTCCCTGGGCAGCCTGTTTTTGTTCCTTCCCAATCTGCCCAACTCAAGCGTCCTGCCAGCAGGCGTGTTCTCCTCTGCCAGCATTAAGCCACCAAGCATCCTGGGCATGGGCCTGGCCTCTGGACCTGTGCCCAGTACTTGGCCCACTGCTTGAACTACTGCCCAGGAGTTGCCAAGTATCTGGACTGGGTATCTGTCCCTTCAGCTGATTGTCCTCCAGCCTTCTCCTTGAAACGGTGGGGCGGGGAAGAGCCATTCTTGTCATGCCTCCAGGCCTGCCACAGAGCTCCCGCGTGGTCCCGTTCGGGAAGAGGTGGTTGTGAGCAAGAACTGAATGGGAAGAGAGGGTGCTGGGTTTTAAGGACATGCAGGGATTCCTTCGGACCCCTCCGAGGGTTGAGACACATTTTAAAGGGCCTCTGATTGTTGGCTGTGGATTCTCCAAAGAGCCACGATTTGAAAGCAGCTTCAGGGGTTCGCTAGAATGTCTTCATCCTTAAGCTCCCTTGGCTAAAGATAGCCCTTTGGACAAAAAGAAAAGAAGACAGAAACACCTGGCTGATTTTAGCTTTAAAGAACTTGTGAGGCCGAACCAATCTGTCAAACTGAGTCCCAGAGCTACTCCACAGCTGCCTACTAGGGCTCAGGAGGAGGTTCGGTGGAAGGAAACAATGGGGGCACAGGGCAGGAGGGAAAGAAGAGTCAAGTGTGAGGGACAGAAGAAGAACTTCCCATGAGAAGGGCTCACCACCGGAGTCCAAGCTGGAGGGCCCTGCTAGGTCAGAATTCCAGCACCTGGCTCTCTAGCAGGGCGATTTACACCATCGTTAGTCTCCAGGCTGAATGGGTTCAGAACATTCTAGAAAACTAAACACACCACTTAACCACTGGGTGGGCAGTCATCACGTTTGCTACCTATCTGAAAAGTTAAGTCAGAACAGCTTGACCCTTTCCATAGTCCATTCCCAACAGTTGTTCTGAGCTAGGTCAGTGCTGTTTATGAACAAAACCAAGCCTTCCTTTTCCTCCCTAAGGAGACAGCCCTTTGACCTAAATCTACCCATCTATATATAATATTGCTTTGTTTCCAAAATCATAAGCCAGAGAGCCAATTCAGATTTTTCTTGGATCCTAATCCAGGATTCTTTGCTTCCATATATAAGCAGGAATGGATGCCCAGTCTGGTTTTCAGAAAACAAGCTTAGCTTACCGAATAGGCAGTTAGAAAAATCTCCTTTGTACCTTTAACCACAACAAATCTGGAAAGAAAAGCAGGAGTGGGAAAAATAATATTGAATGCTAACCCATAATGGCCACAACGGCACAGGCGATCGCCACAATCAAAAGCTTCTCTAAACTTCTAAGCCCACAATTTAATTGATCTTTTTTTTTTTCATGTCTAGTCATTAAAGAAGTCACAGAGTAAATGGTCGTTCAGGGCATTAAAAAAAAAAAAAAGCTGCTGACTGGATTCTGACTCAAAGCCACCTTGTAGGATAGGGTAGACGTGCCCTGTAGGATTGCCGAGATGGTCGATCTTTCTGGAAGCAGACAGCCACATCATCCTCCTGGTTTGAACCACTGACCTTATGGTTAGCAGCAGAGCCCTAAACCACTGTCACCAGGTCTCCGTTTAAAGCATCATTTTCCCCACCGTCACATTTGCAATGAGCTGGAGGTACTTTCTACACTCGACTTTTTAAAAGTCACCAAATTTCCTTGAGTCACAGGAGTAAAATTAAGCATCCTGCTATAGATAATGACAAGTGAAAGTGCAGTCAGCGGTCCTGGGGGTAACCATTAGCTTCACTACAAAGCATTCCCAAATAAAATAATTTCAGATTACAAACTTTTCTTTAATAGTCCTTGTGGACAAAGAAATTCCATGACTCTAGAAACAAACAAAGCTATTCTTCTATGCAAGACGAAAACATTTAAAACTGTTTTTACCCCATAAAATCGCAATTATTATCAAGGGTTTACTAACCCATTTAGGATTTTACCCCAATCTTTACTGCTTAATCTTATCAAAATGCACTTTTTGGCTAAACGCATGAACTCATTACAATGTCAACATGATTTGTTGTTGTGTCTCTGTTTCCTAACAGCCACAGCCTCAGCCCTCCTAAACATGTAAAACACGCTACAGGTTAGAAAACAGCAATAGATTTCAAGTACAGTCAAAGTAATTTCAGATTAAAACTGGCATCAATTCCTAATAAATGGATTCACCTATCAAAAAGCACTAGAGACTGGCCTGGTTATTAAAAACAAAGAAGGAAAAGAGAAGTCGGAGCGTGTGTATGTGTTTGTATACACACAGCTAAACGTACAATACACATACATGTTTATGGAAATATATAGACTTGTATTAAGTATATGCAGATATATTTAATGGAACATCCAGCAGCCTTATGGGAAGTAAGACCATCTCTCTCAGAACTGCTTTCATTTTGACCCAAATTTGCTGGCTTACTAGAAATGATTTTACCTTGCTCATTATAAATTCATCTGAAATAAAACTGCAGAATCTGGAAAAATCGGAGCATCAAAAAGTACATATCCCAAGGGAGTAGATGCTGCCATTATTTAATTTCACATACTATTTCTTTTCTTTTGTCATTCATTTGGGATGAAATTTTGCAAATTTTGTCCAGGGCCCACCAGTGATCTGCCTGGGAAACTGGCCTTAGCAAGCAGATGTCCACATGAAAAAATTAGCCTATCTTTATGGGAGAAATATAGACAAAACGTTTACATATCATAGGAAACAAGGTTGAGGTGGGCGGGGGCACCTGATTGACATCCATTTGTCACTTTCAGGGGAGAATTTCGTGGGCAGCTTCCAATATGCTTAGACAAATTTAGATGAATGAAAGCGCTGACTAATGATGCTATTATCTATATTCCAAATATAAATGGAGGCCTGAAAAGCCCTGAGTCATTCATGTAAACTTCTAAAATGAAAAAGGGGTGGGGGGAGACTTAGGAAAATGAGAAAGAGATGGCAAATTAATGGGAAGGGCCAGCATTTAAGTATGTACAATGGTAAAACATTTTTAGTTTGGGGGAAGAAATCTACATCGAGTCAACAGGGCCAAGTCTTATTATGAATTCCCCAAACTGTATTATCTACCATCTTTTTAGCAAGAAAATTATTTTTACCTCAAAACTAAACGTTGTTATTTTAGGAGAAAGAAGTCAATGCATTTGTTTTCCGGAGGCAAGCAGGGGCAGTATTGTGCTAGTCATGAATTTCATTAATATTCATTAATTTTTAAAGCCATTTGGTTAGCTCTATTATCTATACAGATATTTTGCCTTTAAATAAAAATAATTACAATAACTTCATTATTTAAAAATGTCATTAGCATGAAATTCAAAACCTACATTTCCATTAGAGGACATTATTCATTGGCGGGATGTATATTTTCCAGAAGGGTCTGTTGTAATTCAAGTCCCAGGGTAAAACAACAACAACCTAAAACTCATACTGACTAAAATAAACTGAGTGTAAACAGAAGTAAACTTAAAATACTCCCCCCCCCCACCTCACAGGAATCTTCACCCTAAAGAATAGGATCATTGACCCAATTAGTTCTGCAAACGTTCTTCTTGTTTGACATTCTTCAGCATTTCACAGTAGACTCTCTGCACCAGTCCAGAGCCTTAGATCCCCAAAGATCCCAATGCACATTTAGTGATATTTACCTTATGAAGTAACTCAATCCAGATGAGCGCACAGCTCACATCACTGTGAAAAAGAAATTGGTTCCTTATGCTTCCCGCCCCTATTCCGGGCTAGGGACTGAAAACTCGGAAAAGTATCCTTGGGCAACTCTGAAAATGATGGACAGAAATGCAAAAGGGTTTTATTTGCAAATAAGCCAAGCCATAGGAACCGTACAAGACCTTCCTCTGCAAAACTCCGGCCTCCTTCGTAAATCAGCCTTTTTACACTAGGAGGGATTAACAACCGGAGCAAATAATTCATACGCAGGAGTGAGAAATGGAATGAATCCTCCACACGTCCTCCTGGATCCGCAACCACGCGGAGGTACAACATGTTGAGTAGTACTTTGTGGGTTATAAGGAAATAAATAAGTAAAAATAAAAATGCCACCCAAAGAAAAGAAGCCTGAATAATTCAGGGGAAATTTTGAGGCATGACCAAGGGGAGACTTTGTAGTAGCGCAGAACTAGAATTTCAAGAACACACATTTCTTTGGCACTTTCCCCCCACCCCCACCCCCCACCCTTTTCCCCAAGACTGCCTGCTCCCAAGCTTCGTTTGAATCGGTTTGATTTGTGGTTGTGACAAGAACCCCAGTCCATGAGGCACACACACCTCAGCAACACCTCCTTCAGATCCTGTCTGAGGCTTTTGATTTCTTTTGTTATTTTTAAGGTGAGCTGGCCCCTTGGGGCTAGTATAATTTTCCTGTGGACGCCAGTTTGAAAAACAGGAGAAAGTATCTTGCTTCTGGTTATTGAAGATACTCGGCTGCAGACCTTATTTCCCCCCAAACCAAGTTACTCAGGGCCTGCCAACAAGAAGAGTACACTGAGTTCCTGGGCCCCTAATCCAATGAAAGCTGCCCTCCCCACCCCTGTCATCTCAGAGCTGGGTAATGGGCAGAGAGTGTTCCCCAGTTCTGCCGCACCCACAAGTGGACGTCACCAGAGTAGGAATGGCTTCCCACTCCACTGCCCACGTCTGACTGGACACAGCAGTGGGGGCCACAACAGCACCTGCTCTGGTCACCCCTGTGTGAGGCCAGTGGCTGGGCTCTCAAACTGCTTGCAAAGTTATTCTCAGCCTGAGGTTGCAGGTCCTCCGTCAACAAAGGTGTACCCTCAACGCCACACCTGGGAGCACCAGCTGGGACGTCTCCGCTGCCAGCTCTGCGGGACAGGCCTTGTCCTCTCCAGCAGTCTGGGCAGAAGTGACCTCGTCCTGGGAGGGAGCTGGAGTGGAAAGGGTTAACAAGAAGTGGAAGGGGTGTGTGTGTGTGTGTGTGTGTGTGTGTGTGTGTGTGTGTGTCCTTTGCACTGGGGGAGTACTGAGTGCTTTTCAGCAGGGGGAGCAACTGGAAACCACAAACTCCCAAACTAGGTAGCAGCAACTTGAACTAAGCCCAGTGACCCGCCTGTAGAGAACACAGTTAAGTGTAGACCAACTGGTTTACTCAAGGTGTCAGAAGGGGGAGAGCCGTCCCAGTTGGCAAATCCAGTGATTTCTTTCCTGTCCACTGTTGACGCTTCTAAATGCATCTTCTGACCCCAATGCCCTTTATTCCGAAAGATCCCGAGGGGTGTCTGGCGCAATGTTCTACAGCAGAGTTGAAGGAGCAAGGGGTCCCGCCCCATCCCCTGACCCCCCAGCTCTGTCTTGCCACCGCTTCCAAGTAACCTTTTTGACTGTGACGGGTCCTGGGGACACACAGCCAGCGTCCTCCAAACAAGCGGCAGCCAACAGGCTGGCAGACCAAATAGCTGGACACCCCAGTTCTGAAGTCCTCCTGGGCCCCCACCTCCTACTGCCCACATGCCCCCTTGGCCGCCCCTTGGCCGCCAACTTGCCAAACCCCACCTGGGGCGGGGGGCGGGGGTGGGGGGTGTCCCTTATCTTGGCCCAGAAGCCCCCAGGCACTCGGAGCGCCCAGCAGCATCTGCTGCCTAAGTGCCCCAGGCTTCCAGGAAAGCCACACCAGAAAGAAAGGGGGGGAAGCCCGTGACATCACGGGCAGGTTTCTTTGGGGGTTGTTTGTTTGCTTGTCGGCTCGATTAAACACTCGTGGAAGGTGAACGTCCCCCACACAGGAGAAGTTTGATGTTGACAAACTTCGGGTGGCAGCGAGACTGTGTCAGCACAACTTCCGGGCTAATGAGAGCTGCCTGGCGGGGAGCGCGGCGCGGCGGCGGCGGCGGCGGCGGCGGCGGCGGCGGGAGGCGGCCGGCGGCCGGAACAGCAAATGCTATTCAGCCCGAGCAGTTTCAAGCCGCCCGAGCTGGGGAATTACTGTAGTCGAGCGGCGGCTCAGCCCCGGCGCTGGATCCGGGCGCGCGCTGGGGGGGAGCTGCGGCCCCGGGCGCCGGGAGGGGCGCTTTCAAGTTACTTCGCTCCCGCGCTGCACCCGGCCCAGGCGGGCGGGCGGCGTGCTGACGACCCGCGGCTCGGTCGCCGCCGCTTCGGGCGGCCGCCCGGGCACCCACCAACTTTTCTCTCCCCCCCAAACTCCCTCTTTGTTTCAAATAGGACTCTCCAAAATTTATTCTTGGGAAGACTGACAGCCGGGGTCAAGAAACAGCTGTTGAAGTTAATGTTTCTTCCTCCCACTTCGGCTGATGGCTGTGCCCTGCCAAGACAAAGTGAGAGGCCCTGCCTGGTGGCTGCCTTGAGCAGACGGGCATCCACCCACCTCCCGCAAAATTAAAACCAAAAACGGGGCGGGGGGGGGCTGTTTGTAGATTTTCCTGCTTAGCATACAGTCTGATCAGAAATGCAACAGCACGTGCCTTTCAACTTGGGCTGGTTAGTTGCTAAGAAGACGCTGCAGCTTGTAGTTTAGAACTCTTTCAGGGGGGCAGGGGGCTCGAAAGGGGGGCGGCCCGGATAGGGGGACAAGTCGTTGACACTTGCACATTTTGGAACTCGGAGCCACTTTGAGCACCTTCCTCGCTCCTCTGACCCACCTTTTGCCCTCTAGGAAAGGAGGGCTAAGCACAACATAAAGAAGGCAGGCAGGCAGACTGGCCTGGGGAGCCAGAAAAAGAGTTGCGAGGTTTGGGGCACATTTCAAAATTCAGATCATTATGCAGAACAAGGGCTTGCCTTGAGCAAGGCAAACCGTTCTGATTTGGAGACCTGGGTCAAACCCGGATGGAGCTGCTGACCCTGGGGAGCCTTCTCCGGACCGCCCCGCCCTAGCCTTCCCTTCCCCGCCCAACTCCTTGGCCTTGGCCTGGCCCTGGGGTGCGCTTGCCCAGTTCCGCTGCTTTCCCCAGGGTGAAGGTTGGTGGTCGCAAAGCCCCGGCTGCCAGGCTGAGTGCCCGGTGGCCTCCTATGGCCTGCCTTCCTAAGCCTCTGTCCCAGGCTGGGGCTCTCCTCCGGCAGCCAGCCAGCGTGCCCTCGACGTGGGCGTGGGTTGATCCGACTCACGGAGCTCAACCACTAGTCCAACCCAGCCATTCTCCTTTGTGCACTCCGGCCTCGTGTGGCTTTCCTCCCTCCAAGTCCTGTGAAGGCACAGAAGCCCGTCCCCCCCATGCCCCCCATGTCCCCCAGGCTATATCCTCTCACCACATGGCAATGCAGTGCCATCGCAAAGCAATGTTGCATCAGGCTCTAGGGTATTTTAGGAAGCTCTCGAGCTGGGGCCAACAAGCCTGTCAAGCAGGCATCAGGACCGCGTGCCAAAGCTGGCGCTCACGAGCCTCTGGACAGGTGGCCGGGCGGCCGTCTCTATTCTCAGCTCCGTGACCCACAGCTCCTCTCACCCGCAGCCCAGTTGGATCCACTAGGCTTCCCCTTCTCGCCTCCCTCCCAGAGGCCACCACCTTTGTTTGCCCCGTGGGTCTCTGCAAAGTGTTCCGGCCGACTTTGGGCTGCGCTTCCTGTTTTTCTGCTGGCGGGGGACACACTAGCATGGCTGCTCTCACGAACTGTGCACCCACGGAGTGACCCTGGGAGTTGGGTGGCCGCCTCCCAGCCAGCTTCCCACTTGAGTGCCTGCAGCTCCCGAGCCTCCCCATGTTTTTGACTTGGGCTCACTTTTCGCACTTCCTCAGAGTCTGGCCTCCCAGCATGGCTGGCACTATCCTGGCAGCACCCTCAGCGAGTGCCCCCTTCTCTGGGTTCTGCTAATGCAATCCAGCAGCCAATTGACTTAAATTCCTTCCGCTTTATTGTTCTCGGCCTAAGCGAGGCCTGGCCTGGGAGGCTCACCTCTATGCATCCAGGAGTTGTAATTCCCCACAGTGGGCTCCTGCCAGATTCGTACAGACTCCTTTTTTTTTTTTCTCCTTCCCTGAGATTGACAGACCTAAACCTCTAAGGGGGAGGCTGGCCACAGCACCCTTAAAGACTTCTTTGTGTGGAAATGAAACCTTAGGGCAAAGTCGGCCCAGCTCTGCGAAGGTTCTCTCTCTCCTGTGGCAGCACTGTGCTGGGACTTACCTCGGGATGACTCCCAAGGACCAGGCCTACCAAGTGGGAGGCAGACCTGGATGAGAGTCTGATTTGGGGAGCAGGGAGAGAGGGGGTGCTTTAAAATGTGGGGGTTGTCCAGGAAACAAACCCTACCTTCCTTCAGAGAAGGCCTCATGCACTGCCCACGGCAGGGCTGCCCTAGGTGAATGGGGGTTAGCACCAGTTCCTCTGCTGGGAATGACACTTTTCCCCAAATGCAATGCCTTGAGTATCACTTGAAGACTGATCTATTTATTCAGCTCGTATTAACCAAATAAGGCAGTGGATTAGACAACCTTACAGCATTGAGTCCATCCTGGCTTATACAGACACAATAGACTGTCCCTGTGGGTTTCCTAGACTGTAGCTCTTTATTGGAGTAGAAAGCCGACTTGCTCCTGTGGAGCAGCCGGTAGTTTTGAACTGCTATCCTCACGGCTAGCAGCCCAACACGTAACCCTCTACGCCACCACAGTAACATATTACTTCCATCGCAAGAGGGAAAAGACCCAGAATCATAATTGCCAGGCAGGACGATTATCTGATTTAAATCAAGGAGAGCCATTCGGGACTGTAGAACGTCTTTTTCCAGAGAGCAAAAAGCAAGCCTTCCTAGTGGAAACACTGAGGACAGAGACATAACCTGTCACTCTTTTGGGTTGATTTTCGTTGTTTGTTTCCCTCTCCCTCACCCACACCCTTCGTTTTAAAGTGTTCTCCTACACTTCTGTTATCAATTAGTCACATAGAACGGTAATAGGACATTACATGATCAGATAGTAATAGGAAACGACATGATCAGATAGTATAGATAGTGAAGCATTATCTGCTTGGAGTACCTAAAACCACTGCCATTGATTCGATTCCCATTCATAGCCAACTTATAAATAAGGGCACAAATGGAGAGTGGCAGGGGTCTGCTCGCCAGCACAGGGGGCTATGGCTAAATAGGGAGATGAGTTTGGAAACAGAAAGAGGTCGGAAGGACGTGAGCACATTTCATATGGAATCCCGCTGCAATCTTGGCCGTCAGTCCTATCACCCCTGGCCTGGAGTGACAAGTAGTGAGAGGTTAACTTAATGCCTGTAGGTATGTGTGTTTGTTTTTTAATACCTTCTTTGTGACTCTCCCATAGTCAAGAACATAGAGGAAACAGAAACAAGGAGATGTCTATAGAGGGTGTTTGAGCTCACAGAACCTGGAGAGAAATAAAAACTAGGCATGCCGATCTTTCCTCGCATCCCTTTTCCTCCTAAATGCAAGCAGGAGTTGTATTTGGGATGAAATGCTCCCTGGCGTTTCTCCCCTCGCTGCTTCTCCATTTATCCCATCCACACTCCAGTTCTGGTTTTGGGCAGAGCTGCAAATGTCCTTTGTAAGGAACTGCACGGAATCCTGCGCTGGTTTTCTAATGTGGGAATATGTCTACTAGGGAGGCTAAGACCACCAAACTCGCTTCGTTACAACCCCAAGGTGCACTCAAATAGCTCCTCCATGGGGGGGGGGGGGGTCTGGCCCGCACGCTCTTCCTCTATGGTGCTCATTAAAAGGCTATGTCCATTTACAATATGGTCCCAAGCCATAAATTGAGATTTTTATCTTGGCAAATAGAAAAGAACACTCTTGCGAGATATAGGCCTGCAAAGTTTCCACTTGTGCTGGGCATCCACTGGGGGGTGCACAGTAAGGCTACAGTGTCACAGAAAGACCCTGTCCATTTCGGTTCAGAAGAGCTGAGGAGAAGAAAAACATAGGATCACAAAGTGAAACTTATCCGTCAGATGCAGTTGGATTTGAATTTATTACTCTTTGTGTGAATTGGACGTGTCTAGTCAAAAGGACAAACCCAACAACTCTCAAGAAGTTTCTATTTGGGTCTGGAAAAGGCAGCAGACGTCAACATTCTTCATCAGTGCTTCTGGATGCCCTGGTGTGGGCACTCCAGTTCTCATGACTAGATAGACGTATTGCAGATCAGAGACACGATCACTCATCCCAGCCACCTTTCAGTAAACCAAACTGTCTCTAGTGTTACCTAAACAGGCTACATCAAATTAACATTTTAATGATGGGTTTCTGGAATTATTCATGCTTCATAAACAGTAACTCACTTTATTTGACTCAGGCAACAAGGCGAAATAAGTGCTTCTCCCAAAGCATATCTTTGCCAGGTCTGGAAATGACGTTTTCGTGAGTTATTCTGAAGCACCCAACGTGTCTTCGTTGTCTGCAGGTCCAACCATGTGATGGCACCACCTTTTCAAGATAACCATTAGGAATTACGACTCAAACCAGTCATGAGAATAACACTTGGAACACCTCACAAAGGCCAAGTGAAAATCAGAGGCCTGCTCTCCAACGGCAGTCAGCCGGACGTCTAACATGCTGACATCTTGCCCCATGTCGTCACAATCCAACCCTGCACAGAGGATTCTCATCTGAGTTTCACTGACTCCCAGGCAGAGGCATGTGCAGAATCACGAGTGACCTCATTCCTGGTGCGCCTGTCAGAGCCCCAAATGCCAAATAACATTCCCCTTCCCAGGGAGGAGGGAAGAGGTGACGCATCTCGAAGACAGCATCAGCGTTGGCATAACCGTCCTATGGGCGCTCTCTGGTGGGGCAGCGCCTTAATCCTGCGCCTTGTAGGGGTTCAGGAGTCTTGGATTACCGATGTGGAGCTTTCGACAGAAAACAGGGAGTCCCTTTGCAGCAGCAGAAGGTTGTTCAACAAGGTCAACGGCAAGAGTAACTTTTCAAAAGAGAAATTCTGGGGAAAGCAACCACTTCCCTGATTCCTTGACCTAAGAGTGCCTTTGGATTTTTTTGGCTAGACAGCAGTCTCACATGCCAGCAGTTACGTAGTACATTTGACTTCCCGAAGGTATTTGTCTCAAAGTTCATGATACCAATAGTTGGGATATCTTCTTGCTTCCTTTCCTCACCAGCATGTGGACCGAAGTAGCCTACTCGGCTTACTTCAGAGAAGCCTTGCGCCAAGCCACAGCCACACGCGCAGCACAGCCTTGCCGTCCGCAGCCCTTCCAGCGCGCACCTCCAAATTACCACATGCCATCGCGCTCCAGCAGCGGCCCAACGGGATCATACTTCACAACGAAACAAAGTTCTGATCTCCGCAAAGGATGTATTACAGACGTGATGATTAAGGAGACACCTGAGCTTTCGCTGGCTACCTGACTACCAGGTGATGCCGGGCACACTCACTAATCCAGTGATTTGTTCTTCATAATGTTGGAGATTGGGTTGCTTGCCTCAGAAAAATTACAACTGGCTGCTTCTCAGAAACCTTTGGGGTCGTCCACAGATCGTTACAGTGCTCCCTGCCATGCGCTCGGAGTCTCAGTGTCACCTACGACATGTGTTTTCCAAAAGGTGCTCCTCTCGCAAATGATCCTCATGATCGGGGATCCTGTCCTCGCCCACGTGTGGAACCAGGTCGCTTACTGTCTCTGTTCGGAGAATCCTTTCTCCAAGCTACCAGGAACCGTGTACACGGGCGCCTTCAAAATCATCGAGCTGGTCCGGGGCTCGGTCCCCCCAGTCTCAGGAACGGAGAGGGAGAGAGCTGTTGGAGCCCAATGTCCACAGGTTATTCCCCTTTTGTTTTAGCCACAGAAAATCATTTTTAAAGTGTTCAAGGCAATGGTTCCCAGATTTTGTCCGTAAAAGAAGGACACATTTGCATTCTGCGTAGGATTCTGGGAGTGCACGGAAGGAGCTGTTTGCTTGCACCCAAAACAAGGGACTTAGCCCTGTAATTGTCATATAACCGTGACAAATTCCACCCTTTCTCTACAATACTCCCTTCTTCCATGATACCACTTTGCCAGCTGAGACATAGGCATAAGAATTTTTGTTTAAAAATCTCTTTTCATTTAAATAATAGACCCTTTAAAAATAAAGTTTTGAACTCTTTTGAAGTGGATCATAAATCCAAGCTAACTTATAGCGATAGTTTCATAGTACTTTCCCTACACTTCAAAGAAATCTAAACAGCTTGGTACACACAAGTGGTGGCTGAGAGGCTAAGGGCAGAGCTGGACTCCTCAGGGGTTCAAGCCTGTGGCCTTCCACGAACAGCTCTCCAGGCCTTTCTTCCACAGGCCTCAGGGTGGGATTACATCCAGGGACTCCCATCAAATTCACTGTCAATTTCAACTCATAGCCACCCTCTAGGACAGGATCCAACTGCCTTTGTGGATTTGCTAGTCTGTGAATCTTTACAGGAGAAGACAAAAGCAGACAAACACACTCACTGCTTTCAATCTACTCCAACTTGTGGAGATCCCATAAGTCCGGGTAGAACTGCCCCAGTGGGTTTCTGAGATGGTAACTCTAGACCGGAGTCGACGGCTTTGTCTTTCTCCAGAGAAGTGGCTGGTGGTTTCGAATGGCTGACCTTGTGGTTAGCAGCCCAATGTAACCACAACACCACCAGGGTTCCCTATGGGAGCAGACAGCCTCATCTTTCTCCCACAGAGCGAATGGTTGGTTTGAACTGCTGCCCTTGCAATTAGCAGCCCAACTGGTATATAACCCACTGTGGCAGCAGGGCTCCTAATAGCACTTGTAAAATTCTTCCCATACTCTGTGGGACCAGCCCCAATCCCAACTATGTGAAGCACTCCCCACCCCCAAAGAATGCACTTCAGAGGACAGCACTGAAGCTCCAGCTTGGGGAGAGGGGCACGTCTGATTAGAGCACACAGGGGAAACGAAGAGGGGTGGAGAGTGAGAGGGAACACATCCTGGCCCACCAAGCCCCGAGGACCATATTCCTGCTCAGAGCAGACAATGCACAGAGAGGACCATAGGGCTGGCCCCACCAGGAGACAAGATGATCCTCACTGAACCACAGCGCTATGGAGGACAACACTGGAGACACAGTGCAGGAATTGTGCCTGATCTGACCCCATCACACTGGGGCAAAACACTAAGGGCATGCAACAGAGCAGCAAGGGGAGCAAAGCAATGAAATCCCTGGGGAATACAAAAAATGGAATTTGGGGACAGAGTTTGGCATCTCATCAGACTTCACTGGAAAACACTCCTGAAGGTCAAAAAACAGAGCTGGAACTATTTATAGGCTTTTTCTTGTTTGTCATTGGCTTTCTTTGTCATTGTTATTTTGTTTCTGTCTTTCTTGTTTGTTGTTGTTTTGTCTTCCTTTGTTGTTGCTGTTTTTTTTTTACTTTGCCTCTTTTTTGTGCTTATTAATGTCTCTGCATATCTATCTAGATAAGATAGGCAAGATAAACAATTTGGAGACAGAAACAATGGGACCAACGGTTGGGGGGGGTGGTACGGAGAAGGGGAGATAGGAGCAAGAAAGAGGGGTGGAGTCAACCAACTCAGGGCCAAGGGAACAACAAGTGAACAAAAATCGATGGAGAGAAGGGCACAGGATGCCTAGTGGGGCTTAATCAAGGGTAATTTAGCAGCGAGGAATTACTCAACCAGAATGAAGGCCAAACATGACGGTGGGACAAGAGGAAAGTAAAATGAAATAGAGGAAAGAGCTAGAAGGTAAAGGACATTTATAGAGGTCTAAATACAGGCATGCGCATATGTAAATATATTCATATATAATGAGAGGGAAATAGATCTATGTACTTATAGCTATATGTTAAGTATTATGGTAGCAGATGAGCATTGGGCCTCTATTCAAGTACTCCCTCAACACAAGAGCATTTTGTTCTTATAGTCCGGCATTCTGTGATGCTCACCTTCTCAACACAAATGCTGAAGACAAAATGGGTGAATAAACAAATGTGGTGAAGAAAGCAGATGGTGCCTAGTTATCAAAAGATATAGCATCTGTGGTCTTAAAGGCTGGAAGATAAACAGGTGGCCATCTAGCTGAGAAACAACAAAGTCCACATGGAAGAAGCACACCAGCCTATGTGGTCATGAGATGTCGATGGGATCAGGTATCAGGCATCTAAAACCCAGAACAAAATCATACCAATGTGAATGTGTGTGTGTGTGGGGGGGGCGGGCATGGGGTGGAGACTCAATGCCCATTTGTAGACAGTTGGACATCCCCTTACAGAAGGGTCACAAGGGAGAGATGAGCCATTCAGGGTGCCGTATTGCACCAATTAAACATACAGTGTTCCTCTAGTTCTTTAATGCTTCCTCTGCATACTATCACGACCTCAATAGCACCTTACAAATTGGACTAGACCAGAACATGGACATTGCTGCAGATAAGAGCCCGAAACACAGGGAATCCAGGATAGATAAACCAGGACCAACAATGGGAGTAGAGATACCAGGAGGATAAGGGGAAGGTGGAGGGGAGAAAGGGAGAATCGATCACAAGGATTGACATATAACCCAGGGGGACGAACAACAGAAAAGTGGGTGAAGGGTAACAAAGGATGATGTAAGATATGAAAATAATAATCTATAATTTATCAAGGTTCATGAGGGAGGGAGGGAGGGGGAAAATGAGGAGCTGATATCAAGGGCTCAATTAGAAAGAAAATGTTTTGAAAATGATGGTGGCAACATATGTACAAATGTGCTTGACACAATGGATGAATGTAAGAATTGTGATAAGAGATGTAAGAGCCCCCAATAAAAGTATTTAATTGAAAGAAAGACAGCCACCTGAAAAAAAGAAATCTTCCTATATATTGTATATAGTTTACAAAGTGAGTGCATAATTGAAATATTAACAATTTTATTGACATGTAATTCATGTACCATATAATTCAGTGGTTTGAATAGATGAACCGGCGTTGTGAAGTTTATTCTAGCACATTTTCTTCATTCTGGCCCTCTGTACTATTAGCTCACCACCACCCTGCTCCCCAACCTTCCCTACCATAACCCTAAGACACTATTAATCCAGTTAATATCTCTATAGATTTACCTATCCTGGATTTAATAAACAGAACATTACACAAAAGTCTCTCCCAACAACAATAACAAAATAAAGCACAGAAAGACTTTAATCCCCCTGGTTAGGCTGACTAGCGGCCCACAAGAAAGTGCTGCTCCTGCTCGGTTAGCGCGCGTCAACTCTGCCCTACAGGGATTCATCAGGAGTGGAAAAGGAAGACCACGTCTTCCGAAATCTTGGCAAGCTGCTTGTCCAGGAGCGCTATAGACATTGGACGAATGGGGATGTTGTTTGCCAGAGGGATTACCTTTCTCCGAGTTCTATCACGCAGCTGGTTTCCCTTTACTCCTGTGGTACGTACGCTGCACAGTAACTGCACAAGCTGATGAGGTCATGCCTACCACCTCATGCCGGCCGCCACCAGTGCGCTGTGATCATCATTCGGTCTGCGATCGGCAATGGTCCCTGGGCGTTGCCAATGGCTACGTTGCTCAGGTGCTTACAGGGGCACGACCTTGGAAATCCCAGCCACTGAAGACGCTGTAGAGCACAGTTCTCTTGATGCACAGGAGTCGCCACGTGTCAGAATCTTCGCGACAGTGGAAAAATAAACAAATCCATCACAAACCTGGTGTGAAGAAGGAGCCATACGTGCCTGGGCGGAACAGCAGGGGAGGTTGGGGGAAGTGGGAACCCATAACAATGAGCACACGCAATGGAGAAAGTGTCCTAAAACGGATTGTGGTGATAATGACGTAACTCTGCTTGTGTGATCAAACCATTGACTTGCCTGATCTGCGATGAAAGTGTTCACAAGGAGGAGGAGGAGGAGGAGGCGCCTTAAGAATGGCGGGCAGAAGAACATCATGGCAGCACAGCCCCGGTCGCTCTTCACCCCTCTCTTTAGAACGTAGGCCGCAGGGTTTGTAGTCGAAGTTCTGGCTTCCGGCTTTGCTTCTGCACTTAGCGGCAATGTAACTGAGTGAACCTCAGGTGCCTGTCTTTTAAAATGGGCCAGAAGAAGATAGAGCATGCATACTGCTGTGAGTGTTGTAAGGATTAAGCAAGTTAATAAATTTCAAATGCTTAACATCATACCAGATTTGTGGTAATCACTCAGTAAATGTTAGCTATTATTCTTGCTTTCATGTGAAAAAAAATTGCTTGATGAGGCAAAGACAAGAATTCCTACTTGAGGGGGGGCTTGTGGGACCAGGCCAGTCTCCCTGTCAAGTATATTTATTGGCTAGTGGCCATCCTCGAAGATGTAAGCATTGGGCAAATTAGCCAGGTCTCTGTTTCTCCTTCCCTTTTCCCTGTTCCCCTTCCTGTCATTGTTTTACACCCATTGTTCACCGTTTTACTTCATTTAGCAGCCCTACCAAAAACCTCCTGAAGCTCTCATGAAGCCTATCTGGATGGATCTGGGTGCATTGGCCTGTGGACCCATCTGTGGGGTTTTCCTCCCGTCGAAGATTAAGGGTTACATTTTCTCTTATGCTCAGTGCTAATTTTTCTCTTCTGCTTTAACCTATAGAATCTTGGGTAGGGCCAGACATTTTGAATAACCAACTAGTCAAGTCCTCCACCTTCACACATGGTAGCTTACTCTTCAGGCGTCAGCACGACCTGGATGATCTCATACTGGCTCCTACCTAGTGAGGGTTTTCTTATCTCCTCAACTACACTCTTAGTTTTGAGGGTGGGGAGTTGTTCGGTTTTTAAAAGAGGCCCCCAGTAGCCTTTTACATTCTTGTATTACTCTGAGCACTAAGTGCAGCCCCATACCTTGAAAAGCACAGATCCTCAGCAAATGCTTTTGGCTTAATTATTCCGAGAATGAGCTCCAGGCTGTTTATAACAAAATAGGTTCCAACTCACGAATCTTATTATGCCCCTTCAAAACGAGCCTATAAAAACTTTCCAGGAGTACCCTATTTGGACAATGATCCAGAGACAGACCATCTTTCTTCTTTTTTCCCCTGTTTTCTTTTTCTACTTTGTCCCTCTCTCAACTGTACTAGCTAAAAATCTATCTTAATGGGCTTTTGCCACATTTTAAAATGTAATACATGAGTACTAAAAAATTTCGGACTCCAAAGATGGGCTCTCTGCTTCCAGCACACCCATCAGAAACAGCACTAATAGTTGAGAGTACTCCTCAACTCTTCTGAATTACTCGTGACATTGTAACAGAGTCGATCTGCTTCTGGAGGATTTCTCAAGGCTGGAATCTTTGCAGACGCAGACTGTCGCATCTGTCACCCAGCCGGTGGGCTGAAACCACTGCTCCCAGTTCACGGTCCAGTACTTCGTGAGTGAGCCACCGGCCACCTCAGATTTCTATTTCTCGAGAATGCTTTATTTACTTAAATTTGTAGGGCCTAGACTGAAATGTATTATTACTTCATAGAAACTTGGCTCCATTTTTCATACTCTTTTGGAATTTGTTTTTGTTTTACTTTAACAAAATATAGCGGACAGGTTTCCACATCCGTACACACCTCACTCTGTTTGGTGTCTCTCAGCATAGAAGTGCCTTGTTATCCAACGGTTCATTATCATAGTCTGAGTCCCGGTGGTTGCTAACTTGTACAGGGAAGCAGAAACTGGCCATCGCAGGAAAAGATTCACTTGTGAACTGACCACTTAACTAAATTAGCCCCTCAAACAGCTCTTCCGATTTAAATCCCGCCTCTCCCCCCACCCAGTCAGCCAATTTTGCTGATTGTAGATATTATAAACCTCCACCAATACAGTGAAAATAAAAGGCACTTCACTTGCCATGCAAAATTGCTAATCTTGCACACACACACACACACACACACACACACACATAAACAAGATGTGAGATTTTATGAATCATTGGAAGTGATTTTAGAGAACGATTCCTTAAGCAAATGAGTAGCTGGCAATGTTAGGCCAGTTAACAATTAAAGGAGAGAAAACAACAAGGATAACATGCTAAGTTCTTCAAAGGGAGAATTATTTGAATATCAAAGGTTGAAGAGAGGCTCTCGGGAAAATTGATGAAGCCATCCGCCCCCCCCGCCCCCCCAAAAAACGACCCTTGTTATCATTCTGCTATACAAGTCAGCGGGAAGTGATGGGTGTCAAAATCCGGTATCAAGATAATTTTGATAGGAAAATTACTGCCCCATCCATGTGAACACTGGATTCCCTCCTTGCTCGCCCTCCAAATTCAGAGCATTATTGGAATGAGCGTGTAAGCTGCATTTTGTTAAGTCCCATGAAATGTATATATAAAGATTAAAATGTTTAGAGATAAATCAGACAATCTTTAGCATTTTCAATTTCAAAATAAAATCTCAAAGCAAATGTCATTTTTTATTATTCTTTATTTTACAGTGCTGGTTTTTATGTATCACGTTTCTAGCTTTCAGCAGTCACATTGTGGCAGACAGAAGCAAGCGGGGCTCCTAATAGACTAATCAGACTCTCCAGCTCTTTCCATGGGAGCAAAGCCCCGAGGTGGTTGGAAGATCCCAGGGAGCAGAGAGATCGACGAAGAAGAGACAGGCAGTGGGCTTCCTCTGGCACGAATCTGGCACAGAGATGTTCCGGCCTAATGTAATTTGAGAAAAACAAAAAAAGATATAACCTTATTTGTGATCCAGCTAGTAAAGCACGTTAGACCAGTTAAGTGCGGGTATATCCGGATTTATTTTTAGCAGTTACCTACTGGCTGATATTTGGGCTGATTCCAATTGTTTGCTACCACAAGCCATGTGGCAATGAGCAGCCATGGACAAATATATCTTGGTGCACTTGTATAAGCATCTCGGTGGGAGAAATTCCTAAACGGGAAGCTCCTGGATCAGGAATGAGGTGCATTAAAAATCGTAACCAGCTTTACCAAATCCCATGCCATCCGGTGCCCATCTGAAAAGGCCAGAGCCCGCCCCCTACGCCTCCTCAGTGAGACCATTGCCAGTCAGATAGCAAAAATATGCTGTTCCTCATTTATTGGTTTTGTGTTCATTTGCAATAATATAAACTCTTGATCTGAAGGATAAACTTTGCTCACTGTCTGTTTAGACAGAATAAATAAACAAAGAATAAATTCACTACAGTGTCTGGTGAAAATCTGCAGATACAAGGAGGATCCAAGGTGAGGAGGGCACACCCCCGTGCTCTGTGGGGGCTAAAATATCCGTTCAAGTTTAACGAGTGCCCTTCTGTTTAAAACCCTCGTTAAAGCCATGGTCATCAGTGCTTACACAAATGTAAATCAAGTGTGTATAGTCAAAAATGGGAAAGACTGGCTTTGCAAATGCCTGACTTCAGCTCTATGAGAGCCTTAAAAACTAAGACTAGTTTTCATGAGTCAACTGCCAACAAGGGGACGGGGTGGGGGTGGAGGTGGCATGTGTTTCAGAGTCAAACTATGCCCCAGAGGGTTTCCAATGGTTGGGTTTTTGTTTGTTTGTTTGTTAGTTTGTTTTCAAAAGTAGATGGCCAGGTCCTTCTTTCAGAGAACCTCAGGATGAACTTCAACTTTTCAAGAGTCTTCATAGGCTTCAAAATATGTGAACTGAATGGATGCCTAGTGTCACCCAGGTTCGCACTCTTCCTTTCCCTCAGGATTTTGGCCACAGGGCAGTACCAGCATTCAAACGGAGATTTTCTTAGCTACACCGAGGACCTAAACAACAACACATTGTAACCACTAGACTAAGCATTTGTCCAACTCGTCAGTTGATACATGTGTTAGTCCAGGTTGACTAATACATTCATGTATTTAAAAATAAATTCTTATACACTCATATGTGTATAAGAAAAAGCTTTATATAAAAGAGCAATTATATATTGAGAAAACATTCCAGCCCAGTCCAGATCAAGTCCATAAATTCGATATTAGCCCATATGTCCAATTCCAGTCTATAAATTCCTCTTCAGACTCACACAACACAAGCAATGATGCCGCATGCAGGAAGGTCGTGGGCCAGTGGGTGGAAAGTCTTGTGGATCCAGTAGTGATAGAAGCATCTCCGCACCGGCATGGGTCTCCACGTGGCTCCTCCAGCTCCAGGGTTCTGGCTCCATCAGCATGGCTCCATGTGGTTTCTCAGCAGGAATGTCTCCAGGGAGAGTGCGTGCCCAGTCTCCAGGGAGGAAAATAGGAGTTCCCAGAGTCCTCAGGAGAAGGCCATGCTCACACCAAGGCCTCATTGGCTATGACTTGAGTGACAGGCTAGACTCCACCCCTTCACTCAAGTTGACAGGAGAGTAGGTAACTGCCACAATACACTTAAGTTTTGTGCAGTTCACGCTTTATTAAGTTGACATAAAAAGAAGTCACCAACATATATGGAATTTTAATAATATGCACATTGACGTGTTTAAGAGTGAAGTATACTGATATCTGCAATTTCCTTTGAAATGCGTCCAAAAATTAGGATGAATTGGTGGGGAGAGGAATAAGGACTTTGTGATAAAATAAATGAAAAAAACAAAACAGAATCACCAGATTGAGTTGATTCGGACTCCAACAGGCTTCCATAGGGTTTGCAGAGCTGTACATATTTATCTCCTGCAGTAGATGTGTAGCTAACATTGCATTTGCTAGTGACGATCAGGGATTGCAGCCTGGAGCAGGGATGATAAGTCAGTGCTTAACCCACAGCACCACTACAGCTCCTAAACCCAGCAGATGTGAATCAAAGAAGCTTGTAGCGAATGGGGACTCACTCTGAAGTTCTTTGAATAATTTTTTGTATAGTCAAATATTTAATAAAATCCTGAGGGAAAAAAATGACCCAGGTTGAAATAAATAAATAATAGATAAGAGAGGCTCTTTTTATAACAGATTCATATTTTGATTTTGTTAATTATGGGGAGTCATTTTACCATGGAGAGGTCTTGAAGCAGAGTTGAAGAAACAGGACCTATTTTGCTGTTTTTAATAACTGTTGGATGGGAACATTTATTAGACAAGTTTTGGACAGGTATTGATTCACAAGTGACTCTATGATATTAACAATGAACTCAATATCACCAAAATTGATAAGTATCTCTCCATATATATCAAAGCCAAGGGTCATAGTTCAAAATTCTTTCTCCCTTACTAGGAAAGAATTCCAGATTACTCAGGCAGATGCAAAAGATAACACATCAAGACTGGCTGTGGGGACACTCGACTTTAGAGCATTCGGGGAGAATGAAGCTAATTGAGGGAAATCCACTATCAAATTCACTGACACGGAGTCAATTCCAGCTGATCACAACCTTACACGCTAGATGTAGAACTGCTCCGTGGGGTTTCTGAAGCTATACATCTTTATAAGATCAGATAGCCTCACCTGTCTCTGGCAAAGCAGATGGTGGTTTTGAACCACTCACATTGAGGTTGGCACTCAATGTTTAGCCCATTTTTCCATTTAAACTCAAATTCACTGTCAAGTTGATTCTGATTCATAGCAACCCTATTGGACAGGGTAGTCCTACCCCTGAGACTTGGGGGAGAAGCCCTCCTCTGCCTCCCATAAGAACAGCTTGTGGTTTCAAACTGCTGACCCTGTGGTTAGCAACCCAACACTTAACCACTGTGCCGGGGTTCCTGGGTAGACACACAGTGCATTTTAAGTATCAGTTATTTGTTTCCTCATAGAAATATTTTAGAGAGCTCCATGTTTCTTTTCTTTGGCTCATTAAAAAAATAGATTTAAGACTGGTAAGTGGTCATCTAAGATATAAGCACCGGTCTCCTCCCATCAAGAGCAAAGAAGGATGAAGACAATGCGAGAAGCATGGAAACAGTTAGTCCAGAAGACGCATGGGCCATGCAAACCACGGTTTCCACTAGCCCGGGGCCAGAGAGTGACCAGCCACTCCCATTACCATCTGCTCTGCTCAGGATCACAATAGAAGTTTTTGGACAAAATGGGAGAAAAGTGTAAAACAAAGTTCAAATTACAAAAACAAGATGAGACTTACAGAAACCTATGGTCCCACCAACACTATGGTCCTCAGAGAGCTTTCAAATCTGGACGCCAGTGTGAGCAGTGACACCTGTGAGACTTGTACTCTGCAGAACAATTAATGACATGATGCCCAAAGAGTAGTATTTGCCCGAAAACATCGAGTGGAGGCAGGAAGGGGCAGGAAAGATGGAGGAATGTAAGCAGGGAACCAGGAGAAGAAATGGAAAGAGTACTGTAACACTGAGAGGGTTTGCCGCCCATGTCACCAAACAAAATGGGTATTTTTGAGATCTTTCTATTACAAATGCACTTAAAGCTCTCGCTAATAAAGACCAAGGATGGCAGACTTCAGTTTGGACAACTCAATTGAAAGAAAACCCAAATCCTCACAAATGGGCCCATAGGTAACATCATGATAAATGGAGAAAAGATTGAAGGTGTCGGGGATTTCCTCTAGCTGGGAACCACAGTCAATGCTCATGGAAGTGGCAGTCAGGCATTGCCTTGGGCAGCGGAGCTCTGCTGCCCAAGACCTCCTTAAAGGGTTGAGGTGCACGGATGCTACTTTGAGGGCTAATGTACACCTGGCACAAGCCATGGTTTGTTTCAGTGTGAAAGCTAAACATTACCATGGAAACTCAGGAGGCATTCACACCTTTGAATTGTGGTGCCACAGAAGAATGTGCAGTGTATTGTGGACTGCCAAAAGGACAAACAAATCTGTCTTGGAAGAAGTCCAACCAGAATGCTCCTCGGGTGCTTTGGACGTGCTATCAGGAGAGACTTGTGCCTGGACGAAGTCATCATGCTCGATAACGTAGAAGAGCAACGAAAAAAGAGGAAGAGCCATGAGTGGCATGATAGACACAATGGCTGGAACAGTGGGCTGGGGCATAACAATTGTGAGGATAATGTCAGACCAGGCCACCTTTTGTTCCTTTGTACACCGACTCCATAGTACCCCACAACAACAACGCAGTGCAATAAGCCCGGGCAGTGTTCCTAATTGTAGAAGCATGTGATCGTCCAATTCCATCAACATTCCTATTGTATTTGAATAAACACCCAAAACTTGAGGTTGGAAACTCGGTGCCTATGGGAGCCAACCGAATCAAACCCACCGTGAAAAAGTCGGTCCGGCTCATTGTGATCCTACATAGAGCTTTTGAAGCTGTACGTCTTTCTTTCTCTCACAGACCAGCTGGTGGATTTGAACTGTAGACCTTGTGGCTAACAACAACACCTAACCAGCAGTGCCACCAGCTCTCTTCTGTGGGGACTAACCAACAAACTCACTGACATTGACTCAGTTCCAAATCATATCGACTCTACAGAGACCCACAGACCATGGTGGAAGTGCCCTTGTGGGTGTCTGAGACGGCGACTCTTCACTGAAGCGGAAAGCCTCCTCTCCCTCACAGCCTCGTGGTTTCATTTGCCGCCCTGTTTGTGGCAGCCCCACACGTAACCCACCATGCCACCAGGGCTGGAAAGTACAAAGATGAGTGACACAGGCCAGTCTAAGTGTGGTCTGTGGTCTCCTGGAGACCGCACTTGATGTTTCACGAAGGAATCCCCAAATCAATCTTAGCCATTGATTCAAGACAGCAGACATGTTCCTTTTTGCTTTTAAAAGAGCAGTTTGGAATCTATAATTTTAGGTGTCATCTCTCTGCGTTTCTTAGTGCTATTAGGATGAAAATGCCACAGGTGAGTGGCTTTAAAGTATAAGAATTTTATTTCCCACAGTTTGGGAGGCTAAATGTCCAAATCAGGGTCTTGGCCTTGCCAGCTGCCTCCTTGTGGATAGTGCTGGGCATTTCTTGGTTCCTTGACTTGTAGACAAACTTCACTTGGTGTTTACCTCCCCACACCTTCCTCCATGTTCTCCTCTCCCCGTATATGTTCTGTGTATAACTCAGAAATGATTAGATTTAGAATCCACCCTACTTGGGTACAGTCTAGTGGTGTGGTCTAATAAGCATAATGAAACAAAAACAATCCTAGTTCTACAGCCTGGCATCATAGGCACAGGGCTTGGACACCCAAAACATCTTCAAAGTCAGGGTGGAGAAGCACCGTTCAGTTTATAATATCATCAAGTTTAAGTATGACTAACACATTCAAATATTTTTCAAGAATACTGTGTGGGTCAAACAAAACATCCTGGCATGCTGGGGTGTGTGGGTTCCTCTAATCTATGTACCGATCTAACTCCCTTTAGGACTAGCATTCAGCAGTATGCACATCAGCATAATCTGGGCTCTTTGGGGTTCTGGTCTCCCCGGTATCACCTCATTGCCTCCAGTTTCTCCCTTGTGAGTTTAGAATAAGAGTTGCTCAGGTTTTAATCACTTTTGGTAAAAAACAACTATTTGACTCCTGGGATAGTTGTAAAATTCATGTAGTAAATATTTATCGACAATCTACTTGCACCAAGCATCTTTTAGATCCTTAAAAAGGCAAATAGACCAAAATATCGAATCCACAGATGTGTGTGTGTGTGTGTGTGTGTGTGTGTGTTTGGAAGTAAGAGCACATCTTCCCATTTAACAGTTACATTAATGAGTGCTTAATTCTGATATTGTTATCTCAACTTCACTGAAGAGGAGACAGGCTCATCTAACATTATCAGACATTAAAGCTGGGGATCAAATATCCGTAGAGAATTCGTCTCTTAGGGTTATGTTTAATTGTTCATCATCAGAGTGTCTAGAATTTACACTGTTTTACGAGGAGCGCTGGTGGTGGTGTTAGGTAAACAAATTCACAGGTTCAAACCCACCAGCTGCTCTTTAGGAGAAAGGTGAAGCGGTCTGCTCCTCTAAAGGTTTACAGCCGTAGAAACCAAATACAAGGTCTCTGTAAGTCAGAATTGACTCTATGGTCGTGGGTCCAGTTTGGGAGCACGGTCGTAAGGCCATTAGGTTAGAGCACAAAATGCCTATCCACTTGTATCCACTTGGTGCTTGACTGCATTCATTGTCGGAGCCCGGATGCCACAGTGGGCTGCACTCGGAGCTGCTAACCTCAAGGTCAGAGATTCAAACCCACCAGACAGCCAGTCTCCAGGGGAGAAAGGGAGAAAAAGCTGTCTCTGCCAGTAACAATTTAAATCCCTGGAAACCCCAGGGAGCAGTACTAGTCACAGGGTCGCTGTGAGTCAGAATTGACTCGATGGCTGTGAGTGAGTGAACGCTGTCCATTGTGTCCCTCATATTCTTGCTGAACTTGCTTCTTAACACTCAACTTGCAAAAGGACCCAGCCTCACGAGTGCCCGTGCTGCTTGAACGTTCCCTGTCTTAACGTGACCAGAGGTTGGAGCTGTCTATCTCTGTGAAGATTTATAGTCTCAGAACCTGTATAGACTTGCGGTGAGTCAGCATGGACTCCATGTCAGCGGTTCATGGTGGTAGGATGGGGCCCTGGTGATGTCGTGGTTACTCGTTGGGCCACTCCCCAACGCCAGGTCAGCAGTTTGAAACCACCAGAGGCTCTTCAGGAGAGAGACGCCGTCTACTCCCAGAAAGAGTTAGTCTCAGAAAGCCACAGGGGCAGCTCCACCCAGCCCAAGAGGTGAGTGGGTTCATGGCAGCAGGTGAGCCGTAGCAGTGGGGACCTTTCGGTGAAGGTGTCCTGGTGGGCAATGCTGAATAAAGCCCTTGTCTGTGACTCAGAAAGTCAGCAATTCCAACCCACCAGTGGCTTCACCAGAGTGGAGATCTAGGGATCTGTTCAACCATGACAGTCTAGGAAGTCTGATGTGATAGTTCTACAATGTCACGCAGGGTTGCTCTGAGTTGGAACCCACTAGAGAGGACACGACAAGAACGGCAGGAAATGCATGGTTACACTCTTCCTCCATCCCATCCCAACCCTTCTCTTAGCTCCCGTCTTGCCACTATGACCAGCTTGTCTTGCTTCCTCCAGACTTCCTCATCCACCTACGTGCGTCTGTGGATGCATTTACATATGCGTGGAGCTGCGCCTATGGTAAATACATTCAGAATTCCAACCTGAGCTATCCGACTATTTCTACTGTACCCCTGGCAACTCCCCCAGCTCCAGTCATTATGGGAAGACTGGAGGGTGGAGATGTAGGTGACTTTATTTTGTTATTGATCCCGCAAATGTTCGACTTACAACAATGGACATTTCTTGTCTTACATAATTTCTGACAGTCAACAAGCGAGACTCTCTCAGGAGGTTGCCTTGAAGATGTTGGCCAGGGATGTTCTGGAAGGCTCGGCGGAGACCTGACAATCCCTTCGCTCTGTGGAGATTGACTGCCAGGTCTCAGTTCCCCCGTGGGGGTTAACAGGAGCCCACTGTTCCTCACCAGGAGGTCTTCTTCACGGGGCTGAGTGTTTTTATATGGCAGTGAGACAGTAGCTAGCTTCCCCCAGAAGGTTTGATCCACAATCCACAAGGAGGAAGCAGTAGCATGGTCTGTGATCTGGTCCTGGAAGTCCACCCCATCACGTCCGCCATCATCCATTTGATGCCGAGAGTTGCTACATCCAGCACCTGCACCAGGTGAGGAGGGGAGAAGGGAGTAGCATAGAATCCGTGGGTGTGCCTTAAACCACCCCCAGAGCCATTTTGTGTGGGAAGAAAAGTGGAAGGCAGCAGAGTCCAAGGTCAGGACAGAATGATCTGAGTCACTGAGAGGAGAAGAGTGGTCTAGAGATGAGGGAAGAGTGTAGTGAGAGGCAGAATAGCATCTCACTGTGGCTTGCAATTCTGGCTGCACTTTAGAATCACCTGGGGAAATTTTAAAAGGACTGATGCCCCGGGCCCCACTGCAAATCAATTAAATCATATTTCTGGGATGGCGGCCAAGGTACCCATATAGTTCAACAGCAATTCAAGTGAGTCTAACGTGCAGCCCGAGTTGAGAGCTGTATCAGAAGCTCCAAACACTGCCAAGGAAATAGCTGTGTGTCCTTAGGCAAGGGAATGAACTTTTCTGTGAAATGGGTGTATTTATTGGCCTTCCTCTGGGCGACATTGCTTGGACTAATAACTGACATGAAGAGTTGCTGGCACAGTAAACACTGTCTAAATGTTCCTCTTGTTACTCTTAGCACAAAGCCAGTAAAGGAGTGTGGCCCAAACCACAAATAACAAACAACAAAACCCCCAATCCAAGCTAGTGGCCATCAAGTCAGTTCCACCTCCTGGCACGCCCACACCTGGAGATCACCAGGCTTCTCTTTGGGGGCAGTTTGGGGTGCAGGCAAGCACTAGCCTTGCTGGCAGCTCGACTGCATGTGTCGCTCACTCCTTCCTTTCCCCTTGAGGAGGCGAAAGGGATTCTTCAGCATCTTGCTAGTCTCGACATGTCCTGCTCTCTCCTCACGTGGGTGCCAGGTGAACTGAGCATCGAGGCTGCTGGAGCTGAATTGATAGGCAAAGCTGCAGAAATGTCTCCTGCATCCTGGGAGGTGGGAAGAGAAAGCAGGACCGTGGGTGATGAAGGGAAGGGATTCTCTCCTGCAGCCACACAAGAGCAGAATCTGTTCACAAACATTGCGATTCCTTCAAGAAGCTGCTCCTGATCTGCCTTCCCTGAACTCTTAGAGCAGCCACATGGTCCTTAAACCACTGACTGTCTTGTGTATTTGTTTATGTAACTGCTGGGTTGGGCAAGCATTGGACGAACGGCATGGTTCAAACCCACCCACTACTCCTTGGGAGAAAGAAGAGGCTTCCTGCTCCGGTAAAGACCTGCATGGGGCTCTTTTAAATGGACTCCATGGTGGCCTGTATTTTCTCTTCCTCACATGCAAGGGTCCTTTGCAGGCGAGGTCTGTCCCTTTGGAGAGAAGTGTCAGGGAAGGGAGTGGGTAAGGAGACGATGAAAGTAAAGGGTGCTTTATTGGAATGCCGAATGCTTCCTTAATCGTTCAAAACTTATACATAGAGTGTGGGAGATGTACCCTGCTTCTTTAACTCCCCTATCCATGCCCTCCCCCCACCCAGTTACACTATATCCCCCAATAGTCCTCCCTCCCTTTAGGCCACCATTTTCATGCAAAAAATCACTCTAGTGTTCTTTCTCTTGCTTTTACAACAAAATTTAGCCACTATTACCTCTATTCCAGCTGCTCTTGATGATGTGTAAACTAGCGGGTAAAAAACTTCCTATAGAGAAATGTGTTTCTCCAATATAAAAGCACTATTTTATAGGAAAATGAATTTAGATTTTTTTCATGCCTATTAGTATTGGAGGGGAAAACATGAAATATTATAACTAAACTCTAGAACAATTGTTAACAAGATTCTTACATAATTTTTAGCTTGTTTTCTAACATGAAGTTATTTACTAATGATTCTAATTGGTTATATCTCAGTTTTCTGTTGCTTTTTTATACCCTTCTGATCTGCAAGTTTGTGATCTGCATCCTAGAATTTATTAAAATGTGTCCACTAAAGCCCTCTGTTTGGTTCTTAGGTGACACAAGCAGTTAAGCATCAGTGAAGAGCACAGCTACTCACGAGAAGTTTGGTGCCAGTAAACCCATTCGGAAGGGAAAGGTCTGCCAATCCACTTCTGACCAGCCCCAGCCTTTGGAAGCCTTATGTAACAGTTCTATTGTGCAACATATGGGCATGGCGATTTGGCGGGAAGTGGAGCGACCGTGTGTGTGTGTTTTCTAGCGGTTCATTAAGTGCTTTAAAAAAATCATTTTATTGGGGGCTTGTGCAACTCTTATCACAATGTATACATCCATCCATTGTGTCAAGCACATTTGTACATTTGTTGCCATCATCCTTTTCAAAACATTTGCTTTCTACTTGTGCCCTTGGTATCAGCTATTTTCCACCCTCCATCCCTCATGACCTCTTGATAACTTATAAATTATTATTATTTTGTCATTTCTTACACTGATCGATGTCTCCCTTCACCCACTTTTCTGTTGTCCATCTCCCAGGGAGGGGATTATATTTAGATCATTGTGATTGGTTCTCCCTTTCTCCCCCCACCTTTCCCTTACCCTCCTAGCATCTTTACTCTCATTATTAGTCCTGAGTGAGTTATCTGTCCTGGATTCCCTGTGTTTCTAGCTCTTATCTGTACCAGTGAATATCTTCTGGTCTAGCCAGATTTGTAAGGTAGAATTGGGAACATGATAGTGGAGGGCAGGAAGCATTAAAGAACTAGAGGAAAGTTGTATGTTTTCTCAGTTCTATACTGTACCCTGACTAGCTCATCTCCTCCCCAAGACCGTTCTGTAAGGGGATGTCCAGTTGCCTACAGATGGGCTTTGGGTCCCCTCTCCTCACTCCCCTTCATTCACAATAATATGATTGTTTTGTTCTTTGATGCTTGATACTTGATCCTATCAACACCTTGTGATCACACAGGCTGATGTGCTTCTTCTATGTGGGCTTTGTTGCTTCTCAGCTAGATGGCCACTTGTTTATCTTCAAGTCTTTAAGACCCCAGATGCTATGTCTTTTGATAGCCAGGCACCATCACTTTACATTTAGTGCTTTGTTATAGTTGATATAGGTGACCGACATGGTGTGGGTTATGTGTTGAGCTACTAACAGCAAGGTCAGCAGTTCGAAACCATCAACTTTTCTGTGGGAGAAAGACAAGGTTTTCTACTCCTGTAAAGAGTTACAGTCTCAGAAACCCACAGGCCAGTCTCAATAAGTCAGAATTGACTGGATAGCAGTGAGAAGGTGCATACTTTCATGGCATCTATGTCTTGTGTTAAGCTGTAGAAATGAACAGCACAGTGAAACATTCTGGTTGCGTAGGGCCTGACTCCATGCTTCTTAGTGGTATCAAACAGAAAAACACCCCTTTAACAAGCAGCATAGCACTGGGAAAAGGTCACTCTAGATTCGGGACTCTTTTGGCTTCCTTTATTCATTGCTGACAACACAGAGCATCCTGGATTTTTTAGCTTGTCAAGCTAAAACAAAATTAGCCTTAAAACTAGAACGTGTTCTAGAGAAATATGGCCTTGATGGTTGAGGTTGTAACAACTGTTACTTACATAAATAGCTGATTTTATTGGTCTGGCTCCACGATTCCCCTGTGTCCTGCTGAAACTTTCCGCAGCCATTCTTCATTGACTGCCACCTCAGCTATTAAAGACGAAATAGTGATGAACTCAAGGCCTCTTCATCAATGAGCTCAGCCAATAAGCCAATGGAGGGTTCAGCGGGCACCACTGACCTTCTCAGGAAAAGCAAGCTGCCTGCAAGTGGAATCAACGTGGCACAGAGTTGCAGCAGTGAAATCCAAGAGACTAAAATAAACTCAGTGAGCCTGCCTGGTCTCCAAACACTGAATACATTTAAGTGCTATTTTGACAAGAGAGCATGGCGGCTTTTTAAGAATTTCATTTTTAAAACTCGAGTAGAGTTTTGTTCTTCTAACAGCGTCATCCCGGGGCTGGTTCCTTCCCAGTGAGGTCATTAGTAAGTGAATTGAATTATTGTTCTGTTCAAGTGACCTGTGCATTCAACAATGTGCTCTGAGCTCCAGCAAGAACTAATGTTTTATGTATTATTGGGAGATGGCCATCTGGGGCACAGACTGGGCCTCCCAACATGCAGAACTGCGAGGAGATAGTTTGTGTTCGGTTTTATCTATGATCAAAATTCCATTTAGAAGCTTTTTTTTACCATCCACTTGTCAACACTGTTCACTATAGCAACACTGAAAATGGCCAGAAATGAACAGATTTATCAGTGCAATGGGAGGCCGGGCTGTATGTTTCATTTACTATATGTTGAATTTTTATCAGGCATTTAAATTTCTTTCCATAAAAATAGTAACAATGTAATGAAAGGGGAAGTTCTTTTCTTTGATCAATTTTCAGTTATTATAAATGACAACATGAACTAGATTTCATGCGTTTTATTACAAAGTGGGGTCTCACATGATATGTGTGTGTGTGTTTAAAATGTAACTTTAATTGTCCATGCCAAAATACATAGATGAATTTCTTTGTGGCTGAAGAATATTTCTCTTCTCTTTCCTGCATATATAATGGCATAGCATAACTGTATGTGAGATATAATTTTAAAATTGTGGATTATATTTAAACCACATCTTCCCAATCTTTCATATGTTTTTAAAGTAATTTTTTGATAGTGATAAGGGCATCTGAACCAATTGAATGATGTATTTAAGGTACAGCTAGAGGCCTTGCATTACAGAATTAAAATATTTTAAATTTTGTTTTATTATACTGACATCTCAATTAATAATGTTGCTGTTAGGTGTTAGGCTCTGATCCATACTGACTCTATGAACAAAGGAACAAAACACTGCCTGGTCCTGTGTCATCCTCACAATTGTTCCGATGCCTGATGCAGCCACTGTGTCAATCCAACTGCTTGAGGGCCTTCCACTTGACCTAATATGATGTCCTTCTCCAGGGGCTGGTCTCTCCTGACAACATGTCCAAAGTAGGTAAGATGACATCTTGCCATCCTTGCCTCTGAGGAGCTCTCTGGCCTTATTTCTTCCAGTACAGATAAGCTTGGCCTTTTAGCAGTCCATGGTACTGTCACTATTCTTCTCCAGCACCACACTTCAAATGCATCAATTCTTCTTCAATCTTCCTTAATCAATGTCAAACTCTAAAAGGCATATGAGGCAATGGAGAATACCCTAGCTTGGCTCAGGCGCACCTAGCCCCCAAAGTCACATCCATGCCCTTCAACACTCTAAAGAAAGAGGTCTTGTGCAGCAGATTTGCCTAATGAAACACATCTTTTGATCTCTTGACTGCTGCTTCCATGAGCACTGATTGTGGATCTGAGCAAGATGAAATCCTTGACAACTTCAACCTCTTCTCCATCTCTCATTATGTTTCCTATTGCCTTGGTTGTGGAGATGTGGGTGTTCCTGACCCTGAGCTGTGATCCACACTGGAGGCTGCAATCCGTGATCTTCATCAGCAAGGGCTTCAGCCCTCCTCACTTTCAGCAAGTGGGGTTGTGTCATCTGCACATCTCAGGTTGTTAATAAGCCTACCTCCAATCCTGATGCTACATTCCTCGCATAGTCCAGTTTCTCTGAAAATGTGCTCAACATACAGATTGAGCAAGTATGGTGAGCGGCTACAACCGTGACACTCACCTTTCTTTTGTTGTGTTCCCACAACTACCTCTTGATCTACATGCAAGTTCCTCATGAACACAATGAAGTCTTCCATAATGCCCACTCTTTTCAACGTTAGCCACAGTTTAGTACGGTCCACACAGGCAAATGCCTTTGTGTCATCAATAAAACACAAGCAACCCCATTTCTGGTATTCTCTGCTTTGAGCCCAGTCTCCATCTGCTATCAGCTGTAGCATCCCTTGTTCCATATCCTCTTCTGAATCCAGCCCGAACCTCTGGCAGTTCCTGTCAATGGACTGCTATAACCCTGTTGGATGATCTTTTACTTCCATGTGGTGTCAACAATATCGCTGTACAGTCTGAACATCCTGTTGGGTCACCTTTCTTTGGAATGGGCACCCATGTGGATCTCTTCTGGTCAGTTGGCCAACTAGGAGGAAGCACTGGACGCAGCACTGGAAGCACTCACTTGCCTTTGCCAGAAATTTCAAAGACAGGTACTTGGCCTATTAATCATAGGACATGTCTATACTTCTACACCTGATTTTATACATTATGTACTTTATGTACATATAATGAAGTATAGCTCTCAGAAGTTGAAGACTTTTAGAAGCAAAAGATTTTCTTTCATTTTTTGTCTCCTTTAAAAAATGAAATGTTATACATTATACAAAATAGCATTCACTTTGAACACATAACTGCATCATTTAAATACATTGAGATTTTACTCTATTTGCAGGTGGGGGGATATTTATTAGAAAAGTGTCTACTATCAGTAAACCGGTAAAGAGGTAAGCTTTGCTCACAGTGTACCCTGGAAGTCATATTATACTCACACTCCTTCAAAGTATCCTAATGAAAATGACGGCAATGGTGATGACAATGACGATGATATTGCAATGGTAACAAACATTCAATAAGCGTTCAATCGGTGACTGGAGCTAGCTAAAGCGCTTCAGAGTCATGGTCTCGTTTACGATTCACAACCACCCTATGAAGGTAGATAATCTCATCTTCAGATGAGGAAATTTGGGAAGGCTAAGAAGTTTGCCCCAGAACACTTGCTAGAATTCTACCCTAGATCTGTGTGACCTCTCAGTCCTTTTAAAGGGATACTGAGAGAGAAGATGTGGGCACCACCTGCAGTTTCTACTCATCAGGTTGTAGATATCAAGCCAAGTAGAGATACCAATGAGATGCCTAGAGCTTTGTGGGCTTAATAGTGCCCTCCAGGGTATCACTGCTTTTGCCTTTCCCTGAGGCACTCAGCTCTGGCCAGATCAGTTCAGCAATTTCCTATGACACCTTGGTACATTTCACAATGTCTGTTGCAAATGTTTTTATTAATATTTGTTTGACATTTTATGTTAGACAGGGTTCTCTAGATATACAAAATCATGAAACTAATAATTATATATATATTTAGATAGATAAATAACATAAGAAATAAAGTTAATTCATCTATAAAGCAGTACAAATGGCTCGGTGCAACTCACTTCCGTGAGACAGCTAATACACAGGCAGGTCTTCAAGTCTTGAGGGCTGCCGGGTAGTCCTCTCTAGAACAATTCAGGCTATCCAGCCACAGGCAGCAAACAGCAAGGCAGATCACCAATAGTCAGCCAGATGACAGGGTCTGACAGACCCCAGCTCAAGAGATGTAAATTCCAGTAGCATGGCGAAGTAGGTCTTGAAGGAACCTCAAATTACAGCAACACAGTACAGGTAGTGTAGCTTGCAAATTGAAGCACAGAACAAGTAAAGCAGTTGCACACTGGTCCAATGATCAAAGAGCAGGAGACAAGAAAGGCACAGCTCGCCAAGCCATTTATCTCTCCACCCTTCAATTAATCCCACAAGTGTTCATTGGCCAGGTTGGCACGATAAACTTTAACTATCTCACATTTCATACTATGACTTCTTTTCTGGTGTTCTAGAACACTGATATGTTAAAATGGATGCAATACAGTATCGATCATAACCTAAACCACCCAAATTTATTACTGTTTTTTGGAGGAGAGGAGAGACCCAGTAGGACTAGCCATGGGGGCCTCATCCAACCTACAAGAGACTGGTGGGAGGGAAGAATTCTGTACAATTGGGATACCCATAGTGATTTGTCCTCCTGTGGAATCTGGACTACTAAATATGATGGCTATTGGCCAGATCAGAAGAAATGGGGAGTGGAACAGTGTAAGAAGCGGAGATGGCCTGGAGGAAAGAGGGGGAGGAGAGGATGAGGAAATAGCTGATTCTAAGACCAGTCTCAGTTTGTGGGTAGACGGGGAAGAGAGGATTAGGAAGTAGCTGATTCTAGGACCAGTCTCAGTTTGGGGGTGGCTTTCGGTTTGAAGTCTCATCACCTGTGTCTTTGTGCCTATCCCAGGGATACCCGAGACTCTTTTTTGTAGTCTCAAGAGCCTGCTCAGACATAGGAACAGCTCACTACTGCCTTTCCTTTCTTCCACGCTTTCCATACTTCTCCCTTTGGCAGGTCTGATTGTAAGTGGCATAGTGGGCATGCTCTTTTCCTTTTCGTGCCACAGAAATGGAACTCAAACAACTTTCAGAAAGAAAGGGGGGGAAAGGGAGTGGGAATGGGGATGAGGTGTGGGAATGGGGGTGAAGTATAGAAGTGGAGTGAGGATAGAGACATTCTATTAGAGAACAGGGCACTAAAGGAAACATTGTGAACTCAGAAGATCTTAATGTCTGCAGGGGCTAGAACCAGGGATTTAAATACTAACAGGTGGCTCTCTTTGTTTTCTTTGACTTTTGTCATTTCCATTCTCTCAGGCAGTCCACATGCTGAGGACATGGCTAACGGTAGGTCTTGACCACAGTCTTGCAACTCTGAGACCAAAATTGAATGGGAACTTTTGTTATCAGTAAAACCTAGACATTTCCTGGGGAAGAACTCAGAGTGGCCAAGCTTTGGCCTGAGCTTATCCCAGGGTCAGTCATGTGATCAAGGGACTAACATCACACGGTTACTCACATGCCCTGGGAGCTGTGATTCTAAACCCACCAGGAATATATGGTTGACATGAGCAAAGAACACTTCCTCCGGGGAGAAAAACTGCTATTCCATGCAGACAATAGAAATTGCATCTGTGACCAGAGGCACATCGATACCATTTGCTTTCATTCTTTACAAAGGAGCTGAATCTTAAGTTCGTTGTTTGTGGCCTAGTACAGACCAATTTCACACTCCTTGCTCCCATCTCAGGTCATTGTCTCACCCAACCTTAGAATCCTCTGAAAATCTATGGACTGGGGAAGGGGGAGAATTGGCAGTGCCATATGTGACTAGGGTATACTCTCTAAAGTTTACAGAAAACTCTGGCACTTGAACAACAAAAAGCCCAAAAAAACAGTTTTAAAATTGTAAGAGTATATGAACAGATATAATCGACTCAATGACAGTGAGTTTGGTGGTTATGTTTATTTTATTTTACCAAGCATGATATTCTTTATAGATACTGGACTCTCCTGATAACATGTCCGAAGTACATGAGAAAAAATCTTGACATCCTCACTTCTAGGGCACATTCTGTCTTTTTCCAAATTACATTTGTTTGTTCTTCTGGCAGCTCATCATATTTTTGATATTCAACACCAACAACTTCATCATTCAAATGCATCCCTTCTTCTTGGTCTTCCTCACTCATTGGTCAACTTTCACATGCACATGAGGCAATTGAAAATGCCCTCCTCTGGGTCAGGCACAACTGACTCAAAAATGACATCTTTGCTTTTAACACTTTAAAGAGGTCTTGTGCAGCAAATCTTTTTCCAAGCAATATGTTCCTTGATTTCTTGACTGTTGCTTCAATGAGCATTGATTGTGGATTGAAGTAAAATTAAATCCTCGTCAAATCAAAACTACAGCAAGGTACCCTCTCATACTCAATAATGGCCCTAAGAAACCAAACAAGAAACAAAGCCAGAAACCAACAAATGTTAGTGTGGTTGTGGAGAAATTGTTATTCTTCTACACTCACTCCTGGTAGGACCATAAAGTGGTACAATCACTCTGGAAAATTAAAAATGCCTTAAGAAGTAAGAAATAAAAAGAATATGCTACAGCGATATCACTCTTAGATACATGTTCTAGAAAAATAAGAGCTGCAACATGACTAGACATATGCACACCCATTTTCATTTCATTATTCACATTTTTTCTAGTTTTTTTATGGTTTTATTAGGAGATCATACATCTCTTATCACAATACATACATACATCAATGGGTAAAGCACATTTGCACATTCATTGCTTTCATCATTCTCAAAACATTTGCTCTCCACCTAAGCCCCTGGCATCAGCTTCTCATTTTCCACTCCCCCCTCCCACATGAGCTCTTGATAATTTATAAATTATTATTTTGTCATATCTTGTTGCTTTTTGTTTCTCCTGTTTTTTGTGTTGTTGTTGTTGAAGTCGTTGGGGCTGCTGGCTGTTTGCATAGCATTGTTTTAGAGGAACCAGATGCCATTTTCCAGGGAGTCAAAGAGAACTGGCTCTCTCTGGGAGACTTGTAGGAATGCTTCTTCGAACTGCCTACGGCTAATTTCACTATGGAATTTGCCAACTACTTTATCCTCTTGTGGCTTCCCTCTCAGAGTGCCCCAGAAGGCTGGTGGGTTGCCTGCTTTGGTGTTGCGGAGATTGGGCAGAGATTCCTGCAGCAGCTTGGAACGTTCCTGAGCATTGGCCAGCTGCCTTAGGCCTTGTGAGGCACTAAGGTAGGTGGGAGGAAGTTCCCTCAGTCACATGGGATGACAGAGGTCAAAATAAAAGTTCCCCCAGGCACACAAGCAGGAATTCCGCAGTAAGCAGTTGCGTGGAATATCCCCTGGTGGAGGTCAGCAGTGCTTTCTCCATCCTCGGGCTAGCTGCAGAGGGTGGAGCTCACCTAGCTGGTGTTGGGCAGGTGTAAATGCCCTAGACTAATGGGAGTGGTCTGGAGGTTGGCAGTGGAGTGTGAGAGAACAGGAAAGAGAAAAAGAGGAGAAAAAAATTTAAAAGTCAGCTGACTTAGGCTGTGGGGGGATAGAGAGAAGAGAGGGAAACAAAATTAACAATGTAGCTGAGCCCCGATCCCAGCCTGGGGCTTCAAGGGTTTAGTCCCTGGCTCGAGGCAGGCTGCGGCAAGCTGTGGCTGTGTTGAGATTAAGCCCCCACGAGGGCTCCAAATGGTCCTGGCGCCAGCCGAGATATTCAAGACATTCATGGGGCTAAGATCAAGCCCTAGCTGGCCTCCACTGTGGTAAGCCCAAATCCCCAGCCCCTCAAAACCTTGTGGTTATTTTCCTACTTATCTTTATGATGCTCCTCCTGTGATCCAGCAGTGTTGAATTTCCCTCTAAGCAACTCTCCCGTCTTATTTCTGCAGAGTCCCTCTGGTATGTATTACTCAATTGCCATCTTCCCGGAAGTCCCCGCCATGTCTCTGAAAGATGTGGAAGCTGGTGAGTCCCAACTCTATATAGAGATCAGGTATCATTCTGTAGGGTTCTCATTAATGTGTTTGCAAAGGCTGATGAACCAGATCATCTGCATTATTCTCATTTTACAAAACAATGGAAACAAGTCACTATTCTACAGATGAGTGGATAAATTGTAATAAATACAATGGAATATCAGGCAATAATATAGAATAATGCATAATCTATAAAACACTTCACAAAATTATTCAATGTGAAGGACATTATGCCAAGTGGAAAAAGTCAGTCACAAATGATAAATATTGCATGATACCAATATTCTAAAAAGTCATGGTATGCTTAAACACAGGTGGTTACCAGGAATGGAAGGGGGAAGTAGGAGGAATAACAGACAGGAGTTATTTCTGAAGAAGGGAAACACGTAATATGAGGGAAGTCAGCACAATGTGACCAAGGCAATGGAATACATAAAGAGTTACGCACGAATAAAGGAGAACTTCTCTGTCAGTTTGTTGTACTGAGATAGCTTTCCTGTTACTGTGCCACTGGAAGATATGTTATTGGTATTTCAAAGATTAGCAAGGCCATTCAAGGTGAATAGGTTTGAACAGACTTTCTAGACCATAAAGAATAGACTGTCCACTTCTGGGAATAATCCCCTGGAAACCTCATGAATAACCAGAGAACATTGGCAGATTCAGTGACAGAAGATGAGCCACTCAGGGTGGAAAGTATCAAAATATGACTGAGGATGAGCTGTCTCCCCACAGTAGAGTCAACCATAATGACATAGACCTTAATTTGCTATACAAGTGGACTTCTCTAAATGGGATACACAGAAATCAAATTGACCTTACCAGTGGGGAGATATAATGGAGAAGCTCAATATCAGCAACCACAACAAGGCCAGGGTCTACTGTAGAACAGACCATCAGCTGCTTATATGTAAGTTCAAGTGGAAATCAAAGAACACTACAATAGTCCACAAGAGCCAAAATATGACCTTGAGTATATCCCACTTAAATTAAGAGAACATCTCAAGAATAGATTTAACTCATTGAACACTAATGGCAGTAGACCTGCTGAACTGCAGGATGACCTAAAAACAACGCTCATGAAGAAAGCAAAAGGTCATTAAAAAAAACAAGAAAAAGATCAAAGAAGAGACTTGAAAATTTGCTCTGAATTATAAAATAGCTAAGGCAAATAGAAGAAATGTGAAGTAAAAGACCTAAACAGCAAAGGGAAGTTTGAGAAGAAAAAGTGTTATAATGAAATGTGCAAAGATCTAGAATTAGAAAACCCAAATAGAAGAACATGGTAAATATATCTTAAATTGAAAGTCCTGAAGAAAAATTCAAACTTCGAGTTGCACTATTGAAAGATTTGATGGACAAAACATTGAATGATCAGGAACTATCAAAAGAAGATGATAGGAACACAAAGAGGCACTGTACCATAAAGGACACAGTTCAAGTGGCACCGAATGCATTAGGGGAAAGCATGGCTCTAGGAATTGGTGGAATACCAATTGAAATGTTTCAGAAACTAAAAATCACTGGAAGGACTCACTAAGCTAGGTCAAGAATTTTGGGAGATCTGAACAATTAAATGTAAGAGATCCATATTTTTACCCATTCAAAAGAAAGTTGACCCCCCCTCCAAAATGCACAAATTATGGAACAATATCCTTAATGTAACATGCAAGTAAAATTTTGATGAACATCTTTCAACAATAATTGTAGAAGTACATCCATAGGAAACTGCCAGAATTCAAGCTAGAAAAGGGCATAGAACAAGAGAAACCATTGTTAAAAATCAAATGAATACTGCTTAAAATCAGAGAATACTAGGAAAAGGGTTTATTTGTGTTTTATATGACTATTTGGGTCATACCACACTATGGATAGCATTGAAAAGAATGGGGATTTCAGATTTCTTTGTGTTCTTGCAGATCAAATAATAAAAGAAGCTGGATTGTATGAAGCAGATTATGGCTTCAGGATTGGAGGAAGACTTATTAACAACCTGAGTAATGCAGATTAAAATATCTTGCTTGCTGAAAAAGAATACTTGAAGCACTTGCTGATGAAGATCAAGGATTGCAGCCTTCAGTACAAAGTACAAAATATAACTCAATGTAAAGAAACCCAAACCCTCACAACTGGGCCAATAAGTAAGATCACAATAATAACAAAAGATTGAAGTTGTCGAAGATTTACTCTTGCTTGGATCCACAAATAATGCTCATGTAAGCAGCCATCAATAAAACAAATTAGGTACTGCATTGGTCAAATCTACTGCACAAGTCCTCTTCACAGTATTGAAGAACAAGGATGTCAACATGAGGACTAAGGTGAGCCTGACCCAAGCCATGGTATTCTCAACTGCCTTATATGCATGTGACATTGGACACTGAACAAGGTGGAACACAATAGAATTGATGCATTTGAATTATGGTGCTGGTGAAGAATGCTTAAGAACCTTGGAATGTAAAAAAAAGAAAAACAAACAAAACCTGTCTTGGGAGTACAGCCAGCATGCTTCTTGGAAATGAGGATGGTGAGACATTGTCTTTCATACTTTGGACATGTTAACAGGAGAGATGTTCCTGGAAAGGGGTATCATGCTTATTACAGTGGAAAGGCAGCAGGAAAAAAGGAAGGCCTTTGAGGAGATGGGATGACTCAGTGTCTGAAACAATGAGTTCAAACATGAGTTCAATTGTGATGATGGGGCAGGACCAGGCTGTGCTTCATTCTGTTATGCATAAGGTCACTAAGAGGTCAAACCAACTCAACTGAAATTAACAACAACAATAAGAAGTCAAATTGGACTCAGTAGCAGTGACTTGGGTTTTTGAGTTTATTACATTTTGGTCTACACTATTAGATGTGGGATAACTATGAGTCAGGGCCCACTGGAAGGCACCTAACAACAGCATAGTAAACACTAAGGTGTCCTGATGCCATTGTTGGATGTGTTGGACTGATAACTGCATGGTCAGAATTCATCCTCATCAGCCACTCCATGGCAGAAAGATAAGTCCGTCAGCTCCTGTAAAGATTCAGAGCCTTTGTTGTCATTGTTAGGAGGTACCATTGAGTCATTTCCGATCCATAGCGACCCTCTGCACAACAGAATGAAACACTGCCCAGTCCTGCACCATCCTCGCAATTGCTCCTATCATTTCTCCCATTGTTACAGTCACTGTGTCAATCCATCTTGTTGAGGACCTTCCCCCTTTTTTTATGGCCTCTCTACTTTACCAAGCATGATATCTTTCTCCAAGGAATGGGCTCTCCTAGCAACATGTCCAAAGTATGCGAGACAAAAACGTCACCATCCTGGCCTCTAAGGAGCATCCTAGCTGTACTTCCTCTAAGACAGGTTTGTTGATTCTTTTGCTAGTTCATGTTATTTTCAATATTCTTAACCAGCTCCATAATTCAAAGGCAATGATGTTTCTTCAGTCACCCCTATTCAGTGTCCAACTTTCACATGCATATTTGGTGATTGAAAATACTACATCTTAGTCTTCAAAGTAACCTCCTCGCATTCTAACACTCTAAAGACGTCTTGTGCAGCAGATTTACCCAATGCAACACACTTGTTGATCTCTTGGCTGCTACTTCCATGAACACTTATTGTGGATCCAAGTACGCTGAAATCCTTGACAACTTCAATATTTTCTCCATTTATCATAATGTTACCTATTGGTCCAATTGTGAAGATTCTGGTTTACTTTACATCAAGTTGTAATCTATATGGTAGGCTGCAGTTCTTGATCTTCATCATCAAGTGTCTCAAGTTCTCCTCAATTTCAGCAAGCAAGTTTGCTGGCCCTTGTAAAAGTATATGAAGTCAATGTTCTACATCCCAGTTCAGTGAGCAGTATTTGTGGTCTTAAAGGCTTACCAGTAGCCTTCGAGAATACAACTATTGGTTTCCTCCCACCTGTAGGAAAGAAGAGTGAAGAAACCAAAGACTGGAAGAAGCAAACAGTCCAAAAGACTAATGGACCACATGAAACACCTTCTCCTCTAGCCTGATACCAGAAGACCTAGATGGTAACCAGCTACCACTACCAACTGTTCTAACCTCCTGGTTAGAACAAACAACAGAAATTCCCACTTATAATAGAAGAAAACAAAGACCCAAACTCAAGCTCATGAAAAAGTTGAGATTTAGTGACCTGATAGAGCCTGGGGAAGTCCCAAAGACTGGAGTCCCCAAGATTATTCCATAAGCCACCTTCTAATGTGGAACTAGGGTCATCCCCAGGGACCCCATTTTTACCAAACAATAGACTGACCTATAAAATAAGCAATAACATCCATGAAGAATGTGTTCTTGAAAAGAATCAACTATCTGTGACCAAAGGGGAAACACTTGCTCAAAAACAAAGATAAAGAAGCAGGAAGCAGCAGGAAAACTGGACAAATAATAATGGGAAGTCCAGGGTGGAAATGGGGAGAGTGCTGACACATTGTGGAGATTGCAACCAATTGAGGATGAATTATTGAATGGGAAACTAATTTGCTGTAAACTTTAATCTAGAGCATGATAAAATGTTCAGCAACAAAAATCTCTTCCTAAAGACATTCACGCACCTCCACCTGGTCATCACCTTCACCACTGAAGCCAATAACGTAAATGAATTTGACTTCATGAAGCCATGGATCCCCAAATGTGATCTTAGACTAGCAGCATCAGCATCACTTGTCAATTTGTTTCCAATCTTAATTTGGGGACATCGCTTTAGACTTACTGAAGCAAAAACTGTGGCACCAGGACTCCCGAATCATTGTTTTATCAACCCCTGTAGTTGCAGTTCCTGAAGGTAAAGTTCGGGGATTTCTACTTCAAACTTCTCTTTCAACCGTCCCTTGTTCAGATTGTGAGATAGTTAAAGTTAATTGTGTCAACCTGGCCGGTAAACACATGTAGGGTTAACTGGAGGGCACAGGGATAAATGGCTTGGTGAGCTTCGCCTTTTGAGTTCTCAGATCTCTTGCTTTGTGATGGTCAGATCAGGGTGCAGCTGCTTTAGCCAGTTCCCTGCTTCAGTTGGCAAGTCTCACTTCCTGCAAGATATCTGTGAGGAGAAGCCACATGGACCTACCCTGATACAGCCCTGGGTGCTGGAGCAGCTGTGTGGAGACCCCTGCCAGTGCTGAAATGTTAATACACTCACCAATTCAGCTTTTCTCCTGCAGTCGGCGTCATTGCGTGTATTGTGTGAGATGGAAGAGGACTTTGTGGATTGAGGTGGGACATATAGGCTACTGTTAGACTTGTGGGCTTGGGCAGCACTGGGTTGGGATGTTTTCTTGATGTGTACGTACCCTTTATATAAAACTCTGTCTTATACATATGAGTTTCTGTGGATTTGTTTCTCTAATGTACCCAGACTAACACAGATTGTTTCTCTGATGCATTCCGTCCAATGTGAAGACTACTGGGACCAAGTAGTCTTGGTGTGGCCATCAGAAGCCCTTTTGCATCAGCCACTATGTACTCACCTGTTGCCACGGGGGTCACCCAGAGACAGTGTGAAGAACAAGGAAAAATGGATAGAACGGTTCTATAGGGTCCTGTTTTATGGCTCATTCATGGTAATGGACTTCTCCAGTGAGAATATATTCTTGTGTGCACAGCACAAACACACACACTTAACATGTGTACTTGGGGGTGTTTCTTTGTGTCAGCTCTCTGGCTCTTTGTAACTCCAGAGACTTTCAAAGCAGTGCTTGAAGTAACCTCATTTTCCCCCATGCACCCAGTGGGACTTGCTTAAGAAATCTCGTGGGCTTAGAAAGGAAAACAGAGCCACACATGTTTTCCTGCCTTGCTTTCCTTTCTATATTGTTCGAAATCTGAGATCATGTTTGCTCCACACTCGGAAGATCGTTAGGGCGGCTCGGCAGTACTGGGCATGCGTAGATGTCGAGGAGAGGACAAGCTATAGTAATGCGTTCAGGCCTTCTCTGCCCTTACTTCAAACCATCAGGACTGGTTTCTGGTCCGCCCATTCAGATGTAGAGCTCCTCTGCATTTCCCAAAGCCCCTCGCTTTAAAGTGTCCCTTTTGCTATTCCACTTAAGAAAGTATTTTTAGATGTTCGGAAGCCTTTTATCAGGAATGTGAAGTCAGCAGATATGAGCAATGTAGAGTCATATTTTGGATAAGTAAAATTATTTGAAAGTCCAAGATCGTAAATCTGAAGGCTAAATGTTTTAATATTTGCCCTTAAGAATCCACTGAGCGCAAGAACCCTTGTTAAATCAAGTCTTTCACAACTTCATCGTTAAGCCAAAATTACTTCTGCTAGAAAGGAGTTCTTAGCCCAAAGTAAAAGTAATTGCAAGTAAGGATTCACAACAGAAGTGCCATTTCACCCTTCTTGATGGGATCGCAGAGTAATGACTTAATTTAATTACATTATCATATAATTTCTCCTGTGTTTCCCTGGGAGCACTGGGAGGGCAGAGTTTAAAGTGGCAGGTAGGTCTTTGAGAGCATAGTTCAAAGCCAATTGCCCTTGAGTTGTTTCCAACTTATGTGGACTCTCTGTATGTCCACGTAGCACTGGGCTCCACATTCTCTTTAAAATAAAAACATTTTATTGGGAGCGCATACAGATATCATATCATTCCCTAATTCAATTGCATCAAGTACTATTTTACAATTGCTACCACAATCCGTTTCAGACCATTATTTTCCTCCCTGAAATCCTTGACATCAGCCCTCTTTTACACACACACACACACACACACCAACACTGTTCAAGAAACCCTTATTCTACATGTAGTCCAATAGGTTCATCAATCCTGGTTTTCATATAACAAAATTTCAAGAGGATGACCCCGAATGACATAACACTTCTGAGATAAACCCCAATCTGAACAAACAGAAAACAAAAACAAAAAAAAATAAAGAAAATATTGGAAATCAGATGAGGCCTAACATGCATGAGAGGGGGGATCAATTGATAAGGTTTTAACTGTCAAGGTCAGGTTTATCCTTTTTGATGTCCTAGCATCACCTCTCCAGGGTCCTCTGTTTGGTAGTCACTGTCTTCCCTTCACTCTGTTATGGAGAGAGGGCTATCACCGGAGGCTTATTGCCTATGTGGATCTCACATATGTATCTTGGGCTCCCACTGTCATCCACAGCCTCTGCAAGCCAGATTCTCACAGTTCAGGCTCTGATACTATTCCCTCCTTCGACTTCGTATTAGGTGCTTCACAATCCTTTCGTGACTGGTCATGGTGTGCTTCTTCCATGTGGACTTAGTTGACATTTCACTTAAATGGCTGCTTGTTTGGAAACAAGTGCTTAAGACCCTAGACCCTATTTTATCTGATAGCCGGGCACCATCTAATTTTTTTTTTTGCTATAGCACCCATATCTTCAGTGTTCCCTTCCTGAGGGTGAGTATGGAGCAGGACCGTGATAAGAACTAATTGTAAATACTCCATACAGTCTTTGATGCTGATTATTCTCAAGTTGATCACCAGAACTTTCTTTCAAAATGTCTCTGGAAGGATCCAAACTGACAACCTTTTGGTTAACAATTGAGGGTTTTAAACTTTTGCACTACCCAGGGGCTCCACACTAATGGAAGTTGGGATTATACCCACAACGACTCCCTATAGGACAGGGCAGAGCTGCCCCTGTGAGTTTCTGAGATTCTAACTGTTTACTGGCGTAGAAAGCCCGGCTTTCTCCCACAGAGCAGCTGGGTTTTGAACTGCTCACCATGTGATCACATCCCAGTTCATAACCACTCTGCCTCCAGAGCTTCCTGCCACAACTACTAGCTAGTTTTGTTGTTGATTGTTTTTCCTTACCTCAACCCCTGAAAGTATTTAGCTTGTGATAATGTTTTTTCTTTACATGAAACATTTCATTTATTTTCAAGGTCAATAATTTGTATTCTTATAAACAGAGTTAGAATTTTCAGAAAATAGTGGAGTACTTATTTATTCAAGCAATGCTTCTAGTTTTCTTCTCTACAATAGGAAGAAAGATACAGCAAAGACCAGCACTTCCCCATCCCTTCCTTCTAGTACCGGTCTTCAGCCCAGGCCCCAGGAACTCTGCATAGAAATCTGTTGTCTTGGCTTCTTCAGCAATTTGGGGAGTAAAAGATAGATAGCACTTTAGCCCAATTTCACTCTGTAGTGAATTATTTAAAATTGTTTAAAAGGATAAATATGCTGGAAATTAAATGTGACAGACTGTAAAAAATTGCCCAAGGCAGTTTTTAGAACTCTTAAGATTTCCGTTTTACTACCTTGGATAAGGAAAAATGATGATGCTAGTAAGAAGGAATGGAAAACAGGGAAGATTCTAAGTTATAAGAAGAGGCTGCGTTGTGTCTGCACATGGTGATTACGTGGCGTAGTCTAGGGCAATGGGCGCCGTGGGTGTTGGCTGCCCAAGCTCTATCTTAAACACCGCTAGTGGAGTCACTCCTGCCGCTATCCCTGCTGGTGCTGGTGGCTCACAGTGCAGTCCCTGTCCAGGACACATCCTTAGTCAAAGCAAGAGTCAAAGCTGTCCCTCACAGAATTCTAGCTCCTTCTCTGGTAACAATCCACAGTCAGATCATCTCTCAAGGGTCAACCCAGTTTCAGACCCCTGATGGGATTGGCTGAGCCACTTTTTCAACAACTTCTACTCAATCCTGTCTTTCCCACCCACTTACAAGTGTTGTTCTCCATTGCACACGCCAGCAATATTCTTGCAGGCATATCTTCATCTCAATCTGTTTCCTGGGGGACCCACTTTAAGATACTCAACTAAACAAAGGTGTTAATACATGCAAAGAGAAGAGTGTGTGTGAGTCTGTAGGCGGGGTGGGTACTTTTTACTGTAATCCATCTTAATTAAAATAGATTGAGTTTACATTATAAGCCTTCAGTTCATAGCATCCCTTAAGGCTGATTTTGATGTATTAATTTAAATAACACTAGCAAAAATCAATTAGCCAAATATTTATAAGCACCCATAAGGTACCTGGTTTCTGACTGAAAAATCCCCATTAACAGTGTAAATTGTTTATAACATAACCTAATGGTACTATTTAGACGATTTTCAATTTTGATAAGAAGCTCATTTAAAAAAACCTGTACAAAGAATAAATTGTTATTTTAAAAAAACTTTTAAAAAAGAACTTAAAAATTAGTTATTGGCCCAGTGCGGACCTCATCTGATAGTTTCCCGTAAGCAACTGGAGTCATATATAATTAGTTTCTTATGAAATCTCTTGCAAATGTCCTCTTTTTTTAAAATCACGTACCAGGATAGGTTGCAGTCCTCTGTGTAATGATTTTATTCAGCATGATCAAGGCATGTAGTACAGTTCTATGGATAATAATACAGTGAGAGGGGCGCAGGATTTATGGAGAGGTAAGTGCCTGGGTGCAGTGTCTCATCTCTGCACCTCATCCTCATTAACACTCGTCCCAGGGCAACAAGCGTGGCCCGAATGTTCCATCATAACTTCCACCACTGAGAGCCCAGCACAGCTGGCCTGGCAGGAATCGAGGCGACCACAACGTGGTTGCCCAGAGCATACATCCTATATAAGGACGTCTGTGAATCATTCATTTCATGTTTTTATGCCCAGCTGCTTAGGCTCTGCTCCCTTCTTATTGATGTGCTGCAGGTTGAGTTTGGGAACCCAGAAAAATAGCTAATTATCCTAATTTTTAAAAACGATGAAATGATGTTTCCAGCATTCCCCTCAGTGTTTCAGTTTCCAAGCATCCAGTCAGTGGTGTTTCCTGTGTAATGCAGCACCTGTCAACCGTGACAGACCACGTGGACTAGAATGTTGCCAGGAGAAAACCATGTACCCCAGATGAGTCTCCCTCGTCATTCTCTCTCGCTCTCTTTCTCCCTCGCCCTGTAATTTGATATTAAAATAATGTTTTAACATTTTAATGTGGCACAGTTGACAGTGTAGGTTTTCCCAATGAAAAGATAATTGCAAGAATGTGTTCAAATATTTCCTTACAGCATTCTTAATAATAAAAACAGTAACATGCTTTTGTATGTTCGACCCAGCCTAAACTTGAATCATCCTTCTTATGCAAATGACAGAGTGTAGAGCATTTGAATGTTGTATGTGTACCCATAAATGATTTAGGGGAACTATTGAAATGATATTGAATTTGAAAAATACAGTTTAGTATGGGGAGGGGACCCTAATGACTTCACCGGAGAAATATTTATTGGAATATCATGTTACTTTTGTTTGTCGCATAATGGTCTCCAAGGGGCTGAGTGAGATTGTTTTGAAGGTAAATTTGTTGTACAGTTTTGCAGGGCCTGGGCCTAAGGGATCTTGTTGAAAGGGGCTCTGTGATCCCAGAAGCTATAAGGAACTTTGGCCTCTTCCAGAGAGAGTTTCCACAGAGTGAGTGCTGTCCTTGGAGAGCCACAACAGATGCTGCCCAGGGGGGGAGCAAATGTGTCAAGTTGGTGTCAGCTCACCATGGAAGGGAGCAAATAGCACATATTTCACTTCTGTCAAAATGCAGTATTTCCTGGAGGGGAGCAACACCAAAGCATCCTTTATCTTCTCTCATTAAAAGCCCAGGCTCCGAGAGGGGCTGCCTGAGCTGGAAGGCTGGTGTTTCCATGGACAAGCTTTGTGATCTTCGCAAGCTACTCAACCTCCCTGCGCCTGTTCCTCGTGTGCAAAATGGGAGCGACAGTCAGGCTTACCTCTCAGGGTTGCCGTGAGGATCGAAGGAGGCAATCAATTGCTGTTGAGGGCTGCGGAGTCATTTCCACTCATCGGGACCTCACGGGAAAGAATCCAGTTGTCCCTGGACTTTCTTGGTGATGATCTTCTCAAAAGCAGATGGCCTCATCCTTCCCCCACAGAGCAAGCTGATAGGCTTGAACCTTGAACCTTCTAGTCATCAGCCAAACCCTTATCCATGTGGGCCACCAGGGCTCCCTCATCAATAGGGGGCGCTCAGTTATCCATATGAGCCCTTAGAACTTGAAAAACTCTTCAAAAACAGTATCCGTTGCTGTTATGGTCATAATTTAAAAAAATGTTTGCACTCTCTTGTGCCTGAGGTGAAGGTTTACAGAGCAGACCATGAGTCTGACATTCACCAGCCTGTACACGTGTGCTGCCTCAGTCATTGAACAACAGGCTCAAACATAAGAACCATTGAGAAGCTGGTGCAGGGCCAGGTGGCGTCTCGCTCTGTTGTTCACAGGGTGGCTATGCATGGGAACCGACTGATGCTTCCTAACAACAACCCTCTCTCTTCCGTCCCCAGCCTCTTCTCCTCCCACCCCCAGCACCCATGGAAATGGGCAAACCTTTTCTTGACTTCGGATAATAGCGGTCTCCTACAAAGCTTGTCCTGTGTTGATGGACGAATTTCGTTCAGAATAATGTTCTGCTGGTTCATCCATGCTAGGAAGTGTCTCACGGTTTCATTGTTGTTCTGTAACATTGCATATATTCCATTGTGCTTCCTCATGTGCAAGATGAGTGTGTGTGTGTGTGTGTGTGTGTGTGTGTGTTTGTGTATGTGTACCAAAGTTTACTTACCTATTCTTTCATTTATGGGCATTTCAGCTGTTTCTCTCTTCTTGCTATTGTTCATCTAGTGCTGTGCTGGACAGGGGTGCTGTTTCACTATTTGTACCATGATTTTATTTCTTTGGGATACATACCAAGTAGGTGGATTGCTGGGTCGTATGGTACGTTTATTGCCAACGTTTGAGGAAGCATCATCCTACTACCCACAGTGGTTGTACTGTTGAAGAGTCCCACTAGAGAATACCTTTCTTCCAAGGCATGACCGAATGACTTGAAAGTCTAACCTTTCGGTTAGCAGCCAAGCGAGTTAATTGCACTATCCAGAGACTCTACTCCCCAACTCTGCTTCTCTGTTATTCTGTCTCAGTCCCCAGCTTGCTTGCCCATGCTAAAGCATTTGTCTCAAACTTGTTCTCATCTTTGTGATGGCTTATGGCCTTGAGCTGCCCAAGGCCTTGGGTCCTCATTGTTCACTCGCCTCTCTGGGCCTGGGAGCTTTCATAATCCTATACCAGCATCCCTGACCCTCCGACTCAAGCATCCCTCCCCTAGATTCCCACTTGGACTGACATTTAATGCCTCTCCTCAAATCCTCCAGATGCTACCTTCCCTCCATCACCCTCAGCAGTTTGCTCTCCAAGTTCATTTCTCACTAAGTTGGGAACTCCCAGGCAGCCACTCCAGACATAGCTCTCACGGCTATCAACCAAATTTGTATCTTACACTGTGCTTCTCTCTTCAAAAAATGCTTTCGCAGTAAGAAAATGCGGCTACTTCATTCTCCTAGTTGCTTAATTCTTCGTCCTCTTCCCACAATTGCGTCTCCAGGGATCCACACACAGGACGTGAGCATCTGTGTGTCCTTGAAATGCTCAGAGGGAGCCAAGCATCACCCACTCAGAAGCGCCCAGCAACTCGCACCCTTTGGAGTTTGGGACCGGCTCCCCATGTGTGCATAGAGTTCCAACCACGTAAACAAGGAGGGAAAATATGACGAAGCCCCTATAAAATAATATTTGAAGAACCCTAAAGATTATACCCAGTCCCTCTGAGTAAGAAAAAGGAATTTAGACTTATTGTATGAAAAAGATCAGCTCCCTAAGGGCTCAAGTAGAAAGAAAATGCTTTGAGAGTGATGATGGAAACAAATGTACAAATGTGCTGGACACAATGGATGGATGGATTGTGATGAGTTGTAGGAGCCCCCAATAAAATGATTTAAAAAATAAAAAGACCAGCTCTATTGTATCAATTTGGTGCCTGCAATATCAAAATGTCAACTATCCCATACCATTTTGGTAGGCCAATTGAAGCTAAGTAGTAAAAATATACCTAAAGCAATCAGCATCGTCTCAATGGCAGTAAGTTTGTTTTTGGAAAGCAGTACCAGAGTTTGGGGACTTCTTAGTCAGGAAAGCATGTGTTTGGTAAACAGGTTAAAAAAAATAAAAGTTCCCTGTCAGAAAGGCAGAATGCAAGTCATTTTAGGAGGCAATAGACTCCAGACCTAGAAGGTGATAGGACTACTTTGTAAGGTATTAGCTCCCAGAGCAGATTCACATGTGTCTCAGGAGCAAAGTGTGTGTGATTTGGGCTGGGGCCCACCTGCCTAGCAGCCCTTAGTGCCAGACTGTTTTCAATCGAGTTCTCTAGGTTTTCCAAACAGCTTTGTGACCTACTCAATATCCTCTCAAACCTTACTTTTCGGCTGGAAGGTGCCAACCTGTTGCTGGCGTGTGCACCCAAGAGCTCTTCACAACCAGACACTGGCATATGGATTCGCAGCATTTTACAGACAAACGTGAACCTCCCTGAATCTGGATGGATCAACAATTTCACTAAGAAAAGACGCATATCCCAATAGGGAAAAGGGCAAAGAATGTGAACAGGCAATTTACCAAGGGAGAAGTACAAGTGACCAAAAAGCATAGGGAAAGACATTTACCATCACACTTCCATGATGCAAAATTTTCAAACATTTTTAAGGAAGCATCAATCTTGGCAAAGATTAAAATGGGGGTAAAACTCAGTAGTGTTGAGTGGGGAGGGATGGAGTTGTTGATGGGGGTATAAAATGGCACTACCATCAGGAAGGGGTGTGGATCTAATACTATGAACCAACATTGAAATTATTTCACAATTTTGTTTGTAGAAATCTATCCTAAAAAAGGAAATCGATCACTCATTAAGCTCAGAACTCAAGGGTGTCTTAGAATATACAGCTCAAGCACTGCGAAGTAATTTCACAGTTCAGGATAATTTCAAAATAACTCAAGCTCTTTACTCGTTTGTCACAGATCCAGCAGAAAGAACGGAAACAGGATCTTATCTTACCCCTCTTTCTATCTCTTGCCCCAAGTCACTTGTAGCTGCATTTGGACCCAAAGTAAGCTCTTAACTCCAGTCCCAGGCGCTCTTCCTCATCCCCCCTCTCTCTTTGGACCAAGAAAGTGTCTGGCTGTGAAGGATCTTCCCTGAAGGTCAGAGAAGGAGGCTGGCAGAGGAGATACAGAATGGGAACATTCACAATAATTCCTTTTACCATCTAAAAACCACTAGAGAAAGGTTCTAAAACACACAGATCAGCCCCGACTAAGTGCCCTGCCCCCCATTTCACTCTAGTTCTTCAAGTCTTTGCAATTGCTGTTCCTTCGCCCACACCATTCTCCCCCGCCCCCTAGGTAGAATCAGGACCTGTGTTCCTGTCCACTTTAGCTGTTGCTCAAATGCTTCCCTCTTGTTGAGGTCTCCTCTGGTCACTCTATTTCACATGACAACCCCCAAATCCTTTCGATCTCCTTTCCTTGTTTAGTATCTACTGCTCTATGTATTTAACTCGTGTATTCAATATGTGTCTCACCCCACCCCACTAGACTATCAGGTCCACGAGGGGAGGACTTTTGCCTGTCTTGTGTTGATTTTGTATCCTTGGGTGGCAGAAATGATTCGGGCTTGATTACTAACTGAAAGGCTGCAGGGTTTGAGCTGGGTGGAAGAAAGCCTGGCGATCCCATGTCTCTAATGATTCCAGCCAAGAACATGCTAGACAGCTCAGCTCCACCCCGTACCTCAAGAAACACAATCAAATCGAATTAAGGGGATAGGTTTAGATTTTTCTTTTTGCTTCGAATTTCCAGTTCCTAGAACAGGATTTGGTAGACAATAGATACTCAAAAATATTAATTGTTTGTGTTTATAGCAAAGAAAAAGGAAACATTAAAATTTCTGCAATAGTAGATCTGTTACATGAATTGTCCCATATTCATGCAATGGATTACTTAGCACTCGGTGGTAGGCAGAAGGCAGGCAGAAGAAGGTCCCCCTCTACCCTCAAAGATAGCAAGTTCTAATCCCTCTCAATCACTGCCAATGATATAGGAAAGGGTAAAACCGCCCCTGTGAGATTCCAAGACTGTAGTGACAGTAGTAGAAAATTTCATCTTTCTCCAACATTGGCTTTGAACAATTGACCTTGCAGTTGGCAGCCCAGGGTATAATCCACTACCATGAGGGCTCCTTTTCTAGACCCCATATAGACATATATGTATATACCTATAATGTAGCTTAATTAGGAAAAGGATTCATTAATGATGTGAATAAGTTAAAGATTTTGTGATTATCCAGATAGAACCTAAATGCAATTGCAAAGTGTTCTCAAAAGAAAGAGACAAAGAGAAATTTCTTATACACAGATAAGAGAAGGAAGCATGCAGATAGAGCAGAGAGAGAATTGAACAGTAGAGTGAAGCAGCCACAAGCCAAGATATGCCGGCCACCACCAGAAGCTAGAAGAGGTTAGGAACTGATTTTACCCTAGAGCCTCTGGTGGGCACACAGTCCTCGAGATACCTTAATTTCAGCCTCGTGATACGAATGTTGGCCTTCCATCTCCTAGCCTAGAAGTGAATGAATTTATCTTGTTTTATATTACCAAGTTTATGGTAATTTGTTATGGCAGCCACAGAGAACTGATCACAAGAACATTATATAAATGGAATAATTCAATATACATATATTATCTTGTGGGATCAAAAGATTTTCTACTTGCCTTATTTCTCTGGATTTTTGTCCAGGTTGTTACATGTATAAATCACGTGTTTCTTTTGATATCTGAATAGTATTCCATGGTATAGATAAACCATGCAGTTTGGGGCTATTACGAATCAAATTGCTGGGAACATCCATGTACAAAGTTTTGTGTGAATCTAAATCTTCACTCATCAGGAATATAATTGCATGTCTAATGATAGTTGCATGTTTCGTTATTTAAGGAAATTGTCGCACTGTAGTCGGTGTTACAATTCCAGCAGCAACGGTGGAGCCGTGCAGTTCCTGTTCACCCTAGACAGCATTTGCTGATGTCGCCATTTTTCATTTTATCCATCCTGAGAGGTGTGTAGAGGTATCCATTGTGATTCTCATTTGCATGCCATCTGTGTGTGTTTTTCAATAAAATATCTTTTCTTATCTCTGACCCATTTTCTAATTTCTTGTTGTTTTTCACTTTTAAATCTTGAGAAATTTTTATATGTGCTAGATAACACTTTTTTGTTGTAGATGCAGTTTACTAAAATTTTTTCCTCTGTTCTATAGCTTGTTTTTTAATCCTCTTAACAGGATAATTTGCAGACAAAAGTTAATTTTGGTGAAGTTTAATTTGTCAATTTTATTTTATAGATCATGCTTTTGATATAAAGCCTTACATTTTGATGTAAAGCCTGACACTTATAAATTTTCTCATTTTTAAAAAGTTTAATATTTTGTGCTTTACTCTTAAGACCTTGATTCACATTGAGTTCATTTTTGTATGAGGAATTAGTCATAGGCTGGGCTTTGTCTTTTGCCTCTCAAGGTCCAATTGTTTCAGTGCTATTTGTTCGAAAAGACCCGTCACCTTTGCTAGGGTCCCATAGTGTTGCTTTGTTGTTGATAGGTGCCACTGAGTTGGTTCTGATTCATAGCAGCGCCATGAACAGTGGCACCAAGCACTGCCAGACCCTGAGCCAATCTCACACTTGTCATGTTTAAGCCCCCTGTTGCAGTCATCATGTCAACCCCTCTGATGGAGGGCTTTCCTCCTTTTTGCCGCCCTCCTCCTTTACCAAGCCTCTTGTCTTCCTTATGACTTGTTCAAAGTACATCAAAGTCTCGCCATCCTTATTTCCAAGGAACACAGGCACTCTGGCTGTACTTCTTCCAAGACACATCTGTTTGTTTTTCGCTTAGTCCATGCTTTCAATATTCTTTATCAACACCCTAATACAAATGTATCAGTTCTCTCCTGATCTGCCTTTTCCATTGTACAGCTTTCACATGTATATTAGGTGGTTGAAAGTATCATGGCTTGAGTCAGATGCATGCAAAATCTCAAAGTTAAATGGTTGTTCTTCAACGCTTTAAAGAGGTCTTATCCTGGGGCCTCTACTCAAGCACTCCCTCAATGCATGAATACTTTCTTTTATTAAATTGGCACTCTATGATGCTCACCCTCCTGACACAACTGCTGAAGCCAAAGTGGGTGGACAAGTAAATGTGGTGAAGAAAGCTGATGGTGCTCGGCTATCAAAAGAGATAGTGTCTTGGGTCTTAAAGGCTTGAAGATAAACAAGTGGCCATCTAGCTCAGAAGCAACAAAGCGCACATGGAAGAACACACAAGCCTGTGTGATCACGTGGTCCTGAGGGGACCAGTTATCAGGCATCAAAGAACAAAAAATCATATCATTGGCTGCACACCTCCATGATACAATCGCTGAAGACAAACAGGTGCGTAAGCAAATGTGGCGAAGAAAGCTGATAGTGCCTGGCTATCAAAGGAGATAGTGTCTGGGGTCTTAAAGGCTTAAAGGCGAACAAGCGGCCATCTAGCTTGGAAGCAACAAAGCCCACATGGAAGAAGCACATCAGCCTGTGCGATCACGAGGTGCCAAAGGGACCAGGTATAAGGCATCATCCATATATATATATATATATATATATATACCATAGTGAATGAAGGGGGAAGTGCAGCAGAGTGGAGACCCAAAACCCTTCTGTCAGCCAGTGGAGATCCCCTCACAGAGGGGTTTAGGGGAGGAGATGAGTCAGTCAGGGTGTGATGTAGTACCAATGAAGAATACAGCTTTCCCCCAGATCCTGGATGCTTCCTCCCCCCAACTACCATGATCCGAATTCTACCTTGCAAGACTGGATAGAGCAGAGGTTGTACACTGGTGCATATAGGAGCTGGAGGCATGGGGAATCTCGGGTGGATGATACCTTCAGGTCCAGGGGTGTGAGGGGCGATACTGGGAGACTTGAGGGTGAGTGGGTTGGAAAGGGGGAACCGATTACAAGAATCTACATGTGACCTCCTCCCTGGGAGACGGACGGCAGAGAAGAGGGTGAAGAGAGACCCTGGATAGGGCAAGATATGACAAAATAACAATCTATAAATTATCAAGGGCTCATGAGGGAGGGGGGAGCAGGGAGGGAGGGGGCAAAAAAGAAGACCTGATGCAAAGGGCTTAAGTGGAGAGCAAATGCTTTGAAAATGATTAGGGCAAAGAATGTACAGATGTGCTTTATATAACTGATGTATGTATATGTATGGATTGTGATAAGAGTTGTATGAGCCCCTAATAAAATGTTTAAAATTTTTTAATAAGTAAATAAAGATGTCTTATGCAGCAGATTTACCCTATGCAATGTGTCCTTTGATCTCTTGAGTGCTGTTTCCATGAACATTGATTGTGGATCGAAACAAGACAAAATTTTTGGCAACTTTAATATTTTCTCCATTTCCCATGATGTTGTCTATTGGCCTAGTTGTGAGAAATTTTGTTTTGTTTACGTTGAGTTTTTCATTGAAGTCTGATGACCTTGATCTTCATAAGCAAGTGTTTCAAGTCCTCCTCACTTTCAGCAAGCCAGGTGTGTCACCAGCATATCAGAGGTTACTAATAAAACTTGCTCCCATCCTGTTGCTGTTGCATTCTTCTTCATATAGCCCCGCTTCATTGATTAATTGCACAGCCTATATATTGGATACATATAGTCAAAGGATTCAACCTTGACACATACCTTCCCTGGGTTTAAACCACACACCATTCCCTTGTTCTATTTGAACTGCCTCTTGGTCCATACACTGGATTCACATGAGCACAATGAATTGTACTGGAATTCTTATTCTTCTCAATGTCATCATTCATTAATGATCCACACAGTCAAATACTTTTGCATAGACAGTAAAACATAAGTAAATATCTTTCTAGTATTAGCTGCTACCAAACAAGATTCATCTCTCAGCAATGATATCCCTCCTTCCTTGTTCCCTCCTAAATCTGGCAGATCTCTACTGATGTGCTGATACAACCATTGTTGAATTATATTCAGCAAAATTTTACTTGTATGTGATATTAATAATTTCCATACCCTGTTGAGTCACCTTTCTTTCAATGAGTCTCTTCCAGTTGATTAGCCATGTAGCTGTCGTCCATAGTTCTTGGCATAGACAAGTGAGTATCTTTAGTGCTTCAGTAGCTTGTTGAAACATTTCAACAAGGGTCCAAAAGTTGATAGACTCATTTTTTGCTAATACTTTCAGAACACCTTGGATTTCTTCCTTTGGTACCACCTGATCTTGATATATGCTACCTCTTGAAATGGTTAAATATTAATCAGTTCTTTTTGGTACATAAAAAATAAAAACCAAATTCACTGTCAACAAGTTGAGTGCAACTCATAAGGACCCTACAGGACAGGGTGGAAGTACCCCTGTGAGTTTCCAAGAATGTAAGGGTTTATGGGATCAGAAAGCCTCATCTTTCACCCTTAGAGGGCTGATGGATTTCAGATGCTGACTTTGTGGGTCGCATCCCAACATATAACCCATTATGCCATTCATTCCATGACTAATAAGAAGATTCTAGAGGATTCTTCCTCTTATCAAGTAAAAATGGCAAGACATGAAAACAATTCAGCAGAGGAACAGAGCTTTCTTCCAGACATAGAGAGAGAAGCCTTTCGAGGCAGAGCCTGTGTAAATCAGTGCAACCACACCTCTGCCCTTGGTGCCCCGTCCAAGCTTTTACATCTTTTCATAAGCAAACGGAGAACTTGGGGAGCAATTTCCTGGAATGGGTTGGTTTATTAAGTTGAAGTGTGCAAGCAGTTCTCCAAAATGGAGTTAGTGGTGAAGGTTTCTGGGATGCTGTGCAGGACTCATTATGGGATGTGGTTCTTGAACCATCTCCTTTCTTTGGTGGGAGTTCTTCCTCCTCTCTCCATGGTGGCCTGTTTACTGCACATGGTTGGCATTGGGTTTTCTGAAAAGCAACTTTAGAGGAGTCTGAGATAGGATGGTTAACTCGATTTGTAGTTCAGTGTGGGTATGGTTGCTGTGCTTCGTTGTAAATTTCCTTTGGATAATTTCCAAGATAATTTAACAATTGGCTCCAAGGGTTCCATCCCTACCTCACTTCCACCGAGTTATCTTCCTACATCATTGAATATTTTGTCCATGGGATCCTGCAGTATTTCAACTCAAGATTTGAATTTTTTTCTTCATTCTTTCAGCTTGAGATATCCTGAACACAGTCTTCCTTTTTAGCTTTCTAACTCCAGGTGTTTTCAGTTCCACTACTAGGATATGCCCAAATGAATGTAAAGCTAGAATACAAATTAAGACTTTTACATCAATGTTAATTGTAACATTACTCACAATAGCTAGAAGATGGAAACCACTTAAATGTGTAATCAGATGAATGGATAGGCAAAATGTGTGTACTCATATACAATAAAATAGTCCTTTGTCATAAAGAGAAATATTACAAATAATTCATATGGATCATATTTCTCCTTTTGTGTTTGACTTATATCACTCAGCATGTTTTCTTTCTTTTTTAAAAATCATTTTATTGGGGGGTCATACAACTCCTCACAATCCATCCATCCATTCATTGTGTCAAGCACATTTGCACATTTGTTGCCCCATCATTCCCAAAACATTTGCTTGTTCCTTATTTTTTTCCTCCCTCCCCTACCCTCCCTTTCTCACGAACCCTTTATAATTTATAAATTATTATAATTTTGTCATATCTTACACTGTCCGATGTCTCCTTTCACCCACTTTTCTGTTCTCTATCCCCCAGGTGGGAAGTTATATGTAGATCCTTGTAATCAGTTCCCCCTTTCTACCCCACCTTCTCTCCATCCTCCAGTATCACCACTCTCACCACTGGTCCTGAAGGGATCATCCATCCTGGATTCCCTGTGTTTCCAGTTCCTATCTGTACCAGTATACATCCTCTGGTCTAGCAAGATTTGTAAGGTAGAATTGGGATCATGATGTGGGGGTAGGGGGTGGGGAGCATTTAAGAACTAGAGGACAGTTGTATGTTTCATCATTGCTACACTGCACCCTGACTGGCTCGTCTCCTCCCCATGATCCTTCTATGAGGTGATGTCCACTCAGCATATTTTCAAAGATCATCCATGTTGTAGCATGCATCAGAATTTAGTTTCTATTAATAAATATATCATATTCCGTTGCATGGAAAGATCATATTTTGTTTATCCCTTATTTGTTGGTGGACACTGGGTTGTTCTCATGTTTTGGCTATTGTAAATAATGATGCAGTAAACATTGTAATACAAGCTATCTATTTGATTCCTCACTTTCAAGTTTCTTGGGCATATATCTAGAAGTGAAATTGCTGATTCATATGACAATTCTAAATTTAACTCTGAGGAATAGCCAAATAATTCATCAAAATGGTTGCAACCTTTTATATTGGCAATTGTAATCAAAGAGAGTTCCAATGTTTCCACACGATACCAATATTCATTATTTTATGCTTTCTGATAATAACTGTCTTTCATAGTGAATATGGAGTAATATCTTATGATACTTTTGATTTGCATTGCCCTGATGCTCTAATGCGTATCATCTTTCCATGTACTTAATGGTCATTTATAGGAGCCCTAGTGGGCCTGTTATGAGGAGAAAAGCCAAGGCTTTCTATTCCCATAAAGAGACTTACAGTCTCAGACACTCACAGGGGCATTTCTAACCTGTTCTATATGGTTGCTATGAGTTAGAATTGACTTGATGGCAATCAGTTTTTAATGGTCATTTGTACATCATTTTCGGGGAAATATCTGTTCATGTTCTGTGTCCATTTTTTCAGTAGGTTGTTGAATTGTACGATGCTTTCATATATTTTGGATATTAAATCCTTATCGTATATATGTTCAAATATGTTCTCCGATTCTGTAGGTTGTGGACTTTTCTTGAGAAAGATTTTTTAAGTACAAACAGATTTCATTGTGAAGAAGTCCAAATAAACTATTTTTCTTCTATTGCTCATGCTTTTGGTGCCATACTTAACAATTAGTTGTCAAAAATAAGGTTTCTAAAATTTATTCTTATTTTTCTAAGAGTTTTGTGGTTTTAAGTCTTAAAATTTAGCAATTGATCTATTTTAATTTTTGTATGTGCTATGAGATATAGCCTGGATTCTGTTTCTAAATGGGCACTGTCAATCTGTCTCATAACTGTTGCTTTCTGATCATTCACATTTGATATATTTATTTATATTTCAGGTCTCATCTGCTATTTTCTTATAGGTTTCCAGCTTGTATTTGTTGCCATTTTGTAGATTATTACAACACTTTTAGAATTCCATTTGGTTTTATTTATTATGTATGTGAGTGTGTCTCTAAGAATAGTGTTTTAATTGGTTGTTCTACAGTCATGCTCAGCAATTAAGACCAGGCCAGGGACTGACTATGGAACAGACCATCAATTGCTCATCTGTACGTTCAAGTTAAAGCTAAAGGACATTAAAACAAGTTCATGAGAACCAAATATGACCTTGAATCTATCCCATCTAAGTTTTGAGAACGTCTCGAGAACAGATTTGCTGCACTAAACACTACTAACAGAAGACCTGAAGAGCTGAGGGTGGGGAGCAGGGGACATCCAGAACATCATTCAGGAAGAAAGCAAAAGGTCATTAAAGAGACAAGAATGAAAGAAAAGATCAAGTAGATGTCAAAAGAGACCCTGAAACTTGCTTTGAATCATAGAGTAGCTGAAGCAAATGGAAGAAATGGTGAAGTCAAAGGTTTGAACAGAAAATTTCAAAGGACAATTGCAGAAGACAAAGTAAAATATTATAATGAATGTGCAAAGCCCCAGAGTTAGAAAACCCAAAGGAAAGAATGCAATCATCATATCTGAAACTGAAAGAACTCAAGATAAAATTAAAGCCTTGAGTTGTCATATTGAAAGATCGTTTCTGTGGGAAGAAATATTGAACAATGCAGCAAACATCAAAGGAAGCTAGAACAACATGCCACCCGGGTTGGTCTGGGTAGACTAGAGAAACAAATCCAGGGAGACTCATATGTGTATAAGAGCTTTATATCAAAGAGGAACTGTACATTAAGAAAACATCCCAGCGCCGTCCAGATCAAGTCCTTAAGTCCAATGTTAGCTCATATGTCCAATACCAATCTATAAATTCCTCTTCAGACTCACGAAACACATGCAATGATGCTGAATGCAGGAAGATCACAGGCCAGTGGGTGGAAAGGCTTGTGGATCCAGTGGCAGTGAAAGCATCTCAGCGCTGGCAGAGGTCTCCACGTGGCTCCTTCAGCTCCAGGGGTCTAGTGTAGGTCCATGTGTCTTCTCCAGAGGAATGCCTCACAGGGAGTGTGCATGTGTCCTACTTCCAATGAACTATTTATTTCCTTCGCGCCACCAAATGAGGTCATCAAGCTGCGACCTGATTAACAAGCTAAACTCCACCCCTTCACTCCTCAGTCTCAAATTGACAACAGATTATGTAACTACCATACCACCTTTTCAGGAGGTAGCAAATGAGCAAGAACCAATGCTGCTGAAGGAAGAAGTTGAAGCTGCACTGAAAGTGTTAGCTAAAAACAAAGTTCCAGGAATTCACGGAATATCCACTGAACTGTTTCAACAAGCTGATGTAACACTGGAAGTACTTCCTTATCTATGCCAGGAAATTTGGAAGACAGTTTACTTGGCCAAGTGACTGAAGGAGATCCATATTTTTGCCCATTCCAAAGAAAGGCGAGCCAACAGAATGCTCAAATTATGGAACAATGTGATCAGTATCACATTCAAGTAAAATGTTGCAGAAGACCATCCAACAACAGTTGCAGCAGTACATTGACAGGGAGCTGCCCGAGATTCAGGCTGAGTTCAGAAGAGGACTTGGAACAAGGGATATCTGGTGGATTTTGGATGAAAGCGGAGAATACCAGAGAGATGCTTAAGTCTGTTTCATTTATTAAGTCAAGGCATTTAATTGTGTAGACCACAGCAAACTAGAGTAGCCCTTGAGAGGAATGGAAACTCCGGAACACTACATGTGCTCATGTTGAATTTTGTCATGGATGAAGGGGCAGTCGTGTGGACAGAACAAGAATTACTGCCTGACTTAACATCAGGAAGGCTGTGCATCAGGGCTGTGTGCTCTCATCATACTTATTCATCTGTGGGGGGAGGAAATAATCAGAGGAACGGGGTTTTATAAAGAAAAATTTTGCAGCAGGATTGAAGGAAGGCTAATTGACAAGCCATGCTACATAGGTGACACAACCTTTCTTGCTGAAACTGAGGAGGACTTGAAAGGCTTCAGTATGGATTAAAACTCAATGTAAAGAAAACCAAAAGCCTCCCATCTGGACCATTAGGTAACATCATGATACATGGAGAAAATGTTGACGTTGTCAAGGATTTCATCTTGCTTGGACACACAACCAATATTGGTGGAAGGCAGCAGACAAGAGAGAAAAGGATGCATTATTGGGTGGGTCAATCTGCTGCACAAGATCTCTTTAGAGTGTTGAAATGCTGAGAGGTTTCTTTGAGGACTAAGGTGTCCCTGATGCTACCCTTGGTGTTTTCAATGGCCTCGTATGTATGTGAAAGTTGGACATTGAATAAAGAAGACTGAAGAAGAATCGATGCATTTAAATTGTGGTGCTGGCAAAGAACGTTGAAAGTACCATGGACTGCAAAAGGACAAACAAATCTGTCGTGGAAAAAAGTATGGCCAGGGTGCTCCTTCCAGTCACAGTTTCTGAGACTCTCTCCTTCATACTTAGGACATGTCAGGAAAGACCAATCGCTGGAGAAGGACATCGTGCTTGGTCAAGGAGAGGGGCAGTGAAAAAGAGGAAGGCCTTCAAGGAGATGGATTGACAGACACTGAACAAAGGCTCCAGCCTAGGAACAATTGCGAGGATGGTGCAGGACTGTGCAGTGTTTTGTTCTGTTGTGCAGAGTCACTCTGGGTCAGAACCAACTGGATGGAACTTAACAACAACCACAGTCACTTTACCAGTTCAAGGAGCACGGAAACCTTCTCCCCTTCACATCCTTCACTTTCTCCTATCTATTATGCTGTCTTAAATATTTTCTTCACATGTAAAAGTGCAACAGCATTGTATTTTCTTCAACCCTGAAATACAAGTTAGAAACTCAATAGGAGAAAGGCAGCTTGTTTTATTTATATATGTTTTCACTGACTGTATTCTTCCTCCTTGGTATACCAAGATCCATTTGCTTCCTTTCACGTTGAGGCGCTTTCTCTACTAACCAGTCTTTTAGAGTAGACCAATTAATGACAAGTTCTCTTCATTTTCCTTGCACTGAGAATGTATTTCTATTCCTGAAAAATATGTGTATATATTTTTCTGGGTTGACAGTTTTCTTTAATACTTGGGGAGGGGGTGGGGAATGGTGCCTGAATTTGTGAGAAGAAATCCCTTGTCTTTCTATGGTTTTTGCCCTTTGTCGATGTTGTTAGGTGCCATAGAGCAGATTCCATCTCAGAGACCCAGCTACACCAGAGCTCGGCCTGGTCCTGCACAATCGTCACAATTGCTTCTACATTCCAGCCCGTTGTTGCAGTCTTCTGGCATTTCATGGTACCTAAAAAATTCTTTCTGACACCACAGTTCAAAGGCACCAATTCTTCTTTGTTCTTCTTAGTTCATTGTCCAGCGCTTGCATGCATATGAGATGATTGAAAATACCATCTCATGGATCAGGCTCACCTTACTCCAAAAATTCCATATCTTCTCTTGAACACATTCAATAGGTCATTTGCAGCAGATTTTCTCAGTACAACACATCTTGACTGCTGCTACCTTGGGCATTGATTTCTGATCTAAGTAAAATAAAATTTGTGGAAACTTCATATTATCTCTGCTTACCACGACATTGCTTATTGGTCTAGTTGTGATGATTTTGTTTTCCTTTTCATTAGGTATAATCTATACTGAAGATGATAGTTATTAGTTTTCATCCATAAATGTTTCAAGCCCTCTTTACTTTTGGCCATTAAGATTGTGTCATCTGGAGAGGTTGTTAAGAGTTCTTTCCCCAATCTTGCGAGTTCTCACGTATAGACTGAACGAATATGATGACAAGATACAACCTTGACACACATCTTTCCTGTTTTTAAACCATGGAATATTCCCTCGTTCTCTCTGAATGACTACTTCTTGGTCTTGGTTCAGATTCCACATGGACACCAACTCCTATTCTTCACAATGCAATCCATAATTTGTTATGATCCACATAGTCCTCTGCCTTTGCATACTCGATGAAACACACGTAAGTATCAGCCTGGCATTCTCTGCTTTCAGTCAAGATCCATCTGACAACAGCACTCCGTGTCCTCTCTGAATTCAGCTTGAATTTCTGGCTATTCCCCTTGGATATACTATTGCCACCATTTTTTAATTATCTTCAGCAAAACTTTACTTGTCTAAGTTATGTGATGTTGTTTGGTAATTTCCACATTCTGTTGGATCACTCTTCTCTGGAATGGGCACAAATATATGTTAATTGGTCAGATTGCTGTTTTCCAAATCTCTTGGCCTAGAAACGTGAGCGCTATCGGCATTGAATACATTGTTGAGACATCTCCATGGCCTTTCCATTAGTTATTAAGCCTTGATTTTCACTAGTGGTTTTAGTGAAACGAAGACTTACTCCTCGGTCATCTTCCTCCTTCAGAAATGTCTGAGTGTCAATTGGTCAACTTTTTGCTACAGTAGTTCCTGGTTGTTCAATATTTGGTTCATAGAATACTTCTCTATTGCAACATGGGCCTTGAATTTTTCCTTCAGTTCTTTCAGCTTGAGAAATGTGGAGTGTGTTCTTCCCTTTGGTTTTCTAACTCTAAATATCTGCTCATTCAGTGTAATACTTAGTCTACTCAGGCCACTCTGAAATCTTTCCTCCAAAGCAACGGGATGACAGTTCCAGGGGGACATGGGGAGTGGGGGATGAGGGGGAAAGGGAGTGGGTGTTAACAAAGCCAGGGACAAGGGAACAACAAGTGATCTGAAACCTTTCATCTAGCTCTTTTACATCATCATTTCTGGCTACTATAAACTCAAAGTAACTCTTGGGTAAGCATTAGGCTGCTAGCCACAGGATCAAACTCACCAGTCACCACCAACAAGGAAGATGAGCTTATTTGCTCTCATGTAAATAATTGCAACCTCAGAAACTTCTAATTAGGTCTCTATGAGTTTGGATGCTATTTTCAAGAACAAATTTCAGACTCTTTTCTGACATACATTTTGGTCTTTCATTTCCTGTACTTTTCCCTGATCTTTTTAATGAACTTCAGGTATGACGCCCTTGATGTCACCCCGCAGGTCAGCTCATCAGAGATCACTAGTGGTCAATGTATCATATCCAACCTTGAAATTATCTCTAAATTCAGATGAGTTGTACAGAGGTTCATCCTTTGGATTTTGTTTTAATTTTTGTCATTTTAAGCTCAAGGAGTATTAATGTAATCCTATTATTAACAGAATAGGATTGTAATTCTGGATAAACAAGCAAACAAAAAAATCACTGCCATTGTTCTACCCTATAGGACAGGGTAGAACTGGCGCCCATGGGTTTCTGAGACTTTAACTCTTTATAGGAATAGAAAGTCTTCTCTTTCTTCCAAAGAGCAGCTGGTAGTCTCAAATTGCCAACCCAATGGTTAGCAGCCCAATGTGTAACCACTAAGCCATTTCTTCTTGACTATGAATGTGACACCAGTTTTCTTCAATTTGTCATTTCAGATATAGTAGAACACATGACTGTCCAATTTAAAAATGAAATACGAGTCCATTTCACTTCACTTATGCCTAGAATATCAATCTTGAAGGGTTCCAATTCATTTTTGACAACTTTAAGTTTTCCTTAATTCATATTTCATACAATCCATGTTCCCATTATTCATGGATATTTGCAGTAAGGTTGTTATTTTGAGTTGTGCCACATCCGCAAATAAAGATACCAAAAACTTTGTCAACATCATTTAGATGAACTCTGCTTTCAGGAGGCAATTCCTTCCCAGCCGGAACAGGAGTGCCTTCTGACGTGCAGGGTTTAGCTTTCAGTCCTGTATCAGTCAAGGTCCAACTGCTATCCACAGCTTTTCCCTGGCCAATTTTTTCAGATCATCACCAGTTTCGTCACAACTGTCTTGGTCTGCATGCTCCACTGAAACCTGTCCACCACACCAGGGGGCCCTGCTGACATCTGGAATAGCAGGGGCATAGTTTCTAGCATCCCGGCAACATGCTACCCACCACAATGTAACAAGTGGTCATTTTCTCCTGCCCATATGGCACTTTTTCCTCTGGATGCTTTTAGAATCTTCTCTTTGGTTTCACCAGTTCAATTATGATGCATCGGCATGCGAGATTTTTGGGTTTATTTTCTTTAACTTTGCTCAGTTCTTAAATCTGTAAGTGTATATTTGGCCATTATTTCTTGGAGAACTTTTTCAACCCTGCCCCCTTTCTCCATTCTATCCCAGAATCCCAGAGATAACAGGAGTAGTTCTTTTACGGTCGCTCTCCAAGTCCTTGAGGTTCTGTTAACATTATTATTGCTTTCATTCCCAGGCTATATTCTCCATTTTTCACAGTGGCGATCCTTACTGCTCTGTCTCCCATGTCATAGAGTTTTCCTCCACAGCCTTCAATCTGCTATAGGATCCATATATTTAACTACTTGCCCTGCTTATTGTATTTTCATGATAAATGGAGAAAAGGTGGACATTGTCAAGGATTTTGTCTTACTTGGATCCACAATCAGTGCCTATGGAAGCAGCAGTCAAGAGATCAAAAGACAGATTGTGTTAGGTAAGTCTGCTACATAGGTCCTCTTGAGAGTATTGAAGAGCAAGCATGTCCCTCTGAGAACCGAGGTTTGTATGAGCAAAGACATATGCATGTGAAAGTTGGACCTCCAATAAGAAAGACCAAAGAGGAATCCACGCACTTGCAGAGTGGGGCTGGAGAAGAGTGCTGAGAGGCCCGTGGACAACCTGGTCTGTATTTGAGGAAGGCTGAGAGTCCCATGGACTGCTAAAAGGGCAAACTGGTCTGTATTTGAGGAAGGAAGGCCACCGTGCTCCTTAGAGGCAAGAATGGCAAGACTTCATCTTACATGCTTCGGACAATACTTTCGAGAGGGACCAGTGCTTGGAGATGCACGTGATGTTTGGTAAGTTGGGGGCGGCCAGAGAGAGAGAGGTCCTCTGCGAGGGATTAGCACAGTGGCTGCCGCAGTGAACTCAGGCTTCGGAACAATGGGGAGGATGGCATAGGACCATACAGTGTTTCCTTCTGTGTGGTAGGATTGCTAGTTGGTAGAGCTGGCTCAATGGCACCTAATAACAGCAACATTGTATTTTTCCATTCTAAAATTTCCAGTAGTCCTTGTTTCTTCGATCTTTAATGAAAGAAAGACTTTCCCTTTCTTTCCAGGCTGTATTTCGTTTCCATTTGTCACATGGGTTTGTAGTTGTTCACTTAAGCATATTTGTTATGACTGTTTCAAGCTTCAGCCATATCTAACATCTGTTACCTTGCTCTGGCATCTATTGGTTTCCTCCTTCTCCCCCCCCCACCCCCCCGACACCCAATCCTATTTCTTGGTAATATGCTCAAAGTGTTTTTGGAAAGTTAGGCATTTTCACATTATGTTATGAGATCTTATTTAAGCTTTCAGTCTTTGCTGCCTTTCTGAAAAGACGTCGCCAACCTTGTTCTTCCAGATGTCAGTAAAGTCCAAGTTCCCGCTATGACTTCTGCTGACACTAAAGGACGAGGCTCCTCCTTGCTGTGTGGTGGAGGTGAGGGCTCCACTCGTCACACAGCCTCCCCTTACACAGCAGTTGGAACGGACTCGTTGTGCTGAGTCATCACGAAACTCCTAAATAGGGTCACTGCGACCTGGTTTCTGTAAGCTACGCTTTTCTAATTCCACTGTGAAGTCTTTGGCAAAGACTACACCTTATACTGTGTCCTGCAGCTTGGCTAACCACACAAGTAGCGTCCAATCCCTGTTGAGTGAACACATGAGAAATATCCACCACAGAAGAAGCAATGTGGAATCTTAAGGGGGTGTGAAGGGGAAAAACTACCATGTCTTCAATCCCCTTTCTTCCAGCACCCCAGTGGGGAAGGAGGAAACACCTCTTGCCTCCAGGATGGAGGTAGAATTCGAGATTTCCTAAGTGGTCCACACTGCGACTGCAGAAGGGGCTGGGCTAGTGATCTCATTGCTACTGACCAGTAGGGCATGCAAGTCCTGCTTCTGCTTTGCCTTCGCTAGCACCATGCCAGCAAGAGAATTTGCCTCTTTACCGCCTTTTACGGGTGGAAGTCTAGGCTCCCCCATCAGCCTATGTTGGTGTGGGTGAAGGTGAGGCACACTTTTGTGCTCAGCTGCCATGGAGTGGTTATTGTTTAAAAGTTTCGTCTCTTGCTTGGTTCTTTCTTTCCTGGGCCTTTGGCTTTTTGGGAACTTATTGGTTTGCTCCTGTTGCTGTGTCCAGATGCGCTAACTTCATAGGGACACATGGGATAAATGAGCAAAAAAGAAAATCCAGAGCCTGGGCTCCAGTGTTGTTCCTCAAGTTCAGAAGTCCCTAGCCAATCAGCCTTCTTCTCTTTCAGGGTGGGCCTGGATTTATTTTATATATAAGTCGACAGCTTATATATAGCTATACCTAGCAAGGAGCTTATATATAGTTACACCTAGCAAGGAGCTTATATATAGTTATACCTAGCAAGGAGCTTATATATAGTTATACCTAGCAAGGAGCCCTGGAGCCGTTGTGGTTATGCACTGGACTGCTACCCCCAAGGTCAGAGGTTTGAAACTACAAGCCACTCCTCCTGACTAAGACAGGGCTTTCTACTCCCATAAACAGTTACAGTTTCAGAAACCCACGGGGGCAGTTTTACTCTGTCCTAGAGCATCGCTAGGAGTCAGTATCAACTCGATGGCTGTGAGTGAGTGAGAAGACTTGGGGAAAGTACGTGATATACTGTGAACAAATTCTGTGTTTAGGGAGATATTCCACTCACAGGAAGAATGAAGGGAAAGAATGTTTGGAAACCTGCCCAAAGCAGAAAACCTACTTCCCTGAAAGGTTTTCAGTCCTTCGGTCATGTGGACTCTTCTTTAATGCATAGCTCCATAGTTCCCCTGTAGAATATTCTACTTCCCACGTGTTTGTAGTTGTTTCCTGTAAGCTAAGCTTTTTAAATTCCACCGTGAAGCCTTTGGCGAAGACTGTATCTTATATTTTCTGCATCCTGCCCCCCCTCCCCAGGCTGGTTAACCACACAAATAGTGTCCAATAATTGTTAAACGAATACATGAAAAGAATTTCTACCACAAAACGGGTGAGGGGGACTCTTAGAAGGAGGGGATCACCATGTGTGAAGAGCCTCAGACTCGGGCACACAGTCTATTATCGCTGGTATCCCGTATATAAAATCAACCCACCAGCCTGATTTTATATGACATAAATGAAAAGTGCGCTCACTCTATGGGATATTGATCCCAACTTCTAATTATAGTGTGCGCTGTTCTGGACTATTTTGTACGTTGACGGGAGCTTGAACGTCATGGGAGCTGACAGGTTCTTGAGGCTTGCTCATGCCGCCTTTCTTTATAGGTGGTTATTCTCAGGTGTTTGCAGCTGATCCTGACTCCTGGGGACCCCGTTGGACAGGCGAACAGCCGCATAGGTTTTTCTTGGCTGGAATCTTTCCAAGAAGAGAGCACCGGGGCCTTCTCGCAGGAACGCCAAGCGGACTCCAACCCTCAACCTTCTCATGGTGAGCAGCCCCAGGACCTCGCGCCAATGACCCTGTGGGAAAGGCTCAGCAACTCTGCAAAGACGCAAAGGAAATTATCTTTGGACGGAAGGAAGCATTAGGGCCAACCTGCGTTTCAGCTCCATAGCATCTTTCCAATGGGTTCATCAGGATAGATGAACCTATATGTAAACCTTTCATTTACATATTACCTGCTAGCCTGAATTCTTCAACAGACAGCAGGAAATGATGACGGTCACAAGACCTCCGGCTCTGACATTACTATAAGACTCACTGCCATCGAGTTGATCCCGACTCATACGACCCAACAGGACAGCGTAGAACTGTCCCTGCGTGTTTCCAAGACTGCAAACTTTTACAGGAGTAGAAAGCCTCGTCTTTTTCTTGTGAAGTAGCTGGTGGATTTTGAACCGCTGACCTTGCAGTTAACAGTGTAATGTGTAACCCACTATGCCACCAGGGCTCCTTTTACATTACTGTGGTCTCCTGAAATATCACAATAGCGACTAAGACCTTTAAAGTTTATTTCTGAGTTCTAAAACTCCCTGGCCAACAGCTTCTTTCTTTGAGTCTTTAAGTAAAAAGTCCTGTCTTCCATAGATGTCAACATTGGTAGACAGATGGACAAGATGATCTTTGTGTCTAGAATGTAGAAAATCTTGGAACTGAAGTTATCAAGTTCTAATTTTAGTCCTTCTTTACTTTCCTATAAATTGTGTAACCTCTTTCTTGGAGTGTCATAAAGATTAGCTCCTCATAAGACATATATATGCATAAATGAGTCCAAATCAACTCTTACGGTTCTTTGCCATTCTCAACCTAAATCTCAGAAATAGTTTTAAAAAAAGTTAGATTGGGTGATATCATATCATATATATGATATATAAACATATATATTTATAAATCATTTTATTGGGGGCTTTTACAACTCTTATAACAATCCATGCGTCAATTATATCAAACACATTTGTACATATGTTGCCATCATTGTTTTCAAAACATTTTCTTTCTACTTGAGCCCTTGGTATCAGCTCCTCTTATTTTCCCTCTCTCCTCCACTCTCTCACCCTTGTGAAGACCTGATAAATTATAAATTATTTTTATTTTCATATCTTACACTGCCTACTCTCTCCCTTCATGCATGTTTCAGTTGTTCATCATCAGATTCTTTCAGAGAATTGAAATGAATTTAAATGTAACATTTGCCAACTTTTCTTGCAGTTATCTTTATCCATTTTATTTTGATCATTTGTGTATATTTTTATAGCAATTATTATGTATTGGGCTGCTAACCACAAGGTCAGCAGTTTGAAACCCCAAGCCATTCCTCAGGAGAACAATGAGGCTTTCTTCTCCAGTAAAGATTTACAGTCTTTGAAATCCACAGGGGGCAGTTCTACCTTGTCATATAGGGTCGCTATGAGTCGGACTCGAATCAATGGCAGTGAGTTTGGGTTTTTGTTTTGTATTTTACTTTAAAGTTCCAAGTATTTTGTGGCTATGTTTAGGACAGGGATGGAGTGAGGCATGACCAGTGTCTAGGGACAGCTTATTTAGGCTGAATATCCATCACTGAGTGGCATGGATTTTCACCATTGTTACTTGGATTATTATAATAAACTTTTTAAAATCACAAAATCTTTGATTTTTCAGAAACTTGAAGAACACATTGAAAGTTGTGAAAAATCTGAAATAGTTTCAAAACCGAGTTTGACCCCTCCAGTTCTGACAGTAGCAGCTTTCTAAATGAATTCAGTTGCTGGATTCTGATGATTTGTTTACCATCTCTCTCCACCCCCAGAGCATTGCAGCGAGGGTTAGATGATAGAATGAGTGGGAAAGGCATTTGTAAACCGAAAGAGCAGCTTGTTATAATTTTTATAATCATTGTCATCATCACCACCCGCACGGGGCCAAGCCCTTAGCTCAACTACTTGCACCCATCCTTCACGTGGCTGCAGTGAGTTCCCAATCCTCTCAGTCATTTTTCTCCCCCAGCACCCCTCCTCCTTCAAATTCATCCTCTGTCTTCCAGATTAAGCAGCCTCACATCCTTCCAAAAGATTCATTTTCTCCTGTAAGGCTTTTCCTTGACCACCACAGCAATCTCAGAAATGCCCGGTGTCAGCGATGACTGATGACAGAAACCAATCTCTCTCCTGCTGTCTGTTCACCCTGCCTTTCCTACATTCCATTCTTTGCAGTGTAAATGCCATCTATTTGAATTGAGAGTTCCTGCAGAGGGCTGGCCTCCCTTATCTAATTTGTTATCAGAGCATCATTGCTGTTTGTGGAGGAGGCAGCGTAAAGTAAACATTAACATACCCTGTTCTTGATCTAGAAAGCAAGGTGGCATTGGGGACCAACTGTCCTAAGCTACCCACTGGAGTTGTTTTCAGAGTTAAAGAGGAATGGTGACAGGCCATAACCAATACTCTCCTACATCAATTTGCTCACAGGGTTGGATTCAAGAAACAGATATTGTAGGTTCACGCTGTCATCGTGGAATAGGGTTTTTCTGTGACTTCTTTCTACATCCGTGTGTGTTACCCCTCTTCTCCTGATATGTCTATGACTAAGTACCTGTGATAGTAGATTTATACTGCCAACCTGGCCAATAAACATAAGTGAAATTAAGAAGGTTGCAGTTTAATTGCAGGGCAAAGAGATAAATGGCTTGGTGAGCATTGCCTTTCTGTCTCTTGCTCTCTGATGATTGGACCACTGCGCAGCTGCCTTAGCTAGTTCTGTGCCTCAGCTTGCAAGATACACTACCTGTGAGACACCCAACCCATGGACTGTGTTGCTATAGTTTGAGGTTCCTTCAAGACCTGCTTCACTATACTGCTGGTGTATACAACACTTGAACTTGGTACTGTTGGACCCTGTCAGCTGGCTGACTGTTGATGACCTGTCCTGCTGTTTGCTGCTGGTGGCCAGGCTGCCTATATTGCTCTACAGAGGACTCTGCTGTCAGCTTCCTTGACTTGCACCCAGAAGCCCTCATGAGTTGAAGGACTGCCAGTGGATTAACTGTCTCATGAAAGTGAGTTGAATTGAGCCATTTGTAGTGCTCTGTGGACTAATTAGCTGTTTATTTCTATGTTGTGTCTATCTATCTGTGATCGCATACATTGTGGACAAGAACTGTACTCTGTCGAGTTTTTAAGGCTGGAGCTTTTCAAAGGTTATAGAGCTATATAAAATCATAAGTGTCCTGGTTTTGTTTCTCTAGAGAACTCCTTAACACAGTACCCTTAAAAAAAATGACTGGTTCCAACTTGCAATACCTAAGTGACCATCTAAATTGTAGGTGCTTAAATTAACAGTAATTTGTTGGGGCTGAAGCTTATTTAAATCTAGTTTCAGTTCAGCGTTTTCCTCAAATCCTTTATCTACTGTTTCTTATTATTCAAATAACATCTACCGCTTATTACAGGTTATAGTAAGTATATACCGGTAAATTGATAATGTGATCAACTGATAACTGAAGATTAGCCAGGCAAACCCAGCCAACGCCATTGCTGCAAAAAGGTCTAGCGATGTACCTTTGAAAAGCTCCAGGCTTAAGAACTCGGCAGAGCACAGTTCTTGTCCACAACTTATGCAATCGCATCATTTGGATTCGGGGGTCTGCTGAAACTATCTTGACGGGTGAATGTCTGTGCTTTTCTACTCAGACATCAAGCACTTCCACCTCTCTCTCTCTCTCTCTCTCTCTCTCTCTCTCTCTCTCTCTCACACACACACACACACACACACACATGCACACACCCCTGAAGAATATTGTGGTTGTTATTAAATGTCATGGATTTAGTTCCAGTTCATAACAACTCTATGTCCAACAGAACGAAACACTGCTGCTTGGCTTTGTATCATCCTCACAATCAATGCTCTGCTTGAGCCCACAGTTAGAACCTTGTCAATCCAGCTCACTAAGGTTCTTCCTTCTTTTCTATAACCCTACGTTTTACCAAGCCCGATGTCTTCTCCAGAGACAAAGTGTGCGAGACAAAGTCTGGCCATCCTCAGTTCGAAGGAACATTCTGGCTGTACTTCTTCCAAGACAGATTTGTTCATTCTTCTGGAAGCCCACGACACTGTCAATATTCTCTGCCAATACCATAATCATATACATAAATCCATCTTTGTTCTTCTTTAGTTCTTGTCCAAATTTACATCGATGCAAAAATCCAATTCGAAATAGCATGTGAATGAGGTCAGGAGCACCTTAGTCCTCAAAGTAACATAGTTGGTTTTTAACACATTAAAGAAGTTTTGCAGCTCAGGCGGCAGTGTTGGACCTTCATCAGTAAGAGCTTCTGGTTCTCTTCACGCTCAGCAAGCAGGGGTTTGTCCTCTGTGTGCCTCTGCTGTTCGTGAATCTGCTTGCAGTGCTGAGATGGTCTTCTTCAAACATTCCAGTTTCTCAGACTGTTCGCTCAGCATGCAGAGAAGAATTATGGTGAAAGGGGACAGCCCTAATGCATACCTCTCCTGACTCTAAACCACGTAGTCCCCCTTGTTCTGTTCACACTGAACACTCCATTGGTCTATGTACAGCGTCCTCAGGAACATAATTAAGTGCTCTGGAATTCTCATTTTACAAAATGTCATCAATTGTTCATTATGATCTCAGAAGAACACAGGGTATCAATTTGAAGCATGCTTTATGCTGACCCCAGACTCAGCCAATCAAGCTAATTGGCTCAATAAGTATTGACAAACTAAGGCCTGAGCTCCTGCTTATCCAAGGGACTCAAGATTCATCTTAATATCGGTCTATGCTAGAAGTGACTGGCCTTTCCAATTAACCAGAAATATAGGACACTTTATGTTCAATCCTTCAAGTTTAGCCTCTGGAGAGAAATTATTTGAAAAGAGAACTGCTCGGGGATTAGGCAGCAGAGACGTCACATCAATACGGGGTCCTTTCTTTTTCTCTTTCTCGGTCTTTCCCCCGAAACCTTCCATCTTCAGGAATCTGCCATTCAAAAGTCTTAACTCACATCAAATATGTCAAGTCCATATAATGGTGTATCCATAAGTTTCCTTTTAAATGATTTTGTTTTTAATTATACAAGCATACATAAATATAGGCTTATTGTTAAAAAAAGAAAGAAAAAACCCTATAGAAATATTAGGAATAAATGTCCCATATTATAGTCATTCCAATTTCATACCTTCCCTCCCTACCCCACCCCAAATATACCAATATTCAAAGTTTGGAGATAACCATCTGGAATTTTTTGGAACCATTTACGCACAGCTAATTTATACAGAGACATATTTTGTTATTGTTATGCATCTGTATTTATACTAAATATAATCTACAATTGAGTTTGTTTAATGTGCCCCTGAAATAGTTCCATATAGGTGCTGTTAGAGACATATATTCTCCTCAGAATAAGATTTAGATAAGATTCTATTTTGCAATGTTGTCATACACTAATTTTTAGAACAATTTTATTTTGCTAGTCCTTGGGGTTATTTCTAATTGTTACTATCCCTCATATGACTGAACTGAACAGAATATTTTGTAAGATGTTTTTCAGCCTCGTCCAGTCAGTTCCTACTCGTTGTGACCCTGTGACCATAGTCAGAAGCACTGACAGGGCCAGAGCCACCCCCACCCAGAGCAGCGAGTCAAAGGCTTCCTAAGTTCCTCCACACAATCTGCTCATTGTCTAAAAGCCGTCTGCAGTCAAAAAGTCTCTCAGGAATGATTAGGTTTGTACAGCCTTCAAGTGCATCATCTCACAACGTTAGCAAATTGATATAAAACAATGCCTTTGAGGCAGCTTATAGAAGGGGATGGGCACAGAGCACGATATTAAAATATACAAGGGGATTTCAAAAAGTTCATGGAAGCATTCCATTATCACTTAATTCCATTTTCCCAGGAACTATTTGAAACCTTATATTTTCTAATGCCACATCAGACTTCATAGAAATTAATCTGGTTGTCAACTATTAAAGCTGAAAGGAATCCTAAGTATCCTAGGAAAAAAGTAGTTATATAACCATAAAAATAATAACAGGACCACTTGGTTTGTACCCCAGCGCTTGTACTAATTTTGTTTAATCCTTATGAACAACTCTAGCTAGTTGGCTTTAAAATAATTTATATGTTCTGAGGTAACTCACTGAATCTGTTTAAACCTCACTTTTTTCTTCTTCTTTAAAATGAAAATGTTCACTCAGAGGGGCTGCAGAAAGCCAATTGTGTGCATCTCTTTCTAGCCTACTATTTAGACATCGGGTTGGTAATTTAAGGTCCACTATCGAGAGAGACAATGAAGAAGGACTTGCTTCTCCACTTGGGAGAAAGAAGCCACTGAGAACCTTATGCATAGTTTGGAAGCACTGTCAAATACTGAACACGTAAACAAAGCAGAACATTGTCAGCGAAGACACTCAAGACGAGATGGAAGAGGGGCTGATTTCTTAAAGGGGAATCTACCATTGGTGACTTGAGTCAGGTAACGCCGGTGGAAGAAGCACCTTCGATGGGGCACAACTCAAGGTAGGAGAAACGGCGGCAAAAATCTTCTAACGATCAGAATTGCAATGTACAAAAATGAATTTAGGAAATTGGAAATGGAACACACAAAAATTGATATCCTAGGCATTCATTAGCTGAACAGGACTGGTAGAAAATTACAGAATAACAAAACTAAGAGGAATGAGGTGGCATTCCTTGTTAGAAAGGCTCTTGCTAACTTCAGTATGAAGTGCAATATTGTTTGTGATAGCATGATATCTATCCAACCTCCAGGAAATCCAATAAATATAACTGAGGTAGTGAGTCTATTGTGCCAACCTGGCCGATCAACACACGTGGGGTTAATTGAACGACGGAGGGATAAATGGCTCAGTGAGCCTCGCCTTTCCAGTTCTCGGTTCTCTTGCTTTGTGATGGTCGGACCAGGGTGCAGCTGCCTTAGCCAGTTCCCTGCTTCAGCTGGCAAAGCTCATTTCCTGCAAGACATCCCTGAGGAGAAGCCACATGGACCTACCCTGATACAGCCCTGGGTGCTGGAGCAGCCGGTTGCAGACCCCTGCCAGGGCTAAGATGTTTACATATTCACTGACTCCTCCTGCAGTCGGCATCACTGCATCTGTTTTGTGAGATGGAGGAGGACTTTGTGGATTGGTGTCGGACATATGGGTTAATGTTGGACTTGTGGGTTTGGGCAGCACTGGGTTTGGATGTTTTCTTGATATGCACTTAACCTTTATATAAAACTCTGTCTTATACATGAGTTTCTGTGGATTTGTTTCTCTACAGTACCCAGACTAACATAATAACTATCATTCAATTTTATGGACCAGCCACAAAAGCTAGTGATGGAGAAATTGAAGAATTCTACCAATGACTTTGGTTAGAAATTGATCAAATATGCCATCAAGATACACTGATAATTGTGGGTGACTGGAATGCAAAAGTTGGAAACAGAGGAAGGAACAGTTGGAAAATATGGACTTGGTGATAGAAATTAAGCTGGAGATCACATGATAAAATTTTGAAAAACCAATGACTTATTCATAGCAAATACCTTTTTCCAACATGGACTCCCCCAGATGGATTATACAAAAGTCAAACTGATGACACTCTGGAGAATCTCAATTTCAGCAGCTGAAATAAGAACAAGGACCGACTGTGGAACAGGCCATCAATTTTTTCTATGTACGCTCAGGATAAAGCTGACGAAAATGAAAACAAGTCCACGAGAGTCAAAATACAACCTTGAGTCAATCCCACCTGAATTTTAAGAAACATCTCGAGAGAAAATTTGACATAGTGAACACTCATGACAGAGGATCTGATGAATCGTGGGAGGTCATCACGACTATGATTGATGAAGAAAGCAAAAGGTCATTAAAACGATAGGAAAGAAAGAAAAGATCAAAGTGGATATTAGAAGAAACTCTGAAGCTTGCTCTTAATCAGAGAGTAGCTAAGGCAAATGGAAAAAGGATGAAGTTAAGAAGCTCAATAGAAAATTTCAAAGGGCATCTAGAGAAAATAAAGCCAAATATTAGAACAAAATGTGCAAGAACCAAGACTTAGAAAGCCAAAGGAGAAGAGCGTGCTCAGAATATCTGAAACAAAAACACCAGAAAAATTCAAGCCTGGAGGTACAATATTGAAAGATTCTACAGGCAAAATATTGAATGATTCAGGAAATATCAAAAGAAGATGGAAAAAAATACACAGTCACTGTACCAAGAAACTAGTTGACATTCCACCATTTAGGAAGCGGCATATGAGCTAGAACCAATGATGCTGAAGGAAAAAATTAAACTGCACAAAATGCATTACCCAAAAATGAGGCTTTAGGAATCGATGGAATACCCATTTAAATGTTTCAGCAAGCTAAAGAAGCCCTGGAAGCACTCACTCATCTATGCTAGGAAGGTATAGTTGCTTGGCCAATGGACTAGAAGAGATCTATATTTGTGCCCATTGCAAAGAAAGCTGACTAGAATGCTCTGGAATGCTCCAACTATGGAACTATAACTATAGAACTAGTGAATGAATTGAGGAAAATTGGAAGTGTTCAAATGATATAGAGCAACATCGTTGATGTCACACACAAGTAAAATTTTTCTTAAGACCATCCAACAACAGTTTCAGCTGTACATGACAGGGAGCTTCCAGATGTTCAGGCTGGATTCAGAAGAGGATATGGAACAAGGGATATCATGTTAGATGGATCATGGATCAAACAGAGAATACCAGAAAGATGTTTACTGTGTTTCATTGAGTATGCGAAGGATTTGACTGTGTGGACCATAATAAACTGTGGATAACTTTGAGAAGAATGGGAATTCCAGAACACTTCATTGTAGTTATATGGAACCTGAACATGGATCAAGAGGCAGCTGTACATACAGAAAAAGCCAGGCTTTGTGTGCATCGGGGTTGTAGAGCAAATCATCAAAGAAGCTGGCCTCCATGAAGAAGATTTGGCAACAGGTTTGGAGAAAGGCGTATTAACAACCTGTAATGTGCAGATGACACACCCTTGCTTGCTGAAAGTGTGGAGGAATTGAAGCAATTGCTGATGAAGACCAAGGATTGGTAGCCTTCTCTGGCTGTTGCATAATCTCCTGTCAATCTGAACGAAGGGATGGAGTCTAGCCTGTCAATCAGGTCATAGCCAATCATGCCTCTGTGAGGGCATGTATTTCTCCTGAGAATTCTGGGAACTCCTGTCTTCCTCCCTGGAGGCGGGACACACACATTCCTGATGACAAGCCAAATGGAGCTATGCTAATGGAACCAAAGCCCTGGAGCAAGAGGAGTCATGTGGAGACCCACGCCAGTGCTGAGATGCTTTTACCGCCACTGGATTCACAAGACTTTCCACCCAATGGCCTGTGATCTTCCTGCATTTTACATCATTGCATGTGGGGCATGCGTCTGAAGAGGAATTTATAGACTGGTATCAGATAGGTGGGCTAATATCGAACTTATGGACTTGACCTGGACTGGGCTGAGATGTTTTCTCAATACTTAATTGTTCTTTTATATAAAGTTCTTTCTTATACACATATGAGTGTCTATGAATTTATTTCTCTAGTCAACCTGGACTAACACACCTTCAGTGTGGATTTTGATTCACTGTATGGAAGATGACAATGTTTATAACTGAACCCCTAGGTAACATATGATAGATGGAGAAAATGTTGACGTTGTCAAGGTTTTCTCCATCTTAGATCCACAATCAATGCTCATGGAAGCAGCAATCAAAAGATCAAAAATCATATTTCATTAGGTATATCTGCTGCGTATTGAAGAACAAGGATGTTACTCAGAGGACAAAGGCACACCTGACCCGAGCCATGGTATTCTCCATTGCACCATATGCATGTGAAAGTCGGACATTCGATAAGGAAAGCCATAGAACAGTGATGCTGGAGAAGATCATTGAAAGTATTTGACTGCTAAAAAGGCAAACAGGTCTGTGTTGTAAAAAGTAAAGCTAGAGTTCTCCTTAGAGACAAAGATGGCAAGACATGGTCTGATATACGTTGCACTTATTGTCAGAAGAGACCAGTCCTTATAAAAGGACACCATGTTTGGTCAAGTGGAGAGGAAGTGAAAAAAATGGAAGGCCCTCATCCTGATGGATTGGCACAGTGGTGGCATCCATGGGTCGAAGCACAGCAACAGTGTGAGGATGGCGCAAGACCAGGCAACGTTTTCTTCTGTTGTGCATAGGGTTGCTATGGGTCGGAGTGGACTCGTTGGCAGCTAGCAACAACTGACAACATAGTGAGAGTATTTAGACCACAGCAATTGGCAAAAGCTACAAATCAGGCCCTTTCCCTCCGCCCCCCTCCGTACTCGTCCATAGATTTGGTTATTGAGCATTGAACAGAATATCTTAAACTGTACGTTGTTATGAAAATTCAGTTAAATAATTGATGTACAGTCTGGCACCTAGTAGATAACCTGCACTACATTTATTCCCTTCCTTGTTCGTATGAGGAAGCTGCAGTCCAGAACACCTCAGTGGCTTCCCAAGGTTGCACAGCTGGTTACAGACAGAGCAGGTCCAGACAGCGGTGTCTCTGACTTTCAGGCTGAGGTTTCTGTTAAGCCAATGAGCCTCAAAGTGTGGCTCCAGGACTCTGGATGGGTCCTCTGGTTTTCAACTACATTTCTATATGAAGCTGGACTTTTTCTTCAAAGACGTTAACCCAAACAGCAGATTAAACGCAGAAGCCGATTTGAGAAACCCGATGTCTTCCCTTAAGCCCCGAATGTACGAAATTTGCAAAAATATAAAAGGAGAGTAGCTAACTCCTTGTTTGTTTGTTTTGGAAAACAGTTCTCATACATATAAAAGGATTCTTTATAATGATTTCTAATTACTATTTTTAAAGTAAATTTACACATACAAGTATATTAAAATGCTTCATTTTATATTTTTAATATGTTAAAATAGATATAACTTACTTTGACATTCTTATTTTTATGGGTTTTATAGGGTCCTGAAGTCAGAAGGTTTGAAACAACAGTAAAACCATCATCCTGTCCTTCCTCATATATATGATCTTTGTGTATCTGATAAAAGGAACTATAACCACACAGACACACAAAATCTTTAAATTCTTAAATAATTGAGCATATGGTCAAACATAAAGAAGTCTTCATGGCACAACAGTTAAACACTTGGCTACTCCTAAAACATTGGCTATTCAATCTACCACGAGTCTCCGGGGGGAAAGACCTAGCTATCTGTTTCCATCCACATTACAGTAAAAAAAAAACCCTATGGGGCAGCTCTGCTTGGTCACATGGGGTCACCATTAATCAGAACTGACTCCCCAAGACCCAACAATAAATAATGTAAAGCTTGAATCTGAGAATTTTGAAATAATGTCTCAGTTAAAAATCCATTGGGATGAGGCGTGTTAGGGAAGAGCTCATTCTGAGTGAGGTAGAGAACAAGGAAAGATACAGTGAGTGACCTGGTGGCTGAGGCCTGTCTGTGTTTGTCAGGTGGGCAAGTGTCAGTCAGGAGTGGGCGGAGAGAACTTTCTCCACATCGGTCGCTTTCTCTACCTTCAGGGCTAAGTCGGAGGATCTTTCACGAGGGAATGAGAGCGTCTTTCTCTTACACTGCTCCCATGCTCCACTGAAATGCAGTGCACATTCCGGTTTCTTGCTCCTGTCGGAAGAGTCTGTCAGGGAAAGAAGAGTATGTGGTCCCACTAGAGCACTTCAGTGAGAATGCATTTTGGTTAAAGTACCAATTGTTCTGTCTCTCCCCAGAGTCTTCTCAGGTGGGATGCGGGCGGATGATGGTGAATGGAGCTTGAGGACAACCAGGTGTGCAATCAGGGCCTTGTCCCCAAGGCCAGAACTATGATAGGGGACAGCCCCAGGCCCGAGGACCAGATGTTTCACCACACACACTGGCTTTAGGTTGGTTGCCTGATTAGCCCTCTGTGTGCTCATGCTGTTGCAATTGGGTATAGCACATTTTAAAAACCTGAGCCTATCGGAACTCCTTCCCTGGGAGATTCATCAGCTCAGGTATCTTAGACACTTGGCCGTAGGCCATAAAACATGTCTGGCCTGAGTATGATATAGATACCTTCAACTCCATTGATGTATTGATTTGTTTTCATTTTGCTGTCTCTGTGTACTGTACACATCCATCTCCCAGCCTAAGTTCCCACAGAGCACAAGCTGCCTGCGAGAAACCCTTTCTGAGCAATACAGAGAGCCCAAAGGGGCAAGGGTTCGTAGCCACTGAGGGTCAAAGATGTTGCAGGCATTCAAAAATTCAACGTATCCAATTCCCACCAAGCTTAACGGATGAGGGAATTCTCAGATCAGTAATGGATGTTGTGTGGGACGATGTTTTGGAAAGCATTTCCTGTTGCTCCCCATTTGGGATGTTAGGACTTAATTATGTGTTCATTTGTTATCTTGCAGCTTTAATATCATTAACACAGGCACAGAGACTGAAGATGAGGAGGGGAAAGGTACCCCAATGAGGGACGGAGGAGGAAGTAAAGGGGGGGGTATAGGAGGAGGGGCACACAACAGACATTAAAATTCCCAAAATTGATCATTTGAAACGAAAAGATGGTGAGTGTTGTTGAATGCAGAATCTTAACCTCTTTTTCCTACTTCTGAATGGGCGTGGATGCTAATTCTCAGTTTCCCATTATATTTTTAAATTCTTAACCACTTTTCACAATAAGGAATGCATTTGATGTGTGACCAGTAAAATGCACATCCATATAGATATATACAAAAATATGCACACAATGCACACACACATATATAAAACTATATAACTAGTTGCATCGACCAATATTTGCCCTCCTGTTGGCAGGGTGGTTGCAAGCTGGGCCGCTAACAGCAAGATCAGCAGTCAGAAAGCACCAGCTGCTCCAGCAGAGACTGACCAAGCATTCCACCTTAAAGAGCAACAGTCCCAGAAACCCACAAGGGCAGTTCTACCCTCTCCTAGAGGGTCACTATTGGTCAGCGTTAAGTCATTAGCGGTGAATTTGTTGTTCTGTTTGTTTGAATATTCATGTTACCCTATGATGTTCTGTGCCAGTCCGTATCTCTTTTAAAAACATGTGTCAGTCCTCTAAATTAATTTCATGACCCATTTATGATTACCCAGCACCCGATCGCCCCCAAATGGTTGGAAAAGCACAGTGGTCTAGAGACGGTTATTCCTTCTGGTTTTGGCTTTTCCCCCCTATGTTATTGGTTCCACCACCCATCTATCCATTTATCAGACTGTGGTGGCTTGTGTGTTGTTGTGATGCCAGCAGCTATGTCACCAGTCTTTCAAATACTAGCAGGTTCCCCCCAGGTTTCAGTGAGCTTCCAGACTAAGACAGACTAGGAAGGAATGCCTAGCAAGCTACATCCCCAAATTCGGCAATGAGAGGCCTGTGAGTTACAGCAGAAGTTTTTTCATATAGTTCTGGAAGATTAATTAGGTCCTGGCCCCAATCCCAACTATGTGAACAGCCCCCTCCCCACCACCACCACCGAAGAATGCACTTCAGAGGACAGCACTGGGGCTACAGCTTGGAGAGAAGGGTGTGTCTGATTAGAGCACACAGGAGAAACAAAAAGGGATGGAGAGGGAGCAGAGGCTGTCCTGGCCCACCAAGCCTCATGGATGATGTTCCTGCTTGGAGCAGACAATGCACAGAGAGGACCATAGGGCTGGCCCCACCACGAGACATGACGTCCCTCACTAAGTCATAGCACTGCAGAGGACAATACTGGAGGCACAGTGCAGGAATTGTGCACAATCTGACCCCATCACATTGGGGCGAGACACTAAGAGCATGCAACAGCGCAGCAAGGGGAGCAAAGTGATGACATCCCCGGGGAATACCAAAAATAGACTCTGGAAACAGAGTGTGGCATCCCATCAGACTCGACTACAAAACACTCATAAAGGCCAACAAACAGACTTTGAACTACTTATAGGCCTTTCTATTTTTGTCAGTAGCTTCTTGTTTTGTTGGTCTTGACTTCCTTTGCTGTTTTGTTTTTGCCTGGTTTTGTGCTTATTAATGTATCTTCATGTCTATCTAGATAAGACTGGCAGAATAAATAATTCAGAGATGAATAGAATGGTACCAATGGTTCCAGGAGGATGCGGGAGAAGAGGAAGTGGGAGGGGGTGGCAACCCAGGGGCCAGGGAACAACAAGTGAACTAAAATCAATGGGAGAAGGACATAGGATGCCTAGTGGGGCTAAATCAAAGACAATGTATCAGTGAGGAATTACTAAACCTGAATGAAGGCCGAACATGATGGTGGGACAAGAGGAAAGTAAAAGGAAATAGGGGAAAGAACCAGGAGGCAAAGGACATTTATAGAGGTTTAAATACAGGCATGTACATATGTAAATATATATATTTATAATGAAATGGGAATAGAACTATGTACTCATTAAGAATTAAGTTTGCAGATGGACATTGGACTTTGATGCAAGTAGTCCCTCAACACAGACACTTTGTTCTAATAATCTGCCATTCTGTGGTGCTCACCTTCCCGATGAGCTCGCTGAAGACAAAATGGGTGCATAAGCAAATGTGGTGAAGAAAGCTGATGGTGCCCAGCTATCAAAAGATACAGCATCTGGGGTCGTAAAGGCTTGAAGATAAATAAGCGGCCATCTAGCTGAGAAGCAACAAAGCCCACATGAAAGAAGCATTCCAGCCTGTGTGATCATGAGGTGTCTATATGATCAGGTATCAGGCATCTAAGACACAGAACTAAGTCATACTCAAGGTGGGGGGAGAGGAAGGGAACATGGAGTGGAGACCCAATGCTCATCTGTAGACAATTGGACATCTCCCTACAGAGGGGTCACAGGAAGAAATGATCCAGTCAGGGTGCAGTATAGCACTGATGAAACACACAACTTTCCTCTCGTTCTTTGGGGCTTCCTTCCTCCCACTATCATGACCCCAATTCTACCTTACAAATTAGTCTAGACCAGAAAGTGCACACTGCTACAGATAAGAGCCAGCAACACAGGGAATCCAGGACAGATAACCCCTCAGGGCCAACAAGGAGAGTAGAGGTACCAGGAGGATTAGGGGAGGGTGGGGGGAGAGAGGGGGAAAAGATCACAAGGATCAACCTAGAACCCCCTCTCAGGGGACAAACAATGGAAAAGTGGGTGAGGGGCAACACAGGATGATGTAAGATATGAAAATAAAATCTATAACCTATCAAGGGTTTGTGAGGGAGAGTGGGCAGGGGAGGGAGGGGGAAGAAATGGGGAGCTGATATCAGGGGCTCAAGTGGGAAGAGAATGTTTTGAAAATGATGATGTCAGCATATGTGCAAATGTGATTGACACACTGGATGAATGTATGGATTGTGATAAGAGATGTAAGAGTCCCCAATAAAAAGTATTTAATAATATATATTTTTTAATGTATGAAACTAAAAACAAAAAAACCACAACAATGAACTGATAGTGTGGGACCAGGGGACAACACTTTGTTCTGTGGTACACGGGTCAGAACCTACTCCAAGGCAACGAACAACAATGACATCACTTGTTCAAGGTCATGTGACATAAGCAGTGACGTTGGCGTTTACCCTGTGTTGATTTGGCTGTGAATCTGCTCATGGAGGAGAAGCCCACAAGACAATTAGAAGTACGCAAGAGACAACCAGTCCTGAATCTCACAGCCTTCCCCAGTACAGGGAGGAGATACATTACTCCCTCCTACTCCTGAGATCCCATGTACTTTCAACTACAAAAACATTTCTTCCTCGGTGTGTTAGGGAACTATATAGAGCTGCAGGCAAATTCTGAAGAAGTTTTAGCAGTCAGGGATATAGAAGAGAAAAAAGGAAAACGACATTCTCCCCACTGTTGGGGGAACATTGTGTGTCAGGGAACCTTTTTGCTCAGGAGAAAAATATAACATTCATCAAGTTCAAGAAGGACAAGAAAGAAAAACTCTCTTCCCTATGGGCCACCTATCCCATACCTACCCAATACCTTTTCCTCTAGGATATGGAATATGAAGTACGCTGAACCAGGAGCAAACATTGCAATTCTCTCTTCAACTCTCCACACTCTGCATCGCCTTGGCTACTTTCCCCACTCTCTCCTGATTTCTGTCATGCTTTGACTGTTGTTAATTATACTCTGTGGCAGGTTATAATGTTGAAGAAAATGAAAAAAAATTCCTCTCTTCCAGGAGATAGGTTAATGGCATTTTTCCTGGGGAGAAAGGAATCTGACTTGCAAGCATTTTGCTTGACCAAGTTGAAAGTCTTTTGTCTTCAACACAAGGAATCCATTCTCTTCTGAGTGTTTCTGGGCTGTGGTGGTCTCTTTGGGGGAGGGGGAGAGACCAGTTCCCATGGAGTCATTTTTTAACTCCTGGTAACCTCCTGTGTGTCCGAGCAGAACTGGACTGCACAGTGTCCAAGGCCTGTGTTCTCAGAAGTAGACCAACAGGCCTTTCTTCTGCGGTGCCTTGGGGTGACTTAAGGCTGCAGCCTTTCGGTCAGCAGCTGAATCCTTTCATTGCACCCCCAGACTTTCCCTCTTTAGGGAAGACCTACAGTCAATGTATTCTGAACTTTTCCTCGGGCTTCAGTGGGTTGTCTAGCCTGCTGTCTGATTCCTTTCTTTCCTCCCCCTGCCATAGTCAAGTCTGTCGAGTCAGCATGGGCTACTGTGTTATCTAGCCCTGCCTCTCTCTGCAACTTTCTCCCTCAGGCCCTGAGCTCCAAAATTTCTGGACTCCTTTCATGGTTTGTTTTTGTTTTGAGTAAAACAAAACAAGCCTTTTCCTGCCGCAGCACCTTTGCAGAAGCTGTTCCTCTTCCTGCAAATCTCGTTCCTAGGTTTTGTGTAGTTTAGTTCCTTCTTATCCATTGGGACCCAGCTTGAAATGTCACATCCTCAGGGAGGTTTTCCTTAATCGTCCTGATGGCGTGGTGGTTACACATTGGACTGCTAACCACAAGGTCAGCAGTTTGAAATCACCAGCCACTCTGTGGGAATAGTAAAACAAAAAACAAAAAAACAAAACAAGGCCTTCTACTCCTGTAAAGAATTACAGTCTTAGAAATCCACGGGGCAGTTCTACCCTGTCCTATAGGGTTGTTATGAGTTTCAATAGACTCAATGGCAGGGAGAAGAGGAGAAGATACCATCTGAAAAAGGCTCCCTTGTTAATTCTCTAGGAGTCCTGCTGGTGTAGTAGATGGCAGGTTGTGCTGTAACTAACCACAAGGTCAGCAGTTCAAAACCACCAGCCGCTTCTCAGTAGACAGATGAGGCTGTCTGCTCCAGTATAAATTTACAGCCTTGGAAACCCAAAGGGGCAGTTCTACTTTGTCTTATAGGGTCAGAATGAGTCTGAATCCACTCGATGATGGTGGGTTTGGGTTTGGTAATGTTCTGGTTTAGCTCTTGGTTTCTTTCATAAGGCCAACTACAATTGGCCAACACTATGCTTTTATTCTCTGTTTTAGCTCTTCATTTCTTTCATAATACCAACTACGATTGGTTAATATTTTACTTCTTTTTTATCTGCCTACTCCACTATAATGAAAACTTCCAAAAGGCATAATAATTAGCCTTATGTAATCTTTTACAGATTAGCAAATCTCACGCACCTAGTGCTTCAGAGACTGTTCATAACCTTCCACAAAGCCAATTCTTTAAAAGGCTTTCTTCCGCCGTGTCTAAAGTCACTTTCATGTAGTCATCTAGTCAGCAAATTTTTACTGAGCATCTGCTGAGCGATTCTGTGGCAAACCCTGTGCTACAGCGATGGGCTCTTCCTTGCAGCAAGCCAGAGGAGTGGTTCAAAGCGCACTTCTGGGCGGAAACCTCCGATGCTCCCCAGGGTGAACCCCCAGGCCTCCGAAAGGGATGGTAGTGCAGCCCCTCAGTGACCCGGCGCCTCCTCCTGCGCAGCCTCATCTGTTGCTGCTCCTCTGCCACTAAGCTGCGGCAGGTAACTGCACGGGCAGTTTCTCAGGAATGAACGTAGCAGCAGCAGAGGTCTTTGGGTCTTGTCTGTTCTGTACAAAAAGAGTACAAGAAGGACCCGGGACATTGTCACACCAGCATACCTCATTGTGGGTTGCTCACAGGGAATGTTAGCAAGGAAAACTTTAGCTGGACGGTCAGCTAGCCTGCTGAGCTGTGGACTCTTTATCATTGGGATCTCATGGCTAGTGCAGCCAGTGAGGGGCTGAGGTGGCCTTATACCTCAAGGGCAGGCCTCTAGAAACCAACTCCACTTGACTGGGCCACATTGTAACTGGTGGGGTCAACCATAGCAGGAGCCTCGCCTTCTCTGCAGATGCAAATGCCTGGGAAGTGCTCAAAGAAGAGGCTATAGGGAGCTAGGAATCAAGGAGCCTGGTATCAAGAGGCTCTTCGCCAGGAACCTTGAGTTCATGCCTTATTAGAAGGGCCAGAGGAGAGGGCTTTACAGTTTATAAACATGTATTTCTTACTTTCAATCGCACATCTCTCCTGGGTTGCTACTGTAGGACCTCTTCTCTACGATCCAGTGCTGGTACACAGAAATACCACAAGTAGATGATGTTCGCAAACAGAAATTTGTCTTCTCACTGTTTAGGAAGCTAAGTTCTTCTTTAGAATTCAGGAGGCCTTCCGAATTCCTGGCGCCTGAATTCAGAGAGCTGACTCCCCAGGGAAGGCTTTCTGTGTGGGCTCTGAAGGAAGGTTCTGGGCTTCTGCTTTCTGGGTCCTGGGAGACATCCAAGTGTCTTGGTAGCTATATTACTCAATCTCTGCTCTCTACTCACTTACTTAATCTCCTTTTATCTCAAAAGAAGATTGACTCAAGACATACCTTCCACTAATCCTGCTTCATCAACGTGCCAAAGACCGCATATTTCCAAGTGGGATGATAAGCACCTGCAGAGAGGTTAGGATTTTTTTAAATAAATCATTTTATTGGGACTCATAAAACTCTTATCACAATCCATACATACATCAATTGAGTAAAGCACCCTTATACATTCGTTGCCCTCATCATTTTCAAAATTCGCCTTCCACTTGGGTTCCTGGAATCAGCTAATTTTCCTTTTTTCCCCCTCCCCTTTCCTCCCCGCTCCCCTCTCCCTCTACATTTCCCCCCTCCCTCATGAACCCTTAATAATTTATAAATTATTGTTTTATCTTATCTTACCCTGCCCGGCGTCTCCCCTCACCCACCTTCCTGTTGCCCATCTCCCAGAGAGGAGGTTACATGTAGATCCGCAAGATCGGTTCCCCCTTTCTACACCCCCTTCCCTCCTGGTGTCGCCACTCCCACCGCTGGTCCTGAGAGGTTCATCCGTCCTAGTTTCCCTGCGTTTCCAGATCCCTATGGCACCGCTGTGCATCCTCTGGTCTCACCAGGTCCGCAAAGCAGAATTGGGATCATGATAATTGGGGGGGAGGAAGCGTTCAGGAACTAGAGGCAGGTTTTGAGTTTCATTGTTGCTACACTGAACCCTGAGTGACTCATCTCCTCCCCCACTACCCCCTGCAAGGGATGTCCAGCTGTCTACAGATGGGCATTGGGTTCCCATCACGCAATCCCCTCATTCACGGTGATGTGATTTCCTCCCCCCCACCCCCGCCCCCGCCTTTGTTGTTTGACCCCTCAGCCCTTCACGATCACACATGTTGGTGTGCTGTTTCCATGTGGGCTTAGTTGCTTCTGGGCTAGATGGCTGCTTGTTTATTTTCAAGCCTTTAAGTCCCCAGACGCTAGGATTTATGACACATACTTTTAGGGACATAATTTAATTTACAGCAAGATCTTTATCAAATATAAGATTTGGGGTTCTTTTGTTATGTGAGCTACATGGACCTTGATTTTCTCTGTCTTTCTTTTTACTTGTGTTTCCTTTGGGGGGGGGGGCACGGGGACTATCATACACACAAGGCTAAGAGGGAAGGTATTTCTTCAGCTTTTTCTGAAAACTTGAAATGGGTTGTCTTCTAAATGTTTTATGCTTCAGTTTCTTCATCCATAAAATAGGGAATTAGCAAAATTAATGAACCTTTGTCTTTCATAAAATGTCTTATAACTCTGCACAGGCTAGGTGCTGTGCGAGGGCCGTGCTGTGGCATGATAGTGCTTTGTTAGTGTTTATAAACAGAATTTGAATTTTCCATTAATTGGAGTTAATCCTGTTTATAAGGAAAGGCTTTTCCAATTAAATCGCTGGTGTGCAACTCTGGGTGGCTGAATTCTTCATTGTGCTTTACTTTTAATAAAATAGATTCCTACTCTATTTTGGGTAAATTCTTAATTTGGATCTTCCTGTGGACAGTGCCAATGAAGCTGTCTCACCTTTCAGTTAGCCTCTCTAAACATCGTTTTGTTTGTTTGTTAGAGAATTTTCCTTGATATTACACCTTTTCTCATTATTCAAAATCACAATTTTAGTGCTGAAGGTCAATGGCACTGTTTATTCAAGGTAATTTCTACGTAGAAATTAAGATGCTTGAAGAGGTTTAAATAAAAACAAATAACTTTTCATGAGACCATTATTTTAGTAAATGGTACTTTATTTCTATTCTGGATGCATACTGGTTCTCTTGCTTAAGCATAAGAACGATCTTAAACACTACAAGCCCAAAGGGGTGACAACATGCAAAGAAGTAAATGATTGCCAGACTCTAACACTAAGGTATGTTCTCATGGTTCCCAATCAACTTATAAGGCTTTAGTCTGGCAAACTCCTTTCTTTTCTTGGAAAGAAAATCATTTCAGACACTTATAGAAATGCCTCTGCACAGTGTTTATCACTGAATTTATCAACAGATACACAGTTGGGATAAGGTCCAACTAATCTATGTTCATGGTCACCTAAAGATTTTTTTTCTTTTTTTAAGGGGAAATAGTTTCCCTTTTGTTTATTATTTCCCTGCAAATGTAAAGACCTTAAACACAAACTCGGCAGCACTGGGGCACAAGTGAGATGACAGGCGGTCTTGGCTTTGGGTGCAAGGCCCAAGGATGTATCCCATGGCAGCAAGTAGAACACAAACTCTGTCAGGCTGGGTTCTCTAGTAAACCAAAACCAGGGAAAACTGCATAGGGATAAAAAGAGGGGAGCTCATATCAAGAAAAGGACCCCTCAGTTATAGGAGTAGGTAAGTCCAGTTTAGTTCAAGAGTGCGCAAGAGCTGGTAGGGGGAGTCTTGTGTTGACTTGTGTACTGGGGGTAGGGGGGTTGTTGATAAACCAGGAAGTAGTAAAATGAAACAGTGAGAGGTGAATGCAAAGTCGAAGAATCTAAGGTCAGCGGTCCACTGATGGCTCCTGAGAACAGCAGGCAAAAACCCAGAAAGTCCACAAACCAGATCCAGACCAGCAGAAGTAACAAACTTTCCCACAGAAACTGCTTTTAAAAGGAGCAGACCACAGTTTCTTTCCGTTTCCTTGCATCAAGGCTGTGACTCACTAAAGTGTGCTGGAAGCCCCCACAACCCCTGGCTGCTTACAGAGCTGATTGTGCTGTGGATTTGTCACCTTGTGTTCAATGCCATCATGGGGTTCCTGCCCCACTACTGAGCACTACTGGCTAGTAGACACCAAACCTAGCATCCAACAGAGCTAAGTAAAGCTAAGTAAGCTCAGCCCCCCCCCCCGCCCTCCTCCCCTCTCATTCTGTTTCTTGCCTGGCCTCTCAGCTGCTGCTTCAGTCCTTTCCTTGGGCCTCCAGCCAGCACTCCTGAAGCAGCAGCAAAGACAGGCTGGAGCTTCAGAAAGCTGAGGAAGCGGGTCCCTTTCAGCTCGCTTTAGGAAGCCAGTTCACAAAATGTCTTAATATGATATTCACACAACATCCAAATCACATAATGTCCTATTTCTCAGAAAACTTGATGGGAGTGTGTTTGGTTTGAGGTTTGTATTGTGGGCATCAAGCAGCACATACCTGTACAAAAATCATATAAGTGAGAACTTAAATTTGTTCCTTGCAAGTAGTATCATGAGTCAGAATCAAGCCGATGACTGTGGCTTTAAGCGGCATCAATAAAATTACTGTAATATACTCAAATATAAGCCGACCCGAGTACAAACTGAGGTACCTAATTACTACCTGGGAAACCAGAAAAACTGATTGACTCGAGTATAAGCCTAGGGTAGAAAATGCAGAAGCTATTGGTGAGTTTCAAGAATCAAAACAAATGAAAATAAAATTACTAAAAATGGAGACATCATTGGGGTAATGTATTTGAAGATTTATTTTAAATAAAAAACATAAATAAAAGAACAACAAGTCATTTAACATTAGCAAACCAGAACAGCAAGTGGAAAATAGGTTCAACAAAAACAATAAGGTATCAACAATGATGCCTTAATTAAGAGTACTATTCCCTGAGCTCAACCAGCAACCAAGCTAAAATGTAAGGAGTTAAAATCCTTCAAAACTGGATGCCTCATCATCATCTGTATCCCAATGCAGAGCTTCAGCTGGTGTGAGGTCATCATAGACGCTGTCCTCACTGAGATCGCCGTCATCACCATCACTGCTGTCACTTTCATACAAAGCGCAGTCTTCACTGCCATCCATAGCATTACTAATACTACATTTCTGGAAGGCACGTCACACCATGTCTTCTGGAATGTCTTCCCATGCATCTCGGACCCACTTTGCTATTAACTCTATGTCAGGCTTCATGAGATTTCCTCCTTTTGTTAGTTGGGCTTGACCAGATGACATCCATTCATGCCACTGACCCGTGTACACGCCAAACCCCAGTTTTCAGCACATATTTTATGCTGAAAAACTCGACTTATACACAAATATATACGGTAGCAACCACAGAAGGCCAGAGAGTGTCCTGACCTAACTGTGGCCTGTTCATGTGATGCTTCTGGGGTGCATTAGTCTAAAGCCAGTGGACTCTGGCTACATATAATTCAAAGCAGACTTGAAGCACCCAAGTTGATGGCTTCTGACTCAGGAGCTCCATTGGGGTGGGCTGGGGGGAGGGACGTCCTGTGTTCGCTCTTCCCCATCCTAAAGCCAGAGTTTCTAAATAATTTAGAAAGAAGTTCTAGCTCTACGTGTACCTCTCCCTATTCCATGTGTACTTCATTATTTAAAATATTGGGAATGAGTTGCCAAGTTTCTACGGCTCTTGTTGCGTGCCACTGTGAGTTCTGTGGATGGAGGTATGCGTGGTCCCGTATGGTCTTCTAGGCTGTCATGGTTATGGGAGCAGGTCACCAGGTCTTCTGTGGAGCAGCTGGGGCTATGAATCGCTGACCTTCTGGTTACCAGCCAAGCATGTTACCATGTGCTGCCACAGCTCCTCTGTCCATGTAAAACCCAAACCAGTTGCAGCAAGTTGGCGCCAATTCATGGCAACTGCATATGTGTCAGAGTAGAACCATGCTCCCTAAGGGATTTTGGGAAAGAAACTACCGAGCTTTCCTATAGCAGCCCCGCTGGATGAACTCCCACTTCCGACTTTTCAGTTAACAGTTGAGAATGTGATCGTTGTCCCACTTCGAGATTTCAGCTCTCAGTGAGGAGGCTGTTAATAAATATTAGATTCCCTTACCATTCACTTCATCTGTGTGACTGGAATGTTTAAGCCAGGCTAAACCGAGGCAATAGTTCATCCTACTGTAAACAAGATCGCTCTTTATTCTTCATTTCTCTGCCCACAAACGATCTCTACTGCTGGGAAGCTGTTGTTCTAGGCACATTGTCTGGAATGGCGCATGCTCAGGTAGAATTCATTAGCTTATTATTTCCCTGGTTGAGATAGGAACATGGGGCTCTGAAGTTATCATAATTCATTAACAATTCAGTATGGTACCCGGCTTGTCGGCAGTTTATCAATTACCTTCTTCTTTCTTAAAAATATGTGGAGTGTAAGAAAGCTAAGGAAAGCATGACATGACATAATCCAAATATCTAGTTCAGGCAAAAAACCAAATTCTGCTCTTGAGTAAGAACTGCCCCCGAGGGTATCTGAGAGTATCACCGGAACAGAAAGCTTTATCCTTCTCCCTCAGAGAGGCTGGTGGTTTTGAACTGCTGACCTTTCTGTTAGCAGCCCAATGAATAACCGCTGTGTCACCAGAGCTGCCCTGGCTTCCTCCGAGTAAACGAGTCTTGTCTTTGCACATGTCTGTGCTAAAGGGACTCCAACATCAGAGCTCCGCTGGCTGCACCCGAGCAGCGCCTGACTGGATCCGGGAAGAGGAAGATCATATTGATTCTGAAAGATGCCTGTGCAAAGAGGCATCAGAATGGCTATCAGAATCTGAGCAAAAAAGTCTTATGAATACGATGAAAAGAGGGTGCTTTTGAACAGTACCTTTCTGTAATCCGAGGCGAGGAGGCATTGTCGGTTGAAGGCTGTTACCGGCCCCTCCACACAGCTTTCCTGACAGTCCTTGTGGTCATCCCCAAGTCACTTATAAACACTGACAGTGTGAGAAACAATCGACACAAGCAAAAAAACCCCACAAAAACCCAAAGTTCAAAAGCTAGTAAAATGTGAAGTTTACCCAAGTTTTAGGAAAGGAAAACAAAGACGCTTCCGTGTGCACCCTATGCATTATGGGTGGTATAAAATGGTTAAAGCGTTCAGCTGGTAATCAAAAGGTTAGAGGCTCACACCCATGCAGAAGAAAAGCCTGGTGCTCAATTTGTGGATGCTCAGCTGCTCAAAGTCCTAGGAAGCACAGCTCTACTCGGACACACCTCGGGGGACAGGAGGAGCAGCGGACTCCAAGACACCAGCGCCCTTGGGGCAAGTCCATGAACCCACAGGGTTTTCTTGGCTACCAGCGTGACAGAAGCAGGTCGGCGGAGGTTTGCCCTGTCACTGGGGAGGTGAAAACACCTAATCTTTGGGTTCGTAGCCATTGAGTAGCCAGCAGGGTTCCTTCAGACACTCTTGTAAGCTCTCTACCCAACAGAGCCTTACTCCCAGTGTGTCTGGCATGTCACCAACCTGTCCATGTCAACTCTCCCCTTTATTTTTTACCCTCTATCCCTCACAGGAGTCTCAGCCTTCCAGTTCACACCCCACACCTCCCAACCTCTTACAATTGCTGTTTCACCAAACTTCTGAACATGCAGGGGGTCAGCACAAAATAACTCCTGAGAAGGCACAGTATGCAGACTCACGAATAACAAACCCACCTCCATTCTTCTCGCGCACATTTGTCATTCATAGAGCCTAATTTAATAGCTATTGATTAGTTAATTGATTGCTTGAAATGACAAAGCTAACAGAGATGAAGCTAGATTTAGAATTAAAGATTCATTTCTCTACTTCCTCCCAGCTGGATTGGATGATAAACCATGCCAGGTGATGTCCTCAAGATGTAACGAAGTCATCCTGAAGCTTAACTCTTCCTGCAGAGGATTCTCATACCAGCTGGCAAGAGGAAGGGGTTCTTCAGATGCTACATACCCTGGATTATTTGAAAGGTACTATTGAGTTTGGGGTAAATTTCAGTGGTTCCAACTCACAGTGACCCTCTGTACAACAGAAGGAAACGCTACCTGCCCTGCGCCAGCTTCGTAATTGTTATATTTGAGCTCATTATTACGGTCACTGTGTCGATCCAGCTCGTTGAGGGCCTTCCTCTTCTTCACTGCCCTCCACTTTACAAGCAGGATGTCCTTTTCCAGGGACCCGTCTCCCTTGGTAACATGTCCACAGTACATGACATGAAGTCTCGGCATCCTTCTCCCAAGAAACCCTCTCACAGTCCTTCTTCCCAAACAAGTTTGTGGTTCTTTTGGCAGGCCGTGGTACTTTCACTGTGCCTCCGCAGCACCTAACTCGTGTGTACCCATGCTTCCTCGGGCTTCGTCAACGCCCAGATGGTTGAAAATAGCATGGCTTGCTTGGGTCAGGCACATTCTTAGTCTTCCAAGTAACATGTTTGCTTTTCAATACTCAAAAGAGGTTTTGTGTAGCAGATTTACCCAATGCAATGCATCAGATGTACTTATTCAGCCTCAGATTCCTTTATTCAGCAGATTCAGGGTTTTTCATGTGCCAAGCACTGGGCCATGAGTTGGGGGCATGGCAGTGAACATGACCCAGAGTCTGCACCCAATGAGTTTACTGTCTGCAGGGAGGAAGGACAAGAGAACCAACATGTCGACCGTGTCCTTGAAGAGCAGAAGATTGGAAAGCAGCGTCAACATATAAGGGCCGAAGTTCGAAGGGCGAGAAGCGGCCTCAGACTGCAACAGCTTGTGCTGTTTGGGTGAGGTGGGGGAATGGTGGTGAAAATAAGGCAGAAACATCATAAATGACCCCCGTAAAGACATGACAAAGATTTTGAGTCCTGTCTATCTGCGTCCTCTCAGTCACTGCCCACCCCTCTCCCCGCCCCCAAACCTAGAGTCAGTGAGAGATCTACTTAAGCAGCCAGGGAGTGCATTTAGATTTAGATTTCATTCTTTGGGAAAAATCTCATTTGATGCAGTATCAATTTTTACAAAGAGGAGATGGCATATGTGTGATAGGTCATTGGGGGATACAAATGGTTGGTACTTGGCTACTAACTGAGAGGTCGGTGGTTCAAATACAGCCAGCAGTGGTCTCAGAAGAAAGACCTGTTGACCTGCCTTCCTAAGATGCCAGCCAGGAGACCCTTCTGAAGCGGAGTTCTGTTCTGACATAAATGGCGTGTGTGTGTGTGTGTTGGGGGGGGGCGTTGTCATGAATGTCAATGGCCACTCAGGTTTGGCTTTGTTCTCCACTATGCGTGGCAATAGCTCTGTGTGGGTTGTGCACAAAGCGCTGGCTTGCAAAAACTGTCTGGTGGTGTGGCAGAATCCAGAAGACCCTCCACACACACAGGTTTGGACAATATGGGGGCATGTCAGCAGGGCCAATGTTCTACCTGCCAATCTGAAGGAATGTGAGCACCGATCAGAAAACTACTCTGAACACAGTACATTTCCAACTCCAAGGAAAATCATCAGCTCCAGTGACAAACTTAGGAAGCTTAAACTAATTTTGGTTTCATTTCTGGATGATCCTCCATTCCTAACAAAATGTTGAAGAATGACGTTTGTACCATCATTAATATAGGCCTTTTCCTCGAGAAAAGAGCTTCTTTCCTCTAATGGGGTCAATATAGTAAAAGTTTAAGGTAGTTTAAAGAAGTAGTGCATATGAAAAGGAAAAAAAAGAAAAAATTTTTGGTGGAAATGGATGTGAAACTTTACTTTATCAAGAAGAAATGTTTAAAATAATGGTGAAATGATGTTCGGCATTTACTACGCTCCACATGTGGTTACTGCACTGTGTCATTTAACATGCAGACTAGCTGGATGAACAAAATGCCAGTATTCTCAGCGAGCCCAATTGGTAAGCTAGGAGGCAGATATTCAGAAAGACCAGATAATTGTCCTGAATTAATGTAGTATCAGAGTTAGGATTCCAGCTTAAATCTGTCACCAGAGTCTATTTTATTTCTTGTGGATGCAATTACTCTTCTTAGAGACTTGGGAGATCTTAGCCAATTTGCACCCCCTCTTTTTGGAACTAAGTATCTAGCCTTCTTTAGGCCTAGCTAATGGATAACAACTTTGGGGGAATTGCTGAAGGACACCATGCAGTGGGAAGCTAGCAGAGGCAAGATGATGTAGACTTGATAATGCTACAATCCCAGCAGTGATTAAATTATTTTATTTTAATATTAACTTCTATGACCTTTTTGCTCAGATCACTTTTTTTCTCACTTCTTTAACGAAGGGTATAGGGCATGGCCTTAAATTGTTTATTTTTCTGAGCTCGGTACAACTCTGTTTTCCTAGATAATTTCCCTTCTCCTTAGTTATTGCTGCTGTTATCAATAGTCACTGAGTTGCCCCTACCCGTGGTGACCCCGAGTACAGTGGGATTGGCGCCTTGGGAGCCAGGAGCTTTTCTAGAGCACCACACGTTTCTTCCTAGTCTGCCTTTGCCTGGCGGCTTCACTGAAACTTGTTCCGCATCATAGGCAACACACAAACCACCAATGGCAGACTGGTACTGTTGGTGTTGATGTGCTCTGGGCAGGAATCCAACTCAGATATCCTGCATAGAAGACAAGAACTCTACCATGGAACCACCACTGCCTTCATATTATAGATAAGGATTAGCTACTTCTAACAGCAATTGATTCAGTAGTAGAAGGGTCTATCACAATGGTGAAGGACACTGACCTTGAATTCTAGCATCACCATTTACTAGCTGCCTATGCTTAGGCAAATGTAACCTCTCAGAACCTTGATTTCTTCATCTGTACAATGGGCATCTAAATACCTAATTTATTAAGGAGCCCTGGGAGTGCTGTGGGTTAGATTAGGTCCTTGGGCTGCTGTCCTCCAGGTTGACAGTTCAAACCCACTATGGAGTGGAAGGAAAAAAGATTTGCTGTCTCAGATCATCAAAGTAAGGTCACTTTGAGTTGGAATCAACTTGGTGACAGCAAGTTGGGTATTTGGTTTTGCAAGGCTGTTAAGAATTAGATTATTTAATGTCTGCAAAATTCATAGCCCAGTGCATAGCACCTGCCAAGCAGTTGACAGGGATTTCTGAATAGTGAAATTTGCCTTTCTATGACCACAGCACAAAACATTGCAATAGGTTTCTGCATTCTGGTGTAGACAGTTCTCAAGTATTTTCTCTTCCTTACAAAGCATCGTATATTCAGCCTTTCTGCATCAATGTTTGGTTATAAGGTTGACACTGATCCTGGTGATAGTGATTAGAGGGAAAGGTTCACTGGCTCTAGCTACCATCTAGAAAATGTGTCCACCAGAACCAAATGGCCACTGGGCTCGGTTTCATGCTCAGAGGCAGGTGGCTTTTAAGTCATCTGTCATTTGCTCAAAGACTGGAGTCCTTGTTCAGCTCACGCTCCTGACCTAGGGTCTGACTGTTGACTTAAACCTGTGCCATTGAATCATAGATGATGGTTGCCTTTAGCACTCAGGAAACGGACTGGCGTTCCAGCGCAGAGCCAAAGGTCTCAGTGCAGCCTGCACGTGAACTCAGACAAATGACACGTTAATCCCCTTGATTGTTGGTATATTGATTGATTAGGGTTTTTTGGTTTTTTTTAGAATACAAGGCTTCTCTCTGAATCATCCAAGTCCCTTCCCTGGAAATCTGTGGAACTGGTGACTGTCAGCCAATGGACACTTAGTGATTCTTTTTCTTTCTTTCATTTTTTTACGTACTGTGCAATTTACCATTTTAAAGTATGCATCCATATAGCTGTATAACTGTTGCTATTTGCCCAGATATGTATACCTAATGCCTTCCACATGGATTACACCTCACCCTAAAATGTAAATCTTCACAAATGGATCAATAAGCCACACTACACTAGATGGAGAAGAGACTGAAGTTGTCAAGGATTTCATTTTACTCGGACCCACAATCAACTCCAATGAGAACAGCAGTCAGGAAATCAAGTGACCCAATGCATTAGTCAAATGGGGGTGGGCGGTGGGAGGATTCCTGAAAGTGTTAAAAAGCATAGATGTCACTTTAAAGACGAACGTGTATCTGACCCGAGTCAGGGTATTTTCCATCACCTCCTATGCATGCAAAAGGTGACAATGAATAAGGGACGACCACAGAATTGCAGCGAAGTTAGGATGTTAGCACAGACTAGTGAACAGGCCATGGTTGCCGAAGAACAAACACGTCTGTGCTGGAAGCAAATGTCCGCATGTTCCTGAGAAGCCAGGCTGGTGAGACTTTGTCATCTGGGGGATCACTCCCTACAGAAGGGCATTGTGCTCAGTAAGTAGAAATCCAATCCAGATTCTCGGTCACTGAGCTGATTCTGACTCATAATAACCCTGTAGAGGGGTTTTGAAGGTGGTGAAGTTTGATAGGAGCAGACAGCCTCAAGTGATCCCACAGAACGGCTACTCAGTTTGAACTGGCCACTTGCACGTTGCTGACCTGCGGTGCCTTCTCGAGTGCTGGTGAAAGAGAAGAAGGCTCTTCAAGGAGCTGGGTGGACAGGCACAAATGTGGGGGGCCCAGGACGGAGGCAGCATTGCCTGCTGTTGTCTGCAGAGGTCCACCGGAGTTAGAACCTCAACAACTCCTAACAACGACAGAATTAATTCTTGCCTAATATCTACTTACCTTTGCATAAACTGCTGATGCAAAAGATCTGTTGTGACCTCAGGGACCTTCAGATCACTTTAATTGTATGGTAAAGTGTGTCATTTGAGGAAATCCTGATATGGATTGCAACTATGTTCCTTCTTATTTAGGAGCTTTGTCTTCCACTGTCAATGATGAAGAAAAATGATTGCCAGGTAGAGCCTACACATTTTAAGCTCTTGTCCTCTCCCACACTAAAAGCCATTCGACTTGGTGAGCGTTTGCAACATGTTCCTAGAAAAACACCCTTCCAGTGGGTAAGAATCAAGTCCCTAACTCGATCACTTCCTAATACTGTCTCCTTATTATGTAGAGGCAGGCGTGCCACACTCATATTGCTTCTTTGTTTCAGAGGTCCCACTTGTATTTGGTAAAAAATTAATTTTTTTGCTTATCATATTTATCTTTTAAAATGTAAAGTGCTTTATGTTGACTTTAGGGCCTCTTTAAAATGCAAATTTTTGAAAGCGCACACAAACATGGGCCATCTCTTATGCATGAGGATCATATACTCTGAACTCGTGTCTGTAGAATTGTTTTCCTATCTTTTTTCAAGGATTTGTCTCAAGGATACAGTTTCTGCTGTACGGAAACAAAAATATCCCAAGTTTACGGTATTTCCAGTCAGTGGTATTTCCAGCTGGTGTGGACCGCCTGCATCATATCGGCACAAACAAATAGCTCTTCTGTTATTAGTAGATATTAAGCTAGTTGCTTTTTAAAGGATGTGTGATGGCAAACAAAAATGTCTAGAGCGAGTCATAGGAAAGGCTACACTTCTGCACTTATTTCAAATAGGGACAAAAATGGTGATGAAAATTGAAGGCCATGCTAATTGCTACCCACTCCCATAAAGAGTTGCTGTCTCAGAAACCCACAGGGTAAGCTCTAGCCTGTCCTATAGGGTCACAATGAGCCCAAAATGGCTCGATGTCAGTGGATTTGGTTTTAGAATTTGGGGGCTGGTGTCATTGCTGTATATTGTGGGAGGTTGTTTCCATTTCTGATTCTGTGTTAAAACATTCTTTCACCTCAGTATCTATGAAGCATTTATTGTGTACAAAGCATTGTGTTAGTGGCTATTTTATCAAGGACATTATGATCCAGTGGAATCATGCACTCTCGCAGGACAGAGGATACCATTACGAGATCAGGTTAAAACAGAACTGAAGGAACACCCAAATTATTTCACTCAAGATTTTATTGCATTGAATATGTTTGACATAAGGCAACTATTGCTAAGCCTCAGAACTCTTTCTATAATTGCAGCTTTTTCCATTATGATGGCATTTATTGAAAGGGCATCATACCTGTAATATAATACAATTACAATCATCAATACATTACAGGTGTGTAAGTGCAGTGGGAATACATCAGAGGAGATTAATTAGAGACAGGTGGTGCAAGACCTCCTCCACGGCCTCCCGATAGATCCAGGGGAAATCCTAGTTCTCTCCAGACTGTCTTTTGCTCCCAAGGGACTCTCCTACACCAAGAGCTGTGGAGGAAAAGGTAAGGGTTTTGTTGCACTTAAATGAGACGGACCTTTGGCTTCAGCTTTTCAGATGCTCCAGAGTCTCCCTTTATCTATTCCAAGTAGCTAATTTTACTAGAAAATACTATACTTTCCATTAGCGACCTTCTCTTTTGAAACCTTTGTGCTAGAAATTTGAAAATCAGTCCTTAGATGAAGTCACACATGGAAGACTGGGGTCAACATCTCAAATTCTGGTGGTATGGGCCTGTGTAATGTATGACACACTAGTCATGTTTGGACCAATAGTGACAGTACCATGGACTGCAAAAAGAATTAGCAAATCTATTCTGGAAGAAGTACAGCTGGATGCTCCCTAGAAGCAAGATGGTGAGGCTCCATCTCACGTGCTTTGGACATGTTGTCAGAAGATTCTAGTCCCTGGAAAGGACATCATGCTTGGTAATGTAAAGGGTCGTGAAAATAAAGGAAGACTCTCCCTGAGATGGCTTGGCCCAGTGGCTGCTAACAATGGACTCAAATATAACAACAGGAGTGAAGAATGGCACAGGATCAGGCAGGGATTTGTTTTGTTGTAGGTAGGGTCGCTTGAGTCAGAAGCGACTCTACGGGTCTGTAACAACAGCAATGGATCCTGACTCGACTGCCCATGGTCACTCTCATCTGGTCAGTTATGCTTGAGATCATGGGGATAATCACTCCGTGTCTCTCTCCTTGCCCTTACAGGACACATTTCCCAGGTTTGCATGCTCATCAGGAATCTCCCCTAACATTGAGCACTGCTAGGCTCTAGGCATAGGGATCACTTTTGCAGTAAGGAAAATCCATGGATAGTGTCATGGATTGAATTTTCTCCCCTCAAAATATATGCCAACTTGCCTGGGCCATGATTCTCAGTGTTTTGGAAGTCATATAATAATATGGGGGGGGGGTATGTAATTTCGCTCCATGATGTGAACTGATGTGATAAACCAATAAGAGGATTAAGTGTGGGACGCAACACTCTTAATCTCATCACAACCCTGATACCTGGAAGGGGGATTTTCCTGGGGTGAGGTCTGCAACACCTTGATCTTAGAAGAAGTAAAGGGAAGAAAAGCTAACACAGATCTGTGGAACCTACTGATTCCAAGAAAGAAGACCCTGTGAAGCTCTGAGATGCAGAAGAAAGTTGATGGCAAGACATATGGAAATCTCTAAAGAATGCTGGGTGTACAGATGCTGAAAGGAGACAGATACTGAAAAGAACTAAGAACCAAACCAGTTCCACTACCACCAAGTTGATTCTGACTCATCGTGACCCTGAAAGGGTTTCTGAGACCGAGAATCTTTCCAAGAGCAGGCAGCCTCATCTTTCCCCCAGGGAGCAGATGGTGGCTTTGAACTGCGGCTAACAGCTCCATGATTATCCTACAGTGGCTTCAAGGAAGACACTCTAAAGTTGGACTTTTAGCCACGTAGCCGGTGAAAGAATGCATTTCCCTTTGTTCAAGGTATCCCCGTGTGGGACCTTTCGGTTGCAGCAGCACTCAGTAACTGAGACGTATGCGAACATTTTGACTGTCACTGACACTGTAGACCAAGCGTTTGCTTCAGTGGGGTATACCATACGTTGTAGGCACTAGAACAATCTGGGGTGGGGTGGGGGGTAGGCACAAAAAAGCAGATACCTCTGCTTTGTCCTGGATTATGGGCTATAGTACAAATGCTTTCCATTTCAGGCAATGGGTGTGGGGACCTAGGCGGCATAAGTTTGTGTTTCATTCTTTTTCTGAAAGAGTGGTGTACTAAATACCTTTGGGAACCTATGCTATAGGCAAGTTTTACTTCCTCAGTGGAGTGAGCCTGTGCTAGGTTTGCTGGGCTCGCTTAGCCCTGCAAGCTCCAGCACGCAATGCACAGCGGCAGTGACGCGTTACTGGACGCCCGCCTAGGCCGGCTTTGGTCTTCCCGCGAGGCACCCTCAAGTCGGGTCCATTTAAACGACGCTTTGTGGAAACAACCGAAATGCCGCCCCGTCCTGCGCCATCCTCAAAACGATTGTGTTTGCGCCCAATCTTTGGTCTTAGGGTGATTGTCATGTCCATGAGACATGGTTTTATTAAGAAGTTGACACAAATCTAGTCAAAGCCCAGAAGCAATCAGAAATGAGAACGTGGTGGAACTTTGACTCCAACGGCAATATTACCTTGAGCTGACCTTCAACTGCCAGAAAGATGGAGCCTGGGCCATCAGTCTGCCCACGTGTCTGGCCCTTCTATGTAGGTCAAATCCCTTATATAAGAAGCCTTTTTCATGTTATTGTGGTGAGAAAATGCATAACAGAGCATAAACCATTGTCACCATTCCTATAAGTACCTTTTTTTAATGACATGTCTTCAAGCATTTGAGTGCGTAATTATTTTACCAGGACAAAGAAAACAAACTTTCTAAAAAGCAAACTTCTACCCTTGCTTAATTGATTTTTACATCAGTACCCAACTATACTCTGCTGCTAGCTACCCAGGGGTGGGGGATGGGTGGGACTTCACCAAATTCATGGGAAATTTTCACTATCGTTTGATGTCATTTTCCCACGAACTTTTTGAAGCCCCTCCTTGGGTCGGAAATCAGCAGTCTCGCCAAAATGAAGTTCCAGGAATCTCCACTGGTCCGGTGCCGGCAAGGGCAAGGGAAGCTGACCGGGCTTCTCAACCAGCGGCACAGCAGCAGCAGGCGGGGGCAGGCAGACAGGCCAACCTTGGGTAGGATGGAACAGCGCCCCCCGGTTTGACAGGAGAGGGTGAGGACGAAGTGGGGGCTAGGGTTTAGCAACGTGCTTAATTGCCGTCACATGATTCAAGTATGTTTATTTCCTAAACCGCCTTCCTGGACAGAGGTGGGCAAGAGGCCTCTTGTTAGTGACCGTGCCTGCTCGCAAGACAAAACATGAGGGAAGACAGAAGAAAAAGGAATGAATGAATGAATGAATGAATGAAAAGCCTGGGGTTCTTCAAATGATGAGAGGAGATTAAGGAGAGGCAACCTCCCCCATTCTCCCCTCAGCCCCAGCTCCCAGCTCTCACCAACTGCGCCTCAAGACAGCAGACAGCCTGGAGGGAGGCCCTGCCCTCTGAATGTGCACAAAGCCTTCCCTTGACCAGTTTTGGGGTGTTTTAATAATGCTGATGCAAAATAAGAGTAAAATTACAGGTGCCAGCTTCCCACTGTAGAATGCTGATAAACAACTTACCATTTCGCAGTGGCTGGTCACATCTGGAGCCTTCTGGGAAGCAAAAGTACTGGAAGGATTATTGCAAAACTTAAAGACACTTTTTTGCTGCCATTACTTTGTTTTTAACCTAAATTCGTGAGGGTTTGGGGGAAGGGGATGCTTTATTTAGAGAGTCATAATACTTAGATCATAAACGTATTTAATTAATACCCTTCAGAAGACGATACAGCTAAGGGGGGTAGGGTTAGAGCAGTGGCTTGAAAACTTTTCCAAATTGACCTTAAATAGACAAAAGCTGGTATGAAACTATGGATCGGTGGATCGTGGTTTATTCATTTTTATATGCTCTCAGATGCCCTAATTTCAATCGGCTGCTCAGACTCGGTTTGTCGTGGTGCACACCTCTCTGACAAGGCTGGATTGGCCTTCCATGCGCAGTGTAAGAGCAACATAAATAGGTGTGCATTGTTCTTATTCTTGATAGAGCGATGCTTCTCCGCAACCACAAAAGAACATTAACAGCTGACATTTTTGACTCACTTTGATAAAAGCACTTCTTTTAGAATATAAGCCTTTCTGGGTTTTGGGGTTGTTTTTTTTTTAAGCCCTTCTGTTTTATATTCTCTATAAGGTCATTTGGGTTGGACCCAGGAATGGGCGTAGGTAGGTGGGGTTTTGCTCCTTCAAAGGGTGTCTAGGGATTCGTAGAGATTTCCATCAGCCTCCTTAAGGAAGAAGGCGGCATGTATGTAGCTGATAGCTCACGCTGTTCCGTTGCTCTTTTTGTGCCCCTCTCCCGAGAGCAGGCAATCTGAATCACAGGTTGTGCGCTGGCCATAGGCACAGAAATCCAGCTTCTAGAAGACTACTTGCCGTATCTATCACGTAGGAAACACAGACATTTTAATGAACACACGTGGTGTGCTATGGCATTACAAGGACTGACAGGCCTGGTGATGTCTGAAGTGATTTGGTTAGATTCATCGCAGCGGTCCAGAAATCATTTCCTGTGAGATCATGCCTCTTAGAAGCTAAAGAATAACTTACAGATTTTAATAGATTTCAGGGCTGAACACTGTTTATAAGGCTGCTTATAAGGCTTTCTAGTTTCCCTCATGCAAATGAGCAGATACGCTTAACTCTTGAATGCATTTGGTTACAATAAAAAACCCATAATGGACTGCTTCCTGTCAGGACATGGAGAAACAAGCACACGCTGGTTTAGACATGCAGCAGAATCAGAACCAGATCTTCCGCACGGAGGAAGTGACTCTGTGACCAAAATACGCATATCTCAATGACAGGAGGCCTTGTGGACCTGTCTCCTACCCCGACCTTGTGCCTGAAGTCTTCCTGTAAACCCCAGACATGCTCCTCTTTCCGACAGTGGGAGAAAGACAGGGCTTTCTACCCCCATAAAGCGTTCACATCTCAAGAATTCACAGGGATAGTTCGACCCTGTCCTATAGGGCGATATAAGTTGGCATGCACTGGAGGGCAGTGAGTTCAGCTCAGTGTTTGCTGATAGTAGAGGAAGCTTTCTGGCTAAGGCAAGGAATGAAAAAAAGTTGGGGTTTTTTCCTTGTCTTCATTTTCTTCCCGTCTCCACACCTTGCTGGTTTCGGTGGCGGGTGGTAAGATAACGGGACTGGTACGGGAGGGAGGGAGTCAGGGAGGGCATCATCGGTTGGATGCCTTAAATGTGCCAGCTCTTTTCACAAATGAGCTCCTTACGCCTCCCACAAACTGAATGGGAAATCTTATCCTCAATGTGTATGTGAGCAAACAGGCTCAGAGAGGTTAAATAATTTGGCAAAGTTTAGAGAGCTCATGTTTAGAGACGCTGTGATATTGAAGTGTCAGCCAGGAAAATGGGAGCTGACCATGCTACTCAACAACTGGGCACACAGGAGTGGCTGGGCAGGCAGCCAGGCCAACCTTAGGCAGGGTGTGACAGAGCCCCCGGGTCTACAGGGCAGGGTGAGGGGGACGTGGGGTGTAGGAGGGTTTAGCCAAGCAGTTAATGGTCATCACATGATTCAAGTATGTTTGTTTCATAAATCTCCATCCTCGACCGAGGTGAGCAAGAGGTCCCTTGTAAGCCACCAGTGACAATTTACAAAACAAAAATAAGAGGGAAGAAAGAAGAATGAATGAATGGCAGGACAGCCTTGGCATGCTTCACACTTAGCACAATCTCTGCGCGGCCATGCTACTTTCTATGGATTCTGAGAGATCATGAAGGGCGGACCAGAAAGAAAAGTCTTTTGGAGGAAAACATTTCGTATTGTTTGAAGTACAGTTTCAAGCCTGGCTAATTCATCTCATAGCCTGCAAACTGCGTCTTGAATTTTCCATGGTCCAGTCTGCATTTTGTAGTTGGAAACAATAACATACAAACATACCTGTAATGAAGTTCGTCTTGGTAGCTACTAAGGACATTTGAAAACTTTTGCTTTAGTGCAATAAAAATCTAATGTTCTTGAAAACGACCTTTCCAATGATGGTATTAATGCTGTTCAAAGCCTGCTCCTTGCCAGGAAGAGAACGTTAGTGGAGGGAGTTTGCTGGGAGGTGAAAGTGGGTTATCTTCTGGCTATTACACTGCACGGAGGTGGGGGATCGATGCACAGTGCAGAGACTGGATTAAAAACTGGACCTAGAACCAAGAACTTCCTGTATTTTCTGTGTCTTGATATGATTTACTGTTTTCACTCCTCTCTGTGCATTGAAGCCCTTCTCAGCCTGCTTACCAGCATCTTCATGACCAGCATCCTCATGAGCACCAGATCCCTCTTGCATCTCTTGAAATGCCGGAGATCTTATTCCTCACTGCCATGATGTGTCCTTGGTCAGGGATTCCCCCCTGGCCTCCAGCCTCCACAGGAAGGCGGTATGAACGTGACTGCTAGACTTATCTCTTTGGCAAAGGTGATGGGCATAGGGAATTCTTAGAGAAAGGCGCTCTGCTCAAACAGACTCTTCAACCACATCTGCAACTGTAAGCGAAAGTCTGTGCATCTGGTTTCATCGCTCTCAGAGTCTTTTCCTAGCCATAATTTCCTTTGCTCTAGACTGATGGATCCCATGCTACAGTTAAAGAAACCAGCTGGCTTAATCATTTGCTCAAGGTCATTTGGCATAGTACGTGGAGGGGCCATGACCTTAGATGAAGGCCAAGATCTTTCCACTGCACTACACCATTGCCTCTTTGTCCGTGGAAATAGACACAATTTATGGAACAATTTTTTAAATTCGCAGTTCACCTTTGAGATGGATTAACTCACTTTGAACCACAGTGGGTTTGGGTTCCTTCATACTGTCACATTTTTATGTTGAATCGGAAGATTACTCCCTTCTTTGGAAGTTTATGGATACATTTTCTTATGAGGATAAACCAAGAAAGGTGAGTGTTGGGTCAATGATTCTGGGCTGCAGTGTGCTACAGTTCAGTTCTTTACTGGAAATAGAAGATGCTTTTTAAATATCACATGTCAGTGGTGTGGAGCTAGGACTTTGGGTTAAAGGGAAGCACCGGCGCCCTGAATGTCAAGAGGCTCTGAAGGATTGTCCCTACAACACACGGGGAGATGAGCCCTTAGCCGGGTCCCCAGGGAGCATGGCCCACAGTCCAAGCCAAACCCAAACAAGAACATACATTTTTTGACATTAAAAAGCTTTGTGTTGCCTTCTTTCTGCTCAGAGATAACAAAATTTCCCCATGATACATTTGGATCATTTTTTCTGAATGTAAACAAGTGGGAACATTTTTAAGAAGAAAGAACTGCCTTCTGGTCCTCGAGGAAAGCACAGTCTGGTATAGTGCATGAACTGAGATGCATCGAGATACAGAACCATCCTTCCCTCACTCCTAATGGATGCCCCTGTTGGCAGTGACCGCCCCTCAGGAAAAGACCAGGAGCACTACAAATAAATTCCTGTCATGCTTTAAATGTTTGGGAAAGTTTCTAGAAATGAGCCTTCATTGCATTCAAATAGCAAAGAATTCAGCAAAATAGAAACTTTAAATATTAAGCATCAAGTTTTCTTCCTTTCTGGGGATTAATAACTTAGCAATAAAAATTGTCTTTGAAATTTGCCATCACAAGGTCTCAGTCAGCAGCCAATTTCAAATAACAATTTTCAGGCAATTCCTATTTAAGCAAAATTAACAGCCTTGCAGAGAGATATGAATTAGTAGCCTGCCCAAACTCACCTTGCCCAGACAGCAATGTGGCTCCTTTGTCGCATTGCTTCTCTAAAGAGCCGCCTGCAAAGTGAAACTACCCAGGTTTGAGGCTGTCAGAAAAAAATGCCTCTCAGAGAGGCAGGGCACTAATCAAGTTCTACAACCGCTGACCTGGTCCTCAACGCCGAACGAAGTAACCGGAAGCCATGAAAGGAAGCAGAGGGTGGACAAAGAAGGGAAACAATGAAAGAATGAGTCTCTGGACTTGAAAATAATGAGCCACCTGAAGCATGAAACTCCCTCGGATCCACAGTGATCAGGAACAGCTCCGCCGTGATGCTCTTAACTTGGTGTTCGAGGTAAAGGGGAAGGTGACTTGCTAACACTGTTCCAGAGTTAGAAACTGGAGCCCAAGCTGTGTGCCTTCACGTTGATGTCAACTCATAGGACCCCGTCGAACAGGGTAGAATCAATACAACCGTTTCCTCGGCTGTAATCTTTACGAGAGCAGATCACCAGCTCTTTTCTCCAGGACTGGTGGCTTGTAACTGCCAAACTTTCAGTTAGCAAACCAAGTTCTTAACTATCGTCCCGAGACAGTGGCACCAGTAGAGTTGGTGTCACTCTGCAGTTGCTCATGGTTTCACTTCCCTTGCCCTGTCCCTCCATGGGCCGCTTCACATATCAGACCATATGGGATCTGTAGTAGTGTTTATCATCAATCTTAATCATGATACAAAAATCAAAGAAACCAAACCTACTGCCCTCAAGTCAATGTGGGTCCATAATAACTCTACAGGACACAGTAGCGCTTTCCCTTTGGGTTTCTGAGGCTTTACGTTTTTATAGGATCAGACAGCCTCGTGTTTCTGCAATAGAGGAACTGGTGGGCTGGAACCACAGACCTTATAGTTAGAAGCCAAAAGCATAGCCCACAATCACACAGGTTGCCTGATGGTTGCTGTTGTTGGGTGCCAACCTAACAACGTGCTGTCATCTCCAACGCATAGTGACACTATGCACAACGGAATGAAATATTGCATGGTCCCATGCCATCCTCACAATTGTCCCCATGCCTGGGCCCATTGTTACAGCCACGTTGTCAATCCATCTTATTGAGGCCTTCCTCTTTTTCACTGCCCTTCCACTCTACCAGGGACTGTCCTCCAGGGACTGGTCGCTTTTGAAACCTTGTCTAAAGTATGTAAGACGAAATCTTGTCATCGTCGCCTCTAAGAAGCACCCTGGTCTTACTTCTTCCAACACAGACCAGTTTGTCCTTTTAGAAGTACCAGGTGCTTTCAATATTCTTCTCCAGTATTCCAATCCAAATGCATCCATTCTTCTATTGTCTTCCTTATTCAATGTCCAACTGCCACGTTCAAATGTGTCAGTGGAGAAGACCAGGGCTTGGATCAGGCACAAGTTAGCCCTCCAAGTAACATCCTGCCTCTTTAATACTCTAAAGCGGTCTTGTGCAGCAGATTTACCTAATGAAATATGTTGTTTTTATCTCTTGACTTCTGCTTCCATGAGCATTGATTATTGATCCAAGCAAGATAAATCTTTGACAACTTCAACCTTTTCTCCATTTATGTTACCAATTGTTCAGTGGTGAGGGTTTTCATCTTCCATGCATTGATTCATAATCCATTCTAATGGCTACAACCCTCGATCTTCATCAGCAAGTGCTTCAAGTCCTCCTCACTTTCAACAACAAGGTTGCATCATCCGCATGTTGCTAATAAGCCTTCCGTCAATCCTGATGCCATATTGTTCTTCATATAAGCCAGCTTCTTTGACCATCTGCTCAGCACACAGATTGAACAGTATGGTGAGAGGGTACAACCCTGATACACGCCTTTCCTGGTTTTAAGCCTCCATGTGCAAGTCCCTCATCAGCACAATGTAATATTCTAGAATTCCTGTTCTTCTTGAGGTTATCCCAGTTTATTATGGTGCATGCAGTTAAATGCCTTTGCACAGTCAACGAAACACATGTAAATATCTTTCTGGTCTTCTCTGCTTTGAGCCAAGATCCATCTGACATCAACAATGATATCCTTTGATCCATGTGCTCTTCTGAATCCATCTGAACCTCTGGCAGCTCCCTGCCAATGTACTGCTGCAACTATTACGGGATGCTCTTAAGCAAATTTCACGTGCAGGTGATATCAATGATATCAGTCTATCGTTTGAACATTCTATTGGGTGATCTTTCTTTGGAATGGGCACAAATATGGATGTCCCAATTAGTTAGTTGAACAAGTAATGGTCTTCCAAATTTCCTGGCATAGATGAGTAAGTACTTCTTCAGCTTGCTTAAACATTTCATGGGAATTCAATGAGTTGCTGGAGTCTTGTTTTTTGCTAAAGCATTCAGTACAATTTGAACTTCTTTTAATACCATTGGTTCTTGCTCATATTCTACCTCCTGAAATGGAGGATAGTTAAATAGTTCTTTTTGATATAAAGGGGTACCCACCCACCCCCCCAAAAGGACTTTTTCAAAGCTATGTATTTAAATTTTGTTACCAAACAACTTTATCACCTTTAAAAATATTCTTCATTACACTTAATACACTTGTCAAATCTGTGATTCTATTCTTTCTAACATTTTTCAAACTCATCTGTTTGGATGGATGACAGCACCTCTTCTATGCCCCCAAATCATTGTCCTTTCATGTCCCTCCACTCTTATAACATCCCATACATCAATTGTATCATGCATTTTGTGCATATGTTGCCATCATGATCATTTTCTCGAATCACTTGTTGGGATGTCTGAGGAGTCCAGTGCGCTATCCATTGAGCCACAGAGCCCAGCTTCATCATCATTTTCTAAACATTTACTTGCTATTTGAGCTCTTCGTATCAGCTCCTCTTTTTTCCCTTCCTCCCCCTACCACCCTCATGATTTCTCAAAATTTTTGAAGCTCCTCTTAAGTGACAAATATAATTGTAAATTGCACACGTGTTGTATTTCTTAGATTATATTAATACTTTAAAAGGTTGTATTTTGTTTTTTTTAATTTTTAATATTGAATTACATGAGTGACAATGTTATTAGTAAATGAGCAATAACCTTTTTATTCTTCTCCTTTTCCTTTAGTTATTGGTTTATTCTCAAAAGGTTATTGGTATAGGTTCACAAATACTAATTATTAAGTATTGTAGCTAAACCATCAGAAGATTTGATAAAATCAGTGATCATTAAAACTCTAGCAGCAGCAAAAAAACAAAACAAACCCCCCAAAATCTAGCAGCCAGGAAAACAATAGCCCACAATGTGGGGCATGCAGATGAATCAACATGCTATGACACTCCTTTGTAACTAGGTAGTAATGACAGCGCGGACTGCATATCTCTGGGGAAAGAGGATGGAAAAACTCAGCATCATCTGCTGAAACAAGGCCCGGGACCAACGGTGGAAGAGACCGTCAAGTGCTCGTGTTGCAAGTTCAGATTGAAGCTGAAGAAAGGTAAAATAAATACATGAGAGCCAAAATATGACCTTGACTATATCGCACCTGAATTTAGGGAGCATCTCAAGAACGTATTTGACACATTTAACACTAACAGCAGAAGACCGGACACACTGTAGAAAGACACCAGGAACATCATACAACGAAGGAAGGAAAAGATGACTAAAAAGGAAGAAGAGACCGAAACTTTCCCTTGAATGTGGAGCAGCTACGGCAAATTAAGGAGATGAAGTAAAAGAGCTGAACAGAAAAATTCAGAAGGCAAGTCAAAAAGTAGAGTACAAAGGGGTGCCCCTTCAAACCCGGACTTTTAATTTTCAAAGCTATGTATTTAAATTTGTTTACAAAACAACCTTATCACCTTCAAAATACGCTTCGTTACACTTACCACATTTGTCAAATCTGTGATTCCATTCTTGGAGACATTTTTCAAACTCATCTGCTTGGATGGCTGTCAGCACCTCTCTTGTTTCACCTCTTCTATGGCCCCAATCATTGTCCTTTCATGTCCCTCTGCATTCTCAGAAACAAAAACAAGTCGCATGCACCAAGGTCAGATGAGTAAGGTGCAAGAGAGGCATGCTGTTTGTTACCAAAAACTGGCCTCCCTGAGATGACTGTGTGAGCAAGTGCATGGTCCTGGTGGCAAAACCAGTCCCCTGTCTGCCATATATCAGGCTTTTTTGTCACACACTGTTATGCAAACTTTTCAAAACCTCTAAATAGAAACTTGATTAACAGTCTGACCTGGTGAAATGTACTCCAAATGCACTACAAGTCGATATTCTCATCCATTCTGCAAGTTGACAGACATCCAGAATGTGGTTTGTCATCAATTGGCAGTTCACCTTTCTTGAAACAAGAAAACAAGCCACTCATACACTTGAGTTTTTCCCATAGCGCTGTGTTCATGTCACAACAGTTTCTGCAGCATTTCCCCAAGCAGGAAACAAAATTCATAGCTGCAACTATTCTCTGAAATCAGCTATAAACGAGGTTTGAGGGAAACTGCTTTTACCAAAAAAATTCACTGTGACCAGAGACAACCTTCCCTGGCGATGCCAATGGGTCCACTAACTCAGAGTGAGTTGCTCAACGTTCACCTAACAGAAAAAAATGAGTACTTCCGGTTTGTTTGGGGTTTTCCTTGGGGGGGAGGGGGGTGCGGGGTACACCCTCATATTATAATTGACTCTATAAAGACCTGGAGTTAGAATTCCAAAAAGGAAGAACATAGTACCTCTTAAACTGACAAAAGCTGAAGAAAAAAATTCATTATGTAAGTTACAGTAATGAATAATTCTATGGGTAAAATATTGTGTGATACAGTAAGGATCCAAAGAAAATAGTAGGAATATACAATGTCACTGTAGCAAAAAGAACTGATGGTATTCAACCATTTCATGATAAAGAACTAATGGTTTTGAAAGAAGAAGCTTAAGCTGTACTGAAGGTATTAGTGGTAAAGTAAGGCTTCAAGAATTGACAGAGCATCAATAGAAATTTTACAACCAGCTAATGAAATACTGGAAGCACTCACTCCTTTATGCCAAGAAATATGGAAGACAGCCGCCTTGGCAACCAACTGGAAGAGCCCCTTCTTCTTTGTGCCTGTGTTAGGGTTCTCAAGAAAAGCAAAGCCAGTGATGCTATGTATATAGAATGAGATTTATATCAAGAAATAGCTCACTATTGGAGAAGTGGGTAAGGCCAGTCTAGTTCAAGTCCAATGACAAACTGAAGCCTTCTGACTCCTATAACTGCAGGCACTGACAAACAGGAAGCAGTCAGATGAGGCAGGAAGACCACAGGATGGTGGACGCCAAGCTGAATGAATTCAAGATCAGCAACACAGTGGTAGCTACTGGGAGCAACCAGTAATCTAACAGGAGGTCTACAGATGCAGGATTTGCATTGAGCAGTAGAAGTAAGCTAGTTCCCACACACTGATAATTTATAGTAAGAGTAGGTTACACACTACATGAAGCCTCTCTCAATTGCATCAAGACTGTGATCAGATGAAGGAAATCTATTCTCCCCACAGCTGCTTGGCTGTTTGACAGAAGATCCCATCAGAGTTCACCACACTATGTTAGATCCAATCATGGGAGGATCCTAGGCCACTGAAGCTGACATAAAACTATAGTGCCAAAACAGAAGGTGGAAATTATTGGAGAGTATCATTAATAGTACATGCAATTAAAATTTTTGCTGAAGATAGTTCAAAAACAGTTTCAGCAGTACATTGACAGTACGCTGCCAGAAAGTCAAGCTGGATTCAGAAGAGGACGTGGAATGAGGGACATCATTGCTGATGTCAGATGGGTTTTGGCTGAAAGAAGAGGACACTAGAAAGATATTTGTCTTGTATTGGCTGGGCAAAGGGATTTGACTGTGGGGGGTCATAGAAAACTACGGATAACATGGAGAAGAAGGTCATTTCCTAACTAAATTTTGCTCATGCAGAAACTTTTACATAGCTCAAGAAGAGGCAGGCTTTTCTTTTAAAAAAAATCAACAACAATAACAGCAAGGGGATATTACATGGTTTAAAATCAGGGAAGATGTATGTCAGGGTTGTATCCTTGCCCAGGCTTATTCAATCTATATGCTAAGCCAATATTCCAAGAAGCTTGACTATATCAAGAAGAATGCAGCATCAGGACTGGAGGATATGTTAGGCTGGGTGGACTAGAGAAACAATTCCAGTGACACTCATATATATGTAAGAAAGAACTTTATATCAAGGAGTAATTATATATCAAGAAGACATCTTCAGACTCGCGCAATCAAGCAATAATGAAGAATGTAGGAAATACCACAGGTGGGTGGGTACAAAGTCATGTGGAGCCAATGGTGGGACACTGACAACAACCAGGGTCTGCCAAGAGGAAGGTAAAGGCAGAAAGAGAAGGGGAGTTCTCCTTATGAGAAGGTCACGCCCACAAGGAGGCACCAGCAGGCAGCTGAATACCACCCCTACACTTTTATATATCTTCGTGTTGACATGAAATTATGTAACTACGAGAAAGGAAGACTTATGAACAGTCTCTGACGTGCAGACGATGCAACTTTGCTTACTGGAAGCAAAGAGGAATGGAAATACTTGCTGATGAAACCAGAAGACTGCAGTCTCAATATGGATTATAATTCAATGCAGAGAAAACCAAAATCCCCGCTACTGAACCAATAGACACCTCATAATAACTGGAGAAGAGCTTAAAGTTGTGGGGCTTTCATTTTGTTTGAGTCAGGGAAGCAGCAGTCAGGGGACCATATGGCATACTGCATTGGGCAACTTTGCTGCACATGTCACTTTGAAGACTAAGGTGCTCTTGACCCAAGCCGTGGCATTTTCACTCATCTCAGATGCAAGTGCCAGTTGGACAATGAATACGGATGACCACAGAAGGTTGGATGCCTTTTAATTAGGATGTTGTCAAAGAATATTGGAAATGCCATGGACTGACAGAAGAACAAACAAATCTGCCTTGGGAAAAGTGTGAGTAGAATGCTCCGTAGAAATGAGAACGGCAAGACTTCATCTCACATGCTTCGCACAGGTTATCGAGCAGGATCAGTCCCCAGAAAAGGCCATCGCCCGTGGCAAAGTAGAGGGTCGGTGAAAAGGAGGAAGAGCCACAGTGAGATGAGCTGACGCAGTGCCTGCACCATTGGGCTCAACGTAACAATTGTGAGGATGGTGAAGGACGAGGTAGCACTTGACTGTGTTCTCCACAGGGTCACTTCGAGTCCGAACCAAGGGGGTGTCACCTAACAGCACCCCCTTAAAAGGCTCACAAAGGGAAGCAGCATCAAGTTTTAGCCCTGTAAGATATATGTAAGTTGGGTTTACAAAAATATTTTCATTGCTATAATGAAAAAAAATAGCATAGATATCTACTGAAATACTACATACAATTAGACAGACAATAATTTTGGTGTCAGAAATCTATTATCTTTCATTAAAATATATCTGTAGTTAGTCATAACAATGAAAACACTTGCTGTGCTTTCTTCTAGGGAACATTTCTCCAATGTGGGTCACACCCTCCTATGAGGACATCGGACCACCAGGGCAGTTCCCAAATGGCAGTCATGTTACTGGGCAAAAAGAGAAAGATACCAGTCAAAAGTAGTAGTAGCAGAGGGTAGACTGCAATTGGCCGGAGGTTTCAGAGAATGATGGAGTAAGGAGAACACCCTGGAAGAGTTCTGGAATTAATGACAACAGAAGTAAGTACTGTAATGTACGCAGTCTTGCTATGATGGTGGTCTCTGAGTGAATGTACTAATAGACCATCGGGATAAGCAGATGTGGGAGGGAGAGTGGGACCATATATACGCTTGTCGGAGGATATTTTTATTCCTGGATATTTACCCTCGCTGCCACTACATTCATAGATCTGGTAGGGCAATCAGAGGGCAACGTTTTAAAAACTTCTTGGAAATAACTGAGACTAAGATCAAAGAGTATAACTTTGTCCTCAAACTCTGCCCCCTTCTTTGGTGATTAGCAACTGGGATCTTAAAAGCTTGTGAGCAACAATCACTTCTCCCTCCCCGTGCAAAAGAATGATGAGCATCAAAGACACATGGAAACAACTGATCCAATGGATTAATGGACCACTCCAACATCAATCTCCAAGACCCTGACAACAGAAGAACTGGACGATGCCTGACTACCACTGCCAACTGCTCTGATCACATTAAAGGGTCCTGGAGAGATTAGGAGAAAAACATGGAACAAACTCAAAATCATGATGGAGATCAGGCTTGATTGTCAGAAAGAGAGACTAGGTGAACCTCCAAGACGATGGTAGTTGGTCACCATTCAGGGACCAAACTTACCCCTGTGGCCAAACAGCAGATATGTCTACAAAGGGTATAATTAGGGTGAATGTGTGTGTGTGTGTGTGTGTGTGTGTGTGTGTGTGTATCTTTGAACAGATTCCCATTGGGATCAAGTGGGCACATTTATCCAGGGACAAGCTTAAGAAGGATAAGGAAAGGAGGAACGGAGATGGGAGACAGAGAGGAGATGGGATAGGTGATGTTACACTGAGGGGATGCAAAATGTGATGAAACAGAATGTGTATGAATCATCGCATGTAAAAATGATGACCTGCTCTATAAACCTTCCACCAATTCACAGTAACAATTTTGGGTTTGTTTTTTTTTTTTAAAGAAGTAGTAGGAGCCATATCCAGGGAAAAGCGGAAAGTCAAAGAACATGAATATATATTTCTGTACATGTGTTCCCTTGGAGGGAGAAAGATGGGGCTTTTTACTCCCATGAAGAGTTACACACTGATCTGTCTTGGAAGAAGGACAGCATGCTTGGTAAAGTGGAAGAGTAGTGAAAAAGAGGAAGGTCCTCAAGGAGATGGGTTGACCCCAAGGCTGCAACAGTGGGAAGGGGCCTGGGGATGATGTGAGGATGGTGCAGGACCGTACAGTATTTCCTTCTGTTTTGCATAAGCTTGCTGTGGGTTGGAGCCAACTTGATGGCACCTCACAACAACAAAGAGTCACAATCTTGCCCTACCTTGCCCTACAGGGTTGCTATGAGTTGGCATCAACTTGATGGCAGTGAATATGGTTTCGTTTTTAGTTCCCCCCAAAACTACCGATTTTAGTTGGTTCCCAAGAGAACCAAGACAATGGTGGAGGAGGTGGGGAAAGGAAAACAAAAGGATGAATACAAGGAAGAAAAGGGTAGTGGGGTCATGGGGCATTAATCCACCCAAGGGGAGGGTATTGTTTATATCTCCACAGGGAAAGTGGGACCAGACTTCAACCCAGTGTCGCAAGGTGTGAATGCAATATCCCGGCGTGGAGGAGGGAACCGGTGGAGAGGTCTGGGAGGCTGACCCCAGCACCATAAATTAAGTGGATTCCTGCCCCTCCCCCGAAAAGAATTTGTTCCAAAGGACGACATTGACTCTGCAGCTATGGGAGATGGACATATTTGATCAGAGCACACGGGAGCAGATGAAGGGGCAGGAGGAGAGAGTGGAGCACAGCCTGGCCCACCAGGCCGTGATGATGATGTTCCTGAGTAGAGCAGCCAGTCCACAGAGAGAACAACATGGCTGGCCCTACTACGAGACATGATGCCCCTCAGTGACTAAGGGCGATACAGGGGACAGCACCGGAGACACAGTGTGGGAATTGCACCTGACCTGATCCCACCACACCGAGGCAAATCACTGGGGGAGTGCAGCGGAACAGCAAGGGAATGGAGTGGCAAGGTCCCCAGGGAATGCTGAAAGTGGACTTTGGGGCCAGGGCGTGGTGCCCCAACAGACTGGACTGGAAAATGCTCCTAAGGGCCAGCAAACGATCCCTGAACTAACTACAAGCTTTTCTCTTGTGAAAAAAAAAAAAAAAGAATCAATCATAGCACCATAGAATGTTAGAGCCAGAAGTTACTCAAGCCTTTCTAGTCCAACCACCTTATAGACAAGGAAAGGGAGATGCAAGAAGATCCAAGAGTTTTCCCATAGTCACTAACAAATTAGGGGCAGAGGATTAGGGTAAGAAAAAATATCAATTTCCCCATACATCTGAGGACAGTGCTTTTGCAGTTTCAGTAAAATTTCCAAGCTTCTGAAGCCTTTTCAGCTATGCTAGCTGAAGTGATTGAGATGAAGCACTATGGGACAGTTAGCAATAAAATTGTTGGTTGAGAAATGGTTTCCATAGGAAATAGGACTATCCCATCAGTTATTCCACATACTGTACTTTGGCTTCACAAATGACAAGGTGGATGTATCCCTATTAGAAGACAGGGCTTCTTTTCAAGATGTTCTCATCAGTGAGGCGAAGGGTTAATACAGCACAGATTGCCATTTAACTGGTTGGTTTCCACAGTGAAATCAGGAGCCCAGAGAATCTGATAGTGCAGTAGACCACACTGCTGCACCCAAAGCACCCGCTTTTGTCTCCTCATCTACTTGAGAAGTGCATACACAAACGACGAGCAGTGGTAAGGACACAGGAAAGGTGTGGCTTGCCTGAGCGGTTTGGGTAGAAAAACCTGTGCTCAGGAGGTCTTTGGGCACATATCTTGTGTTTTCATTTCTAAAGAAAATAGACTAGACAGAGGACTGTAGAGGTGACCACCTCTTTTTGAAAAGTCTCTACAATTAAAAGACAAGATCATGGCGACCCAAAGCCCATCTGTAGGCAACTGGACATCCCCTTACAGAAGGATCACGGGAGGAGATGAGCCAGTCAGGGTGCAATGTAGCAACGATGAAACATACAACTTTCCTCTAGTTCCTCTATGCTTCCCCCCACCCCACCCCCACTATCATGATCCCAATTCTACCTTACAAATCTGGCTAGACCAGAAGAAGTACACTGGTATAGATAGGAACTGGAAACACAGGGAATCCAGGACAGATGATCCCTTCAGGACCAGTGGTGAGAGTGGTGATACCAAAGGGTGGAGGGAAGGTGGGGTAGAAAGGGGGAAGGATCTACGTATAACCTCCTCCCTGGGGGTTGGACAACAGAAAAGTGGGTGAAGAGAGACATCGGACAGTGTAAGATATGGCAAAATAATAATAATTTATAAATTATCAAGGGTTCATGAAGGAAGAAGGGTGGGGATGGAAGGGGTAAAAATGAGGAGCTGACATCAAGGGCTCAAGCAGAAAGCAAATGTTTTGAGAATGATGATGGCAACAAGTACAGGTGTGCCTGACACCATGGAAGGATGTAAGGACTGTGGTAAGAGCGGGCAGCTCCATAGCGTGGGTTTTCCGAGTCCCGCTCTAACCGCCATCACCTGCTCCTTCTAGAGTCCTTTCCTTTCTGTTTCCAGACTGGAGCAAGTACGGCATTCCTCTCAGGCTGCAGGAAGGGCAGTGCCTATAAAACACATGCAAGCTGATATGCTTTTATCATGCAAGACCATGAAGCCAGGCAAACTGATGAAACGCACCAATCAATTTGAATTTGACTGGGAGTCAAAGACTTATGAAGAGGCAATGGGGCATTATTTTCAAGGGATACCGGGTATCTGCTGAGGGTAACAGAAACATTTGGAAACAGCGGTGATATTTTCACATGATGATGAATACACTCAATGTCCAGTATATGTAAGAACTGTTACCATAGCAAAAGTTTTGTTACATATTTATTTTTGCCACATTAAAGAACTACAGGGGGCTAGAGGGGAGGAAAAGGATGGCATTTTCTTTGGACATATTTCAGTTACAAACAACTAGCAACCTGCCTGTTAGCACCATAGTAAAAAGCAAGAAGCGCATCTTCAGAGGCTCATATACTTAAAACTCTTTCAGTGAAGTGTACATCATTAAGGGATGAAGGACAGAACATGGGGAAAAATACAAGGAGAGCTTGAGGTCATTAACATAGTACAAACATGAACTCACAGTGTTAGGAAGGTTAGGAGTTCGTATCCACCTAGAAGAAAAGCTTGGGGCTATGCTCTGGAAAGGCTGACACTGAAACGCCAGTGGAGAGTGATCCTCCCCGAACACACACGGGATTGCCGTGAGTCAGAATCAACTCAGCAGCAACTAATGTTGGTAGATTGGGAGACAGTTGTATTTATTCAATTTTCCCACAGACACTTTTGGGGGTTTCAGAAAAGTCCTTGGGGCGGGGACAGGGCATGTCGTGGAAAGCACTCCATTGGCAACATTATCATGAAAGCTCTCTGTATTCGTAAGTTAAGGAAATGACAAGTATCTATTGCATGACAAAGATTCCCACTCATCCTAATATGTAATTAAAAAAAATATCTCCTGTGTCGTCCGCCAGTTTGTCATGCTGTGGTGACTCACATGTTACTACAATGCTACAAGATATGCCACTGGCATGTTACATATAATCAGTCACTCGGGGTCGATTAGGCTCCCGTGGCTTTTTCAAACTAAGATAGATGAGGATGAAAGAGCCAGGGAGCTACTTCTGAAAACTAGTTGGTGAAAAAATTAGGGATCAGAACCTAACACTGTCCATTATCATGCTGGAAGATGAGCCTCTGGGATGGAGACCCTGAGAACCCACAGTGATGGGAACCATGGACTTGAGGATACCAGTCGCCGGGAAGATAGCACAGACCCGGGCCTCCTGGTTCTGGTCTAGATGAGCTCACCGTGTGTGCGCGCTGACTCCACAGCAGCCGCCGCCGCCACCTGTGAGCTAGTGAAAAGCTATGAAAGGAAAGTTGTGTGTTTCATCGGTGCTATACTGCACACTGTCTGACTCACCTCTTCCGTGTGACCCTTCTGTGAGGGGCAATCCAATGATCTACAGATGGGCTTTGGTCTCTACTCTGAGTTCCCCCTCATTTACATGGATATGATTTTTTGTTCTGGGTCTTTGACAACTTTCCTCTAGTTCTTTAATGCTTCCTCCCTCCACTATCATGACCCCAATTCTACCTTACAAATCCAGCTAGATCAGAGCATGTACGCTGGTACAGATAAGAGCTGGAAATGCAGGGAATCCAGGACAGATAAAAACCCCTCAGCACCAACAATGAGAGCAGCGATACCAGGTGAGTAAGGGAAGGTGTGGAGAGAAAGGGGAAACCAATCATAATGATCGACAAATAACCCCCTCCAGCGGGACGGACAACAAAAAAGTGGGTGAAAGGAGACATCGGTCAATTTAAGATATGAAAAAGTAATAATAATTTCTAAATTATCAAGGGTTCATAAGGAAGGGAGAGTGGGGGATGGAGGAAAGAAATGAGCAGTTCCAAGGGCTCAAGTAGAAAGAAAATGTTTTGAGAATGATGATGGCAACAAACGTACAAATGTGCTTAACACAATGGATGGATGGATGGATGGATTGTGATAAGAGCTGTACAAACCCCCAATAAAATGAATAAAACAACAAGCTTAGCAAAAATAAAATACACAAAAGTGGAAGCGGATGAATCAGCTTATGAGGAAGGTGAACATGCATACAAAACTAGCAATGCAGCTTGATCAGGACCAGACCCCACCGGCAGGCAAGCTCAAGACTACAACAAGACGAGTGAAAGCCACTCCGAGATCTTGGAACGATCCCCTGAGGAATGGGTGGGGCAGCAGGGAAGGCGGCAGGGGATCTGGGCTGATGGAGCTGCACTGTTCAGAAGCATTAAAGTGAGCGAGCATACTGTGTTCCTAGAATCAAAATGGAAAGGTGGGCTGGGCGAGGTGCACTGTGTAAGACCAGAAGGAGCCAGGGAGCCTTGGGTCTGATTAGGAAGCCAGCAGAGGTGTTTCAGTTTCTTGGTTACAAGGAGTAAAGCCAAGCCAAACCAAACTCACTGCCATCCAGTTGATGCCGACACACAGTGACCCTATAGGACAGGGTCAAACTTCCCTGTGAGTTTAAGTGTTTACTGTTTATGGAAGAAGAAAGGCCCGTCCCTCTCCAGAGGAGTGGCTGGTGGTCTCGAACTGCCAAGCTTGAGGATTGCAGGCAGCATGCAACCATGAGGGCACCAGCGCTCCGAACCCTTGTGAGGATGGTAAGTGGCTCTGAATATAGCACGAGTGTTTGTTGAACCTATTTTTTTAAATTCCTCTTGGATTAGCACTGGAACGGAATTGCTGAGTCATAGAATAGATACACGTTTAACTTTATAATAGACCCCGTGCAATTCCTGAGCAATTGTACCATTTTACATTATTACCAGCAAGGGTGAGAATTCCCGTTGTTCGACATCCTTTCCGATATTTGATGTTGTCAGCCTCTCGAGTTGTCTTCTCTTTAATGGGTACACATGGTGTATCTGTGATGTTAATTTGCATTTCCACAGTGAGCAGTAATGTTGACCATCTCTTTAAGACACTAATGCCTTCTTCTGTGACGTGTCTGAGTCTTTCGTCTATATTGTATTTTCTTCCTTATCCTGACGCCTAGCTGTCAACACATAATGCACAGGAAGGTTTGGCTGAAATCACCTTTTGTTTCCCCATAGGTCTCATGCTGGCCCTTTGCTAGAGTTTTCACGTCAAAATCTTGAAACACTTTTTCCTAGCCCAGGCGCTTTGCCCTCCCCCCACAGGTCTGCATTCCCTAAGCCCAAGAAACTTCCTTGACCAAGGTAGAACTCTGTCTGAGTGGACAGGAGTGAGGAAATGCCGGCCATTACCAGCTCACATTAATGACTTCCCTCGCACCTTCCTGCGTGGAAGGCTCCAAAGTCAGGAAGAGCCGATGGAATTTAAAAAACGTCTGGGCAGTCCAGAAAGTTGCAAGAAGATCCGACATGTTCATAAGAATGAACATTCTGATCTTAAAGCTAGTGGATCTAGAAAAAAGGCATATTGCAGGACAAGTCATTTGCAGGAACTTGGCATCCGGTTTGCTGGCATCCCACTATGAAACCACCCAACGAATTGGTGCAGCACTGAGTTCTGGGAGGGCCTGGGTTTGGAATTCCTGGGGAGTCGCCCGTCAGGCAGGAGTTACTTTGGCAGTGCACAGCTAGGAACCTGGCACTGCGGCTGTCTGCACCGTGTTGATCTCTGGCTTTCACTTGTTTTTAGTTTCACTTTCTTTTAATTATGGTCTCTCCATCGCGGACCTGAACAACACCATTCTTCTGGTTTGTTAGTTAATTTTAATGATAACAGCATATTACCATTAGCCTGGCTTCCCAGGTCACACTATATTGCAGGGAGCAGATTGTTAATTAAATGGTAATGTTTTCTGAATTTGGAAGTCATTCCTATAGTTAATAGTTATTAGTTACCTTGAAATTGTAAAAAAAAAATCATCAGTATAAAAACTGATGTAATTAGCAAGCTGCCCTCCAAGAAGCAGATCACATCACACTCCGTCCAAAGGAACAGCTCTGCTGACGAGGCACGGACATAGTTCCGAGAAGTCATGGATCACGAGGGGCCAGGGAAACGGTGTCGCCCAGCTCACATCCAGAGGCGGCATAATTTATGAAGCGCTGAGGACAGTGGGAGGGGGGCTGTCAGAAATGCTAAATTCTCAGTGGAATTATTACATTCCCTTTGAAAGATTCCATGTCATTGAAACGAGGTAATCTGGGGAAGCTTGGAGGTTCTGTACCATTGGGAAAAGTGCAAAGATATTTAGAAACGAAGCCAAATTTCTTCAGCCCTTTTCCCACTGGAAATCAGGCCCAAGGTCTTATGAAAGCAGACATTCTTTTCAGGCACCAGAGGAAATACTGCAAGAAGGATGCCATGGTATTTTGAAGCTTCAGGGTCCACCAATATTAGAAAGGTCAGAGCTATGCCGAAAGATATCGAATATGCCTTTAAGATCTATACTTGCTTGATCCCAAAGCAGACTCCTTTCAATTATTGAAGATCAGATATTGTCTGTGGGCTTAAGGGGAAGAGAGAATGTGAAAATTAACCAGGCTGATATAGGCTGATGACTCGAACAAGCTTATTAGCAGTTCTTACATTATTGTGACTTTTGATAGGTAACATTTCTAAAACTTATTAGTGAATGCTTCCCCATCCCATAATGAATAAAAAGAAAAAAACATTTCCATCGAGTCAATTCCAGATCAAGGCAACCCGACTGGGCAGAGCAGAGTAGCCCTGGAGGGTTTCCAATGCTGTCATCTACAGCCGTAGAGTGTCACGTCTGTCTCCTGAGTAACAGGACTGGTGGGTTCCAACTGCCAACCTTCCAGTGGGCAGTGAAGCACTTAACCATTGAGCCACCGAGCACTAAACACTATAGCAGTGTCTGTGCTTTCAGGAGTTATTTTCTTTGAGGGAACTCGGGTTCAGAGAGGCCACGGGATTTGCCCAACATCACACGACTTTATCATTGGCCGGACCTATATTCCAGTTAGGAGTCTTGGTAGCACAGTGGTTATGAGTTGGGCTGCAATCTGAAAGGCCAGCAGTTCAAAACTATTAGCTGCTCCTCAGGAGAAAGGCAGGGCTTTCTACTCCTGTGAACAGTTAGTTTCAGAAACTCACAGCGGCAGTTCTACTCTGTCCTACAGCATCGCTGTGAATCAGCCTCGACTCGGTGCCAGTGAGTTTGCTGTTCTGGTTATGTTCCAGTCGTTTTCTTTAGCTTTTATAAAAGTATCAAGTTTTAATCTAATAAAAAGATTAAAATGACTAAATATACTTGACATTTTGGAATAGAATATGATTCACCTTGAAGAAGAACACTTTGAATTTTGGCACAGCAGACTGGCTATTTCCTTTTGTCAAATCATTTTTATACAACTCCTGTCTGGTCTATAATGGCTCTGTGGTATGTACTTTCCGAATATAGATGAAATCACTCCTCCATTAATGCTTCAGTGAAACCGTCCCTCAACAAGGGAAAAGTTTGTTCAATGTTGGGAAGTGACATCCACAAAATATTTCAAAACCACCTCATACAACATTCAAACCTTTTTTTTTTTTACCCCCTCATACCCACCCGTTCACTACTCAGTATGACCATTAGGGCCTGGGTCATCAAGAGATTTCTTCAAATAGGTTGTATTGTTTTCTGTCAAGCAGCCATTGATTCCCTTGGAGGCCCATCATCCCCATTACCCATTTCTATAGGGGTAAGGAGTCCTGCTTCTGAGGTATTTACAAGGAATTTTATAACTGTTTCTATGGCAACAGAGGACGAGAATGCTACTTCAAGCCATTTAAAATGATAATTCTCCGAAACAAGTACATACCTTTTTGTCGGCTACCTGGTCATCGAAAAGTCAAGGGTCACTTGGTTAGCCGTTTGAAGAAATATTTTACTCCTCGCTTCTTCCACCTGGTCAGAAACTTGATTTCAAGAAACACGAATGACCACAGAGCAATTTTAGCAACAGTTTTAGCTGAACCCTTTGTGGTAAACAATGGCATTTCCTGGGTGCAGAGTGATTGGACTTTAAAATGAACCATCAGGCCCACAGGCAAGCTCAGTACAGCAAGCAGGCCAGCGTTCCAGGCTAGCACTTTAGTTTTTCTCTTCAGAATCAAATATCAGAAATAAGCCTTTTCCATTTATGTATGATACCAGAATAAATAAAGGTGCCTCACAAGGGAAGCATTTTGATTCAACTCCATTCCACAGACGGTTATGAGGCTGATGTTAGTGTGGCACTGCAGAAAGCCAGCAGGCTTCTTCCTCCTCAGGACTGGATTCAAATCCTCGCCGTGGCTGGGGGGCCCTGAGAGGGTTACTTATCAGCTCCAAGGCTCTTTCTTCACCTGGAAATTAGAGACCATAATGCCTCTACTGTCAGAGTGTTTTAAGGATTAGAAATAATATATATGCAATCTGGGACCCACGTGGTTCTATCATAGAGGAGAAACAGAAGCTCGGAGCAATTAGGAGTACCCCAGACCCTGACTTAAGTTTCTCAGAGCACAACAAAAGAGGCCCCGTTTGCCATGGGGAGCGGCTCTTCATGCGATCACCTCAGTACCATTCATGCCCCCCCAAAGTCCTGCCCTCATCGGGCTATCCGTTCCTCCGAACCCCTTCCGCCCAGTCCATTTTATCTCTTTGACTCCCTGTCTGTCTCTCGCTTCCGTATCACAAAGGTCTGGACCTCTGGCAAAAGTCTGATTCTGCTCAGAGGGCAGCGAAGGGAAAGAAACTGGAGAGCAAAGCCAGGATTCTCTTTCAATGGCAGAAAGGGTATCGGAAAGGCTATGAGCACACACCATCATGATATTTGCTTGATGATATACATGTCATAAATAGCTCAGTGCTTAGGCTCTAGTAGATGTTCGATTAAAAAGATCTTAGATTAAGGAGAACAGCAGCCAGTGATGGATTGAGGAGAACAGCAGCCAGTGATGGTTCTGAGGTAGAATTCACATCTTCCGTTCAGGAGACCCAGGCTCATATTCTGGCCAAGGCGCTTCAAACACAGCCACTGCCTTTTGGTTCATGGCGATGTTCATGTTCCAGCAGAGTTTTCAGGCTAAGATGGACCACAAAGAGAGGGCTGGTGATTTACTTCCAAAAAACAGCCTGTTGAAGCCGAGTGGCTGGTTCATAACGTTTCAGTCTGCAGCGGATCATTGGGTGGCTCAGGGCCAGGCAGCGCTTTGTTGCCTTCTACCTAAGCATCGCCGTGGCTCAGGCAGATTCCACAGCAGCTAATAGCACTGACTAATGAGTATCTACAAGGCACCTGATACTGATCTCGTGCACACAGCACAAGGGTTAGAGCACAACAAGGAACAAGATAAGATCTCTGCCTTTCAGGAGTCGCATCGCCAAAGTTATTAATGAGTGTTGCTGTCTGTGGCGGAGGTATTATGTGTTGGGCCGTTAATCACAAGGTCAGCAATTCAAAACCACCGGCCTCGCCAAGGGAGAAAGAAGAAGCTTTCTACTCCCATTAGGAGTTTTAGTCTCCTAAACCCACAGGGGCAGTTCTACTCTGTCCTATGGGGTCGCTAGGATTCGACATCAACTCAATGGCAATGAGTTGAGTAAGATCGTGTCTGAACCAATAGACATTCAGTCAGTTATTTCTATGAAATATCCTAGGCAGAGTAAAACATTTACCGCACACATGATAAATGAATGTGCTGGTTATTGTGTTCCAGTTAACTAATTTCAAGATGGCCAGACAGCATTCCTTAAAAACAAAAATCCCATCAAATGCAAGTCATTTAAGATAAGTATGTTCTAGTTGCATAGTTGAAGTCCCTCTGTAGTCCTCTTAACTGCTAACCAGAAAGTTGGAGATTTCTGGCCACCCAGAGGCCACGGAAGAAAGGCCTGGCAGTCTCAGAAATCTGCCACTGAAAACGATGGAGCACAGGTCTACTCTGCCACAAGGCCCCCAGGAGTCGGGTGATGCATACTTTGTAAAAATTGCTATTTGTGGGTTGTGTGCGCATTAAAGCGCTATTGATGTGCGTGCATCACCGTCTGTTTGTACCGTGATGTCACTGGCCACGAGTGGATTGGAATGAGAAAGCATAAATATTTCATTTACCATATTCCTTGGGTCTTTCCTTTCCTTTTTTTTTTTTTTTTTAATAACTACCACTCTGTTCTAGGCTTAAATGGGTTGCTCGGTTCGAGCTCGGGAACTGATTAAGTGCGCTTTGGGGACAAAGGACTGACTTCTCCAAGTTTCAGTTCACAACCTGCCGAGTGGCGCGCAGTTTAGCACTGTCTGCCTCAGAGGGGTGTCTTCAGCTCGCACGAGCGCGTGTACATTTAGCCCCGACACGGAGGCGGGCACGCGGCCAGCACTCAAACCAACGCTGTTCCTCTTTTGTTCTCACTGGTTGCCATTGCGCGCATATCATTTTATTATCGGAGCTGCGCGCGATGCCTTATTCACGGGGATCGTCGCTCTGCCCTGTAATGCCATGCCTTCTAACCGTGCTCCGGCTCATCTCGCTGGTCTGCCACTGGGTGATAGACTTGGTGAACTTCGCAGTTCACGTGCCATAGAAGACAGCAGTTTCACTTGCAGATCTAAGAAGCCGACTCCAGCCGAAATTGCAATGTCCATTTCCCATCCACTGGCAAGCTTCTTCCCTTTGCCCCGCCCAGGCCTGAACAGGGCTCCTGCAGCTCAGGGGAGGGGACACCCCAGCCTGGAATCCTGGACCCCACCTGCTCCTCCTCCTCTGTGACCGTCCTGCCTGCTGCTTCCGGCCCCTCCGATTAAGACCAAGAGCAAAGACATAAGGGGGATGGAGGCTGCTGCTTCTTGTACTTCTCTCTTCACCGTCAAATGGCCCCTCGTCTGGAACCTGTCCCGTGGCTTGCTTTTTCTCTCCGGAAGCACACGTGTTGGTTTCCTGAGACTCACCGCCCGCCCTCTCCACACGGCCAAAATGCCAAACCCGGCCCCTTTCTCCTTAGGAAAGCAGTCCTCTCTCTGGCCTTCAGAACTCAACCCCTTCCCAGGCCGCGTATTTGGCTTTTTCCGGTCAAACTCTGGAAGGGTGGCCTCTCCATTGCTATTTCCTCCGGCCCAGCCCTCCCACCTCCAGGCAAGAGTCAGGCTTCAGATTCCCCAGTTCCCCTAATTCCAGGGAGCATGTGACTTCAGGGGGAAGAGATGCACCCGTGGTTCCACGCCTGCAAATTCTTTTATGTCCCAGCATCTTATATCTCAGTATTCATAAATTGATATAGAATGACAGCACGAAAGGGTGGAGAGTAACATCCGCTAGCCATCCAACATAGATGTATTTAACAACTGTCTTTAGAATGTGCAGGCTCTTATTACCTATTGTCCTCAGCAGGGAGTCTCAGCGGAAACCCTGAGACAACAGGAAAAGTCCCATCCAACATCCTGTTACATTTTTATTATGCCTGGACTTTTACAGCAGTCTTTTAATTGGTTTTCCTGCCTCCTGTCACCCACTATTTCATGCAATCCCATTCCTAACAGCCAGTCTTTCTCAGAAATTCCCGATTCCTGTCTAGTTTCTCTTCAGTAAATTCCAGTGGCTTTCTCAGATCCTCAGTACCTCCAACAGCCCTTTTAAAAGTAGGGTCGCCAAACTGAATATAATTTCAGAAGATTTGCTCCTCAGCTATCACAGTGGTTGGGTTTCTAGGAATCCCCAAAATTCCTTTTGGTGACCCTGGTTACATCTGACTACCAATTTGTCAAGTAAATTCTCCAGAATACCAACACCAAAACTAACTAACTAACTAACTAACTAACTAACTAAACTAAACTAACCTAACTAACGGAATCCACCAAATTCACAGCCATCAAGTTGATTCCAATGCATAGTGACCCTGTGACAGGGTAAAACTGCCCCTGTGAGTTTCTGAAACTAGAACGCTATACGGGAATAGAAAAACCCCTTTTCCTCACAGAGTGGCTGGTGGTTTTGAACTGTTGACTGGAATTAGCAAGCCAAAGTTCAACCACTACACAACCAGGGCTCCTATGAATTCAATGAGTGTTTTATAGTATAATTAGAGATCCCTGTGGCACTGGAAAGTATATCTTTACTATATACGAGGGGTACACCCCCCCAAATGGGAAAAAGCTCCAATGGGTGGAACTTTTGTAGTACACCTTTTTCCCACTAGGCAAACATCAAGCAACTCGCTCTGAGTTAGTGCACCCAGTGGCATCACCTGGGAAGGTTCTCTCTGATCACAGTGAAGTTTTTCATAAAAGCTGTTTCACTCAAACTTGTTTTTTTGTGATGGCTGATTTAAGAGGACAGCATACAGCTGTGAAATTTTGTTTCCTGCTCAGGGAAAATGGCACAGAAACTGTTGTGATGTTGAACACAGCTTGCAAGGTCAGTGCTGTGGGAAAAACCCAAGTGTACAAGTGAGTGGTTTTCTCATTTCAAAAAGGTGAAATGTCGATTGATAACAAACCTCATTCTGGACAACTGTCAACTTCTTGAAAGGATGAAAATTTCAACAAAAGTCATGCACTTTTGCTCAAAAAATGACGACAGACCATTGAAGAGATAGGACAGTTCTTGGAGCTCAGTTCAGCGAATGTTAACAGATGATTTGGGTTGCTGCAAAATTTGTGCCTAGGGTTCTGACTGACCAGGAAAAAGAGAATTGAGTGGAAATATTCTGTACTTTGAAAGAACAGCTCCGAAGCATCCAGACACGGCACTATTCATATGACCCCCAAAGCAATGACCCCCAAAGCAAACATCAATCAAGCCAGTGGAAGACGCCGTACGCACCACCTCACCCACAAACCGCTCATCAAGTGACATCAAAGATTAAAACGATGCTCATTTGGTTTTTTGGTGTGTTTTTTTTATGTGAGGGGGATATGCATTCGGAATTTGTTCCCCCAGATACACTGTTACTCAAGCTTTCTGCTTAGAGGTTCTGAAAAGACTACATAACAGTGTGCAACAAAAGTGCCTGATTTGTGGCAGACACGTGACTGGTTTTCCACCAGGACAATGCACCCGCTCATGCAGTCACTTCAGGGCATCAGTTTGGGGCAAAAAACAGCATGCCTCTCTTATCCCACACACCTTACTTACCTGACCTCACCCCATGCAACTTCTTTTTGTACGTTGAGATGCTTACAACGCTACTGGATCCAGAAGACTTCCAACCCACTGGCCTGTGATCTTCCTGCTTTCAGCTTCATTGCATGTGTTTCATGAGTCTGAAGAGGACTTTATAGATTGGTATCAGACATGAGGTAGTTAGTTTATTATGTCAACCTGGCCGATAAACACATGTGGGGTTAATTGAAGGGCGGAGGAATAAATGGCTCAGTGAACCTCCCCTTGCTAGTTCTCGGGTCTCTTGCTTTCTGATGATCCGACCAGGGTGCAGCTGCCTTAGCCATTCCCTGCTTTAGCTGGCAAGGCTCATTTCCTGCAAGACATCCTGAGGAGAAGCCATGTGAGCCTACTCCAATGCAACCCTGGGTGCTGGAGCACCCATTTGGTGACCCCTGTCAGCGCTGAGATGCTTATTCACTGATTCGGCTTTCCTCCTGCAGTCAGCATCACTGTGTCTGTTTTGTGAGATGGAGGAGGACTTTGTGGATTGGTGTCAGACATATGGGTTAATGTTGGACTTGTGGGCTTGGGCAGCACTGGGTTGGGATGTTTTCTTGATGCACACTTATCCTTTATATAAAACTCTCTTTTATACATGAGTTTCTGTGGATTTCTCTAAAGTACCCAGACTAACACAGACATATGGGTTAATATTGGACTTAAGGACTTGAACTAGACTGAGATGCTTTCTTAATGTACAATTACCCTCTATATAAAACACTCTCTGGTACACATATGAGTTTCTATGGATTTGTTTCTCTAGTTTATCCAGATGAACACACCCAGGAACATATAACTCCATTTTCCTGGTTTTACATATACAATCATGGTGACTCAGAGAGGCTGTAGCATGTCCAAAGTCACCGGGTCACTTGAGCACACGTTTGAGTGGGCATTGACTCCATGGCTGTGGGTTTAGTTTGGTTTCAGGAGAGCTGTGCCTAGGACTTCTCTTTCCTACGCTGTAGCTGATTTCGCCATCCCAGGTGATAGTGTGCTCGTGGATCAATTCTTTGTAAATCACCGTCCAATTAGTCCCTGCACTGAAGAAGGTCACCTCCCTCTACCAGAAAAGAATGCTCTTTCTAAAATTGTTACTAAGGCCTTCTCTAATAGCAGAGAGGAGGAGAAGATTATTACCATTAAAAGGAGCTAAAATGGGCTCCAGACACAGAAGATGCTGATGGACTTTTGGGTTATAAAACAGAAGGCACCAGAGCATATCCTGGGTAGAACAGGCCGAGACTAAACAAGCCGAGTGGCTCGAAACAATATAATAACAGGAATTTTCTTTTTCCAGTGGGAATTTTGGAGGGAGGTATTTCAGCAGGACCAGCCTGTAGAGAAGGGAGAACAAGGAGAGAGAAAAAGCCCTTGGAGACAATGAGAGTGCAAATCAGGGAGGGAAATGAATAAAAAGAAACCCCCAATGGCAGAAAACTGTAAAGCAATAAGAGTTTATATTAAAGTGGAAGTGCTTTGTTCTGCTCTATTGTAAGCACTCTCCATTATCCGCAGGTCTCTAGTGAAAGTCTGTGTGGCGCAGTGAGTTAGTGGATATGGCCTTTCTAGCTATGGTCTTTGTAACACCCCGCAAAACAAATGACCTGGAAGTGCCATACCAACTGGATATAGTCCTTTTCCTGATATGTTTAGGGAAGAAAAATTGGGGAAGATGCTGATAGAAATATCTGAGTTAGTTGTGAGTGATTGCTAACAGGTTCAATTGTGGTTGTAAAAATTTAGAACTCCAAAGTGGGATTTGGTCAATTCTGCCGTTCCACTGGGTATTAAATGAGCTAGCTATCTCAGCATCAAGAAGTGAGAGAGGGGTCTTATTCCGTCAAGGAAAAAAGAGCCAGTAGTAGAGCAGGTCGTTTGGACCCTTAGACTCTGTACACGGGGCCTCTTAGATCTAGGAAACAGAGAACTGTGATACCGGATGAAGTGGCAAAGTAGCAGAAGCAGCAGAACCAAGAGTCAAAGCACAACTTGGAGCTTTGGGTTTTCTGAAGCAAGAAAAACTGAGTGTCTTCAGACTGAAGGCTTCTTTCCAGAGTGGGTACCTCCGGGCACTTAATGGGGGGAGCCAAGTTTGTTGCTCTAGAGCTGCCTTTGAGCCTTTATTAGAAGCACAGAATGAGCTTTGTGATATTGCCCAAGCAAGTCAAAAGAGAGGGAGCGTATAATTGGGCCTTAGAGAGCTGTGTCTTTGGCCGTGGCGGAGAAGCTGCTGTACTGACTGAAGAACTGTATCTTGAGCATTTCTGATCATGAATGTTAACCTTTTAACTAATCTTATAAACCCTGTAATCATAAGCATGGTCTATGAATTCTGTGAGACCCCTAAAATAAATTATCAAACCCAATATAGGAGTAGAAAGTACTGTAGGAGGAATGATTAGTGCCAGATTTAGTATGGGGGGGAAAAAAGATTGAAAGGTGGAATATTCCAGGCTGCTTCCTCCTAGGAATTAGCCTTAGATTACGTTGAATTTCAATCTCCTTCCCCAATATGAAGTCAGAGGAGGACAGGCATGACCTTCTTGTCATTTCTTATCATGAGTTATACATACAGGCATTAGAGGGGCCTTGAGGAATTCAGGACTAGACAGTTTGCCATGCTTAAAATATATGCACGTGGGCACGATAAAAGTAATGGAATATCCTGGCTGCCAGGTTGCTTTGGTAAGCAAAATGATACCCCATCCCTAGCCTCCCCAGATGTCTACATCCTAGTCTTTGGAACCCATGATTATGCTACCACACAGGACAAAGGGACATGATGGTTACTAATCTGCAGATTGGACTGCATGGACAATAATAAATTATGGATAACCTTGAGTATAATGGGAATTCCAGAATACTTTATTGTACTCATGGGGAACTTGTACGTGGATCAAGAGGCAGTTGTGTGAACAGAACAAGGGAATACTGCCTGGCTTAAAATCAGAAAAGGTGCACGTCAGGGTTGTATCTTCTCACCATATGTACTCAATCTGTATACTGAACAAATCATCAGGCTCATATAAAGAAGAATATGACATCAGGATGTGATGAAAGCTTTTAAACAACCAGTGATGTGCAGATGACACAACCTTGCTTGCTGAAAGTGAGGAAGACTTGAGGTACTTGCTGATAAAGATCAAGAATTACAGATTTCAGTATGAATCAAAACTCAATGTAAAGAAGACCAAAAGCCTCACAACTAGACCAATAGGTGACATATCATGATAGATGGAGAAAAGTTTGAAGTTGTCAAATATTTTTTCTTGCTCAACTCCACAATGAATGCCCAGGGAAGCAGCAGAAAAGAGATCAAAGAATACATTACACTGAGTAAATTTGGCACATGAAAAAATCTGAATCTGCTGAGTAAGTGAATCTGAGCCTGAACACATAAATCTGACATGTTGCAAAAGACCTCTTTAAAGTGTTGAAAATCAAGTATGTTACTTTGAGGACTAAAGTGTGCCTGATCCAAGCCATGGTATTTTCTTTTTTTTTTTTTTTTTTACCCTAACCCTAACCCTAACCCTAACCCTAACCCTAGCCATGGTATTTTCAATTGCCTCATACACATATGAAAGTTAAAGATTGGGTAAGCAAGACTGAAGAAGAACAAAAGCCTTTGAATGATGCTGCTGGTGAAGAATATAAACAATACCATGAACTGCTGAAAGAACCAACACAGCTGGATTGGGAGAAGCACAGGCATAATGAATGCTCCTTAGAGGCAAAGATGGCAAGACTTCATCTCACATGCTTTGAGCATGTTTTCAGGAGAGACCAGTCCCTGGAGAAGGACATTGTACTTGGTGAAGTAGATGGGCAGCAACAATGAGGAAGACCCTTGACAAGACAGATTGACATAGTGGCTGTAATGAATGGCTCAAACAATTGGGAGGATGGAACAGGACTGAGAGGTGTTTCTTTCTGTTATACATACAGTCGCCATGAGCTGGCACCCACTTGATTACACCTAACGACAGCATTAGGCAAGTGGACAGGTTACCACAAGTCAAGATCAGAAAACATTGTGATATAGCCTTGGTCTACAGCAGGAGCACTCCTCAGCTAGCAGCCAAGTATCTCTCTGGTCCTCAGCCTTTCAGCCACATGGTTCCTTAGCCTCTGCCTTGTCCCATGGATTGGGAAGTCCACTTACTGCTCTGCTTCACAATTCCATGGTCTCTGTTTTCACCACTGTGCCTACTCGGGTCTGGTGTCTCTGTTCTTGGTGTGACATGGCCTCTGCTGCCTCACCACTTCAGGCAGAGATCTGGGAAGAATGCGCTTCACTGGTGGCTCTTCTTCCTTGATGTTCCCTCTGCTTCTGAACTGGTACTTTTCTATACAGAGGATGGTAAACTGACCATCCCCTCTGTAAGTGTTTCATACACCCTAGTTGCATGTCCCTACCCTGTCTACTCCTATAAAAAGTTGCAGTCTTGGAAACCCACAAGGGATGTTTACCCTGTCCTGTAGGGCCATTATCAGTCATTTAATAAGAGGATTTAGAAAAATGAATGGAAAAGCCATAATAAGACATTTCATGTCACCACAGCCATGCATGATACTCGGGGATTGGTCCCTCCTGTGTAGGAAGTGAAACCTTACCATCATCAATTCTAAGGAACATTCTGGCTGTATTTCTATGTTTGGAGGAACTCAAGTTTTGAGCGTTGATATATGTTACTCAATTAAAGGATTTCAAAGTCAAAGGAGGTTGATTAATTCTCAATGGAACAATTTTAAGCAGTTTTCTTTTCTGTGAAATGTCTCAAAACCATTAATATGCAAATGTATATTATGAATATCAGAGAAAAATATATGATATTCAGTGTTTTCAAAATTTATTTGACCTTAGAATTATTTTACTTGAAACTTCCTGTAGGAAATATGGTTCTCAGAATCACATTCTGTCATAAAGCAACACATTTAACTCTTATAGGTGAGGTTTAGCTCCTTGGGAACTGACAAGGAGGTCTGTGAGCATTGGCATTATCGTTCGAGTGGGATAAAAGCATTTTGGGAATGTAGCAAGTTTTGAAGTGGCCCACTGAATGTAAGACCCTTTCATCTAGGAGCTGTGTAGTTGTCCAGAATGCAAAGACAGTTGAGTGGAAAGCATTGGTCAGAAGGACTGTCATCTAATCTCAACTTTACCACCACATTCACCAATATTCAACCTTTTGTTTCCCTCAGTTTCTACATCAATCAAATGGGGTGATTAATAATGATGTTATAATAAAATCATACCCATTCTATGTAATTTTCAAAGAATTTTGGAGCTTCCAATGAGATAACAACATGAAAACACTTTGGAAACCTTAAACATATAATAAGCCCAAACCAAACTCATTGCCATCAAGTCAATGCTGACTTGAAGCGACCCTGTATGACAGGGTAGAACTGACTGCGAGTTTCCAAGACTGTAACTGCTTACAGGTGTAGAAAGCCCCATCTTCCTCCTGCTGAGTGGCTAGTGGTTTCAAACGGCCCATCTTGTGGATCACAGCCTAAAGTATAACCACTATGCCATCAGTTCTCCTAAACATATATTAAGATAGCATATTATTTATTAATTGACTTGGTTTTGTAACCAGGACAAGAATGTAGACCATAGATAACTTTAGCTTTTATTATTATTACTATTATTATTGAATACTTCAATCAAACAATTTCCTCCAAGACTGGTAATAAAAACAGAATTAGTGCATTTTAATTCCATTTATTTTCCTTAGCTAGATGTTCTCGCTGATAGAAATGCAATGCAATGACCAAGAAAAAGGTGGAATCAAGAGAGGGAAATAGAAGCCTGACATTTGACAAAGTCAAATTTATTGTCCTATTTTAGCTTTCTTATTCGAAAACAATGAAATTGTTACAAATTCTATCTTCAGATTTTGTGATAACTTTGGATCCAAAGTTAATAGCTGTCTCTTGACCCTCCCATTGGTGAAAACTAAGGGCATGTCTCTGTGGACACAAACCAAAAATGGCATCTGATGTTTCATTGATTTCACAGAAGAGTCAGAACAAGAGCAGGAAGAGTAGAAAATATGACTCACTACATATACACATTGTCCAGTTCATGTCACAGGACAGAACAAGACTACTGGATCAAGGGCCAACTGCAACATGGGTCTGTTTCTTGGCCCTCTTTGTTCCTACCCCAACCAAGCCTGTGGCCATGGAGTCAATTCCATCTCGTAGCAACCCTGTAGAACAAAGCAGAACCCCCCCCCCCCACGTGATTTCCAAGGCTGTACTCTTTACATAAGCAAACTGCTACATCTCTCTGGTGTAGAGAATGGTGGATTTTAAAATTTTAATTTCTTGCTCTACTTGTTTGAAAATGAAATTTGTAGCATTTTGTAGAAGTGCTGGTCTCAAAAAAAGCATTAACAATCTAATCTCTGATTTTTCTTGCTCTAGTGGTAGGAGTCATGTGTGAAGCTAAAAAGGCTAGTTACACAGGCAAACACGGTCAGGAGGGACACTCTCTTATCATGGCCATGAGACTACATGGAAGGAGGGCATTTCTATGTAGATTTTACAAATTAGGCTCTAATGTAGAGACCTTGTTCTTAAATAATCTAGTAACTTTTGATGATCAGAAATTGTACTTGGGTATTTTCTTTTTTCTATTTCTTTCATTTGATGTGAAGAGAGCAGCATTTTGTGAACAATCATGGTTTTCATGGGACTCTATACGTTTTTTTATTTATGTATTGCTATCTTTTTTAATCTTTCATTTTCAACAAAGGATTTCAAAGCACATTACCAAATGAAATCATCAAAATACCTTGTTTCCTATTTCATAGGCACAGTTGTCAGCTGTCAATAAGAAATGATAATAGAACCCAGTATTCTTTAATCTTCTGGTTTAGATTCAACTTCAACTCTGTCTACTATTCCACCAACTCTAGGCACTGGATGATTGGGTTTTTCCAACAGTAACTTAATTAGTATATATTCCTTTTTGGAATTAGAGATAAGGAACTACATGCTGGAGAAAAAGATCGAGAAAAGTTGAGGGAAACAAATGATTTCATCTTGCGAAGATGAAGTTCATTGGAAAGCAGCTGTTTTTTCCACCTCCCAAAACCCATTTTTGGGGAGTTAATACAGATATCATATCATCCCATAGTTCAATCACATCAAGAAGTATTGTACACGGGAGGATGGAGGGAAGGTGAGGGAGAAAGGGGGAACAGATTACAGGGATCTACATATAACCTGGGGGACAGATGGCAGAGAAGTGGGTGAAGGAAGACGTCGGATGGTGTAAGATATGATAAAATAATAACACTTTATAAATTATTAAGGGTTCATCAGGGAGAGGGGAGTGGGGAGGGAGGGGAAAAATGAGGAGCTGATACCAAGGGCTCAAGTAGAAAGCAAATGTTTTGAGAATGATGATGGCAACAAATGTACAAATGTGCTTGACACAATGGATGTATGTATGGGTTGCGATAAGAGTTGTATGAGCCCCCAATAAAGTGATTTAAAACAAAAAAAGAGACAAAGAAGTATTGTATAATTACTACCACAATGTTTCAAAACATTCTTTTCCCTCCTGAATTCCTTGACATCAGCTCCTTTGACCTACCGTGCCACGCCCCACTGTGCCCCCAGAAACCTTTGTTCTACTCGTTGTCCCTATAGGTTCATCAATCCTGAGTTTCATATACTGAAAAACAGAAAAACGTGTAACAAAAATTCAACCGGGTGACCCCCAATGACATAATAAATCTAAGATAAACCCAAATATGTACAAACAAAAACCAAAAATAGTACATAAAATGTTGAAAACCTGAGGATCAGGCCTGACATTCATGGAGGGGGATCTTTCGACAAGGTATTGCTGTTGACGTCAGGTTTATCATTTGGGTCTCCTATGGTCATCTCCCCGAGGCACTCTGTTTAGCAACTCCTTTCCTCCCGTTCCTCCATTATGGATAGAGGGAAACCACTGCAGGCTTATTTCCTAGGTAGATTCCCCAAGTGCTTTGAGTGCTCATTGGAAACACAAACCTCCTAATATGCTTGGAAGAACAGGGAACAAAAAAGAATGTCAATGATTTCTTTTTCCACAAAATCTGAACCAGAGCTGAACAAAGAGAATCTGAAAGCTTTTGCATATGCCATTTTAAGGCTGGACATCAATCTTCCTCCATCTGCCCCCCCCACACACACACACACTCCTTTTTTCTGGTGTTGTTTGAACAAAAACAATTATTGAAATTGAACTTGTTCGGGTTTTGATAAATCAAGATGTCAGCAAACACAAGTGCTAGTTTCGTTACAGCAAGAGACTGTAGTTTACAGAATAAAACTGACACTGGTTTTCCTGAAGCTCTACAAAGAATCCATTGTTTATTCTCATGTAAAAGCATCCTGTAAAGAAGCTCTCTGATAAGTACTTGATTTTATTTAGTTGTTTTCATAATTAAGTTATAATGCTCCCCTCTGCCTAATAATTAGCATATGCAAAGTAACAAGACTTGAAAGCCTGCTCTTTTCCCAACTGTGTCCCTTAAAGTTCCACATTGTATGGGGAGCGGGTTGTGTGTGAGCAAGTTGAGCTCTCTCCATGCTGCTCTGGCAGCTTGCTCTGCACAGTAGTTGAGGGTCAGCTCTTGGAGATGGGCCCAGCCAGAGGCCTGAGCAGGGACATCCTGCCATCTGAAACAGTCTGGAGCACAGGGAGGGGCATCAGCAAGAAGCACTCAGCTGATTCCTCTCCCACTCCCCAGGGAAGGCCACTTCCCCTGGTTGCATGATGGAGTCTAATGTAACAGTCACTAAGAGCTCTGGTAGCACAGTGGGTTGCACATTGGCTTGCTAAGCACAAGGTGATCTTTTCAAACCCATCAGCTGCTCCTCAGGAAAAAGAGAAAGTGTTCTGTTCCCGTGTAGATTTGCAATCTCTCAAACTCACAGGGCCCGTTCTACTCTGTCCTCTCCGGTCACTATAAGCCAGAGCAGCACCAAGGTTACCCTAGAAGAATGGTCTAACATTCAGCTTCCAAACAGCCAAGAAAACCATGTAGAGCAGTTAGTTCTACGTTGGGGCATGGGGTTGTCATTAGTCAGAATTGACTCAAGGGTCATTTCGGTGTCTGAGGCTTTTCTCCCAGTGTGAGTCCTGCCTTTCTAAAGTAGAAATCCCAAGTGCTCTTAGAGTGTCTATCCTAGATAGACAAGACTTGCTTGGTGCAAGCCGAGGAGACTCAAAATACTTCCTGTTGAAGAGCAAAGAATAGAGTCTTCCGTGTGGATTATAACAATGTAAAGGACACAAAATATCCTCTCAATTCGACCAATGACAGCATCATCATAAGCACAGAAAGATTAAAATTGTCAAGGATTTCGTTTTACTTGGATCTACAGCCAACACTCACAGAAGCAGCAGTCACGGAATCAAATGGCACTGAGAGTAGGAGAGGAAGAGTGAGGGGAGGGGGGAAGGCCAGAAAACAGACAAGTGTTCACGTGGGTGAAGGGAAAGAGAACTATGGGGGAGATGGGGAAAAAAGAGGGGGATAGAGCAAGCCAGTAAGAGGTTTGATAAGTTAAGTTGTTGAATGCACAATTAATGACCTGATACGTTACCTACCCATCTAATCCACAATTTTTAAGTGTTTTTTAAAAAATCAAATGACACATTGGGCAAATCTGCTGCACAAGACCTCTTGAAATGGTTGAAGAGCCAAGATGCTACTATGAGAACTAAGGTGCACATTACCCAAGCTCAGGGGTGGGATTCAAATAATTGAACAACCAGTTTGCTGCTTTAATAGACTGTTGTAAGTATTTAAAAAAAGATATACGGAAAGGTAGTTTATTATTTCATACATGTAATACTTAAGTCAGAACAATAAAAGAGTTACACAAAACAAAATCATGTTAAAAGGGAGAGTTTTAAAATATTAACGAAAGAATTAAATACCTGACGTAAAACTACAAAACTGTTCAGATATTTCCACATTGCTTTTTGATTGGTGTCCTCATGTGCAGTGTTCTTCACTTTCTCTCCAAGCATGTTGACTGTGCGATTTGTCCTTAACTATGCTTTTCACTGTAGGAGTAGATCTCATTCTGTTAGATGCCAATTAAACAAGTCATTGTGTTTGATCATTAAGAATAGTTGGGCCGCTTCTCTTCTCTGAAATATTATGTTCATCTTTGTAAAATCCCTTTCCACTTCTGCAGAACTTACAGCAATTGTCCTTACAATATTTTTAGCTCTTTGAATACTTTCTGGAATTGCATGATTCATTCATCATGTCCCGTGGGAATTTGGGGTGTAACACATAGCTGAAACGATAGTGTGCCAACTTCTGGTTGTTTGACATGTTGGCTATTTACATTATATGTTTGCTTACTGAGGGAACAAATGCAAGGGAATAAAAATGTAGTATTTCCTCAAAAGTATAATGAATTTTATGAAATGAATAAATAAAGATTACAAGCATCATTCCATCTCATTTTTTTTACCCGTGGACAGAATGAATATTACTAGGGGTGTTTAGAATATGCCGTTTTGAAGATGGATGTTTAAAAAGAGTACAGAATGTCAATTTTTGGTTTTCACGAGTGGCTACCCAGCCACCCACCTTAGTGAGAACCCAAAGTAAAAGTGCCATTTTAATCTCTGGTTTGCTAAACCCAACAAAGAAGTAGGTATCGGTCTACCAAACTGTGAGAACAAGTTGAATCGTACCACTGCCCAAGCTGCAGTGTTAGCAATCACTTAGATGAAGAAAAAATAAGGAAGACTAGAGAAGAACTGAGGCATTTGAATGATGATGTTGTTCAAGAATATTAAAAGCACAATAAATTGCCAGAAGAGCAAACTAATCTGTTGGAGGAGGCACATCTAGAATGCTCCTTAGAAGCAAGGGTGGTGGGACTTTGCTTCAAGTAATTTGGACGTGTAATCAGGAGAAGCCAGTCCCTGGCACAGGACATACCGCTTGGTGAGAGGGAGTGTCAGAGTAAAAGGGGAAGACCCTCAGTAAGATGAATCGACAGACTGGCTGCGACAGTGATGGCAAACACAAGAACAATTGTGGGATGTGCAGAACTGGGTCCAGTCCAGAGAAAGCACAGGGGTGGGTAGTGTTTTGCTCGGTTGTGCATAGGACCACTCACTATAAGTTGGAGCTGACTCCACAACATTAAGCAACAACAATGGATCGTGGCCACCCCTGATGTTGTGGAAATAAGTACTGGCCTCAACAGGAAACTCTACAGATGTCTTTATTTCATTCCAGAGCAGTCATCTACACCATGAACGAACTACAAGGTAACAGCATTCACCGGAGAGCAACTCTGTCTGTTTGCCTAGACTGTTTGTAATATTAGCTATGCAAATAAATATTGTGATTGTCCTTTTGGGAGAAGAGGATTACTTGATGACTGCCTTGAAGTATATGTAGGCTTATTATGAGACGGGTGAGAACGATTTCTCTCCCCTTTGCTACAGCTGGTTCAATAAGAAAAAGTACGTATGTTGTTTTAACAGTTTAATATAACAATTTCTTCCCTGGAATTGGGGGAGACCATGGAAACTCCTTTGTAGATGTGAGGAAATGATCTCTCCTGTTTTCACCCTGCTTCTGTTAAATTTTAAATGATGCTTTCATGGCAATTCATGACTACCCATCAGGAGACCGTGCATTCGGTGCTACATTCATCATTTGTTCACATGCAGAAAATTGTCAACAGGTACATTCTATGTGTACACGCCATCTTGAGCATTGCTGAAAACCACGGCGTTCCCGCTGCACTTGTATCCTGCTGGGGAGATAAGGCACAGGAAAAGTTACATTTTAGTAAAAAGCAGTTTATTATTACAGATGATGCAGATTGTAAGAGCAGAGAATGCCTTCCAAAGGAGCTAAGAAAATTGGAGCCGTGTAGAAAAGGCCATTTAAGACAAATGGACCTGCATTAGAGAGTGATGCCTACCAGGTATATTTGCAAACTAGAGCCCTGGCAGGATAGTGGTTACACATTGGGCTGCTAACTGCAGTTCAACACCCCAGCTGCTTCTCAGGAGAAAGATGGGCCTCCTCCACCCAGAAAGATTCCGTCTCAGAAACCTACAGGAGCAGTTATAGCCTGTCCTATACGGTCACAGTGGTTTATAACGGACTCAGTGGCAGTGAGTTTTGTTTTGCTTCTCACTATGGGCCCTGCACACTGTAGACCAGTTCTACCAAGGGGGAAAATATTCATCAATATTTACTAATAGCTCCTGAGATGCCCCATACACACATGCTCTCATCTAAGCCTGGCAACAATCCTAAAATATAGTTGATAACCTCATTTCAGTTTGTATTTGAAGAAATCAAGGAATAGAGAGGTTACATGACCTGCTTTGATCATACAAGTGATAATTGATGGAGCAGGGAATTTAAACCCAGGTTGTCAGACTTCTGTACTGGGACTAAAACGGAATTCCAAAAACATTAGCAAGAACCTTCCGAAGAGCAAGGCACAAATGGAGGTAGGAATTGTGGGGCTTCAGAGCAGGGAAATATTTTCCTCAGTGATGTATTTGCCAAATTAAGTCCAACATATAAGTATGCTGTCAATGCCTGGGAATGAATATGCTACTTTCAAGGAGTTTGTCGTCAAGTAGGGAAAACACGTGCATATTGTTGCTGTTGGGAGCCATCGAGTCAGTTCCGACTCATAGCAACTTTAGAAAGACTGCATGGCCCAGTGCCGTCCTCCCAATCATGCCCGTCCCTGAGCCATTGTTGCAGCCACCGTGCCAATCCATCACCTTGAGAGCCTTCCTCTTTGTCGCTGTCCCTCCACTTTCCCCAGTCCTTCTCCAGAGACTGGTCTGTCCTGACAATATGACTGGAGTATAGAAGACAAAGTCTTGTCAGCCTTCCCGCTGAGGAGCACTCTGGCTGGACTGCTGTCAAGAGAGATCAGTTTGTCCAGATGGCAATTTCAATATTGTTCCCCAGCTCCACAGTTCAAATGCACCGATTCTCATTTGGTCTTCCTAGTTCGGTGTCCAACTTTCATGTGCATGTGAGATGTGACTGAAATACCATGGCTGGGACAGGCTCACCTTAGTCTTCAAAGTAATCAGCCAGCGTTTTAGCACTCTAAAGAGGTCTCGTGCCGCAGATTTATCAGATACAACGCATCTTTTGCTCTCTTGGCTGCTGCTTCCATGAGCACTGATTATGGATCCAAGCAAGACAAACTCCTTGACAACTTCCACCTTTTTCATTTATCATGAAGTTGCGAGGATTTTGATTTTCTTTGCATTGACTTCTAATCCATACTGAAGTTCTAAATCATTGATCTTCATCAACGAGCGCTTGTGCTGAAACAGTAATGCAAAGAGGGCTATTACTGATGGATCAGGCTGGATTACAAGTTTTGAGAAAAGCAGAAGTTATACTTAAGCAATGAGGAGACACTGAAGTTTTAGAGCAAGAGAATGACATGATGAAACTTGTTACTGAGAACTTAATTCTCAATGTGTTACTTATAGTGTTCTGAACATTAACCCACTTGGGCCTCCAAGCAAGTTAACTCTATGGTGATATAAAAGAGGAGGAGGTATTTCCATTTAGCATATCCGGTGCACTAAAATTCTGCTAAATTGAGTTAGATGCTAGAGCAGTAGTAATTCAGAAGAGAAGCCTAAAATGCGTGGGTGTGTGGACTCAATATCTGATAACTTTGTAGCTAACGATAGAAAGAGCCCAAGGGAGTAACCAGTAGGGTGTTAGGCTGGAAAGGTTGTATGTTGTGACTCTTTAAGATCACTAGCATCTGCATTAGACCTTAAATTCTGAACAATAGGTTTGTGGAAGGCTATGGCTTACAGTAGGAGCCCTAAATACATTTTTTTAGTCTCCACATAGATTCAGCTTCCAGTGAGTTGTTTCTAACTTAGATCAGCAACATGAAAAGCTTTTCCCTTGGGCCTAGTGTGAGAGCCAGCCTCGTCGGGGGCAGCCTCACCCTCTAGGAGTTGCTTAGGCGTATTCTTAATGAGAATTTGGGTCCTAGGGTCTTAAAAGCATTGCTGGCTAACCAGACCCTCTTCAGGCGAAAGATATAGTTATACATTTCTCTAGAGATTGACAGCCTTAGACATGCTTTAGAATGTTGACACAAGGCAATCTACTGGATGGCAGTGAATTTTGGGGAGGTCCCATAGTTATAAGTCATACCTTGACTACATTGGTCCAAGGACTCTGAACCAATCTTGTAAATCCTGGGAGCCAAGTTTTGAGCTGTAGGCACCCTGCCATGTTCTCATAGACCTTGGATCCATGTGACAACGCACCACCAGCCTATGATTTTCTAGCATCCTGATTCACCATTCTGCATCGTTCACCTTCATCTAGATAAGTCTAAAGAGGGGTCTGACTAGCATCAGACCCACGGACTTGAGTTGGAATGGGCTGAGATGCTTTTGAGTTATAAAATTACTTGTTGATATAAAGTTCCTTCTTATACATATATGTGTGTCATTGGCTCCCAGGATTAGTGGCTCACATGGGGCCATATTTGGAGTCCCAGAAAAGATGAAGGCAAAGGGCAAGAGAGGAAGGAGAAGTCCTCACTGTCTTTTCTGTAGAAAAGCCCCCAGCCCCAAGGAGATATCACCAGGCTCTGATCTCCTGGATAGGTTGTATTCCACTCCTACACTTTCACACAAGATCAAATTGACATAAAATCTAAGTGCCACAAATAGTAAGTAATGTGTTTGAGTTATCCATTCATTCATTCAGTTCAGCCAGTGAGTGAATTGTTCAATAAATATTTGTTTGTTGGTTGCCTGGTACTGGTCTGAGTCTGGAGATCTACTGTGCAAAGGGGTATAGCAAATATTCTCCTCCTGCTGTATACAAATTATAGGTAAATCAGACCATAGACATTTCAGCCTGTAAGAGTTTATTGTTTTTTGTGAGGTGCCATGAAGTTGATTCTAACTCATATTGACCGTATGTACAACAGAATGAAATGCTCCCAGGTCCCGCGCCAGCCTCACAAGTGCTACTGTCCTTGAGCTCATTGCTGCGGCCACAATTTAAATCCACCTTATGGAGACTCTTCCTCTTCCTCAATGATCCTCTGCTTTACCAAGCACGATGTCCTGCTCTAGGGACTAGTCTTTCCTGACAACATAGCCAAAGTTCATAAAGGAAAATCTCACCATCCTCAATTCCTCCGAGACAGACTTGTGTCTTCTTTTGTACAGCATTGAAATCAGAAAAAGGAGCAACAGGATGAAAAGTGGCTGAGAAAGAGAGAGTAAACACTTTAGAAAGCACTCTCAGTGACACTCTTCCTATTTCAGAAATAATGAGGCCGGTCATGAAAAGAGGAGAGGGAAGAGCATGCAAAGCAGAGGAAACCGGTTGGGCAAAGGCCCCGGGGCTGGAAGTTAGATGAAGAGGCAGCAGGAATCATGGGCTCTTGCCATTAGCGACACTAAGAACTTAGAAAGGCACATCAGAATTTCTTCCTCTTCAAACACTACCTCTATGAGATATTCAACAATTGACTGGTCCTCTGATTCCCTTTACTATTAACTTTGTCCTTAATAATCAATGACATTTTTCTAGCTTCAACAAATGTACTTAAAACATTAATCTGGGTATAAAAATTAAAAATGAAGGTCATCGATGAAAGGCCTCTGAGATCCTTCTGGAGAAGGGTAGTGGTGAAGAATGGATGGACACGAAAGGTTGAAAATCATATTCTTCTGATTAATTTAATAAATTTGTCTTGATGTCAATGTAATCAAATATTGCCACAAAATAACAGTCTCCTGCTGCTACATATATGTTGGGGCCAAGATCTGATGTTTACTTTCAAGACAGGAGACTTTGATCCTTCACCAATAAAATATTAAAGGTTTATTTCTATTATGCTAAGTGAACCAAAGTTGATTTCACTGTCTTATTTGGTGGATATGAGTCCTATCAGAGTTCAGAATAATCTGGGGTAAGGAGCAAGTAGGACGCGTCATTCCCCCGGCCCACCAATGTAGGACTTTATTCTAATATGAAATCAATGAAGTAAAATTTCAGGAATTTTTTATCCCGGTGCTCTTTCTTCTGCTTTCCCAAGAATGGGCCTATTCGGCAAATACTCGTTCGCTTCTAAAACCAAAAAAGAGTTTGGAGCCAGACAGGGAGTGAATTGGATGGGCCCCGTGGGTTTGAAAGGCAACAGGAAACTGGATGAGAGAGGAAAGACAGTTACAACAATGGAAGGAGGAAGCGGCGCCAGGAAAACAAGGGAAAAAGGAAAAGTTAACAGCGAACTGCAATAATTCATGAGAATAAAATAAAAAGGGAATTAGAATGTGTTGGTTTCGGTACCTGTGTTTTTGACCACTTCCAGAGAGAGGACACTTCCCGCACAGATCCAGTGAATGGATATGGGACTGCCTAGGCCCTCTCCACTGCCTGGAGCGGAGCGGAACGGAAAGGACAGTGAGATCTTAGTGTGGGGCTTATCTCCCACAAGCACACAAAACTGGTCAATGTGATTTGCCAAGAGAGAATTTTAAAAAGCTGAAGTTTGAAAAGAGGATATGAACTTACCAACGAATTCAATAGGAGTAAAAAGACTTACTAAAAAGATATAGACTTATGCCAAACCATTCCTGCTTTTAATATCCCTTAGTGAACCGAGCCATACACATAACAACAGCCAAAATGGGATGAGTTTGATAAAAGACAAAATTACAGTAAAGCAGGTGTGATTCAATGCTCCTGGTTTGACCCAATCCAAGGAGTTTAACTGTACAGACTGAATCCAGTGCTGCTTCCCACCGGGAAGTGGGATCCCTTGGGCATTGCCTTCAGGGCCCTCACGTGCATTTAGTGGAACCCGAATTCACCCAAAGTTTACCCTTTCGGAATCACAGACTATGAAAGCGGAACTATTGAGGGGTGGTTGGAAGAATCTGTGTTCGAGTCCTGAGAGTGCCGAAAGGATTCAGTTGCCTGCTGAGAATTACAATCCTGTCATTGACTAGTTGTGTAAGCGAGATGAGTTTGTTAATAGTGACAATAGTACTTATCTCAAAAGAACATTAGCAGTATTAAGTACTTCATGTAGAGCAACTAGTATTTGGTACATTGTTAGAACTCGATAAATGTTAGTGTTCTTACTAGATAGTCTAGCTTTTCTATACATGCTATATGAATTCTGTATAGAATCTAGAATTATACGTACACACACAAACATACTAGGTAGTTGACCTAAGGAGACACTTCTTTTCAAAATGCAAACCAGACTTTTTCCCACCCCCTACTTGCTGCTTACCTAAACCAGGCATCAAAGCCAGCAGATTCTAATTCCCTTTCCTTATGTTTTTTGTCGTGGCTTATTACATTTCACTGTGAACCTTAGGAAGCCTTTAAGCATCCTCCTGCCTTCTCCCCGCTTCCTTTCACAGCACATTTCAGGAAGAGCATTCCTGTAGGTTGCCCTTGAAATAGCCCCAGGAAAAGTTGGTCAATGACTTACATTTTACCCTCAGCCAGATACTATGGGCGGGGTCTTGCCATTGTCTTGGGTCTGTAAAAGCCTGATTTTTAAAATGCCAACTAATCAGAATTTTTTCGGTAAGTTCCTGGATTCTCTGTATTTAAGATCCGTGAAAATCCCCTGTAACTGCAGTACTTCGTGGAATGCTTACAATGTATTGCCTGATCCTGCATTGTTTTGTACCTTCAATCGACTCTAATTTTAACAGAAACTCCAGTTTCTTCTTTAACATTTCTAGGTGCCCCAAGTGAGAGTTTGAAAGAAGTTTCTCTTCAGCTCCCCTGAGAGGAAGAGAACCAGGAGTCTGGTACCAATAGGAGACCATTGGTGCGCATGCATGTCACAGACCCTTGGGACTGCCTGGGGTAAGTGCCTCTTGAATCGTGAGCTCTTCCTTCTTGTGTTGAGTTCTTTGAGCAGAATCCAAAGAGTCCAGTTTTGTTTTGTCTGGTCTGTTTTCATTTTGGTCTTGCAAGAATTGTTGCAAGATTCTGCCTCCGATAGTGGCAGTAATATTGAGGTTCTGGGCAATTTGTGGTCCTAGATATTATGAATCTATGGAATCTCAGACTCTATGACCTGCAAAGAAATAGGGGTACTGATTGGCCAGTAAATGCCGACTGGGAAACAGCCCCCATGAATGGCAGTGAAGACTCCAATGTCCGGATAACCAGTTCAGGGAATGGGCCAGCCAGGAAAACGTCACTGCAGCCAGGCGCACTCGGGGATAAGGAAACACACGGTGTAAGGCCTGCGGCTATTTCCATCCTGGTTTCCTGAGTCTGACGGCCCTACCTTTGAACAAACTCGAGCCTTCTCTGGAGACAGAAAATGCTGCATCTCTGGGCAGTATGGAATTCCTCCGGCCCTCCCGCCCACTATAGGGATAAACACTTTTGCTCTGCTACCTCTTTTCTTTGTACCGATTTGCTTGGCATTTTCTCAGTAAGTGCACTCTGGGAGATAGGTGGCTATTTTTGATTCTTTTGAATTATCTGCATTGATCTTTCTGAGCAACCAGTTAGGGAAGAAAATAAAAGCTCCTGAATTAAAAGAAGCAATAGAACGCTTATTAAATTAGAATTTTGTAGCTTCGAGAAAGACATGCTGAAAGTAAAATTGCTCCTCTACAGAAAAATGTTTGAACATTAACTTCAAAAAATAAGGAATTACAATTCTAGATTTCTGTTCCAATTACCTATCTTCCCTGGCCGGCGACCTCTCTCTTTGGCATCTTCCTCTGCTTCCTTGCCTCGCAGATGCTATTGAAGATTCCTTTACTGTCTGGGAAGCTCCCTCTTTCCTGAAAGAACCTGCTGAGAAAATAATGCCTATTCCTGAAATCTCTTTCAAAATCCCAGGAATGATACGGAGGATCTTCCCCATTCTACTTTTACTCCTCGGATATACTCAGAATTACATGAAATTGTTAAATGTTTTTCAAACTGTAGATTAATGCTTACAAGTTTGCTAAGGCATTTAAGATCCTGGTTGTGGTTTACCAGCCTGGGGTTCCTGATTTGCACTAGCAGTCCACATGATAACGGGACCCAGAGAGTCTCGCCTGTGGTTAAAATAGAGTGAATGGAGACACCCTATAGGTCATCTAGTTCTAGACCGAAATAAACAGCTGTTGAACTGTCCGAAGCTTCTTGGGCTATCAGTGAAAGAGTAGTAGAGATGATTACAAAAGTTTTCTTCCCAATAATAGACTGGCCAAAAATGCACTCTTGCATGCAAACTAAAAATGAGAGTGTATATGATTACCAGAGTAGATTATTTAAAATGTTTGAACATTCTGAGACTGACTCATCATCCCCTAGGGCTACAGGAGCATTTAATGCAACCTTCATATTTGGCCTAAATCTGGAACTTTCAGCCAGATTTTTAAAAAGGCTTCAGCTAGATTGGAAAGTAACTGGCTAATTTAGCTCACAAACGTTCTCAGACCTTGGAGACAAAACAAACCTCCAAGACAAATTAATCTTTGCTTATTTGGCTTTACAATGACCACTGCTCAAGGAGCCTTGGTAGAGCTATGGGTGATGCATTGAACTGCTAAGGACAAGGTCAATTGTTGAAACACTAGCACCTAAGGGAAAGATGAGGTTATCTGTTTCTGTAAGGACACAATGCCCGAGTTAGGTTTGCTGTGAGTTGACATTAGCTTGATGGCAGTAAGTTCAGTTTAGGTTAACCAGGAGTTTCAATCAAAGCCTTTTGGAGGTAAATACTAAACCCGGCATTTCCGAGTTATTACAAGAAACCAGGTGTGCTATACTGGGTTCTCTAGAGAAGCAAAACCAGTGACAC